>NC_068327.1:23157843-23782843 GCF_000147395.1 Oryza glaberrima | reverse complement strand
TCGTGCGGAGTGGCATATCATGTCACGTAGCTGGAGAACGACCGAGCCGGCCGGCGCCTCTACCCGTCTCCGGCACCATCATGTCCTTATCGATCGCCAGCGACGACGCACACCGCGTATGTCATGGCCGCCGATTCAGGTGGCTGTTACGTTCTTCGGGTCGTACGTGATCGATGGTGCCGCTTGAAGCGCTGGATCACGTGGTACGCGCGGTACAGGCGGTCGCTGGGTAGTCCCGCGGCTGTGCGGGGCTGGGCTCGTCCCTTCTGATGGTTCGGCCGTTGCTGCAGCGAAGCATAGCAGCGCGACGAGGAGATGGGTGGTCCGCAATTTGACGTGGCTCGCTATTTCTAAAATGTTGTTTGATGATGAAATAGCGTTGTTCTTATTATTATAACTAAGTGATTCCCCACGCTTTGCGGCAGCAATTATCAATATTTTGTTTGACAATCAAGTTAGGAATATAAAGGAAAAAATGATAAAACATCAAGGTTTATCAATAGTTATCGTGAATTAAATGATACCCGCACTTTAATGTGAAACATATTGATAAATATATGTTAAATATTATAAGAATAATAGATAGATTTGTTAAATATTGTGCAAATGATGTGAGGGATAATGATTGGACATGCTTGCATATTGACTTGTAGAATTAAATAAATTGTAGATGATGTTTTATATTTACATGAGGTTAAATATGTAATTATTACTAGTAGGTGATGATGTGGCATGATTGTATCTTGAGCATTAGACTTACTTGGCTATAACTTTATAAAAAAGCATAGATACATTGTGTTCGCATGGCTAGATCTGTATGTAATGTTGGCATGTCAATACTCTGAAGTTTTCATTTAATTTTTTTTTCAGGATGGAGAGGATTTATTTTTGTTAAAAGATAATGGACATAAATCCGCCTCTATATTCACAGGTGAATATGCAGAGTCCAAGGTTACATAAGTGCATCATGCAATGTAGATCGCCACTAGAAGACTAAGCTTCAAGCATTTTCTCCTCGCTTAAAACTGCAAGGAGATGCGGAGCTAGACTGCTGTTCCACCGCCATATCCTCTCGCTACCACTGCAGCCATCACAAAAACTACTCCGTTTCGCCTTAAGCGAATGAAAGGGATGGAACTAGTTCGCCTAGTTACCTTGTCGTCGCCAAGTATAGGTCTGATGCTGCTCAAACGATCTACGCACCCCACAGTGCGAACAAGTCTGTTTGCACTATTGCCATCTCCGTATGGCACCACTTTCACCGAGCGCCGTAATTTATCTCGCCAAACGTTGTTGCTGCTACGCCACCTAGCACAACACCCATCGCCCCCAATTCCCTACAACATGAACGGGCTCACTGTTGTCCCACCGTTGTTGCCGCATAACCTTACCTTCACTGGGTCACTATAGTGTATCTCGTAGGAGAGATGCTGTCACCACACCATTGTCGCCGCATACCACGGCCTCCGTGAGTTTATAATTTAACGAAGATAAAGATCTATACAATAAGGATATCCCATTTTCACTACTAAGATTATGCTAAATAGAGGACCAAATATGCGAGCTACATTGCTTTCCGCAGAAAATATAGGGCCTGTTTGGTTGGTGCCCTGAGCAAGGTGCCTGAGAAAAATACAAGCCTGTGTGGAAGAAAAACTTAGGGTTATACTTGCCTGGCCAGGCATCCTATGAAATGTGTTGTTTGGTTGGTGACTTTGGCCTGAGAAATTGAATCACGTGAAAGCAAACAGAGAAAGAATAAAATATTCAGAACTCAAGTATTTAGTACAAGCAACCAGTACCACATGTTGACACATGGCATGAATATTCCAATTTGATCCAACTTTTCCTCTTAACCTAGTTGCCTGACTCAGGCCACCATATTCCTACGCCTGAGCCTGAGCTTACTTGCCTGTGTTAGGCTACTTCTCAGGATGCCAACCAAACAAATGCATGGAGACAGTCCGGCAGGCTTCAGGCCAAGCAAGTTTGCTCCAGGGCAGCAACCAAACACGCTCATAATCTAGAGTTTGTACTGGTGTAAAAAACAGAGCAACTCTGTTTCATGCCTGAGGTCCTTGTAAGAAACAGAGTAACTCTGTTTCAGTCATTTGAAAAGAAAAGCGTGATGTTCTCGTCGAAAACAGAGGAACTGGGTGACAAAAGTCTTTAAAAATAACGTACAGACGTACAGTACGTGATATGTTCAGCCCCATGTTCCCAATGCCACCGACATTTTGGTGCTTTACATGATGTTATTTTGAAAGATACGCTTTACATGATGTAAACTTTATCAAACATGTAGGGCAGGGCACACACCAAACTTTGGTAATCACCAATGATTTCCACATAGTACAGGTACACGAGTACAAGAGGTGAGAATAGATCTAGACGTGACAGCCATAGCTAGCCACACGTGCAGAGAAAACAAACCACAATGACGACTCACGAGCACACCAAACGAACACAAGAATACAAGAGAAAATACCAGCGAGACGCTAGCTTCTAGCTGTCCCCTACTGCATGCATGCAAGCCTCACTTGTGAAGTGTAGCGTACGTCACGTAGCTGGAGTAGTCCTTTGCCACCCTGTCCGCCGGCGCCGCCGCGGCGTTGGCAGCTCCGGCGGGGCACGCCGCGTGGGTGGCGGTCGCCGCCGGGCACGTCTTCGGCTGGCTCAGGAACGATGCGCACTCCGCCGGCCGCCGCTGGTTGGCGAAGCCCGGAATGCAGTTGTTCTTGACGTTGAGGACGCCGTCCTTGATCAGCGACAAGCACGCCGGGCCGACCGACGTGAAGTAGTTGCTGGACAGCGTGAGGTTGGCGAGGCGGCCGGCTGGGCCGGCGGCGAGCTTGCAGAGCGCGTCGGGGATCTCCCCGTAGAGGCGGTTGCCGCCCAGGTTGAGCTGCTCGACGCTTGTGAGGCATGAGAAGGAGGAGGGGATCGGGCCGGTTAGCTGGTTCATGCCGGCGTCGATCATTGCGGCCTTGGTGAGCATGCCGAGCTCGTGAGGAAGGCAACCAGAGAGCTGGTTGTTCAGAAGAAGCACCTCGAAGAGGGAGTCTTGCAGGTGCGAGATTGACGACGGGATTGGCCCGGTGAGCTTGTTGTTTGCGAGGGCGAGGTAGCTCAACTTGGAGAAGCCGAGGTCCGCCGGAAGTTGACCGGCTATGTTATTGTAGTTGAGGAGGAGCGCCTTAGCATCCGTGGCTCCGGGATGGATGCCTCTTCCTTTTCCGTAGTTAACACCAATATTAAACTTAAATTTTATGTTGGCGGTTATGCAGCCTAGGTCACCGCCAATTTCTCCTCCTCCTTTCGCTCCAAGTCTGTCAGACGGACGATGTGATTGGACTGCCATGTCGCTACCGACATTAAGCTGATACATGTAACCAAGGTTGGTAAGGAGGGGGATATCACCACCAAAATTATTGGAAGCAGCATGGAATAGCGCGAGATCTGGAAGCTGATCAACGAATCCTTGCAGTCTCGGAGCATGAAGGCTAAAGCCATTCAAAATGACCGCTGTTACTGTCAACTTCTCAGCTCGCCCGGACGGTGCTCCACAGTAGAAGCCGATGTAGGTCGTCTCTCCGCAAAGGTCATGGCCTATCCAAGTTGCGGTGATGTTCTTGGGGTCGCTAGTGATGGTGCTCTTGAACCGCTGTATGACAAGATAGGCGTTGTAGAGTCGCTCGTTTGGGAAATCCTTTTGCTGTGGGTTGTACAATGCAGAATGGTGCCCCGTCTTGTGAGATGGTACTTCACAACCAGCAGGATATACTACCACCGCAGCAATATAAGAGAGCAGAAGGAAGATCAAGGGAGATTTAACGTGGTTGTCCATGTCTACCACAATGGAAGCTAGTTTGTGTAAGTGGGTGTGAAGTGAGGAGCTTGTCATTGACGTATATATAGGCCCCGTTTGGCACAGCTCTAGCTCCCAACTCCAACTTACCTAGAGCTGGAGCTGTGCCAAACGGTACAAATTCTCTATTTTTTGAGCGGAGTTGGCAGAGCAGCTCTACAAATTTATACTACGGGGGTGGAGCTGGTTTTTTTTCTGCTCCACAGCTCCACTCCACCCCAAAAGACCCACTACCCTTTAAAATTTTGATGTATTTAAACAGAAATGCCATTGAACTACCCCTAAACTCCTCCTCCTCCTCCCATCCTCTCTCTCCTCTCCCATCTTCTCCGGCAAGATTCGGCGGCAACCGACGGAGGCGCGCGTGGTCGGCGGCGCGGGGGCTGGCCGACGGTGCGCGGGCTGGCGGCGGTGCACGGGCTGGGCGGCGGCGCGGGGGCTGGCGGCGGCGCGTGGGCTGGCCGGTTGACGGCGGCACGCGGCCTGACGGCGGGGATTCTTTTTTTTCTTTTTTTTTTCAGATCTGGGGCTAAAAGTTTGCCAAACACTTTTGATGGGTCTGTAACTCCAATAGGAGCTAGCTCCAACTGGAGTAGGAGTTTGGAGCTGGGAGTTGGAGTTTGGAGTCCTACTAAACGGGGCCATAACTGATGTTCAGATGGAATACTTCGGATCTGCCGTTAGCCCGTATATCAATATCATCAACCCAAACGGACAAACCATGCATTTGCATGGAATAATTTGTAAGTTTTGTTTTGCCCGTAAAAATTCCGTTAATCCCGATTTAAAAGGCCAGTAAAGGCAAGAAAATACCCTTCACAAAAGAATAGGAAAAAATGCTATAGGGAATTATAGAAAAAAAATCAAAATAATAAGCCTAGTTTTTTTTTTCTGAATACAAGAATATGGAATACAGCTGTAGAAAACTAATTATATACCCCGCAAAAAAAAAGACTAATTATATTATCAGTGACACAATATGGTTCTACTCGATCCCTCCCTCCTACTAAAAAGACAGTCAAACTTTGACACAATCTATAAAACTATTATTTGATTATAAATTTCTCATATACAATATTTGTAGCAACAAAATCTTAATCGTAGGAAAGTAAATTCAAATATCAATCCAATGATATTATTTTCATAAAATAAAATTTAATTTACAATAAAATAATTGTTAAACAAAGGATCAGGAAAGGAGAGTTTCAGAGGGTCGGAGTCTCACAAGCAAAATATTAAAATACATGTGCGCCTCATTTAGTGGAACGGAGGGAGTAGTAGTAGAAAACCATAAATTCGTAGGTATAATTGAGGAAAATACAGGTTGCACAAAGGATATCTGTAATCTATATTACACATTATATCTACTTTTCACCAACAAACTAGTAGTATGTCCGTGTTAACGCTATGATAAAAATTGATATTGCAAAAGCATTGGTACTTTCAGCAATCGAACAGATAGTTATATAGTTTACATTACCACTGAAATTTTTCCGCAAAACATTATGCATTACATATTGGTTGAATCTAACATTTTGCAGTGGGTACTAAATACACAGACAAGACAAGCCATTCCTATTTTAGACAGAAATCAAGCTTCACTGTAATTTCCATTGAAGATAAAAATGGAAAATAAACATAACTTCTGAGCATGCAACCAGCTTTCAATATGGAAAGAAATAAATCATTGCAGTGAAGCCTCATTTTTATTTTCATACAAAATAAAAATTAATGTAAATATCAGAAATTCACTGAGTAGAACCACAGCAATATCTTTACATTAGATGAACAATATCACATTGTTCTTGATGAAAATACATCAATATATATTGTGGTAACACCTAGTAGGTTCAATAAATAAAATAACTTAAGATCTTGCAACATGTGTCACTAATATTTCACAAAGTGGAATAATTGCCATGTAATTTGTCTATTCTTCACTTGGAGTTTGGTGATGCTCCGGTAGCTGGTAGCTGGCGTTTGAGTGAAAATAGCTATAAGGGAAAAGATTTGCCATATTCTCACCAACCTGAAAGTGCAACATAAAATGTTTCTTTGCAAGGTAATACGTATCGATTGTGATGAAAAGAAAAAATGCTCTCGCGTGGAAAATTGAAAAGGATTCTCTCACTAGTAGAGAAACGATTTTTTATGGGTTGCCCAAAAAACACAATAGTCCCGGTTCACCCATAAACCGGGACTAAAAATCATTTTAGTCCCCGTTTAAAATGAGATGATCTTTAGTCAGTTGGTAAAATCATCTTTAGTCCCGATTCATTCAGTGTCAGGCCGTGGCAGGCGCCATAGTATCTTTAGTCCGGGTTGTGTCGAAACAAATTTTCGGCAATATGAAAAGGGGGTAGCGCACGAGACCTAAAAGTGGATGGATGCAGAGACAAAGGATTTAGACAGGTTCAGGCCCTCTCAATGAGAGGTAATACCCTACTCCTGTTTGGGGATTTTAATCCACCGGGTGTAGTATAGATCTGACGATCTAGTTGTCTCATGCCCCTAGAGGGGGCTCCCTGCCCGTCTTATATAGGTTGGGGGGCAGGGTTACAAGATAGAAACCTTAACCAATACGGTATCGGTTTCCTAAATCTACTTTACAATCTTATCAAACCAGGACTTTAGGCCGTTTCATAATATACAGGGAAACGTAATACCCAAGTCATGATCTGTTACATATTATATATATATAAGTTATCCCCTATAACTAGTCGGATAACAATGCCGTGTGGGTATGGGGTACCCATAATCTCCACAGTAGCCCCTGAGACCTTCACAGTCGGAAAGATAATCTTCTCTCAAACTAGATTACTCCAAAGCCGAGTGCTTCAATCATCTTCGCCATGATCTCCCGAGTACTTTTTCCAAATCAGAAGACTGTGGAGGGCTGAAAAAATAAAGTCAGGTGCATCGACTAGATGCACCTAATAGGTGTAACCCCCGATTATGTGGTTAATTGAACAAACCAAACATATAATCAAGGAATAAATAATCTAACCAACCGAGTGGTTTCGATAATTGTAGTCAACCAAGCGACTTAATATTAATATGTAGCATATGCGGTGTGAATCCCTGAATAATATGATCCAAGTGATATACCGACTGCTTTGTAAAATATGATGAGTGTAACCTAAAGTTGGCTACATTATTGAAAATTCACATAGCAAAATAGCTATAAAGAAGCTTGTATGTTGTGAATAAAGAAATTTCTAAAGTATTGGGCATACGCCATGCGCACACTGCTTTAACAGATGTGCTTAAGTCCCTAGAAGACACATGGTTCCACCACACCTGGAAATATATGGCATATGTGGTATAAAATCCGAGTAAATAAACTCATAAAGGATTTACCAACCGCCTGGAAAATGACCACAATATATAATCAGCCTAAGCTATAATATTGGTCAATAAAAATGCACACTTACGTGGCAAAAAGCAATGATATTGTATCCAATCAATTGCTTAAAAACCCAAACAACACCATGACTATATAAAAAAGTCAGCGGGGCAGCTATATAAAGCTTTACTGTTTGACACCTTTTAAGATGCATTGTACCAACTCCCAAAAAGTTGAGTAACTGCGGTATAAAAGGATTTTAAGGTATTGGGCACTTGATCACGCGCACTTTGGCCTAAGCAAAAAGTGCCTAAGTCCCTAAAAGAACGTGACAGGCCACACCTGAAAATATGGGCTGCAGACATATTAGGCCTAGGCCAAAAAATATGCCTTCGACACCCTTTAAAGGATGACGCATATAACATGCTCCCGAGTAATAAATCTTCTGGGTAATATAGACCAAGCGTAGCTCATATGAATAGCTTATGATCTGAGTGGTTATCCCTTATGGGATACTCCAAAATAGATATAATAATTGAATCCCGACTAGCGCAAGTATTTGGTTGATAACCCTTACGGGGAATAATAAATTGTCTAGTCTTTGAGCGTAGAAAATAGACCATGATCATGAATTCATGTTGCATGTATCCAGAATAAGTCCAAATTGAAGGTATGATACTTGTGTTTGAGCTAGTAAGCCCCTGATCATATAGCTTGTCCTTCTGTCGTAGTTACAATGGTCCATTGATAGCAGCTGACGCAGTTGGCATAGAGACAAGACGACCAATATAGAGATAATATTACCCACCAGAGATAGCAAAAATATTGGTGGCAGTGAAGATAGTGATACCAATCAAAAGTAATGAAGTTGCACAACCGTGGAGGCGAAGAAACCAGTCGGCAGCAGTCAGGTCAGCCAGCAATGAAGATGAAGGCGCCCAGCGATAAAGTTGTGCAGCCATTGCAGCGAAATAATCAGTCGGTGACAGACGAGGCAAATCAGAGGCGATGACGAAATCCACCAATCATGAAGATGAAGAAAATAGTTGACGACGACAAACGCAACCGACATGATGAAGATGACGATGTCGGTGATCCAGTCAATAGCTGTGTAGCAACCAAAGACGCTCATCAGCATTTGCATAGTAGGTCAACCGTGAAGGTGAAATAATAAGTTGGCGAAAACATAATCATCCATTAGCAACAGCGGAGATGTCAGGGTCGATGAAGCAGAGGTGCTGGTGATGATGTCAGTGACATAAAGCTTGTCAAATTTTGAGCCATGTATTTGTGTAGCCCCCCGACTCTTTGGTTAGTTGGGAAACAACTGAACATAGAGTCGAGAATTATAGCTTCTTGTCGTCGAGTAGTCATTGTTTGATTGAAGATATGTGTTGAAGATGTCCAAGTAGAAATCCTGAATATTGGAGAGCCACTTGTTGTAGTAAAATAACACGGCATCGCATGCCGAGATGTCGAAGATCTTCTGACGTCATGGTTGATGAAGTAGAAAAACTTGCGAAGTAGCAGCAAATGGGTTTGCCGGTGCCGAAGATAATAAAGATGAAGTCGCTCCACCATGATGACAAAGTTGCATTGCCGTGATGAAGTGAACACGAGTCGGCGGCAATAGAAGCAAACTGGTAGTGAAGACGCGCAGTTGTGAAGATAAAAGCACCAATAGACGGCGGCATAACCAGTCGGCAACGGTAGACGATGATGTCCATCAGTAGTGGTAGCTGTATAAACCAGACATAGAGGTGAGGGCACTAGTCAGCAGCAGACGAGACGACCGGCGATGAAGACGATAAGGCCAATCAACACTGGCAGAATCATGCAGCCATGGAAGTGAATAAACTAGTCGGCAACAGACGTAGACAGCTTGCGTTGAAGATGATGACGCCTATTAGCGGTGACGGCGACGTAGCCAGCCGTGAAGAAGATAACATCAGTTGGCGTCATAACAGGCCAGCCGTGCAGGCGAAAACACCAGTCGGCGGCGGACGAGGCGGCCGGTCGGTGAAGACGTAGACGCCTAACAACGGCGGCATAATAGGCCAGCCGTGCAGGCGGAAACACCAATCGGCGGCGGACGAGGCGGCCGGTCGGTGAAGACGTAGACGCCCAACAACGGCGGCATAATAGGCCAGCCGTGTAGGCAGAAACACCAGTCGGCGGTGGACGAGGCGAGCCGGTCGGTGAAGACGTAGACGCCCAACAACGGCGGCATAAAAGGCCAACCGTGCAGGCGGTGACACCAGTCGGCGGCGGCGAAAGCAAGCCGGTGGTGATGTTCTGACTGATCCATTCCTGGAGCGTAAGAGATAAGCTTAAAGCCATGAATCCCTTTTATGCATATCTGGATCTGGATCCTGCAGAACAAACATATAGGATGAGTAGTATCTGATATAAATATAATACTCGAGGAAAATTTCAAGTATATTAAAATATTTATGAATATATATTTCTCCTCTTGTCAATTTTGATTTCCCCGAGCAGATGACTCCGTACGTTTAAACACTCTGCTCGACTAGTCATAGCCCTCAAGCATCGGGAGTCGGCCTAGGCACTTCCTAAACATGCATATGAGTGACATGAGTTCGTCATTAATAGAACAAAGTTTCACGAATCAAAATTTACTACTCGGGTACTTTTGCAATTGTTAAGAGTAGAAAATAAATTATCTTATCTCTATGCTTTTGATTTGTTCCGAGTAATACTTAGCACCTTGCGTTACTCGGTCCATCCAACGAGCCCCCGGGTGCTAGGAATCGGCCCAAAGACAACTATCCATTGACAAACCAAACGGAAAGCATAGGAAGATGGAACTCCATAACTTGATAGGCACTTTTGTACTCAGATTATGTCGCGAGCAATCAAGATAAATATGATGAAAATTGTTGAAAAATATGATATAACATCTGTAGCCCCCGATTCACTAGTCAACGGCGAACCAGTTGATATAGTGAGGCAGAGGAAAAGGAAAATATCATATAAAGAATGAAATAAATGATGACTTAGCTTTTAGTATTCCCGTTGGTGACAGCAGAGGTAGCCGATATGGGAACAACGTCGTCCGTCAATGGCAATGAAAACACCAGCCATAGAAGCAGCTTGAGGCGACTGACGATGAAAGTGAAGACGCCCATCAACGGTGGCATAATAGGCCAGCCGTGCAGGCGGAAACACCAGTCGGCGGCGACGAAGGCCAGCCGGTCGGTGAAGACGTAGACGCTCAACAACGGCAGCATAATAGGCCAGCCGTGTAGGCGGAGGCACCAGTCGGCGGCGGCGAAGGCAAGCCGGCTGTGAAGATGAAGACGCCCAGCAATGGTTGGAAAACGTTAGGATATGTCCTCACACACGTTTGCTCCCAATCTGCTCGCACGCATGTATATATGTGCATACGGCAGAGTGCAAATTATGTGTGTGAGCAGCTGGCTCTAGCCAGATCAGGGCGAAGTCAGCCGGATGGATAGGCCAACGATGATCTCATATGCAAAAAATGCCCAATATATTAATCAGACTGATTAGGAATAGCAATTAGCAATAACGTATAGATATTATATGCTATATATATTGATGTATGCATGCAGCATATACGCATGCTAATTTGCATGTCCATGCATCTGAAAGTATTGCATGCCACTGTGCGTGCATCTGCCCCTGTAACCGACAGTCCTTCAGCATGATGCCGTCGTCGGAGATAATCATGGAGCCGTCGAACACCAGTATATGCACGCGAGAGAAAAAGAAGAATCAAAGGGCAGATCAATCTATGATTAAAAATAATATCATAATTATAATAATAGATTGGAACGATAAATCAGCCGATGTCGGAAAGCAGTTTTTATCCATGCATGCATGTGTTTTTGCGTGTAGATGCAGAGCCGATCCTTGCATGTCCAAGTGCATGTGCTGACGGGTGATTGCTATCCCGGCGAGTAGCTGTCTTCACACGGCTGATAGATGGCTGCGGTGGATGACGCGCTGCTACACGCCTCCGCCGAGGCGCCGAGTCCGCGTCGAACTTGAAACGTCCCGTCTGATCTCATCGGAATCAATCTCACCGAGTATAACAGAAAACGGCGACGACGACGACGACTGGATCGGCGGCTCGATTGCTATCCGGTGCATGTGAACATCCGTCGCTCCAGCATGCCTGTCCAGATAGCAGTGGTGACTCCCGTGGCCGACCTCCATGCAGAGCAGTACGATCAAGCAGGGTTGTGCAGGCTGGTAGCTGGAGACGTGGCCGATGATCTCTTGGATACAGACGATTTTTTTGGCTACGGACTGTATAGCAGCTCCAGCCGGCATCTTGGCGAGTTGCATCTTGAGGATTCACCACCATTGGTGACGTCGGAGATTGGAGCGATTCAATTTGCTGAGGTTGATTTTCCTTGCTAGATTGAATCTGATTCGGCGACTTCTAATTGGCTCCGTCTCACTTCTTGATAGATAACTCGACGCACCCCTACCTGCCGCGCCAAATTGTCGAAACAAATTTTCGGCAATATGAAAAGTGGGTAGCGCACGAGACCTAAAAGTGGATGGATGCAGAGACAAAGGATTTAGACCGGTTCAGGCTCTCTCAATGAGAGGTAATACTTTACTCCTGTTTGGGGATTTTAATCCACCGGGTGTAGTATAGATCTGACGATCTAGTTGTCTCATGCCTCTAGAGGGGGCTCCCTGCCCGTCTTATATAGGTTGGGGGGCAGGGTTACAAGATAGAAACCTTAACCAATACGGTATCGGTTTCCTAAATCTACTTTACAATCTTATCAAACCAGGACTTTAGGCCGTTTCATAATATACAGGGAAACGTAATACCCAAGTCATGATCTGTTACATATTATATATATATAAGTTATCCCCTATAACTAGTCGGATAACAATACCGTGTGGGTATGGGGTACTCATAATCTCCACAGGTTGGTATAAACAACCGGGATTAAAATTCAGCATTTTAGTCCCAGTTGTTTATACCAACCGGGATAAAGATTAAAAAAACGCGTGCGGGATTGGAAGAGAAAAAAAGGCGCGTGGGAGGCCAAAAAAATTTCTCTATCTCTCAATCCCTCGACCTTATCTACAGAACTCCAACTAGTACTCATCCTTCTCCTATATCTTCCTCCTCTCCTACAAGCTTATCCTCTTCTCCTCCTCCCTCTTCCTTCTCCTCCCCCGGGCCGTCCCTCTTCTCCTCCTCCTCCCCTTTCCGTCGGCTGGCGGCGGCCGCCGGATGCGGCAGGCGGTGGCCTGCGGATGCGGCAGGCGGTGGCTGGCGGCGGGCGTCGGGATGCGGGAGGACGCGCGGGCCGTAGGGGGATGCGGCGGGCGGCGGGGCGAGGCCGTCGGCTGCAGGCGGCGCCGTGGCCGGCACGGTTGCGGGCGGCAGTCCGGCGTGGCTGCGGGACGAAATTTGGGGATTTTTTTAGATGGTTTTGTGTTGTAAATTTGGGGATTTTTAGATGTTTTAGTTAATGATTCTGTGATGTAAATTTGTTGATGATTTTATAATGTTTGTGTGAATGATGTGGATGATTTTGTTGTTGATTTGTGGATGATTATGTGAATAAGGATGTTTTTATTGAGTTTGGTTTGAAATAAATATTCAAATAGAAAAAAAATGAAAAAGGAAAAAGGAAAAAAAGAAAAAAGAAAAAAATCTTTAGTAGATGGCTGTGTCAGTCACATGGCATCTTTAAACCGGGACTAAAGATGATGATCTTTAGTCCTAGATTTTCTCTCCCGATTTGTTACCCGGGACTATAAAGGGTTACAAACCGGGAGAATAAAGGGTTACAAACCGGGAGAGATTATTCCAAACAACTTATCTCAAATGGTTTGTAGAAAAAAAATTTAACAATACCAAGCTAGCGCCAACATGGCTTTGCATAACATACTCCCAGAGTCCCAGTGTTCATGGAAGTCGAGGCAAATTATCATAGGGTGTACAATATCTCAGCACCTTAAAGCCCTTGCTATCTTTAAGCTTAACAAAAATATTATCCCTCAAATAATTCCTAGGGTGACATACATTCTAAACACAGAACTAAAAACTGGAGTCATTACCTCACTTCTTTTTTGACAAAGTTGTGATCAATTGAAGTGAAAAATATTCATTCAAACTCATTTGTTTTTCTGTGAAACCATGTGTGGTTATAGTTCTTTTGTATTGGAAAATTGACCAAGTACCGAAAGTACAAGAAGTGTGTGTAGACTAACATTGGTTAGATTGCGACATCTATAAAAAACAACGGTCGGTCGTTTGGTTCAGGTGTGTGCAGGTGATCGAAGTCGATCTTGGTCAATGGTGGATCGGGACTAGACTCAGGGAGGAGTTGAGGTCCAGAACGATCAAAGATGCCGGATGACAAGATTGGACATGAGGTTACACACGGTGGACGGACACCGTATTAGAAGATCTTCGCAACGGGATTCACATGGTCAAGTGCAAATGCCGGGTTCTCGAAGAAAATGGAGAATGGAAGAGGAACAGTACTTCGAAGTACTGTAGCATGCAGGGCATGCCCTGGCGTGTACATGCATAGGGCAACTGGGCAGGCATGGGCTGCTAGCTTGCACACATGTGCGGGGCTGCTAGGTGGCGCGTGCGCGCCAACAGCAAGCACCTCCCTAACTACTCTATAGAGTAGTATTACCTCCCTAACTAATCTATAGTACTAGTAATAGGTCCGTGCTAATGCTACGGCGATATTTTATAACGTGAATCAAACAATAATCAACATACAAAGCTAAAATAGCTTTCTTGCAGAATTTACAAAATTCATGTGTGCAGATATAACAAGGTATATGATGATCAGCCTACTGAAGATTAAAACAATCATATCAGTAGCATGACTTAACATTTGTGGTCTTCCAGATTAACAATCAAATACAAAAATCATGAGTCTTTAGAAGCTGCAAACTCATAGAATCACCTCTAGCTCTAGCTCTAACAAGTATTTACAACAGATTCTGTGATATTCATCATCTCAAATATTAATGAGCTCACCTGTCAAAAAGTATATAGTGGTCAACATAGATGAATGAGTATAGCAGCATGAATCCAACAAGCAAACCGTACAAATAAAAACATCGCAAACGATGGTAATATTTTTTTTTAAGTCGGATCACATATAAGCAAAATGATTTTTAAAATGAGCAATGCTTGTAGGGGTAGATAATAAAGATATTAGTGCATCAATTCACTTCAGCCCAAGTTTAAGAACAGTTATGGATTATTACAAACTTATACCCGATGAAAAAAACAAGTTTTTGTTGTGCAGAGCATATCTTGAATTATTTTTTTAATTTACTCAATATGTTTATTTCGGAGCACATTATAATAATGTAGCAGACCGTTGCATAAGGATGCTAATTAATTGTTTTAAGCACAACATCAAAATGTCACCTTTTTGTCAAATAAGTTTCTAATATGACAAATGACTTCGTTACAACTTACAAATGGTTACGCTTTACTATGCAATATATATGAATGATTTTTTTTTTAACAAATATGCTAGCAAGATTCGTTTAAAATCAAAGCAACCTCATGTACCTAAATTGCATCGTAGAAGTTACTAAGAATAAACAATTATGCACGATTTACCTCGCTACCTCATCAGCACACCCAAATTCTGGAAAAACAATGCCATTTTTTTTCTCCAAATGAGAGATATCTGCTTATTTATATTAAGCAACCAAAACTCCAAAAGACCATGTATATTTTGATAATCAAATATAAAGTGAGATAATTTTAAGAAATTAAAAATGTTAGATGGAGAGATGTATATAACACCAGTGTCAGATCCAAGTTGTCTTTTCTACTCCTATGTACAGAATGAAAAATTTTCGTCTCCTCGATGTGTTGCGTAACACCCCATATTTAACAATCACAAAGAGAGTCAGCTCAGGCAATTCGATCTAAACGTCCATAGTCACAACAAGCATCGAAAGAGCGGTGTCATGATATAAAACTACTGGCATATGCCGCAAAGACCGGAATAGATTGGCCATCTCAGACGGGACCAGCACAAGCTACAACCTCATTGAGGACTATCTAAAAAGCTTTATCCACATTTGTCGTCTCAAACACACAAGTCTCGCTGAAGGATAGACTCTTCATTTCAACAAACCTTGTTGCATCCTCCAAGGCTACAGATCGGAGATGCTTTAGGTCAATCTTATCTCTAATGAGCATGATGAAATGTTGGAGTCGGCATGTTCTTGGAGTTCCATAAGAAACATGTTCAAATTTGCAAAAGTTATGGTCTTCTGTGACATCATAGACAAGCAATGCTCCCATGGCACCCATAGTGGGCGCTTGTGATCGTCCGGACGATATCACTAACATCACAAAAAAAAAATGCATGGGGTTATAGTGTTACATGGAAACATACAACATCAAATCTATTGTAGCTAGATGACGAGCCACCCTCCCATGAAAATACACATTTATATTCGTAAGGATCTGTGACTTGTAAAGATTTGAAAGGTTATCTAACCTGCGCAGATATTTTAGGGCAGTAAAGTACAACATTTTGCAGATAAACAGTCCATGTATTGCAAAATTAGTGTTTTACGAGTTATCTAATGAGGAATTGAGGCAAGAGTTATCTAATGAGGAATTGAGGCACCAACAGCAGATGGATCGCAAACTCACCTTAGCAACAGTAGCAGAGGAGGCCAATCAGTTGTCCATCCAATGCAGTGGAATGAAAAGTCACCACTTGTCTGTAAAATACTATGCGAAAGGCTGAAATGCCCACACAAACAGCGTTTTCATGTTCATCTATTTTTGTATTTCCTAGTATGATCAATCACTGTTGCCATTGTTTGAACTCCTCCTAACCAACAAAAAATAAATATATAACTGTAGCTAACATAAAAGATCAGATGATAGAGAAAATAAAAGGCTTTCGCTTTCTGCATATATGTTACATTGCAGCATACAACAGTGCACAAATCACAAAATTCTTACTAAATAGCAAGATTTTCTTGTATGCTTCACTTTTCTAGAGTAAAATCTTAGAAGTACATCAACAAACATCAGTAATCCCATGTAGATTTATGTTTCAGATGATAGAGAAAATAAAAGGCTTCCGCTTTCTGCATATATGTTACATTGCAGCATACACCGGTGCACAAATCACAAAATTCTTACTAAATAGCAAGATTTTCTTGTATGCTTCACTTTTCTAGAGTAAAATCTTAGAAGTACATCAACAAATATCAGTAATCCCATGTAGATTTATGTTTCAAGTAACATTGATATTTTGATTGAATGAGCAGTCAAAATCATATCTGCAGTTTATATCGGACGCATATACAGCTTAACGAAATTTTCTTTTACCTAAAAGTCTAAAGTAGGAAGAAAGTACACAAACTAAATCAACCTAACTCTCAGATCAGACCAGTATTGAAGAACCAAGCTAAGCACCTATTCATTTTATGGAATGCCCAAGTAAAAAGCTATGGTGAAAAAGTGCAGGGGTATCATGTTAATCACTTTAGAACATCGGCAAAGCATAGATTTGAAGCAAAAAGAGAAATCCCCCAGCATGAACTATTAGTTGTGCACTGTGTGAAATAAAATACCCGACCTGTGACCAAGCAAAATTTTTACCAAGTACATGCAAATGCACAGAATCTAATCGACTGAAACATTACCAGACAATGCCCTGACTGAGGTAACACTGACATCCATTAATCTCATCTAGATCTTGTCATAATATAATACCGAGTTCATTCCTCATGTAAAATGTCAATAAATGAACACAAAACATAAATACAAAACAATAGCGGGCCATAGTATGTTTTTTTGAACAATGAGGCAGTAATAAGTTGTTATAAAACTTGTTTAGATTAATTTTTCAGAACAGTTTGACACATGACTGCATCACTTTATTTGTTAAGATAAATGATATTTTGCAGTGACTCAAATTAAGCAGGGTTAAACTATAAACAAATTATATTTTCTCACACTACTGTAGGGTCCACAGAAAAAAGCCTCAAGCTTCCTGTTGGATGATTTCCACAGAACTCGAGGAGACATTCAAATTGATGGATCTGGATCAGTGCACGCCAATCACATTGACTGTTGAAGACCAAGACTACCTGCTCCTGTGTGACATTCAGGTACTGCAAGACTACGTGGAGAAGGGTTGACACAATCTGCATCTGTTAACATCAGAAGAGCTAAAAACATTCAGTACCTGCAGGCTGCAGTTGGAACTTGTCAAACTGATATCCCATGTGAGAACCATCGTAAAGCCTGGATAATTAGGAGAGACTCTGAAGGCATTGATTTTATTTGCATAGTTTGTACTACACTTTAACCACCTCGGAGGAACTTGACAACACTTCAATTTCATCATCTTCTACCTGTCAAAGAAAAATAAAATGGCCATTTATGTGTTTGCAGGTGTTTGAGCTTAGGTAATGACCATAGACGACAACAAGACCACTCCATGACAGGGCAGGCTCACTCACTCCACTGTCCACTCCATGATCCAAGAGCTCTGCGGCAGCTGGTCGTCTTCGAGTCTGGGCAGAGGGTGATCTTCGTGGACGGCATGGATGGTGGAGAGGGCGCAGTGATGTGGACGAGTCGACGACAGCGATCTGGAGGCGGTCGCGGGGAGGGGCGCCATCGCGCTGGCGGCGTCGATCTGGAAGCGGTCGGCGGGGAAGGGCGCCGTCGCGCTGGCGGCGTCGATCTGGATGCGGTCAGCGGGGAGGGGCGCCGGCGATGAAGACGGGGCGTCGGAATCGGCGGCGGCAGTGGCTGCGCTGCGATTGGTGTGAGAGGGATGGAGCGAACAACGGTGGCGCTTGACACGGCAAGGTGGTGGCGGCGGCGGCGGTGATTAGGGTTTGCCCGGGGGAGGGGGGGCGGCGCTAGCGGTGGCAGGGGAGGCGAAGGAGCGCTGTTGGGCGAGGGGAGGCGGAGCGCGATCTGGGCACCGCGAGTTGTAGGAAGGAGAGCGCGTGAAGGAGGAGAGATGTGGGCGGCGTGGGTACGTGGGACGATATGAGGCGTTGGATTGGATGGCTGTGAACCGTTGGATTTGATGAATGAAGTATGAAGGATGTAGGACTGTGTTGGTGAATTATAAGGTAGAAGATAGATAGATTAGTTAACACCCACTTAACACTAATTACGAGTAATTAGGGAAAAATTTTCGGGAGATTTTTTTACTAATAGATTGAAAAATTTTTAGTCAGATTTGAAAACTTTTGATTTAAGATTTAAATTTTAAAGTCAAATTTTGAAAACTTTCCACTCGGATTTGAAAACTTTCAAATCCAGATTTGAAAGTTTTAAAAACTTAAAATTTGAGATTCGAAAACTTTCAAGTCTAGATTTGAATGTTTTGAAAACTGTCAACTCGAGATACGAAAACTTTCAAGTCTAGATTTGAAAATTTTAAAAACTTTCAATTTGAGATTTAAAAATTTTCAACTCAAGATTTTAAAACTTTTAAGTCCAGATTAAAAATTTTGAAAACTTTCAACTTGAGATTTGAAAACTGTCAACTCGAGATTTAAAAATTTTAAAGTTAAGATTTAAAAATTACTACTAAACTAATCACTAGTAAAAATAGGGAATCTATCCGTACGGCAGGAATAACAAACAGCGGAAAAAAAAAAGAAACGACGGCATAAAAAAAAGAAAAGAAAAGAGAAACGTAAGTGCGTGTGTGTATGGGTCTCAGTGGGCCGCGCCGGCAACGCGTACGCGCGAGTCAGCGTTTCCCCACATGTGCTGCCATGGTTGGTGGCTCGGATTGGACGATGTGCTGGACTAGTTGGCTCGGTGGTGCAGCCCAACTTGCTAGCTTGCTTCCACGTGGCCCAAGCTGGTTGGCAGGGAGGCCAAACCAGCCTCGCCCAGGCACGTGGCTGGGCCATGGTGCTGTTCGGCAGGGAGGCCAGGCCGAGCAGGCCCAAGACAAGACGACGGCCCACGGCATCGACACGATTTTTTTTTAAATAATATGATTTTAATGAAAAATCGTAAAAATATAGTCGGTTAGATGAAATCGTAAGTTTAGCACCCTGTCAAACATCCGTGATTCGATAGGGTACCTATCGAACAACTACAGATACTCCTAGTTCGATAGGTGATAAAATAATTTTTAAAAAGAGGAAAAACACTGTAGCGCACTGTAGTTGAGACCCTATCGAACTTGGCTGTTCGACATGCCCCTGCCAGCCACTGTAGCCGAGACCCTATTGAAGTTTGCTTGTTCGATATATCCTGCCGGGCACGGTTCATGTACTTTTTTTATTTTTTTCCCATGGACGTATCTATCAAACTGCCATAGTTCGACAGGTACTGTGTTAAATTTGCATAATGGAACTCAAACAACACGGAGAAAGTTTTTTTTTTTAAAAAAAATAGGAATATCAAGTGAATCAGGAATGGAGTATGTGTGCTGAAACTTGATATTAGGGGATGAAACATGCATATTAGGTAATATTGGCTGAAACCCCGATACTATCCTTATTATACCTAATTGCATGCTAGTTTGTATGGCTCTAAGCACGACTAGGGATAATGCATATCAAAGTATGAAAAGAAACATGCAGTTTAGATAATCAAGTAATTAGATACTTTTCAGGATGGTAGATGCTTTAGCTAATCAAATCTAGCAAGACAATTTAACCAAAACCAGCATAAACCCTAAAGCGAGCAACATCCGATAGAGCTAAATTGAGAAGCTAAGAATAGATTATCTAAGACATATGATAGTAATGACTCGCGATGTCGAACCTAACACGTCTAGCCCCGATAGCGCGGGCCATTGAGACGGGTTACCTCTTGTGAAGAACTCGCCAGAAACAAGAAAAGTAAAAGGGTAGCGATGCGCCGAAATTATATTGGACTGGCTCCCTCATTACAATGCTATGGGGTTCATATTTATATCCCGAGTACAGACTTAGTCCATTATAGACACGACTCAAACCTTTCTAAAATTAAGATACAAACAAGATCATATACGGCTATCTCTTACCAAATCTCAAATAAACCGACTCAATATCCTAATTAATAGATACAATTATCTTAATTGAGCTCTATTTCTAATTGGCAATGACGGTTATCCCAATCTAGGCCCATACCAAGCCCAAGTCATGTGATATCAGCTGTATCGGCCATCGGCTTTATCAACCTTGATCAATTTCATGCCCTGTTTTTAACCGATACGGTATCCAGACGATGCACAACCCGACTCCAAGCTCAGTTTGATTCAAAACCAAATCCGCTTCGATCTTCTTCTTTCTTCTCCGAATTTGATGCCAAATTTCGTTGTTAACAGTAGTCCGACTTGGAAATCATTTCGATATCACACCAAATTCGCTTCGATCTCACACCAAAGCGCATCAATCTTCTTCCTTCTTCTCCAAATCTGATGCCAAATTCCGTTGTTAACAGCCGCTGGGGCAAATGACAACACACTCGCAAACTACTTGCCGGTCGCATTGAAAAGATTTGTTCGATCATGGCTAGTTCATCTCCCGTCTCACTCAATCTCTTCCTGGGAGGATCTATGGCAGCAGTTTGTCGCCAATTTCCAAGGGACAAATAAACGTCGTGCGGTCGAGGACGACCTCCATGCTCTAACTCAAAATCCAGATGAATCTTTAAGGGACTATATACGACGATTCAACGAATGCCGAAATATGATCCTATAAATCACCAATGCCTCCGTTATACGCGCGTTCAAATCAGACGTCCAAGATCGTTCCACAACCCAGGAGTTGGCAACAAGATAAATCATTTATGCTCGGAAGTAATTCAAGATCATCGACAGATGTGCCCATGCAGATGACACCCTCAGGAGAAAAGAGGGAAAAAGCAAGGCGGGTGACAAGAAGAAACCAACTAAAAAAGATGCATCAGAGTCTTGCAAGAAGAAGAACAAAAGGAACGGGAAGCGAAAAGCAGGGATCGAGGTTCTCGTCACCGACCAAACGGACCCACCCACTAAATGCCCAGCCCCTCAAGGAGATGAACCTCGACGACAATGGTACCCAATACATAAATCCAACATTCATACTCTGGAAGAATGTCAAGTCTTCACCAAAGCATTGGCAAGATAGCTGGCCGCGGAAAAAGGAAAGCGAGTTCGTGTGGTCAAGAGGAGCACTGATGATCTCTCATCCGAAAATGAACTTGTGTTCCCAGATTGTGACCTGCATGTCACACATATCTTCGGAGGCTCCACGACTTACTCCTCAAAAAGGGAGTACAAAAAGATAGAGCATGAAGTTTCTTCTACTTCACAAGGAGTAGCTGCCAAGATGCTCTTCGGGTTAATCACCGTGGACAACACATATCAGCGCGAGATTCAGAGGGCTCTTGGCGACCAGATCAGCCGAAACATGGAGGCCTACGTCGACGACATTGTGGTCAAAACAAAGACATGCAACAATATGATTGACGACTTGAGGGAAACATTCAACAATCTTCGACAACATCAACTGAAGCTAAATCTAGAGAAGTGTACGTTTGGAGTACCATCAGGGAAGCTGCTTGCATTCCTTGTCTCTGGGCGAGGTATTGAGGCAAACCCAGAGAAGATTAAGGCCATCGAGAACATGAAGTTGCCCACAAGACTCAAGGCGGTACAAAAGCTGACTGCAAGCATGGAAACACTAAGTTGATTTGTGGCTAGGATGGGAGAACGGGGACAACCTTTCTTTGCTTTACTTAAAAAGCAGGATAAATTCTGAAGAAGTCGATGCCAATATCCTGGTCGCAATGGGTATGTCACTTGTAACATGTCTGAAGAAGTCGATGCCAATATCCTACTCGAAATGGAGAATTTGATGGAGGAACAGATGCAACAGGTGGAATAATCTGTGGCTGATTTTCAAAAGCGTTGTCTTCAATCTTTTGTCATCACACAACATGGGCCGATTCAGCAGACTCAATTTCTCAAGTCGATGGTTGAAACACTTCAAGATACAGTTGATGAAGTAGTTCATCGTGCATTGTTCGATTAATCTAGAGTTTTGGTGAATACATTGCAAAAATCGATCAAAAGAGCAATCGATGAGTTAATTGTTCAAAAATGCCAACTCGGTGGGCAGATTGAAGAACAACAACAATATCGACTCGGGGGGGAGGGGCAAGCATATCAGTATCGACATGATTAGTCATATCAACAATATCGGCTAGAAGAAATTCAAAGACATCAATATGGAAAAGATTGAGCCGATAGAATTGCAGAGTTAGTAGAGGACCAATTTGGACTTAAACCTAAGGAATAAACTTTTGTGTATCAGCTGCCATATCCTGAAAGGTTTGATAGGGTTCCATTCCCACACCGATACAAAGTTCTAGAGTTCTCCAAGTTTTCAGGGCAAGATGATATATCTATAACTGAACATATCTGTCAATTCTTAGCTGAATGTGGGGAGGCATCGGCTGAGGAAGCTCTGTAAGTAAGATTTTTTTTCCATCGTCTTTAACTGAATTGGCTTTCACATGGTTTTCATCATTACCATCAAATTACATCGGAGGATGGGCCGATCTTAAGAAGCAATTTCATGATTATTTCTTTGCTGGAATCAAAGAGTTGAAGCTTTCAGATTTAATATCAGTTGTACAGCAAGAGGAAGAATCGACTATGGAAAATATTCAAAGATTTTGTAATGTTCGCTGCAATACTATACTTTGAGCCTAAGTGATGAGTATTCTAAGGATTGTCAATACCTATCAAAGACAAATATTTTTGCCACAAGTTCAACAACCTAGCTCATCTAATGCAGGCAATATCGGCTTATGAGAGCCGATGGCAAGAAGTAATGGAGGATCAATTTTGGAGTAATCAAGGTCAGATAGAAGAGAATTTTGAAACATGAGTCCTCATACTCCAGAATTGGTGGGCATGTGTTATCGCCAATATTTGGTAAGATTCTTTAGTGAATTTGGCTAAGGAAAGAGCATAATCAGCTGATGTAAACTTATCCAGAAGTGACTGAGTTCAACAAGGAATCGTGAAAACTATGGCATGGCGGCTTAATTCTACCTATTAATTACGTAGGATTTAGTAATTTCCTTTTATCTGTAGGAAGTGTTTATTTAGTGTCCGATTAGGACTTGTATCTTTCCTTTTATCTTTAGGAAATATGTGTCGTGTCCGATATAGACTAGTATCTACACATGGGTATAAATATGAACTCCTGGGGTCCCTGTAATTTATCCATTGACCAATACAACTACTATCGGTGCATCGCCACCCTCTTTTCTAAGTTTTTTATTTATTAACCGGCAGAACTTGGCACCTGACGCGGGGCTGCATCGGCTTTCGATCTCCGGCGAAGGGGTAAGTCCTTTGTTCCATCGGCCCCGTAGAAATTATATCGGCTACATTGGTGTTGTTTAAGGCTGCATCGCTTCGACCTCTTGGATCGCTCTTTTTCGGTTGATATATTTGCATACCTATTTGTTATGTATCTTAGTTAATATAAGTCGATTTCTCAATTTACTTGTATCGGTCAGATCTTTTTTAGGGTTTTGCCGGGATCGGCTAAATTGTTTTGTTGATCCAGATTAGCTAAGGTATCCACTACCCTAAAAATCAGTCAAAGGCTTGATTGTCTAGATGTTATGTTTCTTTTCATACTTCGTGTTGTGGGTTTGACCTACTAAGTCGTGCTTAGAACCATAGTCTTTAGCCTGGTTTTTGATTGCCAATAAGAGTTTCATCGGGGTTTCAGCCGATAAGGTCTTATAAGGATTACATATAAGTTGGTTTTAGCCGATCGCAACGAAGGTTTCATTGTTTCTCTAATCGTTTGGATTTAATGACATCAAATCTTCAACCGATTTATGCTTTAACCTTTGGATCAGTGTAGGGGGTGGATATCGAGCTAGCTCGGCTCGGTTTGGCTCATTTGGATAATGAGCTGGCTCGACTCAGCTCGTTATCCTAATAAGCTAGAATCTTGCATTGGCTTGTCTCGGCTCATTTGTCAGCTCGAGCTAGCTCGTTTAGATAGTGAGCTAGAGCAAGAAAACAATAGGCTTGAGCATATCCGCAACTGTACACAAGAACATTAACACAAATACACAAGCAGGTAGGCATCGACATCACTCCAGCAAGAAATGCGTCAAGAATAGCATGGAGTCAGAACATAGCAAGCCAGCTAGCAACATAAGTAGAAGGGGATGTTAACTATGGAGTAGTAGCAGGTGCCGGGTTGCCGGCTGATTTGCTTGACCCTGGCCAAGCTTGCCCGAGCCCTCCGTGCCGAGACCGATGGCGACCGGAGACGACGAGGTAGAGGCGGGGGATGGGTGCCCAGCGGCGGGCTTGGGCTGCGTCACCGCGTCATGATCCTGTGACTGAGCTGGCAATGGCTCCTGGCGCTACTACGACTACGAGCGACCGGCTAGCGGACAGAGGGGATGGTGAGGCCGAGGAGCTGGGGAGTAAGGCGGCCGGCAACGCCGATGAGCTGGTGTGCTGTCACGATACTGGGACAAGAGCAAGAGGAAGGGGCGGGGGCATGGGGATGAGAGCGAGAGATGATAGCGGCGGCGTGGGCGCATGATGTTCGCTGCTGGCGGAGGTGGATTGGCGACTTGAGAGGGCCGCGTACGATGGAGGCGGCGGAGCGGCAGAGAAGAGGGCGAGAGGCACGAGGCATGCAGCTAGGTTTACTGGTTTAGTACTTTACAAGCTCTAATGGGCCTATCCAGCTATGGGCTTTGTGGGCTTGGCCTGGTGCTGTTGGGTTACCCTAGCTCGTTAAGGCTCGCGAGCAACTCTCAAGCCAGCTCGAGCTGGCTCATTATCTCTAACGGGCTAAAAGGCTAGCTCGGCTCGTTAGGAAAATGAAATAAGTCGAGCTTATCACGAGTCGAGAGAGCTAACGAGCCATGACCTTTCCGTCCACCCCTAGATCAGCGCTTATTCTATCATATCATTATTAGCCGATTGGTTTTTACTGGATTATATTATTGTTATATTACATTATCATTAGCCAATTGTCTTTATATCATTATTTACCCAAGTGTCAAAATTTGCATTGGAGATATAGTCGATTGTTCAAAACCCTCATCAACATCGGCTAGTATCGCTCTATCGGCTTATCAGCCAATCAACTCTGTGATCATCAATTTATCTATCTTGTCAGTTGCAGGATCCAACTGACTGGCATGCTCGCATCTCATCAATATTTTGGATCTACACTGGAGCTAAGCAGATCTCCTAGGTTGTTGTGTTCGTCGACTTAGTTCGCACCAACACAGATTTGGCATCATCGGCCAAGCGTGGATTTTTCGTCAACACTATCCTAAGAATGAGATGAGTTCGAATTGTAAAGCCCGCTATATGATATGGTATTTTACTATTGATCATGTCTTGTCCTAGTACGTGATTGGGATCGGCTTGTATAGTCCCTGGAGGTACATATGAAGTTACAATCTTACCCCAGAGGGTGTACAGGAAGTTTCTACTGTTGGAAATAATAGATGGGTCTTGGCCCATTTGAAGATTAATTCCTTGGAAAATCACAAAAACACACCTTATGGGACGACGTGCATGGGGATGTTTAGTACCACATTGCTTATCTAAGAAGGGAGAATACTCTCCTAGTCACTTGAGGCATGTGTGGTGGAGAGAAAAAGAAGAACAAGCGTGCGCTCGCTTGCCTAGGCTCGCCTAATTTTTGGAAACACACCAAATAATGCGGTGCGTGGAGCGGCGTGGAGTTTAGATAAGTTACGCGCGGCTTATCTGGTTTGGTTATGCGGTGTAGAGATCGTGCAGGAGTCCTAATCATGCGTCCAGATATCTCTATATAAACCGAGCAACCGCCTCCTCACAACATACGCAAAAAGTAATCTAGGGTTTTCCTCCTCTACACTGCGCCGTTGCTCATAATCTACTCCGTCCTGCTCATCAGCGTGCACTTTCGATCGAGAAAGCATGTCTCTAGAACCTTCGCCTTCGATGTGCTGCACCAGGAGAAGGCGCGCGGCAATAAGGTTTTCGGGAAGCGTTCCGTGCAACTGCTTGTTGTTCGTCCACCACAGCTCGTCTTCCTCTTCGCTCGGGTGCTGCGCGCTGTTGTCAACGTTTGGTACCGCACGTTCTTCCTGTGGTGCGTGTTGCTCCTAGTCAACCCGATCCACAGCAGAACTAGAACCCCCAGTACGTTGTTCACCATGTTTTGCATATTTGATTTGTTCATGTTTTACTGTCTAGTTTATATGGATAGATTGTATGATGTGATTTTACTAGTTTACATGTGTAATGTCATGATTTATTTATGAAAAAAATTAAATCAATATATGTTTATATATTAAACAACTACGATACCACCATAAAGCTAGAAACTCTAAGGGTATCCCCTAGAGTTACGGGTGCCAGTTTGCAAGAGTGGTTGGAGCAGTCCTGTGACATCTTCCTAGGGAATATTCTTCGCTTGATGGCGTAACCTTTAAGTTTCATCTGCCCTGGTCGAATAGTACTTTCCTAGGCACGAATACTTCTTTCCTAACACCGACCATTTAGTGTTTACCTGTCACAGCAAGTTGAGAAGTGTCTGTCACAAGTAAAGACCTCTTGACTCATGAATGGGAGAGTGTTTTGGCTGAATAGGGGGATGGTGTTTGCCTCTTGCTATGGCTTCAACACGCTTATGAACTCCCTGACCCATGCGCAAGTTATATCTTTGCTCGATGAGTGGTTAGACATAATTAGAGAAGAGAGATAGGGTGGTCTAAAATTTTTTTTAAAAAGAGTAAAATTAACTAGTTTAAAGTGAATACATATATCAGTTAAAAGGTGGTACAAAGTGAAACATTATCAATAAAATATGGTCCAAATAAATCACAACTCACTCTATTTGAAACCATAGGGACTATACTTTGGTTGTTTGGGTGAACAATCTTGTTCACATTTTTTTTTAGGATCGAATCACAAGAACTAAGCCAACCAGAGGGGGGGTGAATGGTTAGTATACCCAAAAACCAAAAACTTTTAGCGGAAATAAAAGTTACCCTCGAAATCGATGGATCGCGGTCTGACCAAAGTTGTCCTGCCGGTCTGACCACTTGATTGCCGTCGGTCTGATCGAGATTAGATCTCCGGTCTGACCGCCGAGATCAGCTGTCGCTCGCTGTCGCCGCCGCCGGTCTGATCGCCTCGCCACCGCCGGTCTGACCGCCGGTGAGATGCCGGTTAGATCGCCGAAACCCGGTGAAACACAAATCGAAGAACTCTCAAAGTAGATGACAACTTTATTGCTTCTCTCTGTGTTTACAAAGTACACCAACAACAATCCTTACAAAAATCACGACTAAACTCGAAACCCTAACTAAACTAGCAACTCAATTGCTCTCAAAAGCGATACCGGGAAGCCTCACGCTCCCCCTCTATTTATATATGAGGTAGGCAGCCTAAAGCCACGAACCAAACTCATACAAGGAGTCCTAAACACCTTAGGAAACCCTCTAGTACAAGAAAGAAACTTTACATAACCAATCGTACCAAATTTGGACTCCTTCCAAATTCGACTCCGCATCCCATACGTACACAATACCTCCATCGTATGCCATATGAAATCTTCACTAACCACGTGTATCAACTCTAGCCTTAGTATCCCGCATGATATCTGACCACCACGGACATCGTCTTACCACCAAGCCGACTCCCGGTCCATCACCGCAAATACTCTCCCGAGGCATCGAGTCACCTACATATGAAACAAACAAAGAAACCATATTCCGAGACCAAGCTATCCCCAACTTGACTCATTATTAGCAAACAACAGTATTACATACGTATAGTATCAATCTAGAAGCCATAACCACGAAACAATCACGGATATTCAAAGAAACAATCCGAAACCGAAACCGACACAGTGTCGGCCGGTCAGACCGCGGGCTGGCCGGTCTGACCGCTCGATCACCGCCGGTCTGACCGGCATACACAACCCAGTCTGACCGGTCACATGAAATAACAGCAGTACATGTAGATTCACCTGTGAAATCCGATCATCTCAAAAACCACTTCGAAAATAAATTCCAAATATCAAAACCAATAATCACAGATGCCAATTGTTCATCACAGAATAAGAATCAAAACACACGTTGATCTTACAATCTCCCCCTTGATGAACACATTGGCAAACCCATTAAAAAATGTTTTGGTGTTTGGAAAAATAAAAACAAAAGTGGTAAAAGGCACACTTCGTACAAATGTACACATCGTGCTCAAAAATCCAAAAGAAAACTTCCCCCCTTTTTAAAAGAAAGAAATTCCCAATTGAACCAAAAACATGCTCTTCTCAAAAACTCTTCTCTTCTCCCAAAACACATCTCTTCTCCCCCTTTTGACAATGATTTCATCAAGCATAGGAATTATGTTCATTAATGTATAAGAGCTTAGCATACATATAGCATATCATGTCATGTGTTGCAAAAAAAAGATGATGAATCCATCTATAATATAACAAGCATGCATTAAAGTATAACCATGAACCAAAGATTTTACAATTAAAATTGAATCAACAATCAAAATTCATGATTTCATACGATTTATAATGCAACATCTTAACAAGCACATAGGTTGAAGAATAAACACTAAACACATATACCTATTGCATTTATCACTCTTTCTCAAATAACCTTTAGCACAAAATAACCAAGAGAACTTTTTTAACCTTTTCTTTTCTTGAGCATTTTTGCTCATATTTTTCTCTTTTATTCCGGGTACGTCGCTGTCGTCAAGACTGTTTCCAGGGATTCGGCACCCATTATTTTGCTCACATCGAATACGTCCTTGTCGTTAAGACTATTTCCAAGGATTCGGTATTCATTTTTTTCATATTTTTATTCTCTTTTCACAATGAGCAATTAAAGCTATTTGAGGAGCAACAATTCAATAAAGCATATATATATAGAGCATTTATAAATCAAACCATATGCTAGCATCAACATTGCATATTTACTTAATTCAAGTAGAATTTTAAGTGTCATGCATCATCTCCCTTAAAAGCAAAATCTAAATCTCTTGAAAAGACTAGAATACATACAAGCTATGCTAGAGACAAATAAACCTTCAAAGTATTGCTAGCATGCGCAAGAAAATACCATATGTATAGAACAAAGCTCTCTTTTCTCAATTTTTTCATTGTCATATTTTTGCTTGATAAAATCATGAGGTACAAACTCCCCCTCAAATCATGCCAAAAGGAATTCATAAAAAGCACTAACTCCCCCTCAAAATAACCTCCAATTCTCCCCGAACAAAAATCAAGAAGAAATCAAAGATTTTGAAAAAGATATCCAATTGCCAATGATATCACCAAAATTCTCAAGAATTGACATACATCCAATAGTTAAAAACTATTAAATGAGAGAGTAGACCAAAATTATGTCAATCCAAAAGTAAAGTGATGTTACCTTGCAACGCAATCGTCATCTCAAAATTGAACACTCATGGGGAGTATGCCGCCAAAATACCTACGAACGAGAAGATGTCGAGGCCTCCGTGTTGGGGTTAGAAATAAGAAATTTTGGAATCCAACACTGAGTCACACGACCTGTAGAACCAGTAGGTACATACACACTTACAAAATCAGAATCAGACTTACCAGAAAACTTACCTTTTTGCTCCACAAAAAATCCAATTTGAATTTCGCGCAAAATTGCCCTGAGGCCGGTCCGACCGCCGCTGTGCCTGTGTTCTAACCGGGCCTGGCAACCGGTCTGACCGCCGGTTCACCTGCGGTCTGACCGCTGGCCGGTCTGACCGACTGGTCAGTGTCGGCCTAACCGTGGTCCTCGAATTAAAACCCGATTTTTGCCAACGTCGTTTTGCAAAAGCAATTTCTCTTTCCTTTTTCTGTTTATGGGCAAGTCTAAAACAAAAACCAACCAAATGTCCATCTTTTTCACAAAAAGAACAAGTGTACTTCTCACGACAAGTTTGTGAAGTAGATGATTTTGCATCAGCAGAAGGTTTTGCATTCACAACATTTGATTTCAAAGAAGATGCATTCAAAGAAGACATGATGCCAGCAGATTTAAACACAGTGTTCTTAGGCTATGTTTCAATCAAAATTTCACCTCTCCTAGCAACACCCAAAACAGTAGGAGGATGTTTAGTATGATGAGCATAAGAATCAAAACCTAAACCACGATTATTTGTGCTAACCTTAGATTGATCAAGAATCATGTTGAGGTTCTTTTTACCATCAGAAAATCTTTGCAAAGAACTTTTCAAATAAGAAACCTCCTGAGTAAGAATAGCACAATTTTTGCAAGCATCCAAAAGACCTTTTTGTTTTCTACAAGTTGAGCAAGAAAGAACATCATCTTGTTTAACAGTCTCTTCTATGTGTTTAACACGCCCTAAAGCATCTTTCAACTTCAACTCATTCAAAACACACTTTGAACAACCTTGAGAAATCAAAACACCATTGTTTTGTTTTGCCTTATTTGCACATGAAGCATTGACCAAAGAACTTGCACAAAAAGCAACTTTGTATTTTTTCAAAACATTCTTTGTCGCAATCAACTCATCAACAACACGAGCATGTAAAGCAAATCCTAGAGCAAAAGAAGACTCCAACTTTTTAGATTTTTCAATCTCAAATTTCATTTTTTTGCAATTAACAGAATTGACATTTCGCAAAGCATTAATTTCAGAAAATAAAACTTCACAAGATTGACAATTATCATCATTAGGAATCAAAGATTTTAATATAGCAATTTCAGCATTTAGAATCTCAATAGTGTGATCCTTCTCATCAAGCACAACAGAACATGTTTGAAGTTTCTTAGCGAATTTGTAAGCAGCATATTCTAATTGATTATAACTAAGCTTTTCTTCATTATCATCATCAGATTCATCAACATCAGAACTTGCATTACGAGCAATAAAAGCTAGATCAACAACTTGCTTACCTTTGTTCTCTTCTTCATCTTCCGATTCATCAAAAACTTATATTAATTCTTGAATTAGCCACTGCATACAATGCTTCTTCTTCTCCTTCTCCTTCATGTTCTTCTTCTTGTTCACCTCATCATCTTTGATTCTACCATCATCTTCCTTCTTGCCTCTCCCAAGCTTAGGACAATGAGAGCGAAGATGATCAAGTGCCCCACACTCAAAACAACGATTCGGTTCTCCTCTTTTCCTGTTCCTAACATTTTTCATAGCTCGAGAAAATTTATTAGATAACAAAACCAAGTCCTCCTCCTCGAACTGTTCGAGTTGATCATCGGGCATGGCATTAAATAAAGCAAGAACAAAAGACTTCGATGAAGAAGCACCAACCAAAAAAGTTGAGGAAGAAACCAAAGCACTAGACTTAGAATCAACTTTACGAGCAAGAATATTCATCTCATGCATGAGTTTTCAGTTTTGTGTAAAGCGAATCCAAAGTCAAAGTAGACATATCAACTGACTCCTGCATAGATGTAACTTTCATCTCCCAAATAGACATGTCAAGACCATTCAAAAAGTAGCGAGAAATCTCAGATTGTGGATAATTAGCATCATAAGAAGAATCAACAGATCTAAGATCACTCAAAATTTTATTAAACAGAGAAAGATAGTCATCCAAAGCTTCTCCAGGTTTCAACTCAAATTTAATATACTCCTTTTTGAAAAGATCACGACGAAGTTCTTTAATATTATTTGATCCTTGATGAAAATTACTCAAAGCAATCCAAATCTCATGAGCAGTTTGAAGATGAGCAACACGATCAAAATCCGAACGAGAAATCCCACTCAAAAGAATGTTGCGAGCTTTGCAATTTTGTTCAAACTCAGTTTTTGCAGCAGCAGAGTTAATAGCTTCAGGAATCACATAAGGATGAGACACTTTTCTCCAAATATCATAATCTTCAGCCATAATATAAGATTGCATCCTACTACACCAATGAGAAACATCCGTTCCATCGAAAACATGAGACTTAGTTGAAAACCTAATAGGAGTAGCCATGGCAAAAACTCTAGATCGATAAAAATCCAAAGAAGAAAACAAGGCTCTGATACCACTTATAGGATCGAATCACAAGAACTAAGCCAACCAGAGGGGGGTGAATGGTTGGTATACCCAAAAACCAAAAACTTTTAGCGGAAATAAAAGTTACCCTCGAAATTGATGGATCGCGGTCTGACCGAAGTTGTCCTGCCGGTCTGACCGCCTGATTGCCGTCGGTCTGACCGAGATTAGATCTCCGGTCTAACCGCCGAGATCAGCTGCCGCTCGCTGTCGCCGCCGCCGGTCTGATCGTCTCGCCACCTCCGGTCTGACCGCCGGTGAGATGCCGGTTAGACCGCCGAAACCCGGTGAGACACAAATCGAAGAACTCTCAAAGTAGATGACAACTTTATTGCTTCTCTCTGTGTTTACAAAGTGCACCAACAACACTCCTTACAAAAATCTCAACTAAACTCGAAACCCTAACTAAACTAGCAACTCAATTGCTCTCAAAAGCGATACCGGGAAGCCTCACGCTCCCCCTCTATTTATACATGAGGTAGGCAGCCTAAAGCCACGAACCAAATTCATACTAAGAGTCCTAAACACCTTAGGAAACCCTCTAGTATAAGAAAGAAACTTTACATAACCAATCGTACCAAATTTGGACTCCTTCCAAATTCGACTCCGCATCCCATACGTACACAATACCTCCATCGTATGCCATATGAAATCTTTACCAACCACGTGCATCAACTCTAGCTTTAGTATCCTGCATGATATCTGACCACCACGGACATTGTCTTACCACCAAGCCGACTCCCGGTCCATCACCGCAAATACTCTCTCGAGACATCGAGTCACCTACACATGAAACAAACAAAGAAACCATATTCCGAGACCAAGCTATCCCCAACTTGACTCATTATTAGCAAACAATAGTATTACATACGTATAGTATCCATCTAGAAGCAATAACCATGAAACAATGACGGATATTCAAAGAAACAATCCGAAACCGAAACCGACACAGCGTCGGCCGGTCAGACCGCGGGCCGGCCGGTCTGACCGCTCGATCATCGCCGGTTTGACCGGTATACACACCCCGGTCTGACCGGTCACATGAAATAACAACAGTACATGTAGATTCTCCTGTGAAATCCGATCATCTCAAAAACCACTTCGAAAATAAATTCTAAATATCAAAACCAATAATCACATATGCCAATTGTTTATCACAGAATAAGAATCAAAACACACGTTGATCTTACATTTTTTTCTAAAATTAGAGGTTTAAATTACTTTATTTCAGCCTACAAACTTCGTACTATTTTACAAGAAGCAGGAGTTAGAGCACTGAAAAACAAGCGGTATGTCCTCGAAAAGAAAAGGAAGCGGTATATGTCCGCTCATACGTTTCACACTTCCAATGTAGACTTCCTACACTTCCATCCCTGATGTGACGTCTTGATTGCATGTATTTTGCTGGCTACTTGCTTCATGTTCAATCGTTCAGATGGTAACGAGCGAGAGCAAGAAAGTGCTACTTGTAGCAGATCAACGAATAATTGGTAGATCTCATTTTCTGGTACCATCTTTTCCTGGGCCAAGTTATTGCATTCCTTCAACAGATGAGCATCAATGACACTGTATATTTGATCTGGAAAGCTGTTGTGTACAAAGGTAATAATGTCCAGCCCGTCCGTGAACATAGGATCTGTCGGCCTTTTGCATGTCAAAATCTCCAGTAGCACTATACCAAAACTATAAACATCCCCACAAGTTGAAGCATGGCCACCTCCCCCGTACTCTGGAATAAGTAATATGACATAGTTATATTTTTTTTTCTAACTCAAAAAATAGTGCTCCCTCTGGTTTATAATACTTATCATTACTTTGATCATTGTTTTTAATTATAATATATATATAATAGCAATAAATATATAATTTTATTTAATTACTTTTTTAGACTAATATATATATATATATATATATATATATATATATTAAATTTGTTTGGTGCTCCATGGTGCCCGGGCTCTATGATTCAAATTGAGTATATACTCAATTCAAATGAGTATGAAATTTTTTAAATGTTTAGGTATTAATGATCTTCATATTTCTAAGACAAATACTATAGATGTTATTTATAGTTAAAGTTTTAAAAGTTTGATAATAGCATTGTACAAAATGATACTCCCTCCGTTTCACAATATAAGTCATTCTAGCATTTCCCATATTCATATTGGTGCTAATGATATATATCTAGATTCATTAGCACCAATATGAATATGGGAAATGCTAGAATGACTTATATTGTGAAACAGATAAAGTATTATATATCAACCGGATGGGGTAGTTATCGTCTGAAAAATGAAGGTATATAAAATAAACATCAATACCTGGAGGAATATATCCTATTGTCCCCTTGAGACCAACTGAACTAGTCGAACCCGCCCATGTCGACTGAGCATTAGCATAAAACCGTGCAATGCCAAAATCTCCCAGAAGAGCATTCATATCATCATCTAGAAGGATGTTGCTGGGCTTCAAATCACAATGGACAGTAGGTCTTCCGCAGTCGTGGTGTAAATAATCCAATGCATCAGCTACGTTGACAGCTATGCTTATTCTTTGAGTTAAACCTAGATGTTTTGGAGCTTCCTTGTCCACTCTGTGGTGTAACCACGTGTCGAGGTTCCCATTAGGCATGAACTCATAAACTAAAGCTTTGAAAACATTGCCTGCATTATCTACTGTTGAGCAAGCGGTTTTAATAGGAAGAAGATTCCGATGCTGAATGCTTCGCAGTGCTTCACATTCCGACAAGAAGCTCCTCTCTGCTCCGCTCATCTCAAGGTTGAAAACCTTCACGGCCACTTCCATTTTGCTTTCCTTCAACTTTCCTTTGTAAACCGAGCCGTAACTTCCTTTCCCAATCAGGTTGAATTCTGAGAAATCCCTTGTTGCTTGAGCTAAGTCCTTATAAGTAACTTTATCAAAATGCTCACCAAAAGTAGGTTGGAAATTGAAATATGATCTTGACGTCCTTTTCTCAACGAGTAAAAAGTAGGCCAATAGTACGAGTGACATGACGCCAAATATTGGTATCAATATTTTGACTAAATAGTTCACTCTTCTTGCTCTTCGAGAAACAGTATGGCATGAAGGCATATGCAAATCCATGGTTCCACCACATAGTCCCGGATTCCCAATTAGTGAAACAACTGTAGCATTACTGAATACACCAGTTGTTGGTATCACTCCTTGGAAATTATTGAAAGACAGATCTAGTTTAGTGAGCTCCAAATCATCTAGATAAGCTGGCAAGGGGCCCGACAAATTGTTATGAGAAAGATTGAGCAGGCCTAAGCCCTTTAGATTTTTGAAGGTGACCGTAATATTTCCTGTAAGAATGTTTTGGTCTATTTGAATGATCTGTAAGTGTTGACATTGGTCCAAGGTTTCAGGAATTGGGCCACTAAAGTTGTTCGAAGAAAGCTGTAATTCGATAAGTTGTTTAAGGTTACCAAACTGAAATGGTATGCTCCCTTGGAGATTATTATAGCTAAGGTTCACCATCAACAAATTTTGAAGGTTTCCCAAGCTAGGTGGTATAAAACCTGTGAATTTATTTTTCGCTAAAGACAACCCTGTCAACTGTCTAAGATTGCTGATAGAGGGTGGAATTATTCCGCTGAAGCTGTTCCCTTCGAGATTTAAACGTTGTAGGTTTGTCAGTTTTCCAATCCATTCCTCAATTGTACCAGTAAGATTGTTGTTCTCAAGTGAGAGTTGAGTTAAATTCTGAAGTTCTCCTATGCTTAACGGGACAGTTCCAGATAGTTCGTTTCCACCCAACAACAGACGTGTCAGACTTTTAGACAGGTTACCAACTGAATTTGGTATGATTCCCTCTAGCTGATTCATTGATAACGAAAGCTGCTCAAGAGGACAATTTGCTAACGCATGCAAGAATTCCCAGCCTCCACTGTCGTCTGCTTTAAGGTCGTTTCCCTCAAGGTTTAGATAATACATACTCGAAAGCTTTCCTAAAGAGCTTGGTATATGCCCACCTAAATTGTTGGATGGTAGATCTATTTGTTTTAGCGCTGAGGCATTGCCTAAAGAAGCTGGGATGTTACCTTGGAACATGTTGTTTCCCATGAACAAATAATAGACACTAGGGAGGGCATCACCGATGTTATATGGCAATGTGTTGCCTAGCATATTTGTGGACAAGGATAATTCCTGAAGAGAAGAAATGTTCGGGAGAGTTTCTGGGATTCCACCTGATAAATAATTTTCGTTTAGGTACAACTGCTCTATGTTTGGCAAATGCCAAAGCTCATCGGGGATGCCTCCGTTGAGTTGATTTTCTGCAAGAGAGAGACCTTTTAAAGGGGTGATGCTTCCGAGGGATTGTGGGATGATACCAGTGAGATTGTTCCGGAAAAGGGTCAAAAGTACTAGCTTGGAAAGATTCCCTATGCTAGGAGGGATCACACCGGTTAGCTGGTTTTTCGAGATAACTAAGTGGGTTAAATTGGAACAATTTGCAAGTCCATCTGGAATAATTCCGTGCAAGCGGTTTTCTTTCAGATTAAGGACTTCTAGGTGTTGTAGATTATTAAGAAGAGGTATGGGACCATACAAGTTATTATCACTGAGAACAAGGTTTCGGAGGAACGTTAAGTTTCCAAGAGAAGATGAGATTTGGCCTGACAGGCCTTTGCTAGTGAGGTTGAGCCCCGTGACGCGCAAAGGTCTCGCCTGGCTGCAGTGGACACCGGTCCACCTACAGAAGTGGATGCTGGTGTTCCAATCGCTCAAGGCACCGTTTGGATCGCTGGTGATGCCCTGCTTAAAATCAAGCAGGGCCTGCAGATCTACTCTGTTCTCATGAACGGTTGCGCAACGAACGTTGCCAGCCCCATAACACAGCAACAGCAGTGCAAACAGTATAAGTGTAGCGAGTTTGTTGGGTTTTTTGACGCACGTATGGCCCGTGTTACCTGCAAAAATGAAGAACATAAACATTGTGGCATCTGGCATGGCATGCTCAGCAGCGAGCTACACCAACTACATCGTGTTCTTCGTTGGGGTTAACGCGGTTACTCTGTGGTGCCCATGGACCTACTTGTTAAACCAGGTAAACTAAAACAGTCTTCTTGATCTTTTCTATGTATTATCTATATGTCATATGTTATATTATAATAAAGAGGGGTTTAAAAATTGCCACAGCCATAACGAAAAAGATAGAAACTTGCAAAAAAATTCGGTCACTTGAAATTTAGACACACCCACTTTATAATATAAATGTACTTTAATTTATATAGAGATAAAAGCAATAGTTGAGTATCAAATACAATTTTATTTTCAGGTCCTATCGAATTCGAATGCAACCCGTGCAAATACGTGTGCTAGGAACTCAGTCGTCTAAACAGGAAAGCTTTGCAGGGTAAACAATTCAATCATCCCAAACCCCAGCACTAAACATGAGGAGCGGCAGCGACTAGAAAAAAAAAAAGGAACAGACTGAAGTTTCAAGTACTACGGGGAGGAGAGAGAACTGCGTACCTCTGCTCGGCCGGAGCGCACAGAACGGCATCCTTTTCTGCCTTCTTTTGCCGGGTGGTTTGTGTACTCTGGACTTCGAGCTGGATGAGGGCATTAGGCCCCATAGCCCACGGGGTTTAAAAACGGTTTTACAGCGGCGTCGTATCCACACACTTCAGCTGTCGCGCCTCATCGTAGCTTGACCGCAGTAACAGCGTAGACCTTGACTCCCCCGGGTCATCGAGACAGTCCATTGCTAGTACTTCCGTAAAAAAAAAAAAAAAGACAAATCCTGAGTTTGCGTGTCCAACTTTAACTGTCCGTCTTATATAATTTTTTTTTATAATTCGTATTTTCATTGTTGTTAGATGATAAAACATGATTAATATTTTATGCATAACTTGTCGTTTTAATTTTTTTTCAAATTTTTTTTAAATAAGACAGACGGTCAAACGTTGGGCACGGAAAACAAGGTTTGTCTTTTTTTCGGACGGAGGGAGTACTTTTCACCTCCCTCACCCACCGTAGCCGTCGCTGTTTGAGCCTGACAAGATTTTTGCGGCGTACGCAGCCTAGCTCATTCAGCCGGAAACAGAGAGAGAAACTCCGCGCTGATGAGCGGCCCGTCTCGGGGCGGCTTCGATGCTGCCAAGCTCTAACCACACATGAACGGTTACTTTTCAAGATTCTCGCTCCCCGAATTCGTGTTGGTTTTTTGTGGTGTTGGAGCTTCCAGAATTCGATTCTGTGGGCAGGATTCATTCGTTGACAGAGCAACGGGTCTAGTAAACTTGTACGTATTCGATTTGGATAGCAGTGCTAGCTAGACTGCTAGATACGAATGCCGTGTCATCCACGGCTACATATGTCGCCATACATACTGATCGTGAATATCTCACGAAGCTGTGAAATATCAGCTTGTGACCAACAATCCACTGAACAGGTCGAAAGCAAATCAATACCAGATGTCTGAAAAGGGTTGTATGAAAAGTTTTGCGTAGTCCAACACATTTGTAAAAATCAAGTTCATGTCCTATTAATGTCGGTTGAAGAAAAGATCACAGAGAATGAGAGTGTAGTTTTTTACCAAGTCTCTTAGGGTGTGTTTAGTTCACGCGAAAATTAAAAGTTTGGTTGAAATTGGAACGATATGACGGAAAAGTTAGAAATTTATATGGGTAGAAAAGTTTTAATGTGATGGAAAAGTTAAAAGTTTAAAGAAAAAGTTTGGAACTAAACAATGGCTTATATTGCTTTCATTACTCTATACCTCTGGTTTTGTACTTCACAATCTAGTTGGAGATTGAATTCAATGAAGTGTTATATACTTCAATATTTACTTTGTTATTATTGTATCAACTAGCATGGTGGTCCGCGCAGATTACGCGGCTAGCATCATTATTTTTTTCTCATATAATAGCATATATGTTTTCTCAGTGTATTATTTAAATATATTAAAATGACAACATAATTTTAAACTAGCATGGTGGCTCGCGCAGATTGTGCGGCTAGCATCATTATATTTTCTTTCATATAATAGCATATATGTTTTCTCATTATATCATTCAAATATATTAAAATGACAACATAATTTTAAATTTTGCAATAACTTTATAAAACTACTAATGTGTAATATTGATATTGTATTTTATATACGTGTTAGTTATTAATTATTTTAAGGGACTGTCTATGTAACAAGCAGCTGGAAATTTTGGGTTTGTCAGCCCTTTTTTTGGCTGACCGTGCGATCCACGCATAGATGAGCGATGCGCGTGAAAAAAAGGGACCACCTATACATTTGTTGATAAATTTTCTCCTAAAAATTTGACAGATGTAACTATAGTACAATCGTAGTGTAATTACACTGTAACTTGCACGTAACTACAGTGTAATTCTCCTAAAAATGTTCCCACAACCTCTATTTTACCGAAATAACATATTACGTAGAGATTTTTAAAAGTTACATACAAGTTACACTATAGTTACAGTGTAATTACATGCAAGTTACAGTGTAATTACACTACGATTGTACTGTAATTACATCTGTCAAACTTTTTGGAGAAAATTTGTCGACAAATATATAGCAAAATCGGAAAAAAAAAGTAGCGTGACTCGTGACTCTGTTTCTGTTTTTTTGCTGGGCCATAGCCCACCTCTTTTTGTGAAGAAACAAAAGGCCCATCACAATTTGTACACAAAAATACAACAAAAAGCCCACTAAGTTCACATGGCCCATAGCCCGCAACACACCACATGAGAAAAGGAAGTCCACTGGTTCGCGTGACCAGAGCCTAGAGCCCACATCCCATCACGGGAATAAAAAAGCCCAAATACAAAGAAATCATGTGCAGCACGCAATGTCACCTCACCAATCATGCGTGTCTGCCAAAAATAGAAAAAATCGATCAACAACATGAGCACAAAGAATTGGTAGTGTGTAAAAAAAGATTAAAATATAACAGTGAACTAAAATGGAGAAGGTAACGTTGAACCAGTGTGTGGCATACATGTTCAATCCTATGTAACAAGAACTTGCCAAGTCAATGAGCTTAGCTGAACTTGACAAAAAATTTCTAACAAAAGAAACACAAAACATGTACTACTAGTTGGAATTTGGAATTGTCGTTTCTCAAAGTATTTTAAAGCCGAATACACAGTTACACTTGCCTTTGGGTTGCATTGTCGGCCATGGCCCTATGCTCCTCTTGCTCTGAACTCGTAATGAGAAAAACAAATCAGAAACTTGAGCAAGAAAGCGGCACAAATTGGGGAATGGTTCCGAAAAAGGAGACACAGCAGCAGGAAGTTTGAGGCGTACCTGGCCGAGGTGGTGGAGGAGGCCCTTGAGGAGGATGGAGGCGACTACAATGAGGACACAGACGGCCGCCATGACAGGGATAAAAAATTGTAGATCTTTAGATTAAAATTTGAGGAAAATTTGATTTTATAGTTGCTATCATTTAGATAGCACACCAGCTTCATTAATATGTAGGAAAATTTTAAAATCTGACAAAGACAAAGACAAAGACAAAATACAAACACAAATATGACAAAATTTTAAAATTGTGAGATGCTGACAAAATATAAAGAAAATGACAAAATGCTTAAAAATCCGTTCGCCGCCATCGATAGCATCATGGCCACGTCGACGCTAGTTACTATTATGAAGATAGAGCATTAATTTGATTAATATGTAGGAAAATTATAAAAGTTGACAAAGACAAATATGATAGACAAAAACAAAATAACAAAGGAAAAACCTACAAAATTGACAAAACTACATCTACATATATATGAATGTAAGCAATGATAGAAAGTCTTATAATATGTAACGGAGGAAGTAGCTAACAAAATTGACAGAATTAGGTACTGTTAGTAGCATAATTAGTTTTATTGCTGGTAAAACTAAATAATGTAAGTATATGACAAAAAAAACTTAGAAAATTTACTACTGATAGAAATTTTAATTCAAAACTATTTTAGTAGAAATTGTACTTAATTGAACCAGAGTAAATAATCTTTCGTAAAATGTCAATTAATTGCAAATCTAAGGACTTAATTGAACTACTCATCACAAAAACTAAATGATTGAAATTTACTTTTAAAAACTACTCATTTATAGTGAGAACAAAACAATTTCTCTAATAGTTTCCCCCACATCTGCCAAAGAGTAATTACTAGAAGAAGGAGGCAGAAAATACACACACACTAGTATACAAACTCGCACGCTCAATAGTTGAGAGTCAGAATTTCTCCAAGGATAATGAAAAAAGAAGACAATTTTACTCATGTCAATAAGGAGAAGCTGGAGCACATGATTGTACCAGCTAAACACTACACTGCTCAGTGAGCCATCTCCTCCCTGGCATATGGTGGGCACCCCCTGACACTACTTTTGCCTATAGAAAAGCAAAGCTTTGCAAATCAAAGAGTCCTTCCTAGCTAGAGAGTCTCCTCTCCTCTCCTCCTCGACCATAAAAAAGTAGGTACTCAGGATCACATATCTATGTAATAACAAAACAAAATACAGTTAAATAGTAGTATCAGACTAGTTGCTTTTACAGTAGCATGCTAAGAAAACTTGCTACTCAGATATGGAGTCACTAAGCTCTCCTTGTGAAAAAACATAATGTATTACAAAACTTCAAAAGTTCTGAAGATTTATGTAGGCTTGCGAAGTTCTCTTAACAGAAAGCATATATAGATCAATACGTGTCCATCAAAATTTATAAGAAAAATCCACAGTTATTCCTTAAATCTAATCCAAAATAAAACAAACAAGCCACCATCAATACCAGCTGCATAATCATGCACTGCCTCCACCACAAATTCCCGACTCCAACTTCTGCTTTTCATCTACAACTACTGCTATTCACTGAAAACATAATTCTACCCCCTAGACATAAGATCTTTTAGCTTTGGATAACTAAATTGATAACAATGCAAGAAATATGGATCTACATGGCCACAAAATTTTTAGAAATGCAAAATATTATTCACATATTGAACCAGATCAGGACACCAAAAAACCAGCTATCTGAAAAGGCACACATATCATAAAAACTTTCTACTCCATCGGTCCATCTACTACCAAAATTTCCCACAAACGGAAGTGCTAACGATCTGCCGACGGAAAATCTACCTCCAAATTTTGCAGATTTTGGTCCACCGGATGAACTTTGCGATTCATGCTCCAGGGCCTTCTCCTCCAACTCCGGCGACCTCCTCTTCTTCTCCGGCGCCGGCGACACCCTAGACTCCGGCAGAGGAGCCTACGGGTTAGGGTCTCGGATTGGGGTGGGTGGTGGGAGGGGAAAGGGGAAGAGGGGGGAGTTCGCCGGCTTTAGAGGGATGGCCGTGGGAGGCGGCAGCCCGGCGTTGGGCGGCGGATCCGGCGGGCGGCGAGGCGGCGGCGCCGCCGCCGAAGCCGCGGGGTCGGAAGCTGGCGGTGGGCCGGTGTAGGCGGCGGGGGCAAAGCAGAAGGGTGTATTAGGAGGAGGCGGCCTGTGGTGGTGCCCCGCTGCCGGAGACGGGGAAGACGGCGGCGCGGGGACAGTGCGCCGCCATCCGCTTGTGGAAAGAAGAGGAGAGGGAGGGGAAGGGGCCGGCCGGGGGGCCTCGCCGGCGCCGAATTACCAATTTGAAAGATTGGAGGTGGGATTTTCTGTCAACAGATGTATAGACAATCCCAATTACCAATTGTTTCTAGACAAAATATGCAACATATTCAAAATAGGGAACAAATACAAAAATCATATAGCATCGTGCTAAAGGTAAGCTCACCGTGTGGAGCTGTGTGGCCTTCGAGTTGCTCGCTGGTTGAGCCTTTGCAGGATCCCAAGCCGAGATCCAACAGATTGGTCCTATTCGGCTCTCCTAGTGACACAGGAAGCGTTGAGGCTCCATCGCCATTCCCAACAAAAAGCTTTGTAGAAACACGCTGACGACCATCGGAGCTGTCGAGATTGCCTCCCCTACCGCCATCCCTGCCTCGCAGATATGCGCAACAGCAGGCGGCGCGTCCGCTGGAGCCGACACCAAGCTCTAGAGCTCCACCCGCCGGAGGAGACGACGATAGCATCACACCCACGATGCGGCGTCGCCGCCGGTGAGAACCCCCGCGTGACATTGGGGGAAATGGCAGAGTCGCACAGTAAACTGTGAGAGGAGCTATAGTGATCTACCATTAGTACAGTATTTTTACTGTGCAAACAGCGCAAAATACTGCTTAATAGTATGGTATTGTTTTACTGTTGGGTACTGTAGCAACCAATCCGGTTCGTCCAGGTTCAATCCAACGGCTGGAAATGAAGAATGTCAGAGAGTACTGTAGCTCTCTGCCATTCTATTAGCCTTGGCAGAGGCAGAGGATACGTTCCCACGTTATCCAATCCCCACCCCCCCCCCCCCCCCACGGGCGGCTAATGGGCGATCGCCCAGCCATCGGATCCGGCCCCCTCTCCCCCTCCTCCCTCTTCTCCTCCTTCCTCCTCCCATTCTCCTCTTTCTACTACAGTAGACCACACAAATTTTTTTGAAAAACAAAAGTTAGAAAAATTTATGTATAGAAATACTATATATAAAAAATTTGAATTCAAATTTAAATTTGAATCGGGTATGCAAACTTTTGACCTATAAATTTTGGGTTTATAAACTTTAGGTGTATAAACTTTAGATGTATAGAAATACTATATATATAAAATATTTGAATTCAAATTCAAATTTGAATCAGATATAATTCAAATTCAAATTTGAATTGGGTATATAAACTTTAGATCTATAAACTTTAAGTGTATAAACTTTAGGTGTATAAACTTTAGATGTATAGAAATACTATATATGAAAAATATTTGAATTCAAATACAAATTTGAATCGGATATTTGAATTCAAATTCAAATTTGAAATGGGTATATAAACTTTTGACTTATAAACTTTAGGTCTATAAACTTTAGGTCTTTAAACTTTAGGTCTTTAAACTTTAGATGTATAGAAATACTATATATAAAAAAATATTGGAATTCAAATTCAAATTTGAATCGGATATATAAACTTTTGGTCTCTAAATTTTAGATGTGTAAACTTTAGGTGTATAAAGGTGCATAAATTTACTAAAATAGAAAAGTAATACGGTGCCAAAAAAGGAAACCAGGTGTAGAGGTGGAGGGAGGGAAGGCCCCCCCCCCCAACATGGGGTCCACGGTGAAGACACGCAACGAGCCAGTGAGAGCGACGGGTCCAGCGCCCGGATGAATGTGTGGGCCTAAAACTCCTAGCACGAATCTTGGAAACAAATCCAACGCCCTCAAATTCAGGGCCAGTTTAGTTCCCAAAAATTTTCCCCTTCACCTATCACATCAAATCTTTAGACACATGTATCGAGCATTAAATGTGGACAAAAAGAAAAACCAATTGCACAGTTTAGCTATAAATCGCGAGACGAATCTTTTGAGCCTAATTAGGCCATGATTAGCCATAAGTGCTACAGTAACCCACATGTACTAATGACGGCTTAAGTAGGCTCAAAAGATTCGTCTCGCGGTTTCCAGGCGAGTTCTGAAATTAGTTTTTTCATTCGTGTCTGAAAACCCCTTCCGACATCCGGTCAAACGTCTGATGTGACACCCAAAAATTTCCTTTTCTCCAACTAAACACACCCTCAGCTGATAGAACAAAAATTTTCAGCAGGCAGTTGTCTAGCAATTCCCTTATTTTAAATATCAAATTTTAGTTATTTTTAAATTATATATATTCCTACATGGACTCTAGACTTGTCTTTTATTATTTTTTTTAGGAAAAAGTACGAAATACCCCCGAACTATCGCGGTCGTCTGAATTACCTCCTTGAACCACGAAATCGGATATTCTTCACCCCCAACTATACAAATCGGACGAATTACCCCCCTCGACCCAATCCGCGGTGGTTTTGATCTACGTGGCGCACACGTGGCAGTCCAGTCAGCATTCTATATAAAAAAAAAAGTGGGACCCTCCTGTCATACGCTCTTCTATCTCTCTTCTCTCTCTCACTCTCCTCACTCTTCCTCTCTCTCTCACGGTGAGCGCCAGGCGGGGGCAGCGGCTGAGGGCGGTGGCCTCGGCACTGAGGTGACGGCGGCGGGGGCAGCGGCTGAGGGCGGCGGAGGCGTCGCCGGTGGTGGACTGGTGGTGCTGCTGCCGCATCGCCACTCGGCCTAGACGGCGACTGAGGACGGCGGCCTCGGCGCGGAGGCGACGGCGGCGAGCGGCGGCCTCGGCGCGGAGCTGCGGCGGCGTCGGACGGTGATGCGGAGGCGGCGGCTGAGGGCGGCGGGGGCGGCGGAGGTGCCGCCGGTGGTGGTGCTGCCGCCGCGTTGCCGCTCGGCCTTGATGGCGGCCTCGGCGCGAAGCTGCGGCGGTGTCGCCACCTGCGCCGCGAGCTCTCGAGGCGACGGCGTGGCGGACGACGAGGCCATCACGGGCGTTATCGTGCGGAGCAGCGACGTCGAGGCGCCGTCGGCCGGGCTGCCGACGAGCGAGGACAACTACAATGATGGCCGCGTCGGAGGCAGCTGGAGGAGCTCCTCGAGCAACGGCTGCTGGAAGAAGTCCTCGGAGAAGACCTGCTCCATGCCATAGTTCTCCACCGGCGCTGTCGAGAAGCCGACCTCGATCTTGCCACTCTCACATCCCATGAACGCCAACATCTGCACGCCACCAAGAATGGCCCATGTCAGCTTCATCCATCTCGATTTCTCAAGTGTTTGATCAACTAATGGAACCCAAATTGAGCAAGGAGCATGTGAATCAAGCAGATCGAACAAGTGCATGCACTGGTGAGTTCTGAGTTTTGAGTATGCGGGCGAGGAGCCGAGGACGGCGGCCGGAGGGGCCGGAGGCAGCTGCGGCCGGCGGCGGCGAGGGCGGCGGGATCCTGGAAGAGACGGTGAGGGGGGCAACGGCAGGAAGCACTGCAACCGCGAGCTCCACCTCCGCATCACCGTCCGACGCCGCCGCAGCTCCGCGTCGAGGCCGCCGCCCTCATCTCCGCGCCGACGCCGCCGCAGCTCCACGCTGAGGCCGCCGTCTAGGCCGAGCGGCAACGCGGCGGCAGCACCACCACCGGCGGCACCTCCGCCGGCCCCGCCGCCCTTAGCCGCCGCCTCCGCATTGTCCGACGCCGCCGCAGCTCCGCGCGAGGCCGCCGCCCCGCTGCCGTCCTCAGCCGCCGTCTAGGCCGAGTGGCGATGCGGCGGCAGCACCACCAGTCCACCACCGGCGCCGCCGCCCCCGCCCTCAGCCGCCACCCCCGCCGCCGCTGCCTCCGCGCCGAGGCCCCCGCCCTCAGCCGCTGCCCCCGCCTGGCGCTCACTGTGAGAGAGAGAGGAAGAGTGAGGAGAGTGAGAGAGAGAAGAGAGATAGAAGAGCGTATGACAGAGGGGTCCCACTTTTTTTTTAATATAGAATGCTGACTGGACTGCCACGTGTGCGCCATGTAGATCAAAACCACCGCGGATTAGGTCGAGGGGGGTAATTCGTCCGGTTTGTATAGTTGGAGGTGAAGAATATCCGGTTTTTTGGTTCAGGGGGTAACTCAGACGACCACGATAGTTCAGGGGGGTATTTCGTACTTTTTCCTTTTTTTTAATTCTGAATTTTCTGTAAATTGTATTTCTATATAGACTCTATGCTCTTCTTCCAATATTATTTATTTTTATTTCTGAATTTTTATTATTTCTAATTTTATTTCTATGTGGACTCTAAACTTATTTTTTAATATTCTTTAATTTTTAATTTCGAATTTCAGTTACTTCTAAATTGTATTCCTATATTGACTTTAAACTCTTCTTCCCATATTTTTCTTCATTTCAAATTTTAGTTATTTGTAAATTGTATTTTTGTCAGGGTTACGGTATACCCTCTACTCTTCGATATACGTCACATATCGATATGGTATACATGCACGTATATGGACGTTTTCGGCATACGTTAAGGAAATTCATCATAGAGTTCACAGATGAAAGGAGTTCTACTCGGACAGAACTGGGTCGTCATTGTATCGTGCTGGGTCCGATGTCTCCGAGTCCTACTTGGAGACCAGTTGACCTGCGGTATAAATGGGACCCCCCGGGAGGACCTAAGGCATCGAATCTTATAGCCAACACATCCACCACAGCCTACGGAGTTGAAGACTACAGGAGCCAAGTCGCCGGGAGATCTAATCGGACCCTCTCGATTACGATCTCGCCGGTATCATCGAGTTCCGCTTTCCCTTTGTAATATGTGGTTTCCATCAGATAATCCCATATCAACTGGATTAGGGCTATTACGTATCAAGGGGCCTGAACCAGTATAATCTTTGTTTTCTGCCTGCTTGATGTCGTATTACGTAGATCCTCGTACCAGCGTACCCCAATCCTAGTTATTAAGACCGGACCGGACCGGCGGTCAGACCGGGAAAAACCGGAACCACAGCCCTTGCCGGTCCGGTCCAGGTAAAAGACCGGCATGCAATTGACCCGGGCATGAACCGGTTAGACCGCCCAGTTTTGAGGAAAAACCGCTATTAAACCGGAAATAAAACCGGCTGCGTGGCTGCTCTGTACGTGGGATGGGCGTGCTTGCATGGGTGATACCATGATGGTGGGGGAAAAGGGAGGAAAAATATGGCTAGGTGGGATTCGGATTCGAACCCACAACCACATGGGAGGGAGTTAACTCCTCAACCACCAGGCTACTATGCCTCTTGTGTTTGTGATAGAATGAGTAATGTATTTAATAGTTATCAAACCGGGTTAGACCAGTGGTTCACCCGGTTGAACCAGTGAACCATTGAACCAAGAGCCTCACCGGTTTAATTACCGGTCCGGTCTCAATAACTATGACCCCAATACCCTCTATATCCGGTCTACGGGTATCCCACGTCGACAGTGTGTTGACGAAAAAATCGAACACACCGGCCTGGGAGATCTTCTTAGCTTCTGTGCAGGTCCAAATATTGACGAGATGCGAGCGCGCCAGTCAGTTTGATCCTGCAACTGACAAGATATGCAAATAGTAGATTAAAACAGCCGATCGGCTGACAAGCCGATGGAGTAGTTCCAGCCAATAACCGATAATAGCCGATGCCGATACCAGCCGATAGTGATAGGGTTTAAGCAATTGGCTATATGTCCAATGTAGATAATGAGCGATAGGGTTTAGAGCCATCGGCTACATGTCCAATGTAGATAATGATATAAAGGCAATCGGCTGATGATGATGTAATGAAATAACAATATAATCCAGTATAAACCAATCGGCAAATAATGATATGATAAATAAGCATCGATCCGAAGGTTAAAGCACACATCGGCTGGAGGTCCGATGTCATGAAATCCACAAGATTAGATTAAATAGTGAAACCTTTGTTGCCATCGGCTAAATCCAACTTATATGTATATGCAATCCTTATGAGCCGACGCAACGTCCAGATAACTCACCGGCTGAAACCCCGATGAAACCCTTATTGGCAATCAAGAAGCAGGCTAGAGATTATGGTTCTAAGCACGACTTAGTAGATCAAACTTAACTGATGCAGCACTAAGTATGAAAAGAAACATAATATCTAGACAATCAAGCCGTTGACTGAGTTTTCAGGGTGGTAGATGTCTAAGCTAATCTAATCTAGCAACGCGATTTAGCCGATACCGGCAGAAACCCTAAAACGAGAAGCAGCCGATAGAGCTAAATTGATATGCTAAGACTAGATTAACAGAGACATATGATAAATAGGTAGGCAAATATATCATCGAATGTACTGATGCAGCCTTGAACGACGCTGACGTAGACGATACAATTGCCTGGACCGGCGGAACATTGGACTTATCCCTTCGCCGGAGATCGAAGACGACGCAGCCCCGCGTCGGGTGCCAAGTCCCACCAGAACGTAAAAACAAAAGTAGAAGTAAAAAGGGTGGTGATGCGCTGAATTGTATTGATCGTGAGGATAGATTACATAGACCCCGGGTGTACATATTTATACCCATGGGTTGATACAAGTCCTTGTCGAACAAGAAAGAAACTTTCCTAAAGATAAAAGGAAAAGATAAAGTCTTTATAGGACACTAAACACACTTTCTTAAAGATAAAAGGAAACTAACAAACTATTCCTAATTAATAGATAACTTGCCATGCCGCATTCTCTTTGAACTCGGTCTCTTCTGGATAAGCTTCCTTTAGTAGATCAATTTCCTTAACCGAATATAGCAAGAATCCGACAACTGACGACTTGACAACTCTCATCGGCTAATCTCAAGACTTCGAAGCCGATGCTGACTATAAGCCGATGACTACTCCGGGCTTGCCAAATTTCACTGTTAACACAGTGGCGCGCCAAGTAAGGGGACTTGGTGCTCAAGGTTCTACTACTATGACATCCAGCTTCGTCGACAATAGCGTCAACACCAACCTCAACCAAGGAGTTCCTACTTCAACAACACTGGTGTGGACTCAAGTTGGCGAAATCGTCTTTCCGGTTTACACCACTGTGCCGATCTCAACTGGTCCGCCAATGGCCGGAAACGAGAACGCAGTGGCTACAACCCGGGACGACTCCATGTCAAAGGATCCTCCCGCCGAAGCGGAGATCGGAACATCGACGACATCCGAGCCCGAGAAGGATCCTAGTGTGGCCAAGCCTTGTCTTTTCGACAAGAATCACGAGCCGACGAGGATTACTTCCGAGGTGACAAGGTCCTGGTGTCCTATCCACAAAACCATAAAACACACCTTGCAAGCCTGCTGGGTTTTTCTCAACGTCCATGCTGAAATTCGTGCCTGCAAAGAGCGTGGAATTCAGCGTACCTCTCCAACTCGTGATGTCTATTGTCCTATTCACAAGACAAAGAATCACGACCTCTCGAGTTGTAAGGTCTTTCTCAGCACCATGAAGACGCCACCTCCTAAGGTCCAGCAGTCACGCATCCCCCTTAGGAATGAAGACAAGGAACAAGGAGCGACGCCGATTTCAGATCGATTTGTTGGGGTAATCAACATCGATCCCCACGAACCATCAGTCTTGCACCTGCTCGAAGACTATGGTTCATCGACAACGAGTACGCCGCGTGAGGTATTGGCTATCGACGATGTCGGCATGACAGAACGCACCAATGCGGAAGCGGAGAATCAAGTGACTACACCGGCCTGGCACATCAGAGCCGTCAACGCAATACTGAGGGAAACTCCCTACGACCCCGTTCTGAACGACGATCTCGCACGATGGACAGAACGGTTACGGGAGTCAGTGACCAACCTCAGCAACGCGTTCGAAGAGGCCGCTGCTGCAGCGCACCCAGAACAGCCATCAACTGGCGATGCTAATGGTGAAAATCCTGAACATCGGGAATCGCCTCATCGAGCCACCCCTCCACCTCGCGGCACCGGCGATCTCCGCGATCACCTGAATGGCCGCCAAGAGGCGCGACGCACACGAGACAACGAGAACCATTCTCGACATCGCGTCTCTTCACGGCGTCACGATAACGAAGATTGAGGAGTCCGTTCGAGTGAAGACCGAGGCCATGATAACCACCGCCATCGCGAACGGCGGGTGCTGGGCGATACTGGTCGAGGACGTCGCCATAATGACGACGATGATGGAGATCGGCGCCGAGACAACAACGGGCGACGACAACAAGGTTCTCGAGAACCCGGCCGACGTCCTCGTAACCGCACGCTGGAACCGAGCGACCCATCGTCATCGTCGTCATCTTCCTCATCCTCATCATCAGATAGACATCCGCGAAGGACGTATGATCGCCGACAACCCACCGCCCCCAGCGCTGGGTGTAGAGCTTTCGATCGTTCACTTCGAGATGTCCGATGGCCTGAAAGATTCCAACCTGGAGCAATAGAGAAATACGATGGGAGCACCGACCCAGAAGAGTTCCTTCAGGTTTACTCCACGGTACTCTACACTGCCGAAGCGGATGACAATGCATTGGCGAATTACTTGCCAACGATATTGAAAGGCTCTGCACATTCATGGTTGATGCATCTCCCCCCTACTCGATTTCTTCGTGGGCAGACTTGTGGCAGCAGTTCGTCGTCAACTTCCAAGGAACATACAAGCGCCACGCGATCGAAGACGACCTACATGCGTTGACACAGAACCTGGGTGAATCCTTGAGGGACTATGTTCGGCGCTTTAACGAGTGCAGAAATACAATCCCCGAAATCACCGATGCTTCTGTAATTCGCGCCTTCAAGTCCAGTGTCAGAGATCGCTATACTACTCAGGAGTTAGCAACGAGGCGCGTCATAACTACTCGGAGATTATTTGAAATTGTCGATCGATGCACTCATGCGGACGACGCACTGAGACGCAAGAACGACAAACCGAAGACCGGAGGAGAGAAGAAACCAGCCAAGGACACACCTAAGTCAAGCAAGAAGAAAAATCGCAAAAGTGGGAAAAGGAAAGCTCAAGCGGAAGTTCTTGCAACAGAATACGCGGACCCTCCCAAGCGCCCAGACCTACAAGGCAGCGACGCGAAGAAAACATGGTGCCCTATACACAAGTCAGACAGACACTCTCTAGAAGATTGCCTCGTCTTCAAAAAGTCGCTCGCAAAAGACATGGCATTGGAAAAAGGCAAGCGAGTACGTGTGGTTGAGAAGGACGCTAAGGTGGCTACTCAGGAATCAGACTCAGCATATCCAGACTCCGATCTCCATGTCTCGCACATCTTCGGAGGTTCCACGGCATACTCCTCAAAGCGAGAATACAATAAGGTGGAACGTAAAGTCTGTTCGATGTGGCAGGGGGCTGCGCCCAAGATGAAGTGGTCCGAGCAGAAGATAGAATTCTCAGAAGAGGACCACCCCATGACTGCTGTCATCCCAGGGCGATATCCAATCGTGGTCAAACCCACTATTCGAAATATCAAGGTCGCACGAGTTCTGATCGACGGCGACAGCTCAATCAACCTTCTCTTCGCCAGCGCCTTGGACGCAATGGGGATCCCACGAAGCGAGTTGACACCCACCGATCAACCCTTCCATGGAATCACTCCTCAGTCATCATCCAAACCATTGGGCAAAATTACGTTGCCTGTGACTTTCGGCCAAGCGAATAACTTCCGAACGGAGCAGATCACCTTTGATGTCGCTGAATTCGATACAGCATACAATGTCATCATTGGGAGAACTGCACTCGCGAAGTTCAAGGCTGGGACCGAAGGGAATAATCACCATTCAAGGGAATGCTAAGCTGGCAGTGCAATGCAACAAGCGGAGCCTCGACATGGTCGAGCACACGCCCAGCCCACCCGCCACAGCTGAGCCACCCAAGAAAGTGAGCAAAACAAACAAGACGCCGAAACCGGACGGCGCAATCAAGATCGTTCCACTCTCCAGTGCCAACCCCGACAAGACCATCAAGATCGGGGCATTACTAGGCGAGAAATAGGAACTCGCGCTCATCACCTTCCTCCGCGACAATGCTGACGTGTTCGCTTGGCAGCCGTCCGACATGCCGGGGGTACCCAGGGAGGTGATTGAGCACAAACTTATGGTGCGACCCGACGCCAAGCCAGTAAAGCAAAAAACTGCGGAGATTTGCACCAGATCAAAAACAAGCCATACGAGAAGAGCTCGATAAGCTTCTCAAAGCTGGTTTCATCAGAGAAGTACTCTATCCAGAGTGGCTAGCCAACCCAGTCATGGTGCGGAAGGCCAACGGGAAATAGAGAATGTGTGTCGATTTCACCGACCTCAACAAGGCGTGTCCCAAGGATCACTTTCCTCTTCCTCGAATAGACCAACTGGTGGACTCAACAGCCGGTTGTGAGTTGTTGAGCTTTCTCGACGCTTACTCCGGCTACCACCAAATCAGCATGGCGAAAGAGGACGAGGAAAAGACTGCATTCATCACGCCGTTCGGGGTATTCTGCTACGTTAAGATGCCATTCGGACTAATAACTGCAGGAAACACTTTCCAGCGCACGGTCCAAGGCGCACTTAGCGACCAACTCGGAAACAATGTCGAGGCCTACGTCGACGACATTATTGTCAAGACCAAGACAAGCGACTCATTGATTGACGATCTGCGGGAAACGTTCGACAACCTCCGACGATATCGCCTCATGCTCAATCCAGAGAAGTGCACGTTCGGAGTACCGTCGGGCAGGCTGCTCGGTTTCCTCGTCTCTGGCCGAGGAATAGAAGCAAATCCCGAGAAGATCAAGGCAATCGAAAACATGAAGTCGCCTACAAGACTCAAGGAAGTACAGAAGCTAACCGGATGCATGACGGCACTAAGTAGGTTCATCGCTAGGATGGGAGAGCGAGGACAACCTTTTCTTCGCTCTGCTGAAAAAGCAAGACAAATTTGTATGGACACAGGAAGCCGAAGAGGCATTCATTGCACTCAAGCGCTACCTATCAAATCCACATGTACTTGTTGCCCCCAACCAAATGAAGGATTATTTCTCTATATTGCCGCCACGCCATATTCCGTTAGCACTGTCATTGTTGTCGAGAGAGAGAAGGTGCAACGACCAGTCTACTATGTCAGCGAAGCTCTCCACGACTGTCGAGGAGTGATCCTCTCTAGCGGGAGATCGTGGGATCCCCCTTTCGTGAGTTCGGCCGGGGGCAGCGGGTGAGATCCGAGGTTTTTGGAGACAAAAGAGACACAAGGGATTTATACAGGTTCGGGCCGCTATGAAGCGTAATACCCTACTCCTGTGCTTGGTTGATTGAGTGTGGAACACAGGTGCTTGAGGTTGCGAGACCTAAGCATGAGTTTTCTCTGGAGTTTTCTCCTCTCTCGCGGAGTTTTCTAGAGTTTAGGTCTACTGACCGTCCTCTTCTCTCGCGGAGTTCCCCCCCCTCCCTAAGTAGGCCTGGACCTCCTTTTATAGCTCAAGGGGTTACCACATGGGCCCAACAACCTAACTTAGTGGAGAAGTATTACAATCTTTGCATTAAATGCATGTCTTGTTGCCTGTCTTGGAAGCCTCTCGCACGCCTTGCTGTGACGTGGGGTCCACCGGGTCTTGTCCAGCTGACAGAAGGGACATGCCCGTCATTCGGCATTTAATGAGTGAAGACTTTTGGGTCCTCACTTGCGCCGGGAAACAGGAGCCCTACCCTGACCGGGTTAGGCATGCCGTCTCCGGCTGTGATGAGAGGCTAAGACCTCTCATCATCATGATTGATGGGACAGGGCAGGACGCACACCGCCTGACACGCGCGGTAGTGCGCTTGGCACCACGGGTCCCATCGGTCAATCGGCCGATCACAGACCGGTTGAGTGCACTGCACGCCGCATTAGATGCGGCGTGGCGCAACCGCTCAGATCGTCATAAATGCGGGTAGGTGGGCGCTTGGAGGCGGCCACCTAACCCATCGCACGTGGTGACCCGCGAGGGGGGTCGGAGGAGCCCGACCCCTAAGCGAGGAGGGGCAGCCGCCGCTCTGCCTCGGGCCCGATCCCCCCTCGGGGGAGGGCCATGTGGTACCTGGGCAGCCCGACCCCCAAGCGAGGAGGGGGCGGCCGCCGCTCTGCCTCAGGCCCGATCCCCCCTCGGGGGAGGGCCACGCGGCACCTGGGGCAGCCTCCTTCCTCTAGTTTCGGTCGGGACGGGCCCGACCTCCAAGCGAGGAGGGGGCAGCCACCCCTCCACCCCGGGCCCGACCCCCCTTCGGGGGAGGGCCGCGCGGGTCTGGGGGCAGCCTTCTCCCTCCAAACTTGGTTCCCCTAATTTGGGAGGGAGCAGCCGCTGCTCCACCCGGGCGCCTCTCCCCTCAGGGGGCGCCACGTGGGTTTGGGGGCGGCCTACTCCCTCTAAACATGATACCCCCGGACCCATATCACCAACAGTAGCCCTCGGCGTTAGCCCTGATCAAAACCTTTCGCAGGTGGCCAGGGTTGACGCCATTCTCTTAGTCTAATGACATGAGGGCCCGGTCTTCTGTCCTATCGTTCTAGGAGTAGGGCGGTGGGAGCCTAGCCACGTTCACACGCTAGCCGAACTCCCCACCCCTTTCCGGGTTCCCGAGGCGTTGTGGGCACGGGAGCGGAACCGATATGCGGGGGTTTCTTTGCTCAAAAAACCCCCTTCTGGCCATGATTCGCTCCGACCGTGCCCTAGCCCCTCTTCTTTCTTTACTAGCACTAGGGCTCATGCGCCTTTTTCGCCCCAGCCTGAAGGCCACTCGCCAGCCCGTTCCTTAGGCTGTGAACTTGTTTCCTATGTCTATCCAGCAAACGTTGTTAGACTCTCTCGAGCCCACGACCTCACGCCGCGTACCTCGCTTGACTCTGCCTTTTGCTAACCTCTGTTTGCGTTCTACTTCATCTACTCAAACGATTAATTTCGCGTGAGTGCGAGGACTGAACTTTCCATAGCCAGCAATCTTCACCCGCAATCAAGCCAAGCTGGGCACCATAGCCAGCCGGCGGGGCCAAAGCCAGTCGCTACAGAAGAGCCAGCACAGGGGGCCCCGGGCATCGATGGCGTCCAGAGCTTAACATAGGGCTAGGATAGAGCTAGGAATCGTAGCCCCCACGCTTTTAGCAAATGATCGTTTGAATGGACGAAGCAAACACAAAAACTTTTGTTACCAAGGGGGGCAAGCGAGCGCGCGACACGTGGATATTGCGAGACCGTGAGGAAGAGATGGGCAAGAGATAAATATAAGCCATGATAATTTTACTGATAAGCATGAATAAAGAATATATAAACTTAAAGGAAGTATTAAGTCAAGCTCAAAAAGAAGCCCCCGGTCTAGGCTTAGCTTTCCTAGAGGGGTCTGCTTTGGCTCGGGTACTGTAATACTTCCTCTGTTACCTTTGTTCACCCCTGCTTGCACGACGCGACCTTTCAAACCTTTGGCTTGAAGAGGGCTTCCCACTCTGAGCTCTGAACTTTTTTGGGAAACCTGCTGCCACTTAGCAAACAAGGTCAGGTTCCCACGAGCCTGTGCCCCCACGCTACACATTCTGTTTGCTCTTTCCTTTCAGTGGCCTCCTTCCAATATCTCTTCCTTCTACATGGACGACTACCTTCACACGAGTGTGAGAGCCAAAAAACTCTAGAGCCAGCGATCCCTGTCCACAGTTGAGTCAGGCCGGGCACCGTAGCCAGCCGGCGGGACCAAAGCTAGCTGCTACGGAAGAGCCAGCACAGGGGGTCCCGGGCTTCGACGGCACCCGGAGCTCAACTTAAGGCTGGGATGGGGCTAGAAAACTTAGCCCTCACACTTTAGCGAAGAACCGTTCATGTAGATGGGAGAAAGGTTGGGCTCTTACCACCGAGGGAGTGAACAAATGCGCAGCACGCGAGCGTCGTAGGGCCATGAGAATATAACGGGGGGAAACAAATATAAGACTTCAATCTGTATTAAGCTGATGAATTGAAAAATTGAAAATACTTGAAGCTTGAAAGGACGATTAGTTGAGCCGGGCCGAGCACCGTAGCCGCTACGGAAGAGCCAGCACAGGGGGTCCCAGGTTTCGACGGCACCCGGAGCTCAACTGCAAGAGTCCTCCCAGTAATAAACTGAGGCAGGTGGCAGGTTCATGAGCGAACCTTGCGCTTGTTCCTGGAGGGCCATGGGGAAGAAGTTCGCCTTAACCCGGTCGTCACCCCCCGACGCCTCTACGATCGTCGTGCGGATCTGGAGGGACTCGGAGGGGTTGACGCTGCCGTCGTGCTTTCCGGTGAGGCTGGGCCAAAACTTTGGGGGCCATCGGACATTCCGAAGACTCGCCACAAAGGCCTGGCGCGCCAGCCTTACCTGGTGAGGATGTGGGGAGCCTAGCCCCCAGCCTGGGGTGGCGCTGCACTCCTGAGGAGGCTGCGCCTTCCCCCGCAATGGCGACGCGGTGCTCATTACGCCGGCGCTCGATCGAACCTCAAAAATCACGAACGAGCCCTCTACCTGGCGCACCAGCTGTCGAGGAGTGATCCTCTCTAGCGGGAGATCGTGGGATCCCCCTTTCGTGAGTTCGGCCGGGGGCAGCGGGTGAGATCCGAGGTTTTTCGAGACAAAAGAGACACAAGGGATTTATACAGGTTCGGGCCGCTATGAAGCGTAATACTCTACTCCTGTGCTTGGTTGATTGAGTGTGGAACACAGGTGCTTGAGGTTGCGAGACCTAAGCATGAGTTTTCTCTGGAGTTTCCTCCTCACTCGCGGAGTTTTCTAGAGTTCGGGTCTACTGACCGTCCTCTTCTCTCGCAGAGTTTTTTTCCCCCCTCCCTAAGTAGGCCTGGACCTCCTTTTATAGCTCAAGGGGTTACCACATGGGCCCAACAACCTAACTTAGTGGAGAAGTATTACAATCTTTGCATTAAATGCATGTCTTGTTGCTTGTCTTGGAAGCCTCTCGCACGCCTTGCGGTGACGTGGGGACCACCGGGTCTTGTCCGGCTGACAGAAGGGACATGCCCGTCATTCGGCATTTAATGAGTGAAGACTTTTGGGTCCTCACTTGCGCCGGGAAACGAGAGCCCTACCCTGACCGGGTTAGGCATGCCATCTCCGGTTGTGACGAGAGGCTAAGACCTCTCATCATCATGACTGATGGGACAGGGCAGGACGCACGCCGACTGACACGCGCGGTAATGCGCCTGGCACCCCGGGTCCCATCGGTCAATCAGCCGGTCACAGATCGGTTGAGTGCACTGCACGCCGCATTAGATGCGGCGTGGCGCAATTGCTCAGATCATCATAAATGCAGGTAGGTGGGCGCTTGGAGGCGGCCACCTAACCCATCGCACGTGGTGACCCGCGAGGGGGGTCGGAGGAGCCCGACCCCTAAGCGAGGAGGGGTAGCCGCCGCTCTGCCTCGGGCCCAATCCCCCCTCGGGGGAGGGTCACGTGGTACCTGGGGAGCCTGACCCCCAAGCGAGGAGGGGGCGGCCGCCGCTCTGCCTCGGGCCCGATCCCCCCTCGGGGGAGGGCCACGCGGCACCTGGGGCAGCCTCCTCCCTCTAGTTTCGGTCGGGACGGGCCCGACCTCCAAGCGAGGAGGGGGCAGCCACCACTCCACCCCGGGCCCGACCCCCCTTCGGGGGAGGGCCGCGCGGGTCTGGGGGCAGCCTCCTCGCTCCAAACTTGGTTCCCCTACTTTGGGAGGGAGCAGCCGCTGCTCCACCCGGGCACCTCTCCCCTCAGGGGGCGCCACGTGGGTTTGGGGGCGGCCTACTCCCTCTAAACTTGATACCCCCGAGCCCATATCACCGACAACGACGCAAAGACTAGATTTCCACAGATCCAAAAATTGCTCTATGCGGTAATCATGACATCAAGAAAGCTACGCCACTACTTTCAAGCCCATAGGGTCACAATTGTATCTTCCTTCCCTCTCGGTGAAGTAGTGAGAAACAAAGACGTTGTCGGCCGCATTGCGAAATGGGTAGTCGAGCTAAGCCAGTTTGATGTCCGCTTTGTGCCACGAACAGCCATCAAGTCCCAGGTACTTGCCGACTTCGTAGCCTATTGGACTATGCCTGATAACAAGTCAGACAACCAAATCGACAACGAAACATGGACAATGGCGTTCGACGGTGCACTCAACAGCCAAGGAGCTAGGGCAGGATTCATCTTGACATCACCTTTGGGAGATCAATTCAAGCATGCAATTCACCTCAACTTCAGGGTGACTAATAACACAGCCGAGTACAACGGACTACTCGCCGGGATAAGAGCTGTGCTGCACTCGGAGTCAGGCGACTGATCGTGAAAGGAGATTCCGAACTAGTCGCGAACCAGGTGCATAAAGATTACAAGTGATCTAGCCCCGAGTTATCCAAGTATCTCGCAGAAGTCAGGAAGCTGGAAAAAAGGTTCGATGGGATCGAGGTCCGACATGTATACCGCAAAGACAACATCGAACCGGATGATCTAGCACGGCGTGCGTCCAGACAAGAGCCACTTGAACCTGGCACCTTTCTGGACGTCCTGACCAGGCCATCAGTGAAAGAGGCAAGCGGCGAAGGTAGCCCGGTCGCCCCCAACATCAGCTCGGGGGCTATAGAGGCAGAGCGCGGCGTTGCCGATATCGAGACCACAGACAACTGGCGCATCCCACTCATTAAATTCATAGGCAGCGAAGAGTTGCCCGAGGACGATGCAGAAGCCGAGAAAATATCCCGTAAAGCAAAAGTCTATTGTATGATCGGCAACGATCTATACAAGAAGGCACCAAACGGGGTACTCCTAAAGTGTGTCTCGTCCGACGACGGCAGACACCTCCTCCTCGACATACATGAAGGGATCTGTGGGTCACATGCCGCCGGACGGATATTAGTCGGAAAAGCTTTTCGACAAGGGTTCTTCTGGCAAACCGCCCTCAAAGACGCCTGCGACATGGTTCAGCGGTGTGAAGCCTGTCAATTCCACAGTAAACACACAAGGCTACCAGCGCAAGCACTCCAGACTATCCCTCTCACTTGGTTGTTCTCATGCTGGGGGCTAGATATACTCGGGCCATTCCCACGAGGATAGTGCGGCTACAGGTTCCTATTCGTGGCGATCGACAAATTCACTAAGTGGATTGAAGCGACACCCACGGGGGAAATCAAGGCCGACAACGCCATCAAATTCATCAATGGGATATTCTGCAGATTCGGATTGCCCCACCGTATCATAACGGACAACGGCTCCTAGTTCATCAGTGCCGATTTCCAGGATTACTGCATCAGGCTGGGAGTCAAGATCTGCTTCGCCTCGGTTTCTCACCCTCAGAGCAATGGACAAGTCGAGAGGGCAATCGGCATAGTACTACAAGGAATCAAAACCCGCGTCTACGACAGGCTCATGTCACATGACAAGAAGTGGGTCGAGGAACTTCCATCAGTACTATGGGCCGTGCGTACCACACCGACAACGTCCAACAAGGAGACACCCTTCTTCCTCGTGTACGGCTCAGAGGCCATGCTCCCCACCGAGCTACGACATCAAAGTACACGAGTACATAAGTATTCCGATGAGGATCAGGAGGAGCAGCGATACGACGATGTGAATCTACTCGAGGAACATCGCGAACGAGTTGCCGTTCGAGCAGCCAGCTACCAACAGGCCCTTCACCGTTACCACGAGAAGCGCATCCGAGCACGCACACTTTCGATCGGCGACTACGTCCTCCGACGGGTTCAAAGCTAAGCAGGGTGAAACAAGCTCTGACCCAAATGGGAAGGACCGTACATGATCACACAAGTTCTGCGGCCAGGCGCATTCAAAATTGGAGACGGCGATGGTCGCGAGTTGACAAATTCCTGGAACATTGATCAATTACGTAAATTCTATGTATAAGTCAATAGTATCCATACTTGTAAGACATCTTATAGCTTCAATAAAGCCTATTTGCAGGTACAGACTACAATCAAAGTGTTCCTTCCCGATGATCCCTTACCCAGACGACACCTAGCGTTGAAACCTATCCTCATGTCCCTTTACGCTGTCTTGACAAGGCCTCCGAGGAACCTAAGGGAACTTCGGCTGGGGACGCCCAGAGCCGATAAGGCCTTGTCGGATCCTGTAGAGACGAAAGACCATGTAAGATCTGGTCGTGTAAGAGTTCTCACCATGCGTATTAACCAAGCCGTGTAATCGGAAATTAATTTTCCAACTTCACAGCTGGGGGCTAGGATCAGTGCTTTTTCAACCGAGGCAGGTCAAAGGTCCAAGATCCTTATCTTCCGAGAAGAATTCTCCGATGACAAGGCTGGGGGCTAGGGAGAGTGTATAACTCAAACGACTGATCGAAGTCGCGAAGTAAGAAGACACTCATACACGCTACATCTAGAGTAAGAAAGCTTAGTTAGATAGATTTCTTTTCTATTTCACAAGTACTTCTTACAATTCCATAAAAATCCAAAATTATATTACACTTTTTCCCTAAGACATTTGTCACAGGACACGGAGACTACCAGGAAGGCCAACACCAGTCCATGGACTGGAAGACCTTCTCCGCCAACGGCGCCATCGACTTCGCCAGGCCATCTATCTCCGTAGTAGTTCTCTGAGAACGAGAAAACCCCTCGTGGAGAAACTCGAGATGCAGCTGCGGACGATGATCTCGAATGCAAGCCAATACATGCCCCCCGGCATATCAGCTCGATCGACGGCACTCCTGCTTCAGGGCCTCGTCGATACGCTAGCCGATGCCTTCGAGCTGGGCGCAGGCCCCATTCAGCCACGAGATGTATCCAGCCGCCGATTCCTCGGGATCCCCATGGGGTACTCGGAGCTCTCTACAGACTCTTGACATGGAGGTGCAGCAACTCTTTAGATACGAGTTGAACCACACCTCGCGACCCCGGAGTGTCTCCACGGCCTGGTCCTTCTTCACCTCCAGCATAGTCCTCTCGAGTTCCGCGACCTCAAACTTCATCCTCCAATACTGGATGTGACGATCCTGGTCAGCAAGCGCACTCTCGAGGTCTGCTCAGCATGGAAACGACTAAGTCAAACTGCTCCTCTCCCGAGAATACAGCAGATCAAGTCGATCCAAACAGAAGAGTAAAGGAGATGAAAACAAAGACAACCAACCTAAGGGAGTCGTCGCCATACCCGTTTCCACAGGCGAATTTTGAGCTACATCGTCCTCTAGCACATGTGGCTCGAACGCAAGTACCGGAACGATCACTGGCAACTCAGGCTGCCCGCGCTGCTGGACATCCTCGACATCAACATCTCTACAGACGACAACAAAGTACTCAAGATCAAAATGCTGAAGAAAGCCAAGGTGATGACTACACACACAAAGGTAGTTGGAACCAATAAAAGTTTTACAAAGCATGACTAAAGAGTACAAGAGAGCCAAAATGACAAAATCCTACTCTTCAAAAAGCGGGAGGACAGATTCCCCCAGATCGCCGACTTCTTCCATCACATCCTTGCGCGCGTCGCTAGCCGCCCCCTGATCCAAGATCTTCCGCAGATCGAGTTTAGGATGCGCCAGCCTCACGCACGCAAGGATATGGCACGCTCCGATATAGATCCTGTTGAACGTCTCCTCTCCGATCCTGGCCGCGTGCTTAGAGGGGATCGCCTCCATCGCCGTCGCCAGCTCTGCAAGCGAAGTCGTCAGCGAGAACTCATCGGGATTCGCCGAGATGGTGGACTTGATACCGCACTCCCTGGCGAGCTGGTGCAGACCAGTGTAGGTGACCCGCAACGAGCCACGGATTTCCGACAAGTTGTTCTCGAGCTCCGACATGCGGAGCTCGAGCCCCTGCTGTTGTCGCTCGTTGCCGGCCACCAGTTCCCTCATCTTCTGGAGGTCCTCGCGAACCTCCGCCAAATCACGCGCCAGCCGGTCGGCGCGCTCATTCGCCGACGACGCCGCTGGCGCCCTCGCCTCCGCGATCTCGCGGCTAACACCACGAGCGCCAGCCTCGAGGAGGCGCCCCATCTCGACCTGGAGCTCCTCCCATGTGAGGACGGCAGTCGGCTGACCCCGACCAGCCGCGAGATCGCTGGCTGGGCCGCTCGGTGTCACCTCGCGGCTCCTGGGTACGACCACGACATCTGTCGAGGCCACAGCAGGAGATGCGCTGGAACTCCCTCCGGACCCATCTTGCGCCGCCTTCACCCGTGCCGCCCTGCGAAAGGCTGCAATTGAGACAGACTGCAAGAGTTTGGAAGCCACAAAACCTCAAATTCATTCACTTACTTCTCGCCAAGCGTCACAAGCCGCTGCCGTCGCGGAGGCGGGGGAGACGCATTCGAGGCCTGGAGTATAACGTGTATGATGTGAGGTGGAAGTTTTCCGACTACGTGATGAAGGAAAAGTGGAGATTACCGAGGGGGTGGGTGTCTTCCGACGATTTCCGATCACGGAGGAGAATTTCCTCCCCCTTTTCGGGATGTTGCCGCCACTCGTTGTGGCAGCAGCGGCAGCAACATCGGACGCCTCCTTGACGACGTCCTCCTTCAGCGACGCCGCTGCCTGATGATCCACAAGCGGCCCGACGATATCAGTCAGAGGGAGAGCCTACGCGTCATGAAGTCACAATGCGATCCCGGAAGAAGAATGCAAAAGGGCCGCTGAGTACACTTACATTGATGGCAGCTTCGCGTAAGGCTACCCCTTTCTCGCAAAGGGGGACGGGGACGTTGCTCGCCGTTGTCGGGCCGCTGATCATCAACTGGCCGACGCGGCGCTCCACAGTTGCGCTGTCTAAGCCTGTAAATCGAGACCAGAATTCGATAAGTCAGGAGGAACACGCACATAAGGGAGTCAATTTAACTACAAGAAAAATACCCCGAGGAGAAACCCGGATCGCGTCCTCCGGCCCAGAATAGTCAAAGGCTGGGTGGGCTTGAGCCTGGAGTGGCTGGATCCGCCTACCAACGAAGTCGGCAGCGACTTCATACCCCGACAAACCTCGTACTCGGAGGTCATCGATGGCATCGATGAAGGACTGAAGAGAAGGGGTTAAGGCGGGTTTTGCGGTCCAAGACGAAATCTTGTCTGGTTGTTCCTCAGGAACAACGAAGACTAGATCCGAACTTTCTATCTGAAGATAGAACCACCTCGCCCGCCATTTGCTACGAGAAGAAGGGCACTGGAAAGGGATATAGCGTGACTTCAGGCCATCCCGGAGTCGGAAACCGACGCATCCGGATACCCTGTTGGATTCCATCCAACGCAACTCATAGTAGAAACGAAAGAGGTCAAGAAACGGCTCTACCCCAATGTAGGCCTCACAAAGATGCGAAAAAATACTGAGGAAGGCGATGGAATTGGGGTTCAAATGGAGCAAAGAAAGGCCATAGAAATTCAAGACCAAAAGAAGAAATTCAGAAGGCGGAGGAAGAAAACCACAGAGAATATAGTCCTCGATCGCAACCATGTGACCCATGTGACCCAGGACAGGCTGGGGTTCAGTACCTCTTGCTTCTCTCTCCATAGTCCCGGGACCGGGAAGAGCACCATCCTCCTGTAGCTTCTTCAGCGACGCGCTGGTGGAGGTAGACTTGTCGAGATCCATTGCCGCCGGAGATCACCGGAGGAGGGACCGAGATGAGCTAGCTAGGGTTTTTGTGGGAGCGGAGAAGACGAGGAACGCTTGGAGGCTGGAGAGTTTTTTCACAACAGGCGGACTTCAAAATGGATCCCCAAAACTCCCTTAAATAGTCGCACTTCCGACGGTGCAAATTCCAAGGAAACGAGAGAGATGGCCGCCGGAAATTTCTGGGTCTGTTACGCGCGGCAGTTTTTCAGACTTCAATTTAAATTCACTCATGACCGTTAAGCTTCACTCGGCGTTGTCGTTCTCTCCTTGTCTCTCGGTCCTCACACCGAGAACAAGAACAACCTCAACAACAGAAGTCACGATCGGTTACACGAGTTCATTTAAGCATAAGTCAGGGGCTACTGTCAGGGTTACGGGTAAGGTATACCCTCTACCCTTCGATGTACGTCACATATTAATATGGTATACATGCACGTATACGGATGTTTTCGGCATACGTTAAGGAAATTCATCATAGAGTTCACAGATGGAAGGAGTCCTACTCGGACAGAACTGGGTCGTCATTGTATCGTGCCGGGTCCGATGTCTCCGAGTCCTACTTGGAGACCAGTTGACCTACGGTATAAATGGGACCCCCCGGGAGGACCTAAGGCATCGAATCTCATTGCCAACACATCCACCATAGGAGTTGAAGCCTACAGGAACCAAGTCGCCGGGAGATCTAATCGGACCTTCTCGATTATGATCTCGCCGGTATCATCGAGTTCCGCTTTCCCTTTGTAATCTGTGGTTTCCATCATATAATCCCCTATCAACTGGATTAGGGCTATTACCTATCAAGGGGCCTGAACCAGTATAATCTTTGTTTTCTGCCTGCTTGATGTCATATTACGTAGATCCTCGTACCAGCGTACCCCAATACTCTCTATATCCGGTCTACGGGTATCTCCCGTCGACAATTTTTATACGGACTCTAAACTCTACTTTTAATTTTATTATGTTTATTCCAAATTTTGGTTAGTTTTAAATTCCTATATGGACTCTATACTCTACTTCTAATATTCCTTATTTTTTAATTCCGAATTTCTATTTTTTTTCTTAATTGTATTTCTATATGGACTCTATACTCTACTTCTAATATTCCTTATTTTTTAATTTTGAATTTCTATTTTTTTTCTTAATTGTATTTCTATATGGACTCTATACTCTACTTCTAATATTTCTTATTTTTAATTTCAAATTTCTATTATTTCCTAATTGTATTTCTATATGTACTATATACTCTATTTCTAATATTCCTTGGTTTTAATTCCGAATTTCAGTTATTTCCTAATTGTATTTCTATATGGACTCTATACTCTACTTCTAATATTCCTTATTTTTAATTCCGAATTTCAGTTATTTCCTAATTATATTTCTATATGGACTCTATACTCTACTTCTAATATTCCTTATTTTTTAATTCCGAATTTTAGCTATTTCTTAATTGTATTTCTATATGGACTCTAGTCTCCTCTTCTAATATTCCTTATTTTTTAATTTCGAATTTTAGCTATTTCTAAATTGTATTTCTATATGGACTTTGCTTTTTCTTTTTCTCCGATTAATGTGAGAATTTTTAGGCTATGAGAGCGAATATGGAGGCTCTTCTTCTATTCCTTTAATAATATAATAGATTTTGTGCTAACTTTACGAAACTACTAATGTGTAATATTCATATTGCATTTTATAATGTGTAATACAATTTTAAATTTTAGTTATTTGTAAATTATATTCCTATATGGACTTTATACTCGTCTTTCAATATTTTTTTAATTCCGAATTTTCGTTATCTGTAAATTGTATTTCTATATAGACTCTAGGCTGTTCTTCCAATATTTTTTATTTTTAATTCTGAATTTTTATTATTTTGAATTGTATTTCTACGTAGACTATAAACTCATCTTTCAATTTTCTTTAATTTTTAATTTCGAATTTTAGTTTCTTCTAAATTGTATTCTTATATTCTTATATTGACTTTAGACTCTTCTTCCCATGTTTTTTTAATTTTTAATTTTGAATGTTAGTTATTTGTAAATTGTACTGTTTTTATATGAACTCTAAACTCTACTTTCAATTTTATTATGTTTATTCCAAATTTTAGTTAGTATAAAATTCGGACTATGTACTATACTTATAATATTCCTTATTTTTAATTCCGAATTTCTATTATTTCTTAGTTAAATTTCTATATGGACTCTATACTCTACTTCTAATATTCCTTATTTTTAATTCTGAATTTCTATTATTTCTTAATTGTATTTCTATATGGACTCTAGTCTCCTCTTCCAATATTCCTTATTTTTTAATTCCGAATTTTAACCATTTCTAAATTGTATTTCTATATGGACTCTGTTTTTCTTTTTCTCCAATTAATATGAGAATTTCTAGACCGTGAAAGCGAACGTGGAGACTCCTTTTTCTATTCCGTTAATAAGTTAATAGATTTAACTAGCAGTGTGACCCGTACAAATATGTGACAAGATCCAAAAAGTAGGTTGCATCATGTAGACAATGCAAAACTAAATTAAGTGCGATCACATCTTTCATACAACTGTAGACCAATCTACCTGATTTTAATATAAGCCCATTATATTACACCATATTAGTGTTTTCTTTTTTTCACGTTTAATTTTTTGTTAGACCAGAACTAATCTCTTCAAATTAACTTGGCCGAAAAATTATTGCTACTGCTGTACGTGGCTTACGACAGGGGCAGATCTAGCATATGGGGGCAGCGGGGACTCGAGCGTCCACTATTGGCGCGAGGACCATAGTTGCCCCCACGAGGCCCCACTAAATTTTTGCTATAAGTAGATGGGAAAAGGGATATAGTTTTGTCTATTTCTTCAAACCCTCCTGTTAGCAAAATGAGCTAGACTCTAGTCACTTGAAATTAATCGTGAAAAAGAGAGCACCAATATCGTGTAATATAATGGGCTCACGCTAATACTGTGTAATATAATGGGCTAATATATTAGAGGGCTACTATACAACGGAATCCCGTTGGGACATGATGATACCGGTTAGGTATCATGTCCTGATACATCTGAGTATCATGTCCTAATACCTAACCGATATCAGGCGATACTTGCGAGGTATCAGGTGATACCTATAAGGTATCAGGCGATTCCTACCACATGATACTTACGAGGTATCATGTGATACCTGTCAGGTATCAGGTGATTCCTACCACATATCATGTGATACTTGTCAGGTATCAGACGATTCATACCATGTATCATGTGATACTTGTGAGGTTTCAGGTGATACCTGTTAGGTATCAGACGATTCCTACCACGTATTATGTGATACTTGCGAGGTATCAGGTGATACCTATAAAGTATCAGGCGATTCATACCACGTATCAGGTGATACTTGTCAGGTATCAGGCGATTCCTACCACGTATTAGGTGTTACTTGCGAGGTATTAGGAGGCAGGCACCAAAGTGTCGTCGTTGGTGGTTCCACCGTCCACGTCTCACGCCGTAGCTCATCGCCGGTGGCTGCATCCTCAACTGTCCACACCACAATGGAGCTTGTCGGCGTCGGCCGCTCCTCCGTCATCCACGCCCCACGCTGGGCTTGTCACCGGCAGCCGTGTCGTCCGCCGTCACGTCCCACATCAGAGCAAGTCGCCGGCGGCCGCGTCCTCCGTCGTCAGTGCCCCACGCCGGAGCTCGTCGTTGGCGGCCACATCCTCCGCTGTCATGCCCCGCGCCGGCGGCCGCGTCCTCTTCCATCAACGCCCCACGCTGGAGCTCGGCGGCGGCGGCCACGTCCTCCGCCATTACGCCGGAACTTGTCACTCGCTGCGTTGCATATCTTCTCCGGTGATGTGCTCCCCAACGGAGCAGCGAGGCGAGGCAGCGGAGGCCTTCTCCAGCGAGCTCCCTTCTCTCCCTTCTTCCTCCGCTGCCGCATGCCTGATGCGGTGATGCCAGCACTGCTCTGCAGCTGCATGCGTGTGCTCGTGCTCTAGGGAATGAGGAGGAAGATGATACCATCGCAAGTGCTAGGAACGGGATACGGTATCTAGCTTTTCCATATTAAAATGATCAGGTAGGTTGATCTATAGTGAGATTGTTCCGGTCAAAAAAAAAAACCTCGAGGTACCAGTACCTCACGGTACCAAATCATTTCCGATCGTTGGATATAGCTGGGCAGAGCGATTTGGTACCGTGAGATACCGGTACCTTGAGGTATTTTTTATTGGACCGAAGAAAATCTCGAATTTAAAAATTTAAGACCGAATGTTTTGTTTTTTTTTTTCATGTGATTTTCTAGTGTATTTTCTTGTTTCTTAACTATTCTAGCAGGAGAGAACGGTTTTGGTCCACGAATAATTGAGTGTATGAGATGCCAAGGGTTTTTGGATTGTATTAGCTTTTCGTTATGTATAGATTATGCAACTTTCTCTTCCTAATCTTCCTTTGTTAATTAGTCAATGGTTTCCCCTAGACGTGTCCACAGGATTCTAAATAGGCAAATAAGACTTCATGCCCACAATACAGTAGTTTGGCTTAAGAAAAAAAAGTTGTATTTCTCTTGAGCCTCATTATAGAGATTTCTTATGCCACCCACATGTTTGTCAAGTGCAACATATCTATTGGAATTTCTGAGACCTCCTTTAACAAATACAAATAATTTATCATCCCCTAGTTATTTCAAAGGCCGGGAGGCCAGGATGTTATATTTGATTATTAAAAAAATATCCACAGTTTTTTTCTTAGAATAAGTAACGAACAAAGCAAAATGCATCATCTTGATCCTCACTTTACTCGATCCAATTGTACTTATCAAACCTTTAACACTGAATCGACATATTTTGCCTAATATTTTTCTCTCTGTTATGCCTACAAAGCTAGTTCGTGCCTCCTGACCTAGTAGAAAAAACTGGCCCAACGGTTCAACCGAAAAACCAGAACCAGAGATAGTACGATTCGGTCAAATGAAAAGACCGGATATACAATTGAACCTTTTGGACCACTCGAACCACCGGTTTTGCAGTGAACCGAGCATAAACCGCGCAAGTCAATGAACGAATGGGCCGCTCGATGGCCCAGTGAGTTCTCAAGCTCGTTATTTTGGGGTCACACTAAGTTCGCAGGCTTTTTTTTTTTTTTACAAAAATCCAACGAAAAGGTGCGCTGATGGGAGAATCAACCCGTACAACATCAAATTAGTTCTGTTAAACATAACATTAAACATATATTTTTAATAGGTTTGTTTTGTATTAGAAATGTTGTTATATTTTTTATAAACTTGACCTTACTTAAAAAAGTTTGACTAGAAAAAAGTCAAAATAACTTATAATACAAGACAAATAAAGTGTTAGCTTAAAAAACTTAAAAATAAATTAATATAATTTTTAAAGCAACTTTCGTATAGATTTTTTTCTTTAAAACATGAATTATTTAGCAGAATTATTTAGCAGTTTTGAATGCGTGCGCGTGGAAAACGATAAAGTGAATATTGAGAACACGAAGAAACGAACTCAGCACAGAATATGCACATTATCCTATTGGCGGACACCATGCCCGAGCACATATCGAAACTGAAATCCACCAAATAGACCATTCCCCCAACCCAAAGCAACGTTTTCACGATGTGCTCGAACACTACCATCGTGCCGTCGCTGCAAGCGAACCAAAATTAGGGCACGGAAGAAATGTTTTTTCCAGTTGCCACTGCAATGAACTTGGCAGCCGATTTTAACTCTATTATCTAAAAAATGAACTTGGCAGCCGTAGGAGCAAGCTAATAAATAACGTATAGCAGATTGGTAGCAGATCAATATATATATATAGCAGATAACAGATAGTGAACGCTATTACGGACACTAAGTTCCAATAAAGGATTTTAGAAAATAACCATTAGTTTACATTATATATCAACATTAACATCAAGTTTCACTTAAAAATTAGAATTTAGAATACATACTTAGTTACTCCTATATTTTATAACATAAAAGTATGAAATAATATATAAATATAAAAGATAAGAAGGTACACAATGTAAAGCTAGTTCTACTATCCATTAGTGAAGAACATCATTTAAGTGTTACAACGGTCTAACAAAGTTAATAGCGGACTATTATTGTGGTCGCAAAGTGCTATAGCGGCCACTAAGTTACAACGCGTTATATTTAGCCCACTACCTTGTAGCGGTAGTGGTAGAGGCCCACTATTGGAGGATCATGGGTTTGTTTTCCTACAAAAAAAAATGATGAAATAACAAATTTATAAGGACTTGTACAGTTTGAAGGGTTTTTGGAGGCAAAGTGTAGGATTCAAATTCCTAAGAATTAACACCAAACATTCAATAGAACCTCTTTTTGCATTCCGTTTGCTAGGTTCAAGGCAAATCAATGTTTAAAACTTCAAACGACTATAATTTTAGAGAGACATAAGCAAGTTTATTTAATTTAATGTGACTGCTTTGGAAGATTATTGTGTTTAGTTAATTACTCCATCCTTCCAAAAATCTTAGACCTATTTCTTTTTTCAATCAAAACCAAGAAGCAATTAACTCACTCACCATGTGGCAAAACCAATAAACATGCAACCAGCAAGTACTAGAATGGCTTCTTGGTTTTCGATCAACAATTTAATTTAGCACATGGTGACTACAAATAGGACTCGGATTTTTTAGAGAAACCAAAGAATGAAATAGGTCTAAGAATTTTGGAAGGAGGGACTACTTTGTTTCGACCACCACATTTCATTATTTTTCTAGTTCTCCAATACTGTGCCACACATATACTGTACAATCCTATTATATTTTTATATATTTTTTTAATCTTACGTTTTCTTTTCTATCATGTGCTTGGAATAAGCCCTAAGATTCACTGCGAGTTACACAAGATCTTTTACCTACATTGGTTTTTCATTGGTACCTTGATGACATCTCTCTATGGCCAAAGGAAGTACCCCTCCGTAAAAAAAACTCCAACCCTAGCTACGAACCTGGACATCGTAGCTAAAGTTTATCTATTTTTGGGACAGAGTAGTACCAACCAACCAACATGATTTAAAGGGACGTTCTCTTTAATTGTGGCCGATGCATTACATGTAGCCTAGTTACAGTGTACTGAGTAGCACCCTAAGGTCTTAAGTTTAAGAGGTATTTTACGGTGCTTGGAAGGTACCCCAGGTACCTCCTTAACGAATTGTTATCCACCGTTAATCTTCAAAGGGTAATTTAGGAACAAAAATTTTTATTAACAAGGGTAGCTTAGTAATTACTTAATTCTCACCCCGTCAAGTGCCTAACCGATCGGCCATCCACGATGTCATGCAGGTGGCGAGTGGCTCACCTCAATCGATCTTCAGAATATGTATGTAGTGATCAAATAGCCAAATTAGGTGCAGAAACCAGCAGGGGATTGGATGCACAGCGCAGGGCATTGTTGATTTGTTTTTGCTGGCAAAATCGATCTTTAGAACCTAGAATACAACTGTTGGCTGCATGAAGGCGTGACGACAAAGAACGAGCAAGGAACTAGCAGAGCAGACAGTAGCCCGGGGATTCGTGCGGCGGCGGTGACGGCGACCTGCTGCTGCGTACCTCAGCTGCGACCGGCGGGCGCTACGGGCGCGTGCGACGGTGGCGGTGGCGGTATCCGGCTGCTGCTTTCGTACGCTATGACCGGAGGGCGTGTACAGCGGCGGCGAGCGGCGGGCTTTTACGGCAGTGACGACGACCAACAGGTAGTTCATGTAGGTTCCTCTCGCACGCGTTCTTATTCTTCCTCTCTTTTTTTCTTCCTCCTGCTGAAACGTTTGTAGCTTCTCTCGCTTTTGCCCTTTACCGAAAAAATAATTTAATGAAAATCAATTACTATTTTACCCTTTCACCTTCCATACCTGGCCCACCCTTTTAATACCTTTTTCCAAGTACCTTCTCTCTCTGTCCGTTAGATCATTGCTGATCAAGGGTTCTATTTAATTCCAAGCATTGAAGAAGATCTCATATCCATAAAAGCGAATTTCAGATTGGGTTTGTTTGAGTGGCTAAATTTCTAATTTAAAATTTTGCATATATCCAGTTGAATATAGAGTCCGGGTAAGAAATACCCTTCTCTTTTTTAAAAAAAATGTATGTTATTCGTCTCACAATTTTAAAATTATGATTTTTTGAAAAAAATATACAGTATTATATATTGTAAACATTTTTTAGCTTCAAATTTTATGTCCATAATTGTAACGTTCCGCCTCTCCCAGACCGGGCCCGCTTACATCTGATAGCTTTCATATGTCATAGGTTGCCCTCATTTTTTAGCTTTAAATTTTATGGCCATAATTGTAACGTCCCGCCTCTCCCAGACCGGACCCGCTTACATCTGATAGCTTTCATAGGTCATAGACTGCCCTCACAGACCAACACATATATTTCTGCACACTTTGTCCTCACTCGTGCGCACCCGAAAAGAAGCACGCTTAACCACATATCTTTCTGCACACTTTGTCCTCACTCGTGCGCACCCGAAAAGAATTTTCCGGTTGGTCACCCATCCCAAATTGCTCCAGGCCAAGCACGCTTAACCCTAGAGTTCTTTAGAGATCGGCTTCCGTAAAAGAAGTTGCAACTTATTGATATGAGTTCTTTGGAGTTCTTTGGGATGTTACAATAATACATCAAGTCATTAAAAAAGAACACCTAGCATCCCAGTGGTTCGAATGTCCTAACAAGCGATCGATCGCTGGTAGCTATCGGTCTCTCTCCCCCACCCCCCACATGATTTTTCTTTTTTTACATCGCATTACTTTTCTATTTGAGTAAATTTATACACCTAAAATTTGTACACCTCAAGTTTACACATCTAAAATTTATACACCTAAAGTTTAGAGACCAAAGTTTATAACTCAAAAGTTTATATATCCGATTTAAATTTGAATTTGAATTCAAATATTTTTATATATAGTATTTCTATACATCTAAAGTTTATACACCTAGAGTTTATAGACCCAAAGTTTAGAGTCAAAAGTTTATATATCCGATTCAAATTTGAATTTGAATTTAAATATTTTTATATATAGTATTTCTATACATCTAAAGTTATACACCTAAAGTTTATAGACCCAAAGTTTACGAGTCAAAAGTTTATATACCCGATTCAAATTTGAATTTAAATTTAAATATTTTTTATATATAGTATTTCTATACATAAATTTTTCTAACTTTATTTTTTTTTATTTTTTAAAAATTTTATGGTGTAGTAGGAAGAGAAGTAGGGGAGGAAAAAGGGGGGGAGAAGAGAGTGTAGTCGTGTAGGGGGGAAATGGGGGGTGCCGCCCATTAGCAAGCCCCCAGTGGCCCAGTGGTTACGCGTCTCATGCCAGGTGCATTTATGAATAAAGCGTACTTTGCCTCAACATCTTCCTTTTTTTAACAAATTGATCCTTTTCAAAAACTTATTTCGAAACTAGTCCAATCAAAAAAACTTCAACCAAAAATAGGCCGTAGAGTCAACGCCATTGACCTTGGCGCTAAGCTATAACGTTTCAGCGCCAACGTCGTTGGCGCTAAGCTCTAATCCGAGGTGGCGTGAGTACGCTGAGTCATCATAGCTCGGCGCCAAGTTAGCGCCAAATAACTTGGCGCTGAGGTCCCAACGATTTAAATTAATATGGAGACATAATCTAGCAGAGTCCTATTGATAGAACAATGGTAGTAGAGGTGTACTTAACCTTAAGGAGCAGGGTTCAATTCCCATCCCACCTATTTTTTTTCTTTTTAGTTTTCCCTTTTTCTTCTCTCTCTCTTTGTTTTTTTCTTTTTCTCTCTCTCACTCTTTATTAATATGTTTTTTTCTTTTTCCTCTTGTTTTCTTTTTCTATCTTTATTTAGTTTTCCCTTTTTCTTCTCTCTCACTCTTTATTAATATATGTTTTTTTATTTTTTCTCTCATTTTCTTTTTCTATCTTTACTTTTTTCCTTTTTTTCTCGTAATACTATCTTCAAAATATATGTTTAATATGCTACTTTTTTTTTGAATTTGAAAAAAATATATTGAAGTGGTATATTATATGGCAAATGAGAACTTAAACTGAATCTCTCTTTGTTTTTTTCCTTTTCTCTCTCTCGCTCTTTATTAATATGTTTTTTTCTTTTTCCTCTCGTTTTCTTTTTCTATCTTTATTTAGTTTTCCCTTTTTCTTCTCTCTCACTCTTTATTAATATATGTTTTTTATTTTTTCTCTCATTTTCTTTTTCTATCTTTATTTTTTTCCTTTTTTCTCGTAATATATGTTTAATACGCTACTTTTTTTCCTTCAAAATATATGTTTAATATGCTACTTTTTTTTAATTTGAAAAAAATATATTGAAGTGGTATATTATATGGCAAATGAGAACTTAAACTGAAATTTCAAATAAAATTCAAAATAAAATAAATTATAGAATTTGAAAGGAGCACATACTTCTTTCATATTGGCACTCAAAATCAAATTCAAAATAAAACAAATTTACAAACAGAACAGTTATTTTTGTAAACAATAAGAGTGGAAGAGGAGGGATATATAAGGATTCGATCCTGGCACCTTTGGGCTGACAACCTAAGCAATCAACCACGAAGCTATCACAATTTTGCTTCTACTACTCGTACGTGCACTGGAGTACCAAAGTAGCAGAGCCTCGAGCGGACGCCGGTTGGTCGCGACTCGCGACACGGTTGGCGCTTGTACGCTCGGCGTTCGCATATGCCGATGCCCGTGTTGCGCGAGGGAGACCATCAACGGCATTTTGGCCGTGCTCGGTGCTCCGCGTGCGTTTTTGTCGTCTGGAATGGGCAGTGGGCACAGCTAGCCGCACATACAGGTGGCTCATACGGCAACGAAAGATTCGTGAATAATGATGGTAGTGGCCGTGCCCGTGCGTTCCTGTGCCGAAGAAATCCAGAAGTATAGCTCGGAGCACGAAAGGGATCGTGGCAACTACTACTGGCCAGTGGTCACTGGGAATCATACCGAGATAGATCACCGATCGACATCACCCAGGGACCAGGGTGGGTGCTATGCTAATGCTATCCCTCGTGAGTGGCATAAGAAAGATAAGAAAGGGAAGTGTATACTTTGCCACTGCGCCCCTACAATTAACGGCAAGTTGCAATGGCACTATGGCACAGATCTACAATGCCATGCTATTAGTGCACCGGATCTTTTCATACAATTTTGTACAAAGCTAGATTTTGTTAGGGATTATTCTCGGTTTGGAGAAAAAACAAAGGATTTGAATTCCTAAGAAATATTTCCTATATGTTTTTTTTTAACGACTCGCACAAGACGGTACGAAGTTTTATTGATAGAGCATGAAAAAATTACAAGATTACAGTCCTGGAGGGTCGTAACCAGGAAAAAGGAAAAAAACCACCACCCACACACCGACATCTCCAACACACAAACCCAGGAGAAGGCTCGCACCAGAACGGCCGCCGCTAAGCGTGACCGACCGCCACTAGACCAACAAAGGGACACAGGCGAGATCGCCCCCATAGGGGATGTCAAAACGACGTCTTCAAAAAGAGAAGCGACAAACCGCCGCCGCCGTCCGTTGGAGCTCAAAGGAGCCAAGACTGGGCTTTCGCCCGACAACCACCCTTGAGGGGTGAGACAGCACGACAACGCCCTCAGGAGGGGGAATGAACCATCGTTGTCGGTCCGGCTGAGGCTAGACTAGGTTTTCACTAGCCGCTCACCACATGCGAATCCACGGCTGACACACCGATGCTCCACCACCACACAAGCTCTGCCGACATGTGGAACCCCTGCACCGGCGTCCCCCGCTGGCCAGCCTTCGTGCGCCGAAGACCGCGCCACTCCTACCGGCAGCTCCTCCTCACACCTAGGTCGCCTCCTCCACCGCCGGCCGCGCCACTCGCGCCAAACCGGCCTCCTCCACCTGACGCGCCTCTCGCGCCATTCCTGCCTCCCTCCATCGGCCGCGCCTCTCGCGCCAAGCCGGCCTCCATCTCCGCCGCCCGCGCCTCACGCGCCGAGCCGGCCTCCGCTGCCATCGGCTGCGCCTCTCTGCGCCAAGCCGGTCTCCGACCCCTCCACCAAACGATGTCGTGCCGGCCAAAAGCAGCCGTCTGCCACGCCCTCGGCTAGCCATCCGAGACCGAAATGCCTCCGGTGACCGCAGACACGGTCACCGCCACCGCAGCTGCTACTGCCGAACGCCCAGCCACCTTGCTAGCGACCCGCATCCGCCGACGTCGCCACCCTCCACAGCCACGGCCGCCGTCGCCGCTGCCACCGACGCCAGCCTCCGCCTCCGCAAACCGTTGCGCCGTCATCCTCCACCACCAAGCAGCCAGCCCGACGCCACCGCCATGTCTTCCGCCGCTGTTGCCAGCCGACGCCGCCGCCAACTGCCACGAGCACCACGGCGGGCAAGACCGCCGCCGCCGTCGCCAACAGCCGTCTGGTCGGTCAGCCTCCGCTACATGCCGGCCGGGCTGCTCCTCCGCGCCGCGCTGTCGCGGCCACCGCCGCCGCGAGCTGTTCCGCCGAGTCGCGACCCCGCTGCCGCGAGCTCAAACGCCGCCGTCGCCGCAAGCACGAGGTCGCCCGCCGTCTTGCCGCGCCACCGTTGTCGGGAGCTCGAGGCCGCCCGCCGTCTTGCCACGCCGCCGTCGCCGCGAGCTTGGGCCGCACGCCGACTTGCCGCGTTGCCGTCACCGTGAGCTCGAGGCTGCCCGCCGTCTTGCCACGCCGCTGCCGCCCCTCTCCCGATCTGGCCGCCGGGGGGCCAGATCCTCCACCGGGGAGGCCGGATCCACGTCCGGCGCGACCGGATCCGCCCCACCGGCCGCTCCGGCCGCTGCCTTCCGCCGTGCGTGCGTCGCGCCGCCTCCCACGCCGAGGGGATGCTCCGCCGCCGGTACGTTTTCCCCGCCGCCGCCTTCCCGGCCAGCCGCACGGTTTCCGGCGGCGGGCTCCGGCGGCGGCGAGGTGGCTGGAGGCGTTGGGAGGGGGCGGCGCGGGCGGCTAGGGTTTCGCTCCCGAGCCGCCCGCGTGAGAGCGGCGCGAAAGCTTCAGCTGATATTCCAATCTCACTCACCTCACCTGCTGAATTCCCATTTTCCTATATGTGTCATTCGGTTCGAAGGAACCATGTATAGTAAAACCAAAAGAAATTTTCTTTCGTACAAATAGAAAACATATGAAAATTTGCATTCATTCAAAGCTAGCTTATCATGTTCATAGGATTTTTAAATCAGAGAAATAGGAAAAGTAAAAGATTAGGATGTTACGTCTACTTTGTTTCTTAGAAATTTTTCAAAATGTCTCACATCATGTCAAGAGTACTATGGAATAAGGTTATAAGACTATAATCCTTAGGAATTTGGTAATATCCATTACTATGAAATGAATAATGCATATAGGAAAAATCCTAAGGTTTTAATCCGAATGAGCCCATAAAAAATTTCTATGGATTATTGATGTGTGCATGCATTTTCATTTCTTCACTTTTCGTACTCCTACGGATTAAGACTCTTCCAAACCGAATAATAAGCCTAAAAAGGTAAATTTAGAATGATTTTGCTATATCTCACTCGAAAGATTTTTTCTTATCTCTCACTCGATTTTCTCACTTAAATTTACAGTGCATTTTCTTGCATGTTACAATGTAATTTATGAAACTTACACCGTAACTTTTGTAAGTTACAGTATAATTTTGAATCTTCGCATGTAAGTTTTGAAATTTATATTGGATTTGGTCTTTTTCTCGAAGATATGGTAATTAGTGTCCATTATAGTGTTTTTAGTTGCTTTTGTCTTTTACTGTGTCTATTGAATTTTAATCCAAAGATTAAAAATATATGTGATATAATCATAAAAATCTTTTGAAAGATGCATAGATACTCCCAATTTATAATTTGAGCGGGTGGTTTGTAGATTCATTATGCAATCCCTTGTCGGATATATGCTAACGTTTGCCGTAGCTTGACCGCAATACAGAGCAAGCCAAAGCAGTGAGACCGCTCTACAACAAAAATATCAAATAATTAGAAATGGTGAGGCTTTAAACTCAGATTGGCTAGCCCATCACCTTATAAAGCTAACCGGAAAACCCCTAGGCATCTCTTAGATGGTACTACAACTACAAAGATAAAGCTTTGTTGGTCGTGATCTAGGGCCTGTTTAGATCCCCTGGTAAAATTTTTCACCTTGTCGCATCGAATATTTGGACACATGCATGGAGTATTAAATATTGGCAAAAAAAACTAATTACACAGATTGCGTGTAAATTGCGAGACGAATCTTGTAAGCCTAATTGTTTCATGATCTGACAATGTGGTGCTACAATAAATATTTACTAATGACATTAGTTAGGCTTAATAAATTCGTCTTGCAGTTTATAGATGGAATATGTAATTTGTTTTGTTATTAGTCTATGTTTAATACTTCAAACTAGTATGGTGGCCCGTGTAGATTGCGTGGCTAGCATCATTATATTTTCTCTCATATAATAGCATATATGTTTTCTCATTATATTATTCAAATATATTAAAATGACAACATAATTTTAAATTTTGCAATAACTTTACAAAACTACTAATGTGTAATATTCATATTATATTATATATATATGTTAGTTATTAATTATTTTTAATATCAAATTTTAGTTATTTGTAAATTATATATATTCCTATATAGACTCTAGACTCTCTTTTAATATCTCTTTTTTTTAATTCCAATTTTTTGTAAATTGTATTTCTATATAGACTCTATGCTCTTCTTCCAATATTATTTATTTTTATTTCTGAATTTTCATATTATATTTTATATACTATTAGTTATTAATTATTTTTAATATCAAATTTTAGTTATTTGTAAATAATATATATTCATATATGGACTCTAGACTTGTCTTTTAATATTTCTTTTTTTAATTCTGAATTTTCTGTAGATTGTATTTCTATATAGACTATATGCTCTTCTTCCAATATTATTTATTTTTATTTATGAATTTTTATTATTTCTAATTGTATTTCTGTGTGGACTCTAAACTCATCTTTCAATATTATTTAATTTTTAATTTCGAATTTCAGTTACTTTAAATTGTATTTCTATATTGACCTTAAACTCTTCTTCCCATGTTTTTCTTAATTTTGAATTTTAGTTATTTGTAAATTGTATTTTTATACGGACTCTAAACTTTACTTTAAATTTTATTATATTTATTCCAAATTTTAGTTAGTTTTAAATTCCTATATGGATTCTATACTCTACTTCTAATATTCCTTATTTTTTAATTCCGAATTTCTATTTTTGTTCTTAATTGTATTTCTATATGTACTCTATACTATACTTCTAATATTCCTTATTTTTAATTCTAAATTTCTATTATTTCCTAATTATATTTCTATATAGACTCTATACTCTACTTCTAATATTCTTTATTTTTAATTTCGAATTTTAGTTATTTCCTAATTGTATTTCTATATGGACTCTAGTATCCTCTTCTAATATTTCTTATTTTTAATTCCGAATTTCAGCTATTTCTAAATTGTATTTCTATATGGACTCTGCCTTTTCTTTTTCTCCGATTAATGTGAGAACTTTTAAGCCATGAGAGCGAATGTGGATGCTTCTTTTTCTATTCCTTTAATAATATAATAGATAAATATGTGTTCGTATATTCAATATGATACGCAAAAACCGATTTGACACGCCAAAACTTTTCACCCTGATCTAGACAGAGCCAGCCCTACTCGCTCTAGACGCTGTTGCCGTCCGAGAAAATCGTATTCCTGTCCAGACTCTTCGTTGTTCTGTCACGATTGATGTCGAGCTAGAAGATGCAAGTAATAGTTTCAAAAAAAAAAAGAGGCCTATTGCAGCCGATGGCCCAACGAAGGACAGCAACCATACCACACGAAGAGGCCCAATGAAACCGATGAAACGGGCTATCAACGGAGGCCACAAGCCCATAATTTCACAGTCTGCCACGCCCACGCATCGCTGCCACTGCCATTTCCCACGAGGAACTGGGGCTTCTCCTGTTCTCTGGTTCCTCGATCCGCACTGCCGCGCGCTGCTCCGCCGCAGTGCACGCGCGCAGGGCGCAGGCGCGGCGGGACCAGCCGTCGCCGGAGGGCAGACGGTGAGACGCCGCCAGTGAACGACCATCAGCCGCCCAAAGGTATTCCGTGGTTCCTAGATCTCATCACCGGTCTTTACTCGTTCGTGATTAGCCGCTTCAGGTTCTAAATTCGAATGAGGAAATTGATTTTAGTTTGGTTAAAATTGTGCTAGGGAGTTTATGTGGAATAGCCGTGGTGTTCCATCCCATGTTAACTGGTATGTGGATTAAGCTCTTTGTTCATCTATACGGCTACTTGTCCACTATAGTACTATTATGACCACACACCACCCATATGAGAGCCTTTACTTTTGTGAGATCTTTTTTTTAGATAACGGGCATCTCACTTTTCTGAGATCCTTGGTAATACATCAGATCCAAATTCATAATTTTCAAGTCATGCTAACAACGCAATAAATTTGACACATTAAAGATATCCGATTCATGCGAAAATCATCATCGTGTGCATTTATCAACAAACCTAGCTAGCTGTTACACACGCTCCATGGCACACCATAATAAATCACTTCAGTAAAGCATGATTAGCTCTCTTGCCTGATTGCTTCGACATATGACGTTTGAATTGCTTGCAACCTAATGGCTACTTCCCTCATGTTCATACGTTCTGTTGGGATCCGACGTGTACAAGAAAGGGCTACTTGTGCAAGAGAAATCAAGCATTGGCAGGTTGCATTTTGTGTTTCGTTTGTTGCATGAATGGATCCCTTGCATTCTTCCTGGAGATGAACGTCAATGATACGCAATATATCGTCTGGAAAGTTCCTCTCCACGAAGTTGGTAATGCTGAGGTCATTCTCAAACATAGAGTCTATTGGTTTTTTGCCTATCAGCATCTCCAGAAGTACTACTCCAAACCTATAAACATCACCACTGGTCGATGCACGGACACTTTGAGCATACTCTGAAAAAAGGGATTGAATGGCGCTTATCAGTGCAACTTTAAGCTTGAAATAGCAAAAGACGTGGCAATGAAGTTTACCTGGAGCTATGTATCCAATGGTTCCCTTCACAATGATTGAACTATAACGACCAGAATTCCCATCTGATGTCAATGGAGAATCATGAACAAGACTTGCAATGCCAAAATCCCCCAAATGGGCACTCATATCCTCATCTAGAGCCCAATTCTTCATCGGCGAGGAGTTCGCCAGGGAGATCCCATTTCCCCATGATTTTTATCTTAGCCATGGATGTGCTGAGTTCCATCTTCTCCAAAGCTGAGGGTGAAGGTTTGCTGCAGCCGTTAGGGATTCCTTTTCGTGTATCCCTATATGCTGATGATGTGGTCGCATTTATACGGCCGGCTGTGGATGAGATTCGCACTGCCACGCAAATTCTTGCCATTTTCGGGGAAGCGTCTGATCTTCGAACAAATTTTGCAAAATGTTCAGCGCTTCCAATCCAGTGCAATGAGACGGATCTCCAAACTCTCCATGATGAATTGCCATGTCAGGTCGCTTCCTTCCCTTGCACATATCTAGGATTGCCTCTGTCCATTTTCCGCCTGAAGAAGAAAGACTTGCAGCCACTGGTTGACAAAATCGCGCGCCGTTTGCCTTCTTGGATGTCTCACTTGATGACGCCTATTGGCCGGGCTACCATGGTGAACGCTGTACTGAGCTCAATTCCCGTCTACCTACTCATGGCCATCAATGCACTGAAGTGGGTTATCAAAGGGATTGACAAGATCCGTTGCAGCTTTCTTTGGGCTGGCAAAGCTTCTACAAACGGCGGCGTCTGTCGGGTCGCATGGGCTCGAGTTTGCTCGCCCAAGGAGTATGGTGGTTTGGGGATTCCTGACCTAGAGAGGTTGGGAATCACCCTAAGGTCGCGATGGCTCTGGCAGCAGAGAACTTCACCGGAAAAGCCGTGGCAAGGGCTTAGTATTCCGGTCTCGCAGAAGGAGCGCAATCTAGTATCGATTTCCATGGTATGCTTGGTAGGGGATGGGAATTCAGTGCTGTTCTGGGAGGATTGCTGGCTGCAGGGTTCCTCTATTCGGTCACTAGCGCCGGCTGTCTATGCTGCAGTCCCTGCTCGTCTCCGGAATCGTCGCACGGTGGCCGAGGCAATGACTGACAGAAGATGGATCCAGGACATCAGTTCGGCGTTGGGTATTCAAGCGATCCTAGAGTATTTCAAGCTTTGGGATTGCCTTCGGTTAGTGCAGCTTTCCGAAGAGCCGGACTCTCTATCTTGGCGGTGGGAGACCTTAGGAGAATACTCTTCCCGCTCGGCTTATCGTGTTCTCTTTTTTGGAAGAACTCGTCTCCAGCACAAGCCAATTTGGCAATCTTTAGCACCCCCTCGCTGTCGCTACTTCCTTTGGTTGGTAGCTCTTAACCGTTGCTGGACAGCAGACTGTCTCCGGAGTCATGGTTTGTCGCACCCGGATCGATGTGTTCTGTGTGATCAATGCAAAGAGACGATTGATCATCTCTTGGTCGCATGCCCAGAGTCGCAGTAACTGTGGTGGGTTGCGCTCAGAGCTATCGGGCATTCGGAGTGCTTACCTCTCAATGAACACTCTTTCCTCTCATGGTTGTGCGACTGTCGCAAGAAGATGGTCAAGGAACATCGCCGGGGTTTCGACACCATCGTGACGTTGGTTGCATGGACGATCTGGAAGGAAAGAAACAATCGAGTCTTCAACCAGAAGAGCAAAACTTGGGCGGAGGTTGCAAGGGTTATGACGGGTGAAGCGGAGCTGTGGCGGCTAGCTAGAGCTGCAATCCCCATTTTGGTAGCTCATGTTAGTGGAGAAGGGTCGCAAAATTTAGTTGGAGATTAGGCTTTTGTTTCTTGGTTCTCCTCCTATACTCTGTCCCCTTCGCTTTGTCTTTTTGGCCCGCTTTGTACATACATTTATTCCTTCTTAATACAAAGATGTGCTCCTTGTGTATTCCCAAAAAAATATATATATCCTCATCTAGAAGGACATTCGTGGGCTTCACATCACAATGGACAATAGATCTTCCACAGTCGTAGTGTAAATAGACCAAAGCATCAGCTATGTTGACAGCTATGCTTACTCTTTGATCCATGGACAAACGTTTGCGAACTACAGCAGCACATCCATGATGCAACCATGTGTCCAAATTACCGTTATGCATAAACTCATAAATTAGGGCCCTGAAATCATTACCTCTATTATCTATCGTCGAGCATGCAGTTAGTACAGGAAGAAGGTTCCGGTGCCGAATGGTTCTTAAAACCTCACATTCTGATACAAAACTTCCGTTTGCACACCTCATCTCAAGATTAAAAACCTTAATAGCCACTTCTATTTTGGCTTGAGTTAACTTCGCCTTATATACTGAACCATAGGTTCCTCTTCCAATTAGATTCAACTCAGAGAAGTTTCCTATAGCTTGAGCTAGATCTCTATAAGAAACTTTAGGGAATTGCTTACCAAAAGAAAACAGAAATAAGTAGGTTCTTCTTGATGTCTTCTTTCCAAGGGTTATAACATAAATCAACATGGTGAGGGACATGAAGCCAAATATTGGAATCAATAATCTCACCAGATCAGGCTTCCTTTCTATTCTCTGTGAAATTGAAGAGCACAAAGGCATATGGAAATCCACTGCTCCTCCACAAAGCCTCCAGTTGCCATCAAGTGAAACAGCTGTAACATTTTCAAATATTCCATTTCTTGGTATTTCTCCATGGAGATGATTGTGTGAAAGATCTAGCTTACTGAGGAGCTGTAGGTCACTCAAAGCAGTTGGTATGGTCCCTGACAAACTGTTATGGGAAAGATTTAGTATGTTCAAGCTTTTTAGATTGCCAAAATATACTGGAATGTCTCCATTGAGAATGTTTTGGCCCAATTGGATAACTACCAAGTTTTGGCTTTGCCCCAGAGCATCAGGAATTTCCCCAGAAAACTTGTTTGATGAAAGATGTAGTTCGACCAGTTCTTGAAGATTACCAACTTCTTCAGGTATGCTACCTTGGAGGTTATTGTAGCTAAGGTTCAATATTGAGAGTTGCGAAAGATGTCCGATGTTGGGTGGAATGATGCCTTCGAATTTATTATTTTGTAGCGAGAGTATTGTCAACTGAGTAAGGTTTCCGATGGAGGGAGTAATTGGTCCGATCAAGTTGTTCTCACGGAGAAATAGACCTTGCAGATTTTTCAGATTTCCAATCCATTCTCCAATTTCACCACTGAAATTATTTTTACGGAGGGATATAGTCTGATTAAGTTAGGAAAGTTCCCAATACTTGGGGGGACTACCCCTGATATGTTATTTACCGAAAATATTAAATTTTGAAGATTGATTGATAGATTACCTACCGAATGTGGTAGGGATCCCTGCAGATTATTTTCAGCTACTGAGTGGTTAGAGCAGTGCAGTTTGTCAATGAATGCAAGAATTCCCATCCTTGGTTTCCATTTGCTTCAAGCTTGTTATACTGAAGGTTTAGAATAGACAACTTTGGAAGCCTTCCAAAAGAGGTAGGAATATGCCCAGTGAAATTGTTCTCTGAGAAATCTATAAGTGATAGTCTTGAAGCATTGGCTAGCGAAGGTGGAATCTGACCTTGAAAATTGTTTTGACTCAAGCTTACCATTTGGAGATGAAGGAAGGCATCACCAAAGTACGGTGGCAGTACCTTGCCTAGCGTGTTCATCTCCAAACTTAACATCTCGATACGGGAAAAGTTTAATGTCGATGGGATTTGACCAGATAGCATATTATCACCTAGAAGAAGAAAAGACAGATTTGGCAATTGCCAGATCCTATCAGGAATGCTTCCGTCTAAGTAATTGTGTTTAAGCCTGATTAGGTTTACTTTGGTGAGGTTTTGAACAGATACCGGGATGATCCCAGTGAGATTATTAGCGGCAAGGTCCAGATGTTCTAGATTGGTTAAGGAGCCTATATTAGCAGGAATTGCACCATGCAGCAAATTACCAGAGATGTCTAATGCCCTTAGGTTGGAACAATTTATGAGTTCATTGGGTATAGCCCCCTCTAGTGCGTTGATACTCAAGTTAAGGGTGTCCAGTTGCTTTAGATGGTTAAGGAGAGGAACCTGGCCAAAGAAGCGATTTGAGGACAAGTCAAGGATACTAAGAGATGTGAGGTTTGCAAGAGAGGAGGTGATTTTGCCTGCCAAGCTTTTGTCGGTGAGATTCAGAACTGATACGCGCCATGACCGTGTAGTAGTGCAGATGACACCATTCCACCGGCAGAAGTGGGTGCTAGTGTTCCAAGAGATCAAGACTCCTCCTGGATCTTCAGTGATACCCTTCTTGAAATCTATCAGCGATTGTAGATCTGTGTTGTTCTCGCGGACAGTTGAGCAATGGACGACGACATTGTTGCCAACTCCATAACATCGCAGCAGCAACACCAGTTGTATAAACATGGCTAGTTTCGCGGGTTGCTCTTTCTCGGAACACATATGACATATCACCTGCAAAACAGTATGAATGAACAGGGATATTATGTCCATTTTCATAAGATGAACATCGCTGAGCCAGTGCTGCAGTGCATAGGGCATAGTACCAATAAAGAATCGAAGATAACCTGTACTCAGCGCGAACAACGCGTGGCCAGGTTTTGGCTAAGATGAATACCACCGGCTTGGGAAGTTGGGCCCCTGGACAATGGCCTTAAAAACACAAGTCTTCAGCAGCAGTGTCACACAACTAGCGCCTTGCTCTGCTCTGCCGTGTCTTGACCGCTCCTACTGATCAGAATCGAAGATGCCTACTCCTCCGGTATTACTCGGATTTTCCATCTCCAGTAGCAGTAGACCAGTATTCCGTCCGCTTTCCAAAATTTTACTACACGCGATGCGGAAAGCAAACAGTCACCGGCGAAGTGTCAGCCACTCAGCCGTGGCACTCCACTGCCGACTGTCTTCACTCTTCAGGCGCTGCCCGCGGTTCACTCAGGTAAACTGGACCTTTTCCTAGAGAATTTCAACATGCGGCCTGCCGTATCTTACGGCCCGTGCCCGGCCGACGAACGGCCGACAATTACAAAGAATGGGCTGGATTAACGACAAACGGCCCAGAAAATCAGAATTAAATCAAGGAATAAGTTCACCGGAGGTCCCTCAACTTAACAGCGAGATTTTCTGAGGTGACTTAACCACAAAACCAGAAATGTGTACCCCTAAACTTACACAAACCATGCACACAAGGTCCCATGGCAGTATATACGGGTGGTTTCGCTGACGTGGCATCCTAGTCAGCAAAAAAAAATTAAAAAATATGTGGGGCCCACATGTCACCTGCACATACTTTTCCTTCTCCTTCTCCTTCTCCTTCTCTCCCTTCTCTTCCCTTCTCGAGAGCCGGCGGCGAGCGCGGCAGCAGAGCTCGAGCTCACCTCTGCCGCTGACTCGGCCTTCGCCGGTCCTTTTCTCCCACCGCCGCCATCGCGCCTATCGGCTCTCTCCCCCCTCTCCCGCCGCCGCCGTTGCGCCGACCACCTCCTCTTCCGCCGCTGCCGTCACGCCGGCCGCCTTCTCTCCTTTTCTCCCGCCACCGCTGTCGCGCCGACCAGCTCTCTCCCCCTCTCCCGCCGCCCCCGCTCCACCGCCGGCCACCTCTCTCCTCTCTGCCACCGCCACCTCTCCCTCTTCCACCTCTTCGACGACCCAGTCCGGGGCGCCGTCGGTTGCGGCGGCGGAGCCAGAGGTGTATCCCTCTCCCTCTGACGAGGCGGGCAGAGCAACGGAGGGCGAGCGCGGCAGTAGGCGAGCCGGCCGGCGGGCTGTGGCTGCTAGCGCCCCGTTTCCTTCTCTTTTCTTCCTGGACGCCGTTGGACGGAGTGGGTGGGAAAGGTGGTCGGCGGGAGATGGGGGAAGGGAGAGGAGGCCGGCTACTGCTGCTACTGGAGCCCACTCACTGCCCAACTCCGGCATCGTGTGGTCCGCCTCCCGCTCCGCCCGGCGCCGCTCCACCCGCTGCGCTTGCCCGTCGCCACTCCGCCCGCCGTGCGAGCCTGCTGCTCCACCCGACGCCGCTGGCCGCCACTCCGCGCGCGCCTCCGCTCTGCCCACCACCGCTCACCCGCCGCTGCGCCGGCAGCCCGGCGCCGCTCCGCTGCCGCACGGGCCCGCCGCCCGCCACTCCACCCGGCACTGCTCGCCGCCGCTCCGCGCGCCTCCGCTCCGTCCACCGCCGCCCGCCGCTCCGCCCGGCGCCGCTGCCGCGCGGGCCCACTGTCGCGCTCGCCCGCCGCCCGCCCACGCCGCTCCGCGCCGATGAGAGAAGAGAGAAAAGAGAAGAGGAGAAGAAAAAAATTGTGTCGCTGACAGGTGGGGCCCACATATTTTTTAAATTTTTTTTCTGACTAAGATGCCACGTCAGCGAAACCACCCGTATATACTGCCATAGGACCTTATATGCACCGTTTGTGTAAGTTTAGGGGTAGATATTTCTGGTTTTGTAGTTAAGGGACCTTAAAAAATATCGCTGTTAAGTTGAGGAACCTCCAGTGAACTTATTCCTTAAATCAAGGGAGCAACGCTGCAGCATCGCCAAGCCCAGAAGGACACTCCCTACCTTAATCGACGGCTTTGCCTGACCAAGCTCCGCCGACCACCGCACTCGATCTAGGTTTCCAGGCGGTGACGCGCGCGGTGGCCCCGTCGCCGGATGGCGGAGCGTGAGCCAGTGGTGGCGCACGCGGCTGAGCGGCGGCCACGCCTTAGGTATGCCTGGACTCCTAGATCTCATTTGTGATAGCCGATGCGTATCTGCAGTTTGGGATTTGGATAAGGAACCTGGTCTTTGTTCGGTCGAAATTGTGCTAAGGTTTTCATCCATGAAACTTGACCGCCCGGATGGATGGATCAGGATCATGATATTTGTTTAGCCCCACGACAGTTTGTCCAAAACAAATTGCCTATACTTGAAACGATCCTTAACGAGCCATTAGTATAGAACTTTTGCATTCTGAATGGGGCACCAGGGAGAGCTTAGTAGCTTATGCAATCATAGCCAGATGTAGCAGTAAAATAGCGGCGCAATTTATCTCTCTCAACGTGAGAGAATTACCATGTTTATGCCTATGCCTACGATACTGGCTCAGATCATGGTATCACTGCGGTGATTGGTGAAACCTGGCTAGCTTGCATTCGGTTGGCCGTTACATCATATGACATTTTAATCGCATGTAACCTGTTAGCTACTTCTTTCATGTTCATTCGTTCCCTTGGGCATAGGCGTGTACAAGAAAAAGCAACTTGCAGGAGGGACAGCAAGCATGCATGGATAAACGCCATTTTCTTCTACTGCTGTTGCTTCAATAAATCCCTTGCACTCTTCTTGGAGATGAACATCAATTACGTGTGCTAATCTTATCCGGAAGGTTCCTCTCAGACAAAATTGAGAGTGTTCAGTCCATTGTTAAACACGGGATCTGAAGGTCTTTTGCCGGGCACTATTTCTAGAAATACTATTCCGAAACTGTAGACATCCCCACTAATTGAGCGAAAAAACGAAAAAAAAAAGAACGAAAATTTATGTTTCACACTTTGAGTACAGTGTAAAAGCTCACTTTTTAGAGTAAACAATAGATTGCTTTACATGATTTCAAGATGTGGGAATAACTACACCTGTCACCAAGCAATATATCCAAATAGTTCCCTTCAATCCGATTGAATTGCTAAAACTTTAATCTAAACCTGAATGACAAGCTGATGTTTATGTAAAATTTTTTTCTCGAACCACATGGTTCCGAATTCCCAATTAGTGAAACACTGTAGCATTACTGAATACACAAGGGTATTACTCCTCGGAATTTATTGTGAAACATAATCTAGTTTAGTGAGGTTCAAATCATTTGGAGAAATTGAAGGGGCCTGACAAATTGTTATGGGAAAGCTCTTTAGAAGATGGTCGGAATGTTTCCTATAGAACTACTGAAATTAGCAAGGGACCAGACATATTGGTCCATTTGAATGATCAGTAAGTACTGAGTACTGACATTGGCCCGAGGTTTAAGGAATTTCCCCACTAAATTTGTTTGACGAAAGATCTAGTCGTCTCAGTTGTTTAAGATTACCAAACTCAAAAGGTATGCTCCCTTGGAGATTGTTATAGCTAAGGTTTAATATCAGCAAGTTTTGAAGACCTCCCCAGCTAGGTGGTACAGAACCAGTTAAGTCATTTTTCGCAATAGACAAAAACACCAATTGTGTAAGATTGCAAATGGAGGTTGGAATTGTCCCGACAAAGTTGTTCATTTGGAGATTTAAGCGTTGCAGCTTGGTGAGTTTTCCGATCCATTCTTCAATTGTACCGGTAAGATTACTTTCGTCTAGTGAGAGTTGAATTAAATCCTGAAGTTTTCCTATGCTTGGAGGAACAATTCCCGATAGCTTGTTTCCACCCATCAGTACATATTGAAGATTTACCAAAAAGTTACCAATCGAATTTGGTATGACTCCCTGTAGCTGATTATTAGATAACGAAAGCGCAGTGAGGAGAGTACAATTTGCCAACGCATGGAAGAATTCCCAGCTTTTGCTGTCATTTGCTTCAAGCTTGTTCCACGCAAGGTTTAGATAGGAGATACTTGAAAGCTTTCCTAAAGAGCTTGGGACATGGCCACTTAAATGATTGAGCGTTAGCTCCAATTCTGTTAACTCTGAAGCATTGCCTATTGAATCTGGGATGTTACCTTCGAACATGTTGTCTCCTAAGTATAGGAATTGGATGTTAGGTAGGGCGTCGCCGATGTTAGATGACAATGTATTGCCTAACATATTGGATGTCAAGGATAAATTCGTAAGAGAAGACATGTTAGGGAGACTTTGTGGGAGTCTACCTGACAGATTATTTTGGTTTAGGTACAATACCTTGATGTTCTGCGATTGCCAAAACTTGTTAGGAATGCCACCCTTGAGTTGATTTTCTGAAAGATCAACATATTGTAGAGTGGCAAGTTTTCCGAGGGCTTCTGGGATGATCCCAGCGAGATTGTTCTGGGAAAGGTCCAAACCAAGTAGCATGGAAAGATTCCCTATGGTAGGAGGAATCCTACCCGTTAGATTGTTGCTAGAGAGGGCTAAGGCGGTCGGGCTGGAGCAATTTGCAAGTCCATCTGGAATAATTCCGTTCAAACTGTTTTGACTCAGATTAAGGACTTCTAGGTGTTGAAGATCATTTAGAAGAGGTATGGGACCATTTAAGTTATTATCACGGAGAAGAAGCTTTCGTAGGAACGTTAAGTTTCCAAGAGAAGATGAGATCTGGCCTGATAGACTTTTTCTAGTGAGGTTGAGCCCCGTGACGCGCCAAGGCCTCGCCTGGCTGCAGTTGACACCGTTCCACCTACAGAAGTGGGTGCTGGTGTTCCAATTGATCAAGGCTCCATTTGGATCGCTGGTGATGCCCTGCTTGAACCCGAGCAGCGCCTGCAGATCGACGCTGTAATCATCATGATTAGGTAAGCACCTGACGTTGCCAAATCCGTAAGTCAGTAGCAGCAATGCCACCAGTACAACCATGGTGAATTTCAGTTGTTGCTTTGCACACATGAAGCTTTCGTCACCTGCAAAAGATAAAAAGCATATATGTATAATCGTTCAAGTGAACTTATTGTCTCCTCTGCAGCTGACCATATATAATACATTGAACGATCGTACAGTTCACATCGACCTCATCATATATAAGCAGCATCATGTAAAAGCAGGATATGCGCCCTTAGGTAATCTTGTAACAAGAAACAAGAGAAAGGCTAGTATGAAATACTAACTGACAAAAGATTAGCAGACCTCTTCCTCGTTCGGCATGTCAAATTTTCCTCGGACCTGTTCTGCTAGACCTTATACAGTTGTACTTGGCTCAGGCACCAGCACCACGGGGTTGGGTTTAAAAGAGTTGTATTTCAGTGTCACGTCCGCAAGATATTTTTCTGTTCATCATGTATGCTTTGCCGTAGCTTGACCGTTTTTACAGATGTGACACTCGACTTCATCAGAATAGTAAACGTTTTCTCCCAAGCACTTTGTCCTCGTGCTGGTGTCGCTATCTAGTAACAAGATTTACAAATAAGGCCACATCGTTTCGCTTATTAAACGCTATATTTGCAAATAAAAAATAATTTATGAATAAAACTTTTATATACTTGTTCTTAGCGATGTAAAAGTAAATTTGAAAAATAAACTTCGATGAAAAAACCCTCAAAATCAACTCCAAATTTAAGGCTGAAAATTCAATTTTGACTGATAAGTATAAGCATAAGCGAAAAGATGAGACCGATATTTGCTATCTAGCCACGCCCGAAAAAAAATATTTGAATGAAAAATGCTTTACAAATGCGAGAAACAACGAAAATGGCATTATAACTAATGCCCACGATTTGAGAGTGGCATTCGAGCAAATCTCATTTTAACGACTGTATCCTAGTAGAAATTTCTCGTTATTTACCACCTCTTCCTAACTTGTACTCTCTTTTCTTTTACACGCACATTTTCCAAAGTGATAATCTTAAACCCTAAACAACATTTTTCTAAAAGAAAAGTTTATATAGAAAAGTTGCTTTAAAAATCGTATTAATCTATCTTTTAAATGTATTTTATCTTTAATTAATTATACGCTAATTGATTATCCCGTTTTACGTGAAGGTCGGTGAAGTTTTTAACCACTACCTTCAAAAGCAGCCTAAAGATGTTATCTGTGGAGATATATCATATAAGTCGAGCACACACAAGTATTATATTGTCATTGTGAGGTAGACGGGAATTAAGAGTGGTTAGGCCTATTCAAGCCAGAACCCGCAGTAAATAAGACATGCAGTGCTTTATGCATACAGTCTAATCAGAAAACAAAACAAGAGAAAGTTAACGAACCTATGCTCGAACAGGGAGCACCGCCACGGCGAACTCTCCCTGCAATCGTCGGTTTGCCGTAGACTAGAGATACTAATACCGTGTTTAGTACCAAAGTTTTTCTTCAAACTTTCAACTTTTTTATCACACAAACTTTTAACTTTTCCATCACATCGTTCCAATTTCAACCAAACTTCTAATTTTGATGTGAACTAAACACAGCATAATTAACTTGCATATACAACGGGTTTAGTCCCCCGGATACAGAACTTTTAAAACGCAGTTCCACTGCTCTACAGTAGTGTTGCATCCACTGCCATGGCCCATTGCTAGAGAGCGACTCCTTTGGTGTTTACTGTTTACTCCGATTTTTCGTCTCCAGGAGTTTGTCCTCTTTGCCAGTGTTCTCTGATTTGCGTGTTAGGGAAATGGGAATGAAATCCGGCAGGACCGCATAAGATTTTCCTTTTCTTATCTTTTTCCCCTCTTAAGGTAGTGGGCTAGTGGCTGCATATGCTTCTCGCGAGGAAGCGTCTTCGGCGTCGAATAAGTTCACCTGACGTCCCTTAACTTTATATCAAATTTGTCTGAGATCCCCAATCCTCAATGCTAGAAATCTCTATCCCTCAACTATCCCTAACCATGTAAAAAAGGTCCTGAGGCAGTATAGACCTAATTTATTCCTGGTTTCACTGACGTGGTGTACGATGGGCCCCACATGTTAGCGCTCACTTGGTCCGGTGTGGAGCCGAAACATCAGCCCGGTGTGGGCGCAGGCCACTGATGCACCTGCTGCAAGTTGCCGTCGGCGGTCACCGCCGAGGCCACCTCACTCTGGAGCGGCTGCACCATGGAGGGGCCTTCGCCATCGCCTCGTACTATTGAGGCCGCTCCTCTTGCACGCTTCGTGCTGCCCTCCTCGTCGTCCTCGTCGTCCCCTATGGCTGTCTACGACACGGCAACGCTTGTGGTGGTGATGGTGGTGGTGGACACGGTGACCGCCGCAGATCCAGCGGAAAATGTGGCATGTCATAGATGATCCACGACTCGCTAGTGTTCGATGATGGTCACCGTGTAGTGGGTGGCAAGGTGTGGTCATGGAGCACCATTCACCACCCTCGACAAGCCCGTGGTGATGATGGGACCAAGGGCACAAGGGGCAGCCGGAGCCACGCCGCGGAGGCGCAGCAGGCGTCGCCGCTATCGGTGCCCGTCTAAACACTGAAGCCGCAAGGCGAGTCGTCCTCTAGTGTGGGCTACGGAGTCGGCAGCGAGCCACGGGCGATGTGCCCATGCAAGATCTCATAGGATACGCCTAGGGGCGGCGGCGACGGTGGCCATGAAAAGGTGGTGGAAGCAGGCTGTGACCTCGGTGACCGCGGGTCATACCGCCGCTCCACCTCGAGCAGCAGGTCGCCACCCACGAAGACCGCTGGTTCATGATGCTTGCCCGCCTGTCCCACACCCTGTTCCCCGTCACCAAGCCACTCGCCTTGCCGTCCCCATCGCCACGGCTCCCCCGTGAAGGAGGCACCGAGTTGCCATCACAACGCCTGCCTGCCCCGCGCTCCGTCCCCATCGCCTCGTAGTCCCTGTCGTCGTGCACGCGCCCCCCGTCCCTATCACCTTGTCGTCCCCATCACCGTGCCTCTCCCCTCCCATCTCATACCGGCCGCCTCCCCTCTATCCCGTTCCCTCCTCCCGTCACGAGGCGCTCAAGGCGGCGGAGCTTGGCCAGGCTCACCAGCTGCCTCTCCCCTCTCTCACGCCACCGGCCTCCCAAGATTGCTGAAGAGAAGAGAAGAGAAGATAAGAAAGAAAAGAAAAAGAGGAGAGAAGAAAAGAGAGAAAGATGAGATAAGGGCCCCACATTTTTTTTACTCACTTACATGTGGATCCCATAATTTTTTTATTTTTTATTTTGTTGACTAGGATGCCACGTTAATGAAACCAGAGACCATACTTCCCTGGGATCCAAATTTCACGGTTTTGTATAATTTAGGGGTGAAGATTTCTGGTATTGGGATTAGGGATGTCATGCGGACTCGACATAAAGTTAAGGGGCCGGTGAACTTATTCCTCTTCGGCGTTGCCCCCTGGTGTCAAGCTCGTTACAACTAGGGCTGTCAACGAGCCGAGCTCGAGCGAGCTCGTTAGCCTAGACTCGAGCTCGATACAAGCTCGAGCCGAGCCTATAAAATATTCGAGCTTTCCGACAGGCTCGGCTCGAGTTCGATCAAGCTCAAGCTCGACTACCGAGCTCGATTTTTAAGTAAAAAAATATATATTTCAAAGATAATCTTTAAAAAAATAATTATTTTCTAGTTTATCATATTAACAGAAGAGGAAAAAAAGAATAAAATAAATATATTATGTCAATATAAGATATACAAATAACATATTTGATATCCTAATTTATTAAATAACAATAAAAATGATATATTACTAGACTCGTTAGAAGCTCTAGCTCGGCTCGACAAAGCTCGCGAGCTTAGGGAGAGGCTCGGGCTCGGCTCGTCTGGAGCTCGAGCCGAGCTCGAATCGAGTCTAGAACGAGCCGAGCTTGAGCAGCTCATGAGTCCGAGCTTTTTTAATAACAGCCCTAGTTACAACGCAGGGTTTGCACGCGCCGATGCTCTAGAAGTGGTAGCCAAAGTAGTATACATATGGCCCAACAAAGCAAAGTATCAGCAGCCGAACAAAGCCATCTTCTGTTCCACTTCACCGCGAGGTTGCAACCCTGCAGGAGCTGAGGATGGACGGCGCCGCGGCGGTGCACGTTGGCGCCGGGCGGAAGACTCACCGACCTCGCGCGGCGGCGTCTTCCTCTTCTTCGCCTTAGGAGAATTGACGGCCTCAATCAGGGGCGCCTTCCCCTTGAGCTCGGGAGACGCATTCTGCTTTGGCTGGGGGCGCAGGCTCCGGCGGCCCCTCATCGTCACCGGAATCAGACACTTCGTCCTGGCCGAGGCCGTCGATTCTCCTAGCGGGAAGAGGAAGACGCCGCGGCGGCGCACGGATCGGCATTCGTCGAGTGGGCATATACCACTGCACGGTACAGGTACCCGAGGGTTTCCCCAATCTTATATACTCCTCTAGTGATGAGTAACTGCAGGTTGGGATTTGGATTTAGGGATCGACCCAACTTAGGTTGTGATAGTCCTAACTCCTGAATGATAAGCGCGGAATAGCTGTGTTGTTCCATGCAATCTGACACCAGTTATGCATATTTTGGTTTATGTTCCTGGAGTATTAATCGCCATGACAAGCTGTCCAAAGAACCACCTAGCTTATATCCTTCACAATCCCATTATCCCAGTTACATAAACTGTAGCCTGTAGGAACCGTTCCCCAAATTTGCGAAACCCAAATCAAAGTGTCAGTGCACAGTGCATACCAATACTGCTTTCCACCATAGTCGCACACACAACTATGAGAAATTGTACGATCCTTGAGAAAGTACCTCAAGGTACCTAAATTCTATACTAGAAAATATGGTAATTTCCAATATCTTTTTAAGGATGGTAAAATTACCCCACAACTATATATTGCAGTACAGAAGAGTAGTTTCTCACACACACATCCAGTGTATGCTGATGGCCAATTTATCATGTTTTATGCACGTTGCATTCAAAATCAACAGACAACACAATTACACAAGTTCCATGGTACATTGTAACTCCCTTCTTCGAAGCTTATCGTCTCGCTTGGTTGCTTCAGCATAGGATGTTCTGATTGCTTGCAGCTTAATAGCTATTTCTCTAATGTCCATTCGTTCTCTTGGGATCGGATGAGTGCAAGAAAGAGCAACCTGCACTACAGACAACAAGCATTTATAGAACCTATTTTCTTGCTCGATCCTTTCTTGATTGAAGCCTTTGCATTCTTCTTGGAGTTGAGCATCAATTATATGTGGTATCTGCTCTGGGAAGCTCTTCTCCACAAAGTTGACAATGTTGAGCTCATTCTCAAACATAGGATCTGTTGGTCTTTTACCTGTCAGCATCTCTAGAAGTACTATTCCAAAACCGTAAACATCCCCATAGGTCGATGCATTGCCACACTGTGCATACTCTAAAAGAAAAGATAAAATCACACTAATTAGTACAATGCAACGTCTAAGTATTACTTCAGAAAACAAATTGCCTTTCATGAATTGAAGATGTGGCAATAACCATATATACCTGGAGCTATATACCCTATGGTTCCTTTCAATCCAATTAAGCTATTCGGACAGGAATGTCCAAGTGAGGCAAATTTAGACTCAAGAATGAGGCTTGAAATTCCGAAGTCTCCCAAATATGCATTCATATCACTGTCAAGAAGGATATTCGTTGGCTTCAAATCACAATGGATAATAGATCTTTCACATTCGTGGTGTAAATAGGACAGTGCATTAGCAATGTCAACAGCTATATTTACTCTCTGAGATAAGCTCAAACATTTTGAAGCAACACTGGTATTTTTTTTATGCAACCACATATCCAAGTTCCCATTAGGCATGTATTCATAAATCAGAGCTTTGAAATCATTTCCACTATAGTCTATTGTTGAACACACCGTTAGGATAGGAAGAAGGTTTCGATGTCGAATGCTTCTTAAGATCTCACATTCTGATATGAAGCTTTCGTCTGCGCATCTCGTCTCTAGGTCAAAAACTTTAATAGCAACTTGTATTTTAACCGGACTTAACTTAGCTCTATATACTGAACTGTAGCTTCCTCTTCCAATTAAGTTTAACCGTGAGAAGTTCCCTGTAGCTTGGGCTATATCCTTGTAAGAAACCGTAGGGAACTGCTTTCCAAAAGAAAGCAACGATAGATATGTTCTTCTTGGTGTCTTCTTCACAAGGTATATAAGGCATATCAGCACCGTGAGTGACAAGAAACCAACTATTGGAATCAACAATCTGGTCAAATTGCTCTTCCTTTCTATTCTGTGAGAAACTTGGGGGCACGATGGCATATGGAGATCCATAACTCCTCCGCATAGTCCCCTATTGCCTTCAAGATAAACAGATGTAGCATTTCTGAATAATCCATTCCTTGGTATTTCTCCTTGGAGATTGTTATAAGCAAGGTCCAGATTGCTGAGTAGAGGTAGATCCCCCAGTACTGCTGGGATGGTGCCCGATAAGATGTTATGGGAAAGGTCCAGATTGCTGAGTAGAGGTAGATCCCCCAGTACTGCTGGGATGGTGCCCGATAAGATGTTATGGGAAAGATTTAGTACGCTCAAGCCTTTTAGGCTGTAAAGAGTAATTGGAATGGTTCCTGTGAGAAAGTTTTGGTCCATTTGGATGATCACTAAGTTTTGGCACATCCCCAGAGAATCAGGTATTTTCCCAGTAAGCTTGTTTGATGTAAGTTGTAGGTAGATGAGTTGTCTAAGATTACTGATCTCTGGAGGTATGGTACCTTGAAGACTGTTTTAGCTAAGATCCAGCTTTAACATTAGCGAAGGGTTTCCCAAGGAGGGTGGTATGTGACCTTCGAATGCATTGTTTTCCATATAGAGCTCTGTCAGCTGTGTAAGATTGCCAATGGAGTATGGAATAGGCCCAGTGAACATGTTCTTTTGAAGATATAAAGATTGCAAGTTTTTAAGATTACCAATCCATTGGTCGATGGCACCTGCTAAACTGTTTTCATCAAGTGCCAGTAGAATCAACCCAGAGAGGTTCCCTATGCTAGGTGGAATTATACCAGATAATTTGTTTCCACCCAAAATGAGATATTGAAGAGTGCTAGGTAGGCAACCAATTGAATTCGGTATAACTCCCTGTAGTTGATTTGCATTTAGTGCGAGCATTTTTAGCGCCGTGCAGTTTGTCAACGCATCCAGGAATTTCCATCCTTCTGTATCTTTTGCTTCAAGCATGTTTAGCTGAAGGTCTAGTTTAGACAGTCGTAAAAGCTTAACCAAGGAAGTAGGGATCCGGCCTGTGAAATTGTTGGATTGTAGAACAATATCTTCTAGCATTGAGGCATTGCTTAAGGAAGCTGGAATGTGACCCTCGAGCATGTTGTGACCCATGTAAAGCTTTCGGAGATTGGTGAGATGATCACCCGTGTTAGTAGGTAGAGTCCCTCCTAGCAGATTTGCACGTAGTTCTAGTGCTTGAAGAGAAGATAAATTGAAAAGGCTTGCTGGGATATTACCTGATAGCCTGTTTCCCCCTAGGACCAGAACCAAAATATTTGAAAATCGGCCAAGCTCATCAGGAATGCTTCCTTCAAGTTGGTTGTCTTGAAGATAGATTGTTTCTAAGAGGGATATATTTTTTAGGCTTGCCGGGATGATCCCAGTCAGATTATTCCGGGAAAGGTCAATGTAAACTAGATTTCTAAGCAGACCTATTGCCGAAGGAATCATACCCTTTAGCAAGTTTGTATAGAGGTCTAGTTTCCTCAGGTTGGAACAGTTTGTGAGGGTGTCTGGAATAATCCCATCCAGTGTATTGAAGCTAAGATTAAGGACTTGCATCTTCTGGAGATTGGCAAGATGAGGTATCTGGCCGGAGAAGTTATTACTGGATAAATCAACTGAACGAACAGAAGTCAGGTTTCCAACCGAAGCGGCGATGGTGCCGGACAAACCTTGGCCGGCGAGGTTGAGCGCCGTGACTCGCCCAGGGTGCTTGGGGCTGCACCAGACTCCCTTCCAACTGCAGAAGTGGATGCTTTTGTTCCAACTGCTCAAGACTCCTAATGGATCATTGGTGATGGCTTCCTTGAAACCAAGCAGAGAGAGCATATCTGTTGTGTTGTCAGGAACCGTTGAGCAACCGATGTTGCCAACGCAGTAGAGCAGTAGCAGCAGCACCTTCAGGACAAGCATCTTTTGTTTGTTTACAGGTTGTCAGGTTGGCTCTCTGAGTTTTTGAGTCTTGACACGTATATGTAGAACACTTCAGCTGCAAAAAATACAAATGAAATAGGCGTAGCACGGTTTAGGATAAAATGACATATTCCATTGAATGATAAGAGAAGGAAGGTTTAGATTTGATTCTACTAGCCGTAATAATCACCGTAAAAATTACGAGCAAGATGTCAGTTTTTTTTTCACTAGAGACTTACCTTACAAAATCGAGTATGAGTCTTTTCTCGTGTGTGATTGTGTCAGGCACTCCGGCCACATGGCCCAAGTAGCATTGCATTACATCCACATGCTTTGTTTCTCAAATTGTCGTGCCGTGGCTTGACCGCTTATGCTGACATACTGTTATACAGCCAAGCCAGCCATACAGGACAAAGGACGAGACGTTGAGGCGTTTAACTTTCGTCGTCCCCAGAAGTCCAGTACGATATGCGTCCTCTTCTCCCTGTTGCCGTCTTGACAAATGACAAGCTGGCTTATCTTGCTCACTCGAACTGAAATCCGGGAAGGGAAGGCTCAAGGATGCATCAAATAGGACTGCAATCTTCTCGCCATGCGGCTGTGCACAGAGCATGCCCGTGCCATGTCGGCTGTCGACAACGGCATGCATGTTTGAGTTTGATATGCTCTGCACGTGCACCGTTGCTACGCGCCTTGAGATCGAGCGTTTTCTTTCCTCCAAGTCCAACACGAACACATCAACGGTATAAAAAAAAATCTCTCCTATGGATTGGGCTGATTCAAGGAGTACTTGCTCCGACGATCCAATCTCCTCGGAAAGCAACGATCGACGTACTCACGCCATGCACGTAGCTCCTCGTCCTGTCAATGGCGAACGGCCGCCTCGGGCCATCCAGGACGGGACGCCGTCGGGAGGAAGCGGAGGAGAGGGAGTTGCAAGTCAGCCCGTTCCATTGGGTCACGACGCGCAGCCCACATGAGCACTTAAAAGTCTTAAATGGGCCTGAACACTTAAATGGGCCGAATTTACTTTAGCCTCCCTTGTAAAACTTCCCTATTTTTTTTGAGAATTTCTTGTAAAACTTTAGATCTTGGCTGGATCACGACGACATGGGATCCCAACATTCGAGAGAGGAGGACGCTGATCCGCCGGCGCCGACGACGAGGCTCCCCTTTCTATTCAACCTGTCGCGCGGGGAGCTAGTACAGCGGCAGCGTTTGATCGACGAGGCGGTGGAACGGCTGCGCCGCTGCGGCTGCGACATTCGCCGCTGCAGGGGCGGCGGGGTCCCAAGCCCTGAACGGTGGTACGTCTTCGATCTCACTTCTCATGCCGTGTTGCGCCTCTATCGATCATCTTCGATCATCACGATCGATCTGCATGCATGTTTTCCCTATGTTGATTGATTGTTTAGATCTCAAGCGGTTTGCGCTCGGGGACGGTTTCGAAAAATCGAACTTGCGATTCCTCTTATAATGGTCATAGTAAGAGCTTCTATTCAAAATATCATAAAAACACACGTATTATGGTCAAAGTTCTATAAAATCATCGAGATTTTAGCACGTGGCATATAACCCCAAGTATTTGGTTTTTAAAGTTTTGCAAAATCACACCGTTAAACAATTTAACATACTCATATATTACACGTGGGGCCAAGAGGTGCACTACACGTACATGATGTTAGTGTCCTATATATTTGAACTTTGAACATGGAGGGAGATTAGGAGAGGATCAGCTCTTTAATTTTCTGTTGAGTTGCTTCTTTTCACCTAGATAATCAATGGTTTGCTTCTTTTGACCTAGATAATCAAACAGGAGGACTCAATATTTTTTTGCCTATTCTAGATAATCCATTGCAATGAACAGATATTTGGCTAGTATATCAAAATTTTAAGAAGCACATTACATGGATTAAAAAACCTATAAATTTGATATGTGTAGACCTCAAAAATGTATTGGATTAAAATCAAAATAATAAATAATGTAATTTTGTGAGATTTTATAGCCCATAACACACAACAACACAAGGTTATGTGGCACGTATCAAGACCCATATGGTTTTGCGCAACTTTGATATCTAGGGTTACCGAAAAATTAGAATTACTCTCGTTGCTGGACTAATTGCTTGTTGGATATTTTCTGGATGGTTTTTCTTTTTGAATTAATAATATAAGTGCATCGAGCAGTGATAGCTTTTTTGGAAGGAAGTATATATATTTCTTCTTTTTCTTAAGATGAGTATATGTAGCGGTAACAATAATTCCGCACTTGCCATTGCAGGCAAACTGAACTCTCCTTGATCGTCGACCATGTTAACCGCGCTCTCCATCACTACAACGCCAACAATCCTGTAAGCACCTCACTACGTACATAAGTGCAGTAACAGCTGAATATGTATGGATGCAAAACCGATGATTAGCAATGTACTTAAACGAAATAAACCATGTTACTGACATAGTAGTAACATTTTTACAGGGCGCCGAGTTCGACCCTGTCAAGGCTCTGGGTTATGCGTCCGTCAGCTTCAGACGCGCGCTCTGGGTTCATGTCAGCTTTCTGGCTCGCAGGAGGAGCAGCCCAGTAAAGCCAGCTGAAGCAGCAGCTGCTGCTGCCGATGACGATTCCGACGTGAAAAGAGGGCCGCAAGCGACGCTCCCGCAACAACCGCAACAGGGCTCCTCCCGAGTCACCCGACAAGCAGTTCTTCGCCGAGCTACGCTACGACGACTACGACTCTGCTACCGTTGTGACCTGCACCATCATCGGTAAGTCACGGCTTATGTTACGGATTTATTGAATTTGATAAACTGCATTTATCGTGTGTTGGTTTGGTGCCTACTTTATGACGCTCTGTGCTATGCGTCACCTGCTAATGATTTTACTCTCATAACAAGGATCCTAACTTTTATGACTTGTTTTTTTCTTCTACTCTATCAACAGATAAGAGTGCACCACACGGCTTCAAGACAAAGTATGAATTTTGCCCCGCCAGCTTTGGGATTTTGCACCCGGGCGACGGGAAATATGTGTGCGGGAAGAGGAACCAGAGGGATGAGTTCTTCCTGTTGCGGAATCGACTTCTGACAGTTCTGAAGCCATACACATGGCCCAAGAAAGAAGACGAGGAGTAACCGTGTCCAGGGCTGGGCCGAGGCAACCTGGGCTGGGGCCAGTACGCCCTTGATGTTTTTAGAAAATTCTCGCCAAGGTTTTTGTTGTCTTTTGTTTCTAAGCTACTGCGATAAGTACTCCCTCATTTCATAATGTCTGACGCCGTTTACTTTTTTAAACATGTTAGACCATTCGTCTTATTCTAAAACTTTTGTGAAATATGTCAAACTATTTGTATACATAAAAGTATATTTAACAATGAATCAAATGATAGAAAAAGAATTAATAATTACTTAAATTTTTTTAATAAGACGAACGGTCAAACATGTTTAGAAAAGGTTAACGGCGTCAAACATTTAGAGATGTAGGGTGTAGTAAAGAATGCAGCAATGCCGTATAAGATAATTGAATTTAGTAAAGATTTTTTTCTACACAGGAATTATAACTTCTGGGTTCGAGCCTCTACACTAATCACTAACTTCTGGATATTACGTGGGTCATAATTATCGACGCCAGGACTTGGAACTAGAGTTCTCTAGCGGGTAGAGTCGTGAACCCAATGAGGAGTTCTATCATTCTATTCTAAATTTCTAGTCTGTTGGCTTTGAATCTGAATGAATATGCAAATGAGAGGCTTACCCTAGGTAATATCCATTTCTTTTAATACATATCTCAGGTTTTTCTCCACACAAAAAAAAAATCAGGTTTTAGCACTCTCCAGCAAGTACTGTACACAGCCACACATGCACTTTGATGCTTTCGGTACTGTTTCCACCTCGTCTTTGGGCCTGCAGCGTCCTAGTCAATTGCTTCCACCTCGTCTTTGGGCCTGTAGCGTCCTAGTCAATTGCTTCCCTGAGTTTTATTGGACCAATCGAAGTGCATTCCCTTTGCTAGGCCCAAATCAAGGTTATGTCCAAAGCCAAAATTTTCTGTTTGAGCCGAGATGGATTTAAAAGTAGGACAAGCTGTCCATAACAAGAAACTAGTGAGACACTTTTATGATGGGACTAAAAATAAGCACCCAAGTTGAGCTAGTAAGACACTTTTATGATGGGACTAAAAATAAGCACCCAAGTTGAGCTGACAAAGGATGCAGAGCTCCATGATTAAGACAGATACTAAGCTCCAAATTCAACTCGTTTCTGCACAGACCGAACAGGATATGACTCTCGCCTAATGACACCGTCCCAGATCGATGCTTCCCCACGTGTGAGCCCCTTCCAAATCACGTGCTGTTGATTGCTATCAACGAGAGAGAGAGAGAGATTAGCGAGCCGTTGGAATAGAAAAAAGTGGAAGAAATCGTGAACAGAACGCGCGGCCGGGGATGATCATGCCGGTGTATCTGACGTTTGCCGCGACACCGACGCATCGGAGGGAGAACATTTGCTTTTCGTAGGATTTGGTATATACGGAGTATCTGACGTCTGTTCTCGCGTGCCATCCGGCTTACGTCCACCGGCGTTTTGTACCTCCAAATTAAACTGCAAGGGGATGGCTTAGTGAGGAGTGAGGGCGGAGCTGAAGTTTTTGCAAAGAACAAAGGGTTAACGGATGCGTTTTGCAGATTAATTACGCGCTTAAGTTTTTTTTTTGAAAAATTTTCAGCTGAAAAGAAGTACTGCCAAACATCCATCATTTTCTTTTGTAGGGGGGAAAATGTAACCTTTTGTGCAAACAAATTACATATAACATGACCGATTCTTGGGGACAGTTTTTTTTTCTAAAAGAATGTTTATTCTTTTCTGCAAATTTGACATTGGTGAAATCAGCAAAAATAATATTACATCCATTTTTATATATATGACATTATTTACTTTTATGCATGTTTCCATCGTTCGTTTATTAAAAATTTAGTACTCCCTCCATTTCACAATGTAAGTCATTCTATCTAGCATTTCCCATATTCATATCTAGATTCATTAGCATAAATATGAATGTGGAAAATGTTAGAATGACTTACATTATGAAACGGAGGAAGTATAAAACATAAGACATGTTTAAAGCACCTTTAATGGTAAAAGTCACAACAAAACAAGATATATTTTTATAATTTTTTAAGTAAGATGAATTGTCAAACATATATTTAAAATCAAATATTGGAGGGAGTACAGATGAGCTGGTATGCGGATCACTAGTGCATATTGATCTGTTTATTTATCTTAAAATAAGATATGTGAGTGACTAGAGCGTTTCAGTTGTTTATTTTATTTAAAATAAGATATGTGGGCGAAAACTACCAGTTGTGTACTTATACTTTTATCAGTACACGTATTTGGTAACGTCGTGTAGTTTATCATAGTGATTGGGAAAGTGATAGTAACTAACCAACTACAACTTATTGTCACAAATACCACATAGTGACATTTCGTTGAGAGCAGTGCTGCATCTACTAGACTACTCCAAGTATCATATATTAGTTCTCAAAAAAAAAATGTATCATATATTCATACATAATTCCGGGAATGCATTTTTATATCAAAGTTGTGAGCCACATTCACTAAGTGAGAGAAGGACACACTACTAGCTTATCCACAACAAAATGTTCTGTTCAAAATTAAATGTTTTCATTCATTCCATCATTCATTCAGTAAGGCTCAAAGGTTTATCTTGTACTAATAAGTACTCCCTCCGTCCCATAATATAAAGGATTTTGAGTTTTTACTTGCAACGTTTGACCACTCGTCTAATTCAATTTTTTTTTGCAAATATAAAAAATGAAAAGTTGTACTTAAAGTATTGTAGATAATAAAGCAAGTCACAAATAAAATAAATAATAATTTCAAAAAATTTTGAATAAGACGAGTGGTCAAACGTTGCAAGCAAAAACTCAAAATCCCTTATATTATGGGACGGAGGGAGTAGTTGTAGTTTCTATTAAAGCAACGACCAATTTATCCATTATCTTAAAAAACTTAGGCTTAACCTATCAATCTATCTCCTTAGTCTAAAAGGATTATAGTCGTCGTATTCAAGGTTACACTGATCATTCACTTTTATATGCCGAAACAAAATTTCAATGCATTTCATTTTTATTTTTTCACAAAAGTGATATACTAACAACAAAAAAATGTGGGGGGCGTAAAAGTGTGCAGGTGTTATTATTTAGCCAATAGATCTAGTTGAACAAGTCGATGGTTTAAGAACAACACAATGGTAAAAACGACTATATTTAAATTAAAATTACAAATAAAATTACTGGTTTAGTACAATTGGCATCTCTATCGTGAATTCGTGGGTATGCTACAATCATTGATAAATGTTTAGTCTCACAACTGTATGCTAACTTAATTAATTGAGTGCTATAAAGCCAATGGAACGCAAAAACATTTCTCCATTTGGACCCCGAAAAGTGTTCATACTCAGGAAACAGAGATTTGGTGCGGAACACTTTCGCCTGTGTTTATTAACATAAGGCGTTCTCACATCACGTCACTAACCTAACAACCCTATGACGTGCCCATGTACCCGTTGCAGATTAGCCCTCCTCCCGTCGGCTACGGGCTACCCACCCACAGAGAAATCACCCCAAAAATGCACCCCGCTTTCCCGCGGCTTAAAACCCTTTCCATCTCCAACCGCCCTCCCGTTCCTCCTCCTCCTCCTCCTCCTCGCCTGCTTCCGTTGAGCCAGTCAGCCCTCCTCCCTTGCCGCGCCTGCCTTCCTAGACCACTCACCAAACCAAACCCCCACGACAACTCAACAGGTCACACGAATCAGTCCTGGCACGACCACCATGTCCATGACCTCGCCCCACCTCGCCGGCTCAGCTCCGGTGGCGCAGGATGATTTGATCGAGTAGAGTGGTGTGAGAGTGAGAGGTGCAAGGAGGTTAATTAGGAGAGTATATGGCGCTGTGGCTGAAGCTGTTCTTGTCCGTGTTCCTGCCGGTCGCGGCGCTGGTCGCGGTGGCTGTTCTTGTTTACCGGCGGCGGAGCTCGTCGTCGCGGAACGCGCAGCCTGAGCTGCCGGAGAGTGTGGCTGGTGGTGGTGGAGGAGGGGATCCGGCGGCGAGCCCTGGGTTGGGGAAGCTGAATATCAGGTACAACGCTACGAGTGGCCGCGCGGGGCTCCGGTTCCAGCAGTTGCACCATCACCACCATGGGCATGTCGATGTGAGGCATCATCACCGGGGCGGCGGCGGCGGCGCGCAGCAGGGGCCGTTCCAGTGGGCGGACCACCCGCGGCTGGTGACCGAGGCGGCGGAGAACGGGTGGGCGCAGTTCGTGTTCGCCGTGGCGCCGCCGCGGACGAGGTCGGCGTCGTCGTCGCCGCTGTGGGGGCTCTGCCCGGCCTGCGACTCCGGGACCAGCCGCGACATGGCGGACGCCGCGTGGGAGGTCCCCGCGGGGTCGTCGGAGCGGATGCAGGCGGTGCGGCTCAACCCGGTGGTGGCCGCGGCGGCGGCGGCCGTCTCGGCGTCCACCAAGAAGTGGCTCCCCGGGAGCATCCCGAGCCCGCTCCGCGGCGGCGACCACGACGCGGCGGGGAACAGCAGCGCCCTGTGCCTCGCCAGGATGAGCCTGCCGCTGCCCGGCCCGCCCCTCGCCGGCGCGCCGTTCCCGCAGGACGCCTACTTCGAGATCACCATCATCTACCTCAACACGCGGCGGCCGGAGTGGTCGGCGTCGAGGGCGAGCCGCCGCGGCAGGGACGGCTCCAGCGAGAGCGACCGCGCCAAGCTCATCAGCTTTGCACCGGACGCCAAGAACGCGGCCCAAGAAACCAGAGCCGCCACGAAAGCCGACGATCACCACGACAAGCAGCGGCACACGGTCATGTCGTTGGGCCTCGCCGCCGCGCCGCCACGGCCGTCGCTGGCCGGCACGTACGCGTCGTCCATCGGCTTCCACTCCAACGGCGCGGTCTACCTCGACGGTAACAAGAATTCTCTTTCTCGCGTTGCGACCGTGGAAATCTTGAGCTGAAAATTCTGCGGATTCGATGGCAGGGATGAAGCTGGTGTACGAGTCGGAGAAGTCGTCGTGGGCGGGCGTGGACAGGGTGGTGGGCTGCGGCTTCGAGCCGGCGAGGCGGAAGGTGTTCTTCACGGTGGACGGGCAGCTGGTCCACGCCGTGAGCTGCAACGCCGACGCGTTCTCGGCCCCGATGTACCCGGTCCTCGCCTCCAGCTTCGACGTGATGGCGCTGGTCAACCTCGGGCAGGGCAAGTTCCGGTACGCGCCGGCGAACGCGCGGCGCACGGCGAACCCGTGCTTCCTCCGCGCCGCGTCGGCGGGGGACGACGGCCGGAGCGGCGGCTCGCTGGGCCTCGACTTCGACGACAGCGGCGACCTCTTCTCCATGGGCCGCGTCGACTCCGGCTGGCTGGAGACCGCGTCGCGGATGAGCAAGAGCAGGAAGGAGAATGGCGGCGCCGGCGGCGCGTCGGCCGGCGACCCGGACGCCGACTCCGACCTGTTCGAGATCTCATTACGAGACTGACGTAAGCACTGATGAGAGGGACAGGTGGCTCACTTGTCAAACAGGAATTAGCAGCACTTAATGGCTGATTCTGACAATATGCTTAGGAGTTAGGACATCGCGGCTGCAGTTTTCCATGGATGTTTGTATCTTCTAGATGTTGTTACCTAGATGTAAACATGTAAAAAGGTCAAAAGATTAAAAAGATGGAAAAAGGTTGTCTTATATAGTGAGCTTCTGATTCGTTCTTCTTTTTTTTCTCCCCTTTCATTCTTTTTGCTTTTTCTTTGGGATGTAAAGATGTAGGGCTGGAGCCTGGAGGTAGATTCTGTAACTATAATCTGGAATAAAGATGAGAAAAGGATCGGGGAAGAGCTTCAATTTCAAAAAAATAAAAGACTCATCTGTTGAAGTACAAAATTGCATGGCTGAGAATGGCATCTTCTTCTGTCCTTGATCATTTGTACTATCACCTCTCGTAATGAAGTTCCTAGGGTTGCAAACTTGCAAAAAGCAAAACTTTGACAAATTAGTGAAACAAGTTTGTGATGAAGTTTAAGTTGCAATACATGAACACGTGTTACACATCACACGCAAATCAACTTTCAACGCAGGTGCAGAGACAGTTTAGTGTTACAAAGGATAACCATGGCAAGAAAAGTATACATGGAATTTGGATGAGCTGCAGGTCAAGAAAGCAGCACTGCAGAAGTCTGAATTGGACCAAGAACACAAGCAAACAGTAAACTTGTGGTGATAGACAGATAGCTATAACCAAATGGGAGGAGACGAAATCTCAGTCCCCTTCAGAAAACAAACGCGGCGTGAAGGATCTGAAACCATCCTACAAGTTGCCATTTGGCCTGCATTACAACCCAAAGAAAGCCTACAAGATAAGACATGATAACATGGCTACGCTGCCGAATAACGCTATCCGGCAACAAAAAGTACGAGGTAGAGTACATGACTGACAAGTGACAAACAATTGCCATCATCAGTCTATCAGCAGCAGAAAATAACACAAAAAAAAAATGAAAGAAAAAGACAAGCTCTTGCCGTCCCAGGCATCACCGGGCCTGGATGAGTTCCTGTCTGCAACCTGAATGATAATCTAATTATTGGAGCAGAACTGCATCCAGGTGTCTGCAACTGCAACGCAAAGACTCGAAGAATATAAAGCCTTGAGAAAATTGTCAGTAGCATGCAGACGCAGTGATGCCGTTCTTTTGTATTTGACGCAAGCATATTAGTGCTTCAGACTTTTGTTTGTTTTTGGGATCGGTCAGCGTCTGGAAACCCCAGTGGCTTGATGGTGTTGCCTTCTATCCTGTCACGACCGCCTTTAGAATATATGAATATGGCCATCCTTTGTGCTGACTCGGGATTAGTTTTGACGGTATTGCTTCTAGATGATGAGGCCTAGGCCAATTGTGCTCCTTTCTGTTGAGATCAGCTGGGCCGGTGCTGTACTGTACACCTCGTAAATGATTACGACAATCACCGGCGTGGTTATTTTATTTTTTTTTGAAAGGTAAGCATGATTGGTATTTTTCAGCTGTTTATAAAGCAAATATAGTAGAGAAAATTCCGCTACGTAGCATCAAAAAAAAGTTGCTCTTCCTTCTATAGCACCCAAACTTCAAAAGTTCCCTATTAGACACTTCTAAAATTTCCCTTCCCTTTGTAGCACTTCCATTAGTTTTTACACTTGACGGTTTTAACTAGCAAGAGAAAAGACAGTTTTGCCCTTATTTAGTTTTCAGACTTGCACGTGCATGATCATTGGTATTTTAGATGTGCTTTCTCTCGATTTAACGTAACACTGCAAATATAACTGGTCGATCCACTCTTTTGAAAAAAATAATAATTATCCTCTTGTGGTTTCACTTGTCATTAATTAACTTAAGTAATTAATAACCAACATCATGCCCAGGCAAGTCTAAAAACTAAAGAATGGCAAAACCGTCTTTTCTCCTGCTAGTTAACACCGTCAAAATAAAAACTAACGGAAGTGCTACATAGAGAAGGGAAATTTTAAAAATACCTAGATAGGGAACTTTTTAAGTTTGAACGCTACAGAGAGAAGATCAACTTTTTTTTATGCTAGATAGAGAATTTTCTCTATATAGTATGCAAAGTCAGAAGGTCACATCCCTGTGATGAGAGAATCCTTCTTGGGATGAGTACTGGTGGCGACCTCACCCTACCTAAAAGAATCTTGAAATGCTTTTGCATTCAAATGGCTACAACTACAGGGCAACTAACAGTATATCTCTATTGTGGTTTCAAAAGGCACAGTGGATATCTGCCTCTGCCGTATCAGAATTCAGAAGCAATCCAACTCCAATGTTTTTCTATCGTGAATTTGTGATCTTTTCCAAAATCTCTACTCCCTCCATTTCATAATGTAAGTCATTCTAGCATTTCCTACATTCATATGGATGTTAGTGAATCTAGACATATATATATATATATATATATATATATATATATATATATATATATATATGCGTAGATTTACTAATATCCATATGAATGTGAGAAATGCTAAAATGACTTACATTATGAAATAGAGGGAGTACTTCTGTACCTGTAATCTCATGTCGGTGTATGGATTTTTCCCAAACAGCATAGAGAGGTCTTGAAACTTGGAGCCGCTCAGACAGAAAAAAAGAATTGCATGTACGTATTCCAGTGAAGAAGAACGAATTTTTAACTTATTAAATAAACATTTACACAACCATGGAGCCATAAATACAAAAGAAAATTTGTCCATGTCAAGGAAAACCGATACAGATCATGTGCTCAGAGTCTCTCTTACCACAAGTCATCAGTCTCTGTGACAGAATACGTGTCCAAAAAGGTTGCACCCTAAGGAACAGGAATGCTCAACAAACAGAACAAGCTCGTTCGTTCAAAGTCGAAATCTCCAGTGACAGCATAGTGGTGGAGTGCTACTAGATTTTGCAAGCTTTTACCAGCACAGTGCATCTACCAGATCAGCAGCATGATCTAGCTGCCTTCCACTTTCTTTCTGAACATTATCCTACCCAGCAAGCTGGGGCTCCGTCTCTTCTTCTTGAGATCAGCAGAAATAGTCTCTTGGGATGGCTCTGGGAAGATCGGATGAACAACGGCTTGTGTTAATTCCTCTTCCACAGCTTTGAGGGCAGCATTAACACTACCATCTTGTGCTACGCTTTTCCGTGATGCAGCATCAGGCTCTTTCTTGGAGTGCACCTCTTTGGTTGCAGGACAAATGGCATCCTCAGTGCTGGAGTCCTCCCCTTCAGCAAGAATGCATGCAAGTGACTGGGGCTTGTAGTCAGATGAGCTTGGTCTGGAGTTGGACATTGGGCTGTCTAGATTGCCTGAAACTGCCGGACTCTTGAGAGCTCGCAGCTGCCTGCTTAGATTTGTGATGGTTTCCTGACACTCTGCAAGCTTCTCAGCTGCTGCTGATATCTCTGAACTCTGCATAAGCTCAAACTTCGTGATTAAGTTCAGACAAACGTATTATATATAGATGAGAATGGTGAAAAAGGCACACCAGAGACCTGTATGATTGATATGCATATGATTACTGAAAATTATAGGAGCAACAGAGAAACTTACTGATGCTAAATTCTTTTCCTCTTTCTCTGCCAGGGTTTCAGCACTTGGATGATCATTGGGGCTGCATTTAAAAAAATGGCATGATGGTACACAATTTCTCGGTAGCAGTAAAATTGGTACTGTAACTTAATTTCTCAGTAACTTAAAGGGTAACACAATTTTTCACCATTCTCATCTAACTTAATTGCACATGAACAGATTATTATTAAATGTGTTCAGTGTTATTTACCTTTCTATCTCACAGGATGCTGAGTTCCCCTGACTGATTTTCTCGTCCTGGTCTAGTATAACTCTTGTGAGTTCTTCATCAAGTTGACTCTCTTCTTGGTTAACCAAAATATGATCTGTTTTCCGGCCTTCTACTGACTGAAGTGATTCTTCCAGTGCTTCAGTTTGTATGTCTAGAGCAGATGCTGATTTCGGACTGTTTATGTCACATCCACCATTCATGTTACTAAATGATCCCTCTCCATCCAAATTCTCTGCATCATTATTCACAGTGTCTGATTGTTCTTGGAATGATATATTCTTGTACTGGTTGATTATATACTCTAGAACCAAACAAACCTCATGCACAAACTTTTCAAGGTCAGTTTTTCCATGCAGTAGGTCATGACAGACATGGACCAAATGCTCAAGGCGAGCACAAAATTCAGACCTGTCAAGCAGCAGTTTTTCAGAACTTGCAACATTGCCTTCTTCAGATATGCCAATAACAGAGGTGATCTTTTCGGTCAGGCTGGACACCATTTCCTTCACTATGCTCCAGTCATATGATCCATTCAGATCATCTCCTTTCTGATTATTAGCACTCTGATCCAATGCACGAGTTATCTCCTCAAGAATTGTGTCAATGTTTTCCCCACTGGTTTCATGCTTCTGCATCACAAGCTTGCACATATCCTGAACCCATTCAGGCTGACCATTGGAGACACAATTTTCTATGACAGTGTCTTTGCCATTCTTCTCTGAAGAAATCGCTTCCGAATGCGCATTCTTGGGCGATCTCAATCCTTGGCCACCCGAAGCCATTTCCAACCTCTCGATCTCGGCGAAATCGTCGAGCAAGCTCATCTCAGATGCTGCTGCTCCCTGCAGCTTCGCGGCCCTGAACTGCTCCAGCTCAGAGATGAGCGCGGAGGCCCACGACTCGGTCTGGCCACGGGCGTCGCTCAGCTGCTTATTCTCCTCGGTCAGCTCGCTGAGCTGCCGCTGCAGCACGGAGAGCTTGCACGCCTCGTCGGCGTACTTCATCTGCACGAACTGCAGCTCGCCGTCCCTCTTCGCCAGCGTCTGCTTCAGCGCCTTGTTCTCGTCCTCGACGGCGCGCAGCTTGGCCGCCGCCGCGGGCGTCTCGTGCTCCGCCGCGGCGGCACGGCGCGGCGTCATCGGCCGCGCCGACATGGGCGTCATTGGCCGCGCCGACATGGTGGGAGTCATCGGCCGCGCCGACGTCGACATGGGTGTCATCGGCGCCGCCACGGACCGCGGCGACATCGGCGCCACGGAGCGCGACCTTCTCGGGGTCGCCGGCTGGTCCACCTCGTCCCTCATCTTGGCAATGGCGGCGGGGCCCGGGAGGCGCTTCCGCACCATGGCGCGCAGCCGCTGGCACTCGCCCTCCAGAAGCGCGATCTTCTTCTGGCTCTCCGCCTGCTGCCGGCGCGACGCGTCGACGGACTGGAGGTCGTACTCCCGCTCCTGGCCCCTGATCTCCAGCTCCTTCTGCAGCATCCGCACCTCGTACTGCAGCGACGCGGCCTGCTTCTGCGCCGCGTCCAGCCTCGCCCTCGCGCCGGCGAGCTCGCCGTCGGAGGCCGACTTGGACTCCCTCAGCTCGCCGATCGCCGCGTCCTTGGCGTCGAGGGCCTTGGCGAGGCTGCTGTTCTCGGCGGCGAGCTTCGCGGCCTTCTTGGTCGCGGCGTCGAGCTTCCGCTGGAGCTCCCGCGCTTTCTTCTTCTCCGAGGAGATCTCGCTGGCTGCCTCCACGATGATCTGCTCCCGCTCCTCCCTGGCGATGAGCAGCTGCTCCATGCAGGATCTCAGAGCTCCTTCCATCTCCGACATTGTCCCCTCTACGATTCTTCAGTTCTTCACTTGAGAAGTACTAACCACCAACTCAACAGGTTCTTCAGTTCTTCACTTTAAGTTTCATCGTTTCGTCCACTGCTGATTATAAACCGTAACACTTATTAGTGAAAACAATAATTTATGTGTAAAATTTTTTAAATGTGTTTTTAGTGACTTAAAAGCCAATATAAAAAATAAACTATGATAAAACATCAAAAATAACTCTAAATTTAAGTTTTAGTTTATTTTTTTATTTAGTTTAAATTTTGTCTGTGGTTGATAAGCTGAAAAGCAAACTATGGAGCATTTAAGTCTAAAATATTAACATTAGCTGTTTTAGACCATGGAATAAGTACCCTAGTCTCTGAATCATCTGATGCACATAGCCGTTTCTTTCGAAAAAGTTGTAACTCAGAGTGAACTACAATGTTTTTGATTACACTAGTAGCTTATTAGTTGAGCATAGTGCAGACGATAAGGGTGTTGCAACTTGCGACAATGTCCATATACAAGTACACAACATACAAACATACACAACCAGTTTGTACCAAAATGAGTAGATGACACTAATCCTAGAAAGATGTCATGCCTCATTCTAAGTGGGTTTTGTAATTTCTAAAAAGAGTTTTAAAGGAGTTTTCTTTCTCTAGTATTTTAATTTCTAAAGCTGACATGACTAGTGTCTTTTTAAGCTCTTCTAAAAGAGTTTTCTTTCTCTGGTATTCTAATTTCTAAAGCAACCGTGATTAGTGTTGTTGGTTGCTAGATGAAACTCAACATCTCAATTGCTTATCAGTTCATCAATTTAACCTCAGACATTTGAGCTTTGGATACAATTTTATCAGTTTGCGTTATGAAAACAAACCACAAATATGCACTTTTTTTTTTCCTCCAAGTATTAAGGATTAGAATGATTTTGCTGTATTTGACTAGGAGGTACTAAATTTTATTAAAAAGAAAAAAAATGGCACCTTCTAGTATCTCACCAAGATCTCTAAGGATTAAGTATACAGCTCATTGTATTGAAGGATTAATATCATTATATCGAAATTGAGAAATTGAGTCCAAGCGAAAACTTATTATACCGAGCAAATCATATTATATGATTTATAAATATTAAGAGAATTAACCTTGCCATTATACTGCACATATCTAGTAAATGCAGAATACATATGACTACAAGATATGAACCCCAAAAAACATGACTAAGCAAGCAAATTTCATCTACGGAAGCAGCTAATGAACATATTCATTGCAAAACCGAAACATGGTTACCATACCTTACAAGAACTCCAGATGAGCAAGGCAGCATGAAGCTGCTGCAGAACTACTCATCAGCCTGAACAAAGCTTAAATCCACCGCACACCACTGCCGTCCATGGCGCTGAAGGTTCAGGCAGAGCCGAGACGAAGATGAACAAGCGAGGCCTCTGTACTGTTGGCAAGGTTCAGGAAGTTTGGTCGGTGGATTTAAAAAGGGGGCGAGGCCTGGAGTTTAATGGAGGAAGAAATGAGGATAGCGTCGAGGATGCAGCGGGAGTGGCCCTTTCGCGGGAAAGGGGAGGAAGAGGAAGAAGAAGAAGGCAACCAAGGGAAGTTTGGTGGTTCCAGCATTCTGTCAAGCTCAACTGGAGCGGTTGGGCTGTTGAGTTCTGTGTCCGAACCGAAACACACACAAGCCCCCACTGGAAGTGGTTTTTCTTCCTGCTCCACTTCCAGCTCAAGAATGATGTCCCACTCTCTTGACATTCTACCAGGATGCAGGATTACATGAGTTTGCAGCTAATTTTACAAAACCTTACATTAGTTGTGTTTTGTCATTTGAATTCTGAATTCGGTCTATCTGCAATATGTTTGCTCATGACGCAGAAACTGTTTCAACCAAGACGAGTATGACTGGTGCATATGGGTTCGTAAAATGTCACAATGCGTGTAATTTTGCTTTCAGAAAATCTTGTGCAGTTATTCTTAGGCCTGAGAAGAGCAATCTGAACTACCTAGCCATATAGGGGATTGATGTGCCACCTTATGCGTGGTGTTAAGCTAATGAACACAATTCGGTAAAATGATTCTGTCAGCTTTTGAGGTTTTAGACCAAATCACTGAACCATAAATCACATGACGTCAGTTTATCACGCTGCTAGGGAAGTGAAGCAAGTCATAAACCATCGTCGTCCTAGCATGACAGAAATGTGCATCACAATACATTCTTACCAGTTTTCTATAGATTAGGTACGCACATATAGAATACGGCTTCAATGAAAAGGGTCATCACATTGGTCCAGAAAACCATCTATACCATATAGTACAGTTCGAGCACCGGATGAACTAGTTACTAGATACTATAAGGAATTAGACAGTGACGTAGGATGCACAACCTGCTTGAAAAAGGGCAAAGCTATCCTGCATTTATCATCAGTTGGAAGATTGCATCGGTGGGAAGCTAAGATGTAACATCTGGGAATGGAGCGAAAGCACAATATGCAGTAGTGCAGACATACCTCACCCAGTGGTGGGTCATGTGAAGTAAACTCAGCACCAAACCCCCTCTTGAGCCTTTGGTGTAGTAGTAGACTGTGAGCAAGTAGTATTTTTCGCACACAGGACATTGGCTGATGAGCGATCAAATCGACACTGCAAAACTCTACTAAGATAAGGATTTGCTGGTGATTTGCAGATGAAAGGTAATGGGAAGAATTAGACCAACGCATGTTTATGCTCTATGCTTACATTACATCCGAAATAAATGCTGTGTTCCATGCTTAGCGATTAAATAAAGTAGCAGTCATTAGTTATCCCATGATCACAATCATTCAGGAACACCAATTGTGTAGCTTTCTCCATTTAGAAAAAAAGAAAATATTTGTCGCGTTTAGAACTTCAGACTCACCAATCTTGCGGGCGTTTTCTTTTGTTTTCTGGAACGGTGACACTCGTTTCAGATGGTGTACTGTGTCACACAAGTTATGTGTGTTGCGCAGCCATTCCTCTAGCATATTTTTCTCGATGTGGTTGCGTGGTCTTTGCAATGTCAAGAAGAGAAGAGGGTGGGGATTAGCCGGTTAGGCTGTCTGTCATGGATCAATCACCGTCAGTTGTGCACCCTAATTGAGCTTCTGCCTAATTAATATCGTCCACTAAATAACAGTGCTTTTCATCAAACTGTTGTCCGGTGGATGGACCAGTCGCCAAAAGTTGAGAGAAATTTCCCTAAAAAAAAAAGTTGAGAGAAAAATTTACTACTCCACTTCGTTAAAAAAAAAGCTGTCCAGCGAAATAAATCCTGCGTAGACACACAGCAAGATCACAACATCGTGATACCCCAACGCGGTTGAAGTTGGAGTGCAACCATCCCTCCTACTATCCGTGGGTCAACCTAAGTCACGGTCATATTGTACTTGCTCCATCATAGATCCAATTAAAACAGTAACTTTAGATCTTACGGTCACATTGGACCTGCTCCACCACAAGTTCAATTGAAACCATAACTTTAGATCTCAAGTCTACACAACCTAAAAAACAGTCTGATGGGTGAGTACCGTCCCCATCTTTTAAGTCGTATTTCTCCATCAGCAATTACCGATGTGGGGCTAAACCTAACACCGTCGACGGCGAAGGCCACATCGTCGCGGAAGCGAGACGGCAAACCGCCCGACGGGGAATTTTTTTCATTTTTAATTTTTTTCTTTTAATATTTATAGAAATAATCCATTGGCGTAAAAAATTACAAAAATAGACCATGCCGCTCTCCACTAGGGCGGCAAGCTAACGTGGCAAACGGGGGAGGGACAAGCGGTGACGGCAGACGGGAGAGGGAGGGTTTTTTTGCACGAAAACCCTTGCCGCCCTATGAGGCTCGCATGCAAAAAAAGCCAACCCGAGCCTAATACTTTTTGGCTGGTACTTTTTACATCTGGGTCCCTTGCCGCCCACTAGTAGGGCGGCAAGGGGCCCAAAAAGTACCAGCCAAATGCTCTTTAGGGCTGCGAGAATTGCATTTAGCCCCGGGGCTAAATGCAATTTTCGCAGACAGCGGCGCCGTCGAGCCGCCGTCTGCCACGTCAGCTTACCGCCCTCCACTAGCGCGGCAGGGTTTATTTTTGTAATTTTTTGCGCCAATAAATTATTTCTGTAAATATTAAAAGAAAAACATTTAAAAATGAAAAAAAATCCCCGGCGGGTGGCCGCGGCTGCAGCAGCATAAGCAGCGTTCGGGGATGCCTGGGTGGCTGGATTTGAGTTGGGCTAGTCACCTAGTTTCACCGTGGGCCCAATTCGGTTGGGATCCCATCCCACGGCGGAAGCCCAAGTCGAGCCGAGCCGCATGGGCGCCGCCGCTGCCCACCACCGCACCAGGCCACCACCACAACACCTCGGTGGCTCGGTGCGCACGCACTCGCGCTTGCGGCCACGCGCGATGCGACGCGACCCGACTTTTCTCTCCCTCTGCGCGTACGCGTGATGGCGCGTGAGGACTGAGAAGATGAGACGGGAGGAGGAGGAGGAAGAGAAGGGGCCCGTCCATTCCATCGCCCGACGCGGCCCGCTGCGGAGAAGAGGAGGTATCGAAACCATAGCTCTCTCCCGTCTCCTCTCCTCTCCTCTCCTCCCCTCCTCCGCCGATGGGGAGGATTCCTTCCATTCCATCCACGCATCCGCTGCCTCCGCGGCATCCGAGTTCCGTGTACTGCGCTGATCTCCGGCATCGGATTTCTGAGGGGGGGCGTTCTCTCCGCTGGGGTTGTTCCACTCGGTTCTTAACTGGGAGTGAGAGTGTGCAGGGCAAGGTGGTTGGGGTTTCACGTCGAGTAGAGACTACTGCGACTGTCCTAGTTATGGCAGTGCCATTGTATGTTTATTCAAAGCGGTAGATCTGGTGGAAGAATATGAACTGTTGCAGATAATTGTTGATTCTGATTTGTACTGGTGTGACATGTGCCCATGTGTTCAACTTGTGTAGTACATGTTTTCTGATGCTTGGATTGTTTGTTTAGTTATTAAGAATTCTACTTATGTTTGCTGATTTGTACTTGCTGAGTACCTGTGCTTCTAGAATTATCTACCGTACCAAAATTAGATTTGGAGCTCTGATTTATTTTGGTAGTAGCTTGCTGATGCACCTCTTATTTATATCTAAACTAATTGACTGCAACTTGTATTGAACTAGTAGTTTCTGATGCTTCAGATCGAATTGTACTCTACATGATAAGAAAGTATGGCACCAGCAAGCAAAGCAGAGAGAAAAGCAGTGCTAGATGCTGGAGCATGGATGTTCAACGTTGTGACATCAGTTGGTATCATCATGGTCAACAAGGCATTAATGGCCACACATGGTTTTAGTTTTGGTAAGACATGCTATAATTCCTCACTCGTGGATGAATTGTCAAGAATGCCTTATCCGCATGTCTTATGGATAGTTGGACTAAACTGAACTATCGTTGTGCAGCAAACCAGTCAGATTTTTTGTACTAATGATGTGTTCCATTGTGTGTTTGTACAGCTACAACATTGACTGGACTGCATTTTGCAACCACAACCTTGATGACATTAGTAATGAAATGGTTGGGACATATTCAGCCATCCTATTTACCATTGCCAGAACTCGTTAAATTCGTCTTTTTTGCAAACTTGTCAATTGTTGGGATGAATGTTAGTTTGATGTGGAACTCTGTTGGATTCTATCAGGTGGGAAGAGTAATTTTAAATCCTTCTATATTCAATGTTAGAATGGAGTGCACATACTAATTTTCGTCTCATGCCTCTTCAGATTGCCAAGTTGTGTATTATTCCAGTCTTGTGCATTCTGGAAATCCTGTTTGACAAAGTCCGTTACTCAAGGAATACAAAACTCAGTATAGTGCTTGTTTTAGTAGGAGTTGCTGTATGTACTGTGACTGATGTTAGTGTGAATTCAAAAGGGCTGCTAGCAGCTGTAATTGCAGTATGGAGCACAGCACTACAGCAGCATGTGAGTATTTCATTGCGCACATTTCGACGCATTCCATGCCCTAGTGATAACTTCTCTGTTTGACTCCTCTTTAAATACCTTGGCTTCTGAATTAGCAGTTTCAGTTCAAATTACGTCGCATATGGTACATTACATTTACATATTTTCCAAACTGTTCGTGTGAATTCAGTCTGATTTATCTCATTCTGTAATCTGGATTTCTGTCGATATTTGCTTGCTTCTAACTGCTGTACTGATTACTCATGTTCAAAGGAAATGTTCAGTAGTAACTTGTATCTAAAAGAGTTGCAAATATTTAGTCTTACTCATTTATCTGCTAACAGAAATTTTGTCCCTCGCTGCTGTTTTCACTTTTAATGGTGAGGTTTTGGATAATTAGCACTTGTTTTATTCCAGTTATTTTTCTTTCATGCTGCAGTACGTTCATCACCTTCAAAAGAAGTACTCGCTTGGCTCATTCAATCTATTGGGTCATACTGCTCCGGCTCAGGCAGCATCCCTGTTAATACTGGGGCCTTTTGTGGACTTCTGGCTGACCAATAGAAGAGTTGATACTTTCAATTACACAACAATAGTTACGGTATGTGATTCTTGTTTTGAATCAGTTCTCTGCTTATTCTCTTATGAACTTGTTGCATTACAGTCCCATTTGGCTCCATTTGGCTCTATGCAGCTATTTCGGCATTATAAACTGTACATAGCTGTAGATGAATCTGTTTTGAGTTAGATACTGATGATCATGAAGAGTTTACCATATCCTGTAACCACCAGATTTATCTCCTGGATTTGGTCCATGAATTACGATTTAGGCTGGAAAGGAATATTTTAAGTTCTGTTTTGATATAAGTTTACAGCAGTTTTAAAGAAAATTTTTTGAACATTGTATTATCCAAGCGTTATTAGTAGAGTACTGGCAGTGATTCTTTTCAATCCCTTTTGTGCATGTTCATTTCCTCTCTATAATGGATCAACCACCTAACTGCTATAGTTAGTAAGCTACCTTGCACATTCCAGTTGAAACTTGAAATGTGTTTTTACAGTATGGTCCCTCCTTCAAATATACAGAAGTATATGAATAGTTCTTTGTTGCACAATAGCAATTTTGCTTCTTATATATACTTCATGGAGATTAAGAGATACCTAGTTTTCTTCTATCTATGAATAAAATTTTATGGAATGAGCATGACATGTATGGTTTTTTATCATAGCAGTGCAGACCTGATGTTCCCTTGACTTTTACATGTTCTTTACATGAGCAAACTGGGACTAATGCTTTCTTCTTCACTCACTTAATTTCCAGTTCTTCATTGTATTGTCGTGCACAATTGCTGTTGGGACCAATCTAAGCCAGTTCATATGCATTGGAAGATTCACAGCTGTCTCATTTCAAGTTCTAGGCCATATGAAGACGATTCTTGTGTTGACCTTGGGTTTTCTTTTGTTTGGAAAAGAGGGCCTTAATTTTCACGTAGTCCTTGGCATGATCCTTGCTGTGATTGGCATGATTTGGTACGGGAATGCTTCGTCAAAACCGGGAGGCAAAGAGCGGCAGGTTTACTCGGTGCCCAGCGAGAAAACTCAGAAGTCATCACAATCAGAGCTTGATCAGAAGGTCTGAAACAAAGTTGTTTCGCTATTTTTACAGCTCCATTGCTTAGCGAGCATTGAGAGGACCACGATCTGATTTATTCTTTTTTTTTTCCTGGTAAGTTTAAAGATGTTTCTGTACAACTGAAATTCATAGCAGACAACAGAATATGGCAGGAACTAAGCGCGACGATAATTTAATTTGTAATATTCCATTGAGTAACTGCATATATGATGGAAAGATAATTTCAGCTGTGATGTTCCGTTTACTAACTGCGTATATAAAATCGATCGGTCTTCACTTTGATATCTGTTGAAAAGAAATTCCTACCTCTATCTATCTCTGAGGTCTTCGGATTTTGCAAAACTCCGTAGATATGTGGAAGAGAAATGCTATCTCCACTTCGACTAAAACAGAACTTTTATTAGAAGTTTATTGTGATCTTTTTGTTCAAATAACAATTAAGATGAAGTAGGGTCAATCAGACCTCAGAGAAACCCTTTCTTTAAATTATGAGGTTTGCTGCACCCCTTCAATCTTCGAGGAAATTTGGCTTTCCAGCTTAGCCTGGCAGTATCAATGTATATTGTTATGGCACGTGGAGTCGGTGGAGAAGTGGCTGAGCAACACTGGTCATCTGGGGAGAGCTACCGATCGGAAAAATCTGACAGTAAAATGTTTCAGTTAACCGTTGGTGCAACATTAAGTTATATATAGTGAAACAGAAAAATTAGCCTATGAAACATTTAGAAATTTTGTGAAACACAATGAGAACACATGGTGAAACATATTGCTATCGCGTATGAAACAATAAGCTTGTATTGTTTGAAACATATGTTTTTTTTTTCATTAGAATATAATCATGTGATATCTTGTTGTAAAGATTTAATTATAAGGAATTCAATGGCGTGATCGAATCATTCATCGGATAAGTAGTTCACAAGAAAAAATATTTTTAAGGTCACTAACACATGCATGCATGGTGCGAGAGCCAATAGAATGGCAGGAGAGAGAGAGAGTAGGGACACGAGTGTCCCACACTTTTTCGGTCATTAACGAAACATTGAGTTATACGTAGTAAAACACAAAATTTCAGTTATTGTAACATTTAATTTTTTTTTTATGAAACACAATGAAGACACATGTTGAAACATATTCCTATCACGTCTGAAACATTAAATTTAACGGATTGAAACATTTGTTTTTCTTTGATCGGAATGTAATGTGATATCTTGTTGTAAAGATTAAATTATAACAAATATAATGGTGCGAAGAATGGATAAGTAGTTCAGAAAAAAAATATTTTGAAAATCATACAGTGTGTACGGATGTGTGGTAGACAGGGATGTAAGTGTCCGATTTTTCATGTTACGGCAGACATCCAACACTAAGCATTTTCGTGGTCATTTTCATGTATACCGGCTCCAGTAAGCCCATTCCACCTCATGACCTCATACTCATAGCCTTATGCTGCTATGGACTGCATCCAAGTAATTGCAGACATCAAACCTCATACCACGTTATTAGCAGGTCAATATGTCAACAACACAACACAGCAACATTGAAGAGGTTTTAAGAGAATTTCAAGGGCGCCTCCAAGGATAAAAATAAAAAAAGAAAATTCCAGGACTATGAAACTGAACTCACAGGCTTCAAAATGGTCATCCTATTCAAAATCAAACAAAACACAACCTAAACAATATATCAAGTAACTCTCCAGGCCACGAATATTAGAAATAATGCAGTTACTTGCGCTGCTAAGTGCCAACACTGCAAATGATTTCATCCCCTCCTCTTGTATCTCATAATTCCCGACATTTTACTGTCTCAGCAGTTTTCAAATCTCTCGTACAAAAATCCCTTAATGCTTCTTATATTCAAAAGATGCATATTGCACTAACCAACTACCTGAACATACTCATATCAGAGTGGATGAACGCCGTTTGAGATACAAACGGAACGCTGGGGTACATGCCTGCCAGAGCACACCTCATGCACTCAAGAACTGTGGATATCTGAATGAAGGCAATCGTCATCCAGAAAAACACCATTGGTTTACCCTGATAAACAATGCTTGGATTCCAGTTGCACATGGTCGCCAGAGCTTGAGAACCAGTATCAAGGAGAATAGCCAATATGACGTGATACCGCAAGAAGTGTGGCAACCACTTCCGCCTCACCACAAAGAAGTAGACGGTCATGAAGATCATCAGAAAGAGCCATCCTGGGACTAATGCCATTGTGTCAATGAATGCATAGAACAACCCAAACTGCTGCAAGTATGGATGAAGCTGGTACACAGCATCTGCAAAGGACCACATGTTGTGCAGTGGCAGAAGATAGGGGACACACGCTAAGGTCCTCCACCACCATCTAGGTTTGGTCTCCAGCTCAGGGAAACTGAATGATGATAAAGATGCTCGACAGCCAACTTGAGTTCTACGACGTAACTTGTCAACTGACAGCAATGGTTTGATGCCTTTGATAGGATCATACTTTGTGAATGATGGAGAGAACAAAGCAGCACCAACTGAAACAAATAAATAACATGTTATAAATCTAAATTCATACACCTTCTTCACAAAAAAAAAATCCTTTAAACACTGATAGGTAACTTAATCACAATTGATGCACCGTTTTAAGATAGCGTAACAAGTCTACAAACATCAAGATTGTGTTGACTGTAACTATGGTAATTGTAAACTTGTATCCCAATAAAAATATAACTTCTCAGAACAATCATTTGCCTGAAAGACCATCATACAGGATTTCACCCCTGTATGCAGAACAATTTTCAGTTTTTCTCCACTGATTAGTGTACTCCAGCAGAAGCTGAAACTTATATTAGTCCTTCAGGTTTATATCGAACAAGTTCGTCATGTATGGGCAGTAACGAGCTTATATTGTCATCCAATGCAAAATTACACATATGCAAGAAAATCAGTACCTCTCAAAGGCTGATTTTTTCTGTCATGCCGAAGTGCAGGAGCACGCAGATTCAGAAACGCCGGTCCAGCACGCGATCCTACAGGGCCACCATGGCGGCTCGCGGCAGGAAAACCGAACACCCGAGCATTCGCGGTCGCAGTAACTTGAGCCATTGAATTCAGCTGAGCATTCCCCAGGGACGGGCCTGAGATGGGGTATGGATGATCATTTCAACCCCAATTTAACGGGGAACAAACTGTCTGCTATTAGTACTTAAGGTTAACGCAAAAGGGAAAAGCATCCAGATCTAATAAAAGAAGCTAGGGTTCAACGCGAATTCGAGAAGAAGTCTGGGTGGAGAGAGATGAGAAAGAGGGTGCGGGTAACAGAGCGTGTGGATTCTCACCGGCGAGAGCGAGGATGCGGCGGAAGCAGCAGGGGGGACGCCCACGCCGACGCCGGCGCCGCTGCTCGCAGGATGGAGATAAGGTCGGGCGGCGGGCGGACTCGCTCGGACACGGGGAGTCGAGGACGAGGAGACGGGGAGATTGACTATGAACCGAGTAGGGACCGATATGGCATTGGGCCCGGTTCACCTATTAGGGCCCAGCATCCTAATTACGATGAATTTTGGTAGTAAGTTCACTTTAGATCCCTCATTTGAGATCGAGTTTCAAACACATTCCTAAATTACAATACCAGAAATCTTAACCTCTAACTTATAAAACCGAGTTAAAGTAGGTACTTCGGCAGTATATATGGCTGGTTTCACTAACGTGGCAAGTTGACTCGATCCACTCGTTGTCGAAACAAGATTTCGGCAATACTAAAAGGGGGTGGCTATCAAGCTGGAAAAGTAGATGGGTTAGGAGACAAGGAGTTTTATACAGGTTCAGGCCTTCTTATTTAAGAAGTAATACCCTACTCCTGTCCGGGGATTGATCCGCCGAGTGTGTTATTGATCGTATGATCTGGGAGAAAAATCGTGCCCCTAGAGGCACCCGGACCCCTCCTTATATAGGGGAAGGAGTCCGTATTACAAAGTACAGACCATATCCCTAATGGAATAGGTAGTTACAGATAAAATACAATCGTAACCGACTAGGACCCTGGATATTTCCTTGACATACAAGTTTAATATTCAACCTGAGTCCCTTTAAAGATATTCTATCTATACATGGCACCCCATACCCAGTCGGATACACATGCCATGTAGGTATGGGGTATCCATAATCTCCACACTCGTGCTGACTAAGCGCTTATTTGGCAAAAATAAAAGTGAGCCCCACATGTCATCTACACTCTACTCACCTCCCTCTCCCCCCCCCCCACCTCTCCTCTTTCTCTCCATCTCTCCCCCTCATTCCTCTGGAGTTCGATGCATCAAGTGTTCTGGCAAGGAACGGCGCACAGCGGGTAGGAATGACTTGGGGATGGCTAGGAGATGCGATGTGGTGGTGGCGGCTGCCATCGCAACCATGGCAGCAGGGAGGTGGAGTGGGGTTGGGGGCGGCTCAAGGACAACCGGGAACAGGGCAGCGGACATCGGAGACGGCCGCGAGGTCGCATAAAACCGCCCAACTCGGTAACGGTGGAGAAGAGAGGGACGGCGGCGAGGTCGCCTCATCCTCTCTCCCTTCCCTCTTCCTCCAGATCCGCGCATCATTCCGCCATTGCCAACGGTGTCAACAAGCATGATGACGTGGTCGATCAAGCAGCATTCCAATGAGCTCATCGCTGACATCCATGTCATCGAATGGGTTCAGCTCTCAGACCCCTCCTCTGTGGCCCATCGAATCGACCACCACCACCAACATCCATCCTTCCTAAGCAACCATTGTGGCGCTCGAGAAACCTAGCAGACAAAGATGCATGATAGAGGCTGAGCGATTTTGGGGCACACAACGTGGCGACGGAGTCTATGAGAGAGTTGCTTGATCCATCGGCCCGCCGTGATGTGGAGGGAGGAGGGAAGTAAGGCTGTGAGGCGGAGGCGATGATCCATCGAGAGCCAGCGGAGTCCAACTTTCATACATACATCATACCACCATTCATCAAAACCCTCTACGGGATTAGTAGATAGGCTTATGATAGACACATACACCCCATTTTCTCCATATATAAATAAAGCAACCTCCCCAAACCGATAGGACGTAGAATTATTACTCTAAGAAGGGCTTAAACCTGTGTAAAAATCGTACCTTGTCTGACTGGCATTCCCTCGAGAACACACAAACATGACACATGTATACAAGTTTCTATTGTCAGGAGTTTTATCGATAACAATAATATATACTATAATTACAAACCAAGCTAGCCCGTGCATTGCACATGTTAGTGTTATTGATATTATAATTATCCAAACTTTAATTATACATATTATTAAAAAATATTATCACTGTTATTTTAGATAGCGGTATATACATTAGTTACAACCTATATATTAATCCACACACTTACTAACCAAACTTCCAGGTTAAAGAAATTTTACAATTCTTAAGAAAACAACTTAAGCTACTAAATTTATACTAAAAATTTTAGTAACTCAAAGTATCAAGTATTTGGAGGTATTGAGTTTCATACTAGAAAATGTACTTCTATACTTTCCAATACATTTCTAAGGATGGTTAAATTACCATTCTTTTTAACACGTGGGAGGTAGGACTATTGCCCAATTTTTATAGATATAGATAAATACTAGTGATTGTCTAAATGTCAATTGATCTAAGAACTATATAGAGCAATAATGATAAGAGTTAAGACAACTAAATAAAGTATGAGCGCCAAGATATTATGATGAAGTTATTGTCATTGCACGAGATTAATTAGTGTGTATCTCCTCTGAGGATTGGCATGATCCTTCTGAAACTATACCCAAAACTAACAGCAAGCAAGGATATTAACTTAGAGGTTACAACACAAACTTTACTAGCTTATACCCTTACCTGCCATTACCCAGCTTCCAGAAGGCAGCACCTTTGCGTGTGTCACTCACACCCAGTCAAGCAAAACCTGATCAACGACCAAACGAGTTGCAACACAACCGTGATCAAGATTCGTCTAACCTAAACTTGACTTGATCGATCTAGCTAGCTTAATTAATCGATCGATCCCCTAACTAGCTATACTAGCTCCTGCCCTCTTAATTCATCGATCATCCCATGGCGCCATTGAAAGGCGAGCTCCAGTTGGCCGAGTAGCCGCCGTTCGCCCTCGCGATGCTCACCGTCGACGCCGAGCCCTGCGACAGCTGGTACCCGCCGCCGGCGGCGCCGCTCGCCATCGCCATGGCGTCGTACCCGATGAGCTTCCCGGCCTGCTCCTCGTTGCCGTAGCTGCAGGTGCTTCCTTGGTTGGTGGCCGTGCTGCTGTGCCCCTGGTCGGCCACGACGGTGCTCGCCGGCATCAAGAAGGCGTTGCCACCGAGGCCCTGGTACCCGCCGCCGCCGCCGTTGTAGACCGTCGAGCTCGACGACGCCTGGAAGAAGTTGTGGGCGGCAGCGGCGGCGCTGCCGAGGTGCAGCTGCTGGAGGTCCTGCAGGCTGTGCGCGGCGGCGGCGACGGCGGCGTCCTGCTCGGGCTTGCACCACCCGCGCGACGGCGCCGCCGGCGCCTGGCCGTACGGGTAGTGCACGGCGAGCGGCGGCGGCTGCTGGAACGCGATGGTCGGCCAGCCGTGGTGGTGGTGGTGGTGGTGGTACGAGGCGGCGTAGGCGCCCATCCCGACGTCGGCCAGGCCGGAGATGACGCCGGCGCCGTCCATGTCGGCGGCGCGCCAGATGGTGGCGCCGGCCGCCTCCGCGTGGTCCGCCGCCTCCTTCAGCCGCCTCGCGGCGCCGCCCACCGGCAGCGTGCTGCTCTCCAGGATGCTCTTGACGTCGTAGCGGCTCATGTCGAAGTTGGTGACGGCGTTGAGCCCCCGGAACTTGATCGCCGCGATGTCGTACGCCTCCGCCGCCTCCTCCTCGGTGCCTATACGTACGACAGAATTTGCAACGATTATATCATCAGATGCATATGATTAGGGTTTTTGTTTCCCAAACGCATGTGTGCAACATGTTCCATATTGCATGCATGCATGCACGCATGGACGGTGCAAAGCAAATTAAGCAAGAGCTATGTGATTAAAATTCAAAGGGGCTAGGGTTTTCTACTTGGCCCTTGACTCCATGCCCCGGTTTTCTCAGACAACTTTGAGACAAAAACTTTGAAAGGTACATTTCGGACATAGTTAATGCGCTAACTGGGAGTACTACTATTTTATGCGCCATAGGGCAACATATAGAATATCTAATCTTCAGTTCTACGAGACGTACGAAGATTTCAAGAAAAAAGGACTAAATTAGTACGGGTCGATGACTTAGATCTTGGGGATATAACACTATGACTAGTCATTGATTAGTTTTAAGGATCTTCATTAGGAGAGCGATTAAGTTTAGATGAGACAGGTCTAAGATCAGTGTAGCAGCTTACTGAAGGTGCCTAAGTAGAGGTCCTTGTTTCCTGCAACCCTCCCTATCCTTGCTTGCCATCTCCCATGCTGATGGTGCCTGCTCAAAAATTATATGTTAATCTATATTACAACATTGGAACACCAAAATATCACTACAAAATTTAAGCATATACAGTTAACATGAGCCGTGTACATATATGTTGACATAGCTTAGAGATTAGTAGTTCATAATACATATAAATAAGGACAACAAGCACATCTAGTACATTGCGTGCTTTTTAGTATACTACTAGCTAGGAAGAAAACATAAATCAATTAATTACCTGGTTACACCACGATATTTCGATGCACCACGAGAAAATCCACTGCTATTCCTGCATATTTAATTAATGAAATCATATCTCAGTGTGCTAGTGTGATATTCTGGGAGTGATAATTCCATATGGTGAAACATCAGTTACCTTCTTAGGTATGCAATATACTCCTGCCTGGTCATATGTTTCATTTCATCTAGCTCTTTTTCATAGTTACTTATCTGCAGTGAAATTTTACAATAAAAAAGGGATAATGCAATCAACAAGTGCACAATTTAATTTTTATATACTGTATTATAAGTGGTGTGTAGAAAACTATGATCTATTAACAAGCTAGCTAGAAAACTAAAACGACAAACTTATATGTTTAATTTCTTACTGGGAAATTTGTTGTTGTTGTTGTGCCCCAATACTTCAGAGCTGCCAAATCATAAGCTCTCGCTGCTTTATCCTCCTTGTCATAGCCACCTGAGTAGTCGTGATACAAGTATAATGATTGTGCAGTCACTAATATAGTTAAATACAATGAAAAAAAAACTGAAGGCGTTTGCATGCATACCAAGATAAACTGCGCATTGCGGAGCATAACGGTGTCATTCCGGATCGAGTCATTAGGCGATGGGGAACAGACGAATTGAAAGTATGCTTAATTAGTACTGTAAATTAAGTGTACATATAAACATACGTAGTGTTATGCTGGAGGGAGAAAAGAGATGATATATAATCATTTTGCATTACCTTGCCTACCCTTGCGACTCTGCCCTTCTCTTCTACAGCTATTATCCCAGAGATGAGCCTCATATCGCCCTGTCCATCTATGCCTGAAACCAACAATTTCAAGAGCAGGTAATTTACTAAAGCTCATATGCATGCTATTAAGATTCAAAATCACGTCTGAAAAAAAAATATAAACATTGGTTGACATCCTTGCATGTTCGATCTAAGCGCATATGTGTGCAATAGAACATTAGTGAGAAAAATTAATAAGCAAAAGTATTAGCATGTTTTTGATCTTTTTTCAATTGGTTAGAATATGGGCAATACCAGAATTAATAATATCGTATCTATCAACAATTACCAATACTAGTGTGGCTCCTATTTCTTGTGAACAAAATTATTTACTTCCCAATCGTATATTTAGCTTGTTAACGAAGTTAGTCTAACTCCATACTAATTCCGTATCATCAACATCTAATTTCATTGTCCTCCTTTTCTTAGATCAATGAACTTTCTACATATATAGCCTATACCCAATTACCTTTCCAAAGGATCACATAAACTATATACTAACTCAAAGTAGCATATATAGCCACTGTCTCGATCGAGCGATTGCATTATTATTTATCTACATTCGATTGCAGTTAGCTAGCTATCTAGTATAGAACCATAGATCTGATGATAGTTTATGTTCTCGATAGATCGATCGCGCCTCGACTCAAAAAGGAGATAATTAATTTTCTAACTAACGGTACCTTCCATTTGAAAGGAATCAGCAATCCATCATCGATCAGTATGTAGGCATGTAGCTAGCCATAGTAGCATAGACAAACCAATATTGTTCTAACCTTGTTACACCTCGATATATCGAGGTCCTTTGCCCGAACGTGTCGATGGACTTCCTCGGCACGGCCTCTATCGCGCCACCGCCCGGCGAATCCATGGCGCCGCTGGCCCGCTTGTTCTCCGACGATGTGCTCTCGGCCGCTCCGCCGTTGGCGTTCCCGCCGCCGGCGACGACGATAGGCAGGTGCGAGTGCGAGCCCGTGCTCATCGAGAGCGCCAGGCTCTGCGAGCTCGTCCCGCCGGCCGCCGCCGAGACCGCGCCGCCGTTGTTACTCCTCCCCATCGCGTCGGAGGAGCACCCGAAGCTGCTCGCGCTCGCGTCGGTGCTCATCTCCGCCGCCTCGTGCGCCTGCTGCTGCGCGGCGGCGGCCGCGGCCGCCGGCTGCTGCTGCTGCGGCTGGTGGCCGGCGGGCACCTGGCCGTTGTTCCGGAGCCAGGTCTTGATCATGGAGAGCTCCATAGTGTTGCTCCCGCTGTTGCTGTTGGTGCTGCTGGCCATCGGGACGCCGGAGAAGAGGAAGCCCCCCGCCGCGTGATGATCTTGCTCGGAGACGAACGAGTTGCCGCCGAGGAAGTCCTCCAGCTTCGGCTCGGTCTCCTCCACCGCCGCTGCCCTCTTGCCGCCGCTGGAGCCGACGAGCATCGACAGCTCCGAGGCGCCGCCGTTGTAGTCCAGCCCCCTCATGTTCCAATCTGCGTTCACATCAAATATCAAGATCAAACACCCATCACTCCATGTACTACTAGAAAACGAGAGACACACGCGTGCATGCATACCTTGTGCCTCTTGAGCTCCCCTATTGAAGGCCTCCATGATGCCATACGAGGCGTTGTGATGATGCCCCGCCACGCCGAGGTGCGCGTCGGCCGCCGTCGGCTGCGACGTCGGCAGGCCATAGAAGTCGCCGGCGCCGGAGATGTCGATGGCTGCCGGAGGCGAGTTATCCTGGTGAGGCTGCGGATTCTCTTGGCCGGAGAGCGAGAAGCCCAGCCAGTTGTTTGCAGAAGCCATCTCAGGGGGAGAAGAAGCTGATAGAACAGTGGGATTGGTTTTCTTGCTGATGATCAGAGCAGCAGTGAAAACATTGGTGAGGATGAGAGGAGGGATGTACTAAGTTGGAAGCTGATAGGGAGGAGGTATAGCTTTTCCAGGGGATGCACTACATTTTGGGTCAATGTGAAGATGGCAGGAGAGAGAGGCCAAGAAAAAAAATATCCTGGCCACCTGAGAGGAGGGGAAATGTTCTAGGAGGCCTGTATTTATAAGTTAAGAACAGAGTATAGCAGAAGACTAGTCTTAGACGTTGTGCTGGTAGCTAGCGAGTAGTTATGTTTCTTTTGTTTCGTCAGGATTCTGAAGCTGAAGGGGGCAAAAAATTTTTAGAAATGTTCACATTTGAGAACGGATGGAGCTAGCAGTTGTTTACCGTCAGTTAATACATATGGAGAGCAATTTAACTCCTACCAAATCAAGAAAAGTTCAGGCATTCATAAACCATACGGGATATGACAATTGTTTTGTTGAATTATTGTCATATAGTACTATATAGCATGGATCAAGTTCTCCTTTTAATTAGTATGAATCTGAACCCAAACAAAAGACGACATGCATGACATGTAGATCGAGGAGCTCGATCAATCCAAACATATATACCAATGCAAGCAGTGGCGGGAAAGAGCTAGCTAGCCGAATAAATAAGCTTAACAAGAACGAGATCGATCAGGGACGACATATCCTTGGATCTTAATCAATCTATCTTAGACCTTACTCGATCAGAGCTTGGATCCGATAGCGCGCAAGCAAGCAAGTTAAGATCGCCACACTACTATGTATGTATATACGACGTATGTACGTGCACGCGCACGCGTGGATGGATTCACGCTCGGGTCCTAGCGCGCGCGGACGGTTCGTCCCGTCCAACGGCGACGAATCCAGCGAAAGATTCCCGCTCGCGCCGGAGAAAAGAAGAAAAAAAAAACCGAGAGCATAGAGAGAGAGACGAAACGCTCGCTGCCTCAACAACGCCGGTCAAACCGCCGCGCACGCACACCTGTGCAGAAAAAAATCAGTCCAACCCGCCTCTCTCTTCTCTGACATGTCGTGCCGCCGGACGCGCGCGCGCGCGCGTGCGCATCGTCGTTCGTCTCGCGCCCATGGCCCATCTCTCTCGTTCTCTCTCCACTGCTTCCGAGTTCCAACCAGCCATTGCAGCGCGGCGGGCACCACCGATAATAGGGCACAAGGCTAGCCAAGGGCGCGCGCCTAGGCCTGCCCGCTGATCTATAATTATGGTGCTTTCGAGGTGAATCGCTGGATTGGACTGGTATGACGACCCTGCATGCCCAGCCGCCTGATTGACTGTGCTTTTGCAGCGTCCATCGACTTCTGGTTTTAGCAATTGCATGCATGCATGCAAACCGGCCGCCCACCTTACCTTCCGCTCCGATCCGGCGGTGTGTGTGAACATGATCTTGGAAGATGAGATGATGGGATCACATTTGGTAGTTGGAATGCTAAAGTATTGTAGTGTTTGAACTCGATCCACACAAGATGGGAAATAGAAGGTCGTGAATTCACAATTTAATTATCTTCTTTTTTCCCTTCACAAATATGGAGTTGATTTTTTTTTAAGATATGGTATAATGTTTTGAATCTTAATGCACAGAGATGTTAGAAAAAAAATCAGGATTTTTGGTAAAATATCTGTGTTGCATTTTTAACTGTGCAGGTGAACCAGTGATGACATCCCCTAAGAGTTTAGAACATATCACCATGCATAAATAAGTGGCTTAAATTAGCATATTACTCCCTCCATCTACTTTTGATAGTCATATTTCTAAATCTGAAAAATTTATTTTTGATAGGCATATTTCAATCCAACAACCTATCATCTTAATGACTTTCTCGTATTTAATGCGTGACTCTCCGTTCTTCCACACAAGATTGGCTACATTGATATCGAGAAATGTAAATATTAATGAATCGCTTGTTTACGAGGAATAACTAGTACTCCTTCCATCTACTTTTGATAGTCATATTTTCAAATCTGAAAAATTTATTTTTGATAGGCATATTTCAATTCAACAATCTATCATCTTAATAACTTTCTCGTATTTAATGCATGTCTCTTCATTCTTCTACACAAGATTGGCTACATGGGCATCGAGAAATGTAAATATTAATGAATTGCTTATTTACGAGGAATGACTAGTATCATGTTTAAATGTAGAATTACTTATTCTTGGTCTGTGTGTCAAGATGAAATATGACTATCAAAAGTAGATGGAGGGAGTAACATGTTTAAATGGATGATAATAAGTAGAATTACTTATCCTTGGTCTGTGTGCCAAGATGAAATATGACTATCAAAAGTAGATGGAGGGAGTACAAATTAACATACCATAAGCCATTAATACAACTATTAATACCTATTTAAAATTTCCAGTCACCTAAAATCTGGACACTCCCCTTTTTTATAGGTGTTTATCGTGAGAAGACAAAATTAATTTGACTCAATTAACCACGCACTCTTTCTAGCTAAGAGCAGGTACCATAGCAGGCTATAAGCTAGCTATAAACATATTTTAAAGTGATAAAGAAAGAGAGAGAAGAGCAGTGGGCTACAGATTTATAGCCAGCTGTAGCACAGACTCCAAGACGTAATGTGTGTATGATAGGTAGGACCAGATATTAATGGTATAGTAAGCAACTATTGTATAAATTGACTATTACATTAGCTATAGATGATTTGGAGTTAGGAGTTGGCTATACTATTAAACTTGCTCTAACTTGTGTATTTGTATGCCCCTTGGATTGCGTGATGTGACACTTCAACATATGTGCAATGAGTGTTTGTAAGCTACTATTGTGTTTTCGTCTATGGATCTTTAAGGCATTTGGTAAGTTAGGCATAATATGCAATTAATTTACATATATGTAGGTTAAAATACTTTTTTGTTTTTATTAAATATTACGATAACAAAAGAAGGGAGTGGAACAAAAACCTTCAACTCCTTTCAACAAATTGAAAGAGAAAATCACCATATATCTCTCATAAGTTTTTTTTATCTAGATGGCCACCCATAATAGAAAAAGAGTCCCCCTGAAGGGAGTGGAGATGGTTCTTCTGCCATTATTGCATGGAGCGATGTCGCTCTAAGCAAAGGTGAATTGCTAAAAATTGTCACAATATGTTAGGTATTTTTTTCAAATATAAATATACTGCATTGTACTATAACTGTATTACACAGCTACTACATTATAACTATAGTGTAATTACATTATAAATTTTATAAAACTTATATGTACAGGTTATATGAAACTAAGTTATAATATATACATTTATTGTATAGTTAGATTGTAATTATACTACAATTAAACTACAGTTATATTTGATAGTTTTCAAAAAAAATGCGGTGATTTATTTTAGATATTAAATTCTTAAGCGAATAGGTGAAAACGTAAAACTTCAAGGCTAATGCAAAAGCATCAATGTTTCTTATAGAACTCTTTAAAGAAATCTATCCAATATGCACGTACAGGTACATTTGAAAACCTACTTGCTATATTCTGAAAATGCAAGACTAGAACAGAAAGTGTCAATCTGGTGTGAATCTCACTCTGAGCATATTATATTCACTCCACTGTTTATCTTTCTTGATCATTCCTTGGTACTATAATCAAATGATCCAAACCCACTGTCTTCCCCGCATCACTCGGGCCTCTCCTCTCTCTCTCTTCTCTCTCTCCGTATCGAGAAACGCCCAGCTAACCCCAAAGAGCGAGAAAGGTTAACCCTAAAGAAAGGTCACGGTGACCCCGAATAAAGTAGGGGAGCTGGGGTTGCAAGCTGTGCCCTCTACAAGGACACACACCCTTGTCTTCCGGGCATGCACACACACACCAGCTGGGGACGGAGAGGAATGAACAGTGCCTACACGCACGCAGCATATGCAGAGAGAGAGAGAGAGAGAGAGAGAGAGAGGAGTGCCATGAACGTTTCTACGGAACATGCCTGCCTGATCAGCCCCAGCTTCCCGTCCTCTCCTCGATCTCTCATATATCATGCCCCGGCCGGGTAGCCGTGCATGTGCAGAGCTCCAGGACCATGCAATATACATGATTACAGGGAGAATGTTAATAATGCTATCTCGCTTGCAACTAGTTTATAGTTAGCTAATGGCTAGGCTGGTCATTGGGATATAAGTAGCTACAACAGGTGACCTCGATCATCATACCATCTGCCAACAACTTGCGCCTCTATGAGTCTATCTCTGCACGTATAGAACTACAAATTGCATGCTTGCCGTCATATCCAAATCCATGTGTGTGTGTGTGTGTATTGGCAGGACTTACCAACAGTGCTCTGCGCTAGCTTTGTTTGTCAGCCACGCTATTTTCACATTCCTCGTTGGTTACCAATTACGCTGGGTAGCTCTACACGCAGAAGAGGAATAACCATATGCAGCAGGTCTCTCTACCTACCAACTTGCGAATCTAGCATTGATCAATGTACATACACAGGGCTAGCTTCCGTGATTCTGCCCAGAGAGGAAAATGTCGGTTGCTGGGCACAGCATGCAGATAAATTGTCTCACGCTGGGCTGCTGAACTCACTGTCTTGCCTCATGCAGATGCAGCGGTTGACACATGCAAGGCATGGCCCTCTGCAATAAGGGATGCTTGGTGTTGGTGTTTTCCACGGTGCACGTGAGGAGGAGGGGGGGAGCCGGGCAGGCCGGTTCCCCATGCGGTGCACACACATATGCGTGCGTGCGTGTGCGGTGGTGGCGCTACTGTGCATGGGATCCTCCTCGGCGTAGTGCGTAGTACGACGGCACCAGTAGAGTATTCGCGGCGCGCGAGTAGAATATTGGGCGCCAGGACCGGTCCGAGCGCTCGGTTCCCGCGCTTCCTGCCGAAGCTTTGACCGTCAAACTGGACGCCATGCGTGCATGCAGCGGTGAAAAGTAAAAACAAAACGTACACACACATGTTAGTCTCTCCCTCGCAGTGATTTTTTACTAAGTACAGTATATTAACCTACCTGTGATCGGTGCACGTACACGTTTAACTCCCTCGGTTACGCGCGTAGCTTAATTAGATATATATGATTTTTTTTATAATAATCTGGGTTAGGATCGGATAGTCACAGGGTCGTCGCACGGCTCCGTCCAAGGAGCTGAGACAAAATTAGGCTATACAGGACCACCTCTGTACATGCATGCATGCTTGTGTACGTGCTCTCGGCGACGAAGCTACTACCCAACAAAGCGGTTGCTCGTCGGTATGCTCCTGTATCTTGTGCCCGCCCGTGCGTGTGCATGCGACCGGGCCTCGCGTACGTTTCTTCGCTGCACGCGCGCGCGCGCGGGTGTCCGGTGTCCCGGGCCTCCCGGCCGCCCCCACCCACGCACACGTTCGGTTCAGCGAATGCATGTGTTGTGCGCGAGTGTCGTTGCAGCGGTTCGATTAATTAATCTATACTCGGAGTAGTACTACAGGCGAGTAGGCGACGACTAATAATCTACACGAACGGTTTAAGAGATCGTGTGAGCCCCCGGTTGAATATCATGCATGTGCCAGACCCCTGCAGAGTCCAACCCGATAGCAAAGCTAGGTACGTAGCGGACTGAATATACCTGTCGCCCGGCTCAACACGTGTCAGGCGAGCCCTGCGACAGCCGTCGGAGCATGAGCTGCAGGTGGCAGGCGCTTTACACGGCCAGGTGAATCTTTTGGGCTGACAGGCACGGGCCATTGATTCCGGCCTAATCCGTCGATCTCCATAGACTCGTATAGATTTGTAGTATAGTAGAATTGGTATTGTACTACGCACCGCGTCCGCGTACGACGCTCGCAACCGGGTGATACACCACGTGACGTGACACGCGGACACGGAGCAAGCGAGCTAACCGCAGGGACGACGCACGCACGCAACAGCGTGCGCCTGGGCCGCGTTGCATCCGTGCGCATCCGCTCGGTCGATGGGCTCCGCACCGTCATGGGCCGTCAGCCCGTCGTCACGCACCGGGGTGGCAGTGGTGGGCCGGCGCCTTACATTCGCGGGGCGCGGATTCACCGCGCTCAGCGTCGCGGTCCGCACGTCGGCGGAGGCGAAAGGCCACCATGCCACAAGCCGGCGATTTGCTGCTCTCTTCTTGGGGGAAACCGAGCGCATCCCGTCGAGCCGCGGCCCGGTGTCCTGACCGGCCAATGCGTGTGCAGGACTGCAGGTGCGGCAGGCACGGACGGGCCACACGGCGCGGGAAATATATAGCAAGTGTGTTACGCGTACCGATTAGGCGGTACATGCTAAGGGTATGTACAAAAATAGAGTCAGGTATGAGCTCTACGCTATTTAGAGACTAGCATCATACTCCCTCCGTTTCGAAATATTTGACGCCGTTGACTTTTTAGCACAGGTTTGACCGTTCATCTTTGTCGACGTTTGATGTCGCAATCCTGGTATTTGCATAGTATGGAGACCGTTGGTGCTAAGATATATGCGAGACTGAGGTAAACGAGACGGAGACGAGGATTTTTATACAGGTTTGGGCCCCTGAATTGTCAGGTAATAACCCTACATCCTGTTAGCCGGAGCCGGTTGTTGCTCTTATTCACCATAATCACACGAGTACAATATTTGGGGTAGCCTATCTAACTGTTGTCGACATGGCGGTTTGAAGGTCTGACTTGTAGTCGACAACAGGGTAGCCTTCCTCCTCAAATCCGTGCCCGGCGAGATCAGAGATAGCGCTTTTGTCTCTCCTGACAGTATCCGGAGACACCGTAGGGTACTAGCCGTGCTTATCCCTGAAGTCGATATCCGGCGGCGTGTCTTGGCGTATGTAGGCTTCTATGTCGATTGTGTTAGGTGTTGATCCTCCATGGTGGGTGTTGATTCTCTCGTGTCCTCTCTCGGGAGGCTTGTATTTATACCCATAGGTGTCCCCTTGTTCAAGTAGAACTAGGGAAACCAATATGGATACAATCCGAGTAGTCATTGTCATTTCCATGTAGAACTCTAGTTGTTCTTTCCTTATCCGGAACTCCCTCGAGGTCAGTTTCCGTATAAGACATCGTATGTGGGGGATCCTGCCGAAATTTAGTCAACTACTATTAGGTATGTGGTATCCATAACCCTGATAGTCTTATTCAAAAAATTTAAGTAATTATTAATTTTTTTTCTATCATTTGATTCATTGTTAAATATATTTTGATGTAGGCATATAATTTTACATATTTCATAAAAGTTTTTGAATAGGACGAACGGTCAAACATGTGCTAAAAAGTCAACGTGTCAAACATTTCGAAACGGAGGGAGTACAATAGTTGGAGACAATATGCTCTCTAATTATTAATGTATCAAAATATATTTTTTTCTATTCTTTCCTTCTTTCACCACCATGTAACAAAATTTGCTTTAATAAATGCTAGAGTCGACTCTAAGCCGTTGTCATGCATAACAACCATATTTCTCTTTCCTCCTTTCTCTTTCTTCCATATCATTAAAATTACTTATATATCAATAGAGAGTGATAACTAATAAAGACCATTGTACATGTCCTAATATTAGATTTTGCCCTGGTTGACAAGCGCAGCGCGCCAGCGCGGAGGCGGAGGTAAACGAAAACAAAGGCATGCAGTTCTCCTTTTTGGCTGGTCCTGGCCTGTGCCAACGATCTGAAGGCACGGGACGCGCTTTGCAAAGCGATGGATGTACTGTAACGGCCAATGTCCAGAGTTGAAAAAGGAAAGCAAACGTACCAATTCCAATCGCACCACGCACTAATAAAGCACATGAGTCGTCAGGGGCGAAGCAGGATTTGAGATTAGAGGGGTGTGGGGTGAAGATAAACTATGAGATCGAATAACTAATATTGATAGTAAAGGAGGTCAAATAGTCACCATCAATAACAAGCAATGCGTAAACTAGTCTTTTAAGAAAAACTTGAATTTTAGCTATTTAATAATATCATTGAAAGTATGAAACTACTCTTTATTACTAAATTCTTTTAATGTAAACTATTGAATAATCTCACAAATAATATTGAATAATCTCACAAATAAGTATCATCTATTTTACTTTGAAAAAGACGAGAAATCACAAACTAATTTTGTAGATCATGTTTCTTGCTAATATTTTAAACTTGCTAACTAACTAAACAACTGATAATACTTTCAAGCTACACAAAATAAACTAGATAAATACTTATCTTAGCTAACCTTAATATAGAGTAAAAACATGGGGGTGTAGTGGTGGCAGTGTTTGCATAGGGGGTGTTGGCACCCTTTGGCACCCCCTAGCTGCGCCACTGTGAGTCGTCTTCCCAGTATAAACTGTTTTTTTACAAGAGCATAGTAGAAACACGAACACTCGTAACACGTGCATGTTCACTCTTATAAATACATACATACACACCCATTCAAAAGATGATTTTAACAACGGAAGTAATTAAAAGGCTCTCAGTGTCGACCAGCCCGGACTTCCGGTGAGGCGGTGACTACACTCTGCCTCTGCCCCCTGAAAACACCATTTTTTCTAAAATAATCCCAAACACCAAAGTTGGTACCTTGTGAATAGGGATGGCAATTTAACCCGTTTATCCGTGGGTAAAAACCCTAATAGAGTTGGGTTTGTTCTCCATTTAGTAGGGTCAAAACCTATACCCAACGGGCATACGGGCACGGGCATGGGTAGTCACTACCCATGCCCGCTTCACCCGTTTACCCGCGAAAACCAACTGACATGTGGTCCCTCAGTCAAATTAGTATAAATGCCACCATCTAGTATTGATGAACTTGTAATGCTTGTATTGTTGAACTTGGTACAACTCTACCCTTTCTATAAATTGTGATAATGTCTCTCTGCTTGTGGAGATTTGTGTTTGAAATGTTGAACTGTGAGTTTGTGATGGGTAAACGGGCATGCCCGTGGGCACATGGCGCTCGCGGGCAACGGGGCATGGGTAGTGTTCCTTGCCCGTCATGTAGTAACGGGTATGCCCGCGGGCATGAATTACCTCGCGGGCACGGGTATGGGTAGTCTCTACCCGTGCCTGTCATGCCCGACTGCCGTCCCTACTTGTGAAGAATGAACTCCATATATCATTGTATCTTAATCGCCATCCTTTTTACACAACATCACTTTAGTGCTTCCTCCGTTTAATATTATGGGAATGCTAACGATCTGTTGACAGAAAATCTACCTCAAAAACTTGCAGATTTTGGTCCACCGGATGAACTTTGCGATTCGTACTCCAGGCCTTCTCCTCCAACTCCGGCGACCTCCTCTTCTTCTCCGGCGCCGACGAGACCCTAGACTCCGGTTGAGGACCTTACGGGTTAGGGTCCCGGGTTGAGGTGGGAGTGGGAGGGGTGGGAGGGGGAGGGGAGAGTTCGCCGGCTTTAGAGGGATGGCCGTGGGAGGGTGGTGGATCTGGCGGGCGGTGAGGCAGCGGCGGCGCTACCGAAGCCGCAGGGTCGGAAGCTGGCGGTAGGTCGGTGTAGGCGGCGGGGGCAAAGCGGAAGGGTGTGTTAGAAGGAGGCGGCAAGTGGTGGCGCCCTGCCGCCGGAGATGGGGAAGACGACGGCGAGGGGACAACGCGCCACCATTCGCTTGAGGAAAGAAGAGGAGAGGAAGGGGAAGGGGCCGACCGGGGGGGGGGCTCGCTGGCGCGTTTACGCCCTACGGCCAGCCGGCGAGGTAGGCGGCGACGCGGTGGGGCGGTGGCGGTGGAATGCACGGTGGGGCGGTGACGGTGGAATACGCGATGGGAGGGAGTGGCAGCGACGGAATGAGCGAGGGGAGGGGAACGGGAGGAGAGTTAGGGTTAATACCTCTGCACGAATCTAAAAGCATATCCGACGGTCCAAAATTTGAAAAATGGGAGGTGGGATTTTCTATCAACATATCCTATATACCTATACAAATCATCCCTAGGAATTCTCTACTTCCCAGTGCTTCCACGTCACCCCATTTGCTATGAACCGTACGATCTGAATCATTCGGCAGGGAAGCCATGAAGCAGCCTCCCAGAGTTCCCCGGTTTTTTATTGGGCCAAAAGAAGCCCATGTTATAGCCCAACTCAACGGATATCCATCCCTAACCAGAGGAAAACCCTCCAGTTCCATACACCGCACCACCTGAGGTGGCGGTGCCCGTCACTTCCTCTCCCACGTGCGTCGTGTCCCTCCATCTATCTGGCGCTCCCTCTGCCTTTGGTTCAAGCCCACCTGCCGCCTCCCAGCCTTTTCGCCTCCTCTTTGGAATGTCATGAGAAACGAAACCGCTGCTTCGAGATCAGACTTCATGGTTGTCATCAAAGACATCAATTTACTGCTCCCATAACGTCATGGTGAATTCATCCTTAGCCTTCGCTTATTACTGGGGAATGTTTCAATCAGGTTCTCTGTTCTCCTCCACCAACTCTGCTTCATCTGAGTTTCCACATGTACGATGTTCTGCATTGATAACCGTAGTAAGTAGCTTTATTTTTATCCCTTTGGATATTTGATATGTACAGAAAATTATTTGGTGATATGGTATCTACAGCCTTCCTTCTGAATGTGTTATGCTGCTCCTGTAGATCTTCAATCTGAAAAAAAAAAGGGTATGTACCGCTTTCCTTAAACCTTCCTCCGAAATTTATTCAGTTGTCTCCAAGCGAATGATCAATTTACCCTATTCTCTTTGTCAGAGTTAAGTTCAATGGTTGTTTTAAATAGCTAACCGGTGATGAATACCTTATACCATTTAACTGATTTTTATTCAGTACGTATGTTCAATCCAGCTGATTAGTCCTAGGTTGATTTTTTGAATCAAACATTGCAGGGAGTCGCAGTAAGTCATTGATGTGTTGTACAATAAGAACATGTGCTCGCTCAATGTATTGGCGCCAACAATTGGTCAAGATTCTCTCACCTGCCACCATTATCCTGCGGGTAGGCAGCTATACTTCTATTCTCTCTCTTGTTTTTTTAACATTATTCATCTTTGATCTTGGTATTAGGCCCGCAGCTGACTCAGATTAATCTGTCCTCTTTCCAGCCAATGACCATATTGCATAGATTTAATTTTCCCTAAACTGAAGTGATAAAGCAAGCTTCTACCCAACTGGCCACCTTTATTCTCTGATGATGAGGTAGTTTATTATCCCCAGGTCTTCTACCTTTAACTGTCATGGTTTTTACCTTTTTGAGAATCCAGTTTTCCTTTTCATAATAGAAGATGTTGCCGAAGGTGCTCTAATCTTTCTCCTTTGTTTCTCATTTTTCTTGCCATAGTATCATCAGGTGATTCACTACCTTACCATAGTATTATCAGGTGATTCAGATGTAGTGAAAGGATGTAATTGCATGAAGTGCATGATTTGATCAATACACAAAATAGAAGTGCAACTGATCGTCATCTGCAGTACAGGGCAGGTATTTCAGTATTTCACTATCCATCAGTTAAGTGTGTTAGTATTCGTTCTCCGTAGCTTCTATTTTACGGATTGTTTTTTTCTCTTTCTGAATTCATCCTGCAAATATCACGTTTTTGTTTAGTTTAAAAAAGTCTAGAAATGTATAAGCTTTACTAGGGAAAATTTTCAGCTATTTGTTTACTCAATAAAGTGCAATACTGCATTACGAGGTAAAACTGACCCTTTCAAATGTTCCCATAGAATTTTACTTAATCAATTGTTCAAAGTGTGTTGTACGTATTTTTTTTTTATATATTTGAAAATATATACACTGTTAATTACACACCGTTAACTTCACATGCAGCCTACACATTGTTGCTCGACTAACCGAGTTTTTTACTGTAGATGGCAGGTTCATTTGTTGTACGTATGGCTGGAGCTCAGAAGTTGCTTGCAACCTAATCAGGCTAACCATTCAATCATGACGTAAGAATATAACAAACTGGTGAATGTGATTCAGTAAACAAATAAGCTGCTAATTAATTAAGAACTTCCATTATTCTAGGTGAACATCTTCACAATTCACTGCTACAAACATCAGGGTTTCAAATTAATTATCATGTAACATTAGACTATATGAAACAACTTTCGGTCAATATCTATTACTAAAAGTTTACAACTCTAGGTCATGCAAAAAAAAATATCCCGCAGCAACGCGCGGGGTATTATCTAGTATATGTATATATAGACAGTTCCTTAATATTATGATTAGCTTTAATTTTTGTTCTAATCAAACCTTTTAAATTTGTCCGAGTTAATAGAAAAAATATAATAATATCTTTTAACACAAAATGAACATATTATCAAAATATATTCAATGTCATATTTAATGAAACTAATTTGGTATTATAGATATTGCTAATTTTTTAAATTTGATTAAACTTAAAAAGTTTAACTAGAAAAATAATCAAGGCTACTTATAATACGAAACGAAAAGAATACATAGTATGAACATGATATAAACACAATATTTAGTATTTACCCTCTTCACGGGCGTTTCTGCAAATACGGTTTTTGAGGCCGAGGGACATGGACATGATTTCTCCATCTGTGGCGTGCATCCGCAGAAATTCTCCACCAGCTCAGCCTCGGCAAGACAGCACAGCAAACTCCGCACAGCAGCAAGTCGGCGGTACTGTACACGGGCCGACTCTTATCGCCCGGAGCCGGTCTCGTCTCAGAGAGAGCCAGCCTCCGGTGGAGGAAAAGCTCAAGAAGTCCACCACCACTTCGCGAAACCCCAATTCCAACCCGACTTCTCCAATCCACGAAGAGAGCCAGCTCCGCCGCCTTCACCATGGCGTCCGTCTGGTGCCTCTCGGCCTCGGCCTCCGCCGCTGCGCCGGTGGCGGCGGCGGCGGCGGCTCCCGGGGCCCTCGGGGCCTCGGTGGCCTCCGTCTCCCTCGCGCGGGCGGCGGTCCCCTCGAGGAGGCGGCGAAGGTGGGACGCGCTCGTGGTGTGCGCGGCCCCCGACGAGGAGAAGATTACGCGGCGGTCGCCCCTCGATTTTCCCATCGTAATAATCCCCTCTTCCCGATTCACCGTGAAATATTCTCTCGGTTTATGCACTGATTGCTCTCGTGTGTGTTGAATTGAGTGCTCGGGTTGAGGAATTTTTTTTTTGGTCATTTTACTAGCTTATAGCATGCGGATTCATGGGATTTGGGGATTGGGGATGGATAAAATCAGAAGAAATGCCATATATAGGTTCTAGCTCGCAGGTGCTTGTCATTAGGTTGGACATTTTTTTTTTTTGTTATGTGCTCCTCCGAATTGCACGGGCTCTATTAGATAGAGCCATCCCAGTGACATTCTCCTTACGTTTCGAAGGAATTCGTCACTCTTCAGCATGGAGTGCCATTAGAAGAAGATCTCGGCTGGAGTACAAATATGTTATTTACTTACACTGCTTGTCCTGTGGATGGAGTTGTTTTGAGTTAAAACAACTATAGGATGTTTGGAGGTCCATTGAAATTATCATAGGTTATTTGGAGGCCAGAGCTTGTTAAGCTAACCTTGTAGAACTCTGGAGATCTCTAAGTAGAATGTTGAGCAGATTAGCTGCTTATTATTCCGTGCCATGAGATTAGTTCCAAATGTTCATCCTTCAGTAAATAGAAGCACGAAATTTTATCTGGATTTATTGCTGTAACTTGCATTGAAGTAATCATGTTTGGAAGTAAGAAGTCCTATCATATCCTTCTCTTAGCCTTTTCATTTCAGTTGTTCTCTTGATGTCATCATGCTAGTAATTAATTTAGCTTGTTTCAAACACAGCTTGTAGTTTGTTATATCCTAGAGAAGTACATGTTAGTTAATCCTTCAGAGTTAGTATAGTGATAGATAATGTTCATATGATAGTATAGTAAGTGAACATCAGTGCTCAGGCTTATCAGTTGTTTTGTGTGCATTTCCCATTGTGAAGGTCAGACCATGTCACATGAAATCTTCCATTCACATGCACCATCATGTGTTCAATGTTGGTCGTGATTGTTATCATATTGAAACTAGATTTGTTGATTTATTTTTTGGGGGTAATGCTGACTAGTTGAGACAATATGGGAAAATTATCACCTTGCTCATATCATGTTTCAATTTTTAATATGATAGCCATAGTTATGAGTACAAGCATCTTCTCCTTTTTCATATGGTTCTGTTTATATTACAGTCCACATCAGCAAGCATTTTCTTTCCATATGTGATTTGTCTTTAGCCTTAAGCAAAAAATATGCACTGGTTCAGTGGTTTATCCACCTTTTACGCTTTTGTGCTAGCATTGAAATAATGTCTATCTTTAATTAATTTTCAGGAATGGGAGAAACCAAAGCCTGGGAGGAGGCCTGATATCTTCCCAAAATTCAGCCCTATGAAAACACCATTGCCCCATCCATTGCCAGCTGATGATCCTCTGGATGATGATGAGGAAGAGGAAGAGGAAGAACCACAACCTCAGGAGGAACCACAGGAGGATGATCCTGACAAGGAAGAACCTGAGGAGGATGACCCGGACAAGCCAACGGAGTAATTTTGGATGATGTGGGTTATGTTAGATAAAAACACTATGTTTAGATCTGCCATATCCTTGAGAGAACGTCATAGGTCTCAGGGTCAGGTTTGACCTGTTAGTTCTGCCGGCTCATATAGGCTGTAGACACGTTTGTTTTGGGAGCACCCCTGAGCTTTTCTAAAGCCATGGAAGTTTTGTCTGACTGATCACAAATATGCAATGTTATATTTCTGCAGAAATACTCCTCTCTCTGCCGGTTGAATATTCATACCGCCACAAGCTCTTTGCAAGATAATTGTACGAGTACGACAATTGTGTCGCTCTATAGATATGTAATGCTGCTTGGTATTCTGAATTTTGATGGTATTTTTAACTGTTAGAACTCATCAGCAGTTGAATTTCCAGCACTCTTGCCAAAAGTGAAAATATTTGATACAGAACTAGGCATTTAAGGTGCTCCTCCTGGCGCACTTTGACATGTCTGGTAAATATGATCACAGCACGGTGTAGGAAACTAAAAGGACGCCAATTGTACACTACGCGATAATACTGAAATCTTGTTATATTCTATTTCCTTGTAAAAATGTAAAACAATGGCTGTTCACTCGAAATTGTATTCAGGAGGACTGAAGTGTTAAATACATACAGGAAAACCTACAAAATTTCTCTCCCATATGCAGGAGCAAACAACACGAACTCTACTTCAGTATGGCACATTGGCCCCTCCAAAATAAACTTCAATATCTACTCTCCTTTTGATCCCCACTGGACATCCGTATCTACTTCCCTTTGATCTTGCAGTAGGCATACAAGCCAGAGCCAAGAAAGCCAAGACCTTGCCCGATAACATTAAGCTGCCATAAGAAAGTTTGGGGTCATTATTCAGGGAAAGACTGAAGACTTAAGGGTGTGTTTGTTCCGGGCAGAAGGGGGAGAAAACTGCTAGTTTTTCACGCGCACGCTTCCCAAACTGCTAAATGGTGTGTGTTTTTGCAAAAAAAAATTTATATAGGAAAGTTGTTTAAAAAAATCATATTAATCTATTTTTCAAGTTTAAATAATTAAAATTCAATTAATCATACGTCAATGGCTCAACTTGTTTTACGTATCTTCTCAATCTTCACTTTTCCTAGATTTACGTAAGGAAAAGTGAAGATTGAGAAGATACGTAAAACAAGTTGAGCCATTGACGTATGATTAATTGAATTTTAATTATTTAAACTTAAAAAATGGATTAAGATGGTTATTTAAAGCAACTTTTTGAAATTTTACAAAATCACACCATTTAGTAGTTCGGAAAGCACGCGTGGAAAAGGAGACAAATCTTCTTTCCATCCTAAACGAACACTACATTTAACTCACCAGATCAAAAGGAAGCCCACCAAACAGAACCCAGCCAATTCCGACGGTGAAGAAATCCTGCAGAAAAAGGTAAATATGAAAGGACACTAAAAAACAACTTGCAAGTTTAGTGGAGTGGAAGGAACTGGATGCAGGCTGTTATACCTTCAAATTACCACACATCGATTGTGTGAGTGCAGAATTCAGGATTGTATTCCAGAAGATAGTGTAGTTTAGCAGAAAAGCTAGCATGCATGAGAATAGCAGCACCGCCTACAATCGGAATAACATCATATGATATTGATAGCTTTCTGAAGAATAACAGAAGTTGGATGTGTCACTCCTCCACTGAAGTGAACAGGCATGATTGTGTTTTCCTTTTTTTAAAAAAATGGTGCATCCAGAAGTGCTGGAATCTTTAGGTGTCTAAAAACATTACAGATAAAAGGAGGGTAGATATTGCACAAATAAGATCAGTGATGGCCATGGTTCTGTGAAATCTGTACCTGAAACCCAGGGGAATAGAGGTAGGGAAATTCTATAGCCTTCTTCAGGTCACCCTGAATATATGTCAGAAAAAGTACTGAAGGCCCACAGACAAGTCCTGGAATCCAAATGGATAGGATATGAATGCTAAGGCAAATATGGTTTAATCTGGATATTATGAATATGAAACAGGTCATCAAAATAATACCGTTGCACCACATCAGGCCGAAGCTATTTAGACCACTAGATTTTCCTAAAACAAAACAAAACTGCTGGTTAGAAAGCTATGTAGTTTAGAAGGGGATTGTATGTGGCAAAACTGAAAATGAAATGTTACCTATACGGTTTATAGTAGCAAGGTAAACAGCTGTTGTAATGTTGGCCACAAAGACAATAGCATACCCACGAGCATCAAACGACAGGTCTCGAGCTCCAGCGATAAATGCTCCAAATACAATCAAAGCCACGCTGACAAACCCATGGTAAAAAAAATCAGAAAGTAAAATATGGCATATTCAGAACATAACAATGTTCTGGAAATGTTTAGCGTAAGAAAACAAGTGCTACAACTGCAACCTTATTTCAAGCTACAAAAATACAGGTACAACAGTTAGCAATAGGCTACAGAAAACAAAAAACAGAAACAGATACTAATCGCTAGTTCACTGGGATAGACTAATAATTTCAGGGTTTCCAAAAGATGGAAATAATATATAGAAATAAATAAGAAAGCATATGACAAAAGGAAGCTTACATTAGTTACTAGCACATCAGACTATTCGGAGAATATTACGAATTTATAATACAGTAAAAAAAAACAAAGGAAAAATCATTTTTATAGACATGTACCTGCCGATTATAGGTGGCGTATGCTTCTGTTTTGCCAAGAAATACTCCATTGTCATTGTAAAGACTACTGTTGTGCGCCTCAGTGTTGTATACATAGGAACATTGACTCCACGCACAGATTCCATTGAAGCTAACTTTTACCATGATGGAAAACATTACTCAGGATTCAATTCAAATAGAATACATGCGACTAAGTGTATTTAATAAATGTATTATAAGTGAAGAAAGAAGCATACCATATAGAGTAAATAAGCCAAAGAAAGAGGTGTAGTACGCAACAGTATTCTGAACGGAACGAAGAATAACGCATCAGAAGGCACGGATGGCTCGCTATTTGTAAATGAAATTATCTTTAGCCGCCTCAGAACATAAAGAAGGCCTGTTGAGCACACCATCTGCACATGTTTATTAAGTGTCAAAAAAAAAAGAGGCAGGAGATGCGAGCAGCAGATTACATATATGCATCAAGAAGTTCATCAACAGTGATATCAAATAAAGGTATGAAAAGACCTTTAGCAATATCCATTGCTAAGCAGATGCTCAAGTAAAGGTCGGAAGTTCAGAATGTTCTTTGATTAGATAAAATCGAATATGTAATGTTTTTTATTATGCTATCCTACAGTTTATCTCCTAGACTACAAGCAAGTTATTCATGTGTAAATGTGTAATGCACACTTGCACAACATAACAGCAAAGCCAGACTTTCCAGAGTCCATCCAAGGTGACATGAGAAGTACCTGAAGGAGCGTAATGACATTTGCACAGGGGAAATTATATGAAGACAGTGCTGCTTTGTTAAACATCACTAGCAACACTGCGGATTGAAAAGTTGCCAAAGTTAGTAAAATGATACCTGAGATCTGAAAAATGAAAACAAATGTAGAAAGAACGAAAACAAGATGTCCGTATGTGAAATTAAGTGACTAATCCCTGTTTCATAAGAACACCACCTAGCTGACTATCTGTATTGGACAACTAAGTGGCATAATATTGGATTCTCAACTCAATCATCACCAGGTTTTCAACCTATCATCGACATGCTATCTGCATCTCAGAGATCTCTATCGATTTTGATTGCTTCGCAGATCTGCCATCATGGCCAAACCCGAAACAAAAGTTTCAGAATTTTCACCAAACGCAGTTTTTCTCTTCTAAAAGGTTATTATCCTTGTAGATTTTCACTGAAACGCTGACAGTAATTACTACATAATGATGTTTGTACAGCCGCTGACCACTTAGCACCTCCTGTCCTAGTATTTAATGTTGAAGATGCAAGCAGCCTCCCAGACCCCCGGAACACATCCGTCAAGTGAAACCACCACGAATTTCCAAGCACCAAGCAGCATGTACTTTGCGTGTAATGCCAAAATGGATGAACTTTTTTTTCTGAAGTTGTTGGACATAAGTCAACCAACCGGCCCTCTTCCCAAAGATAATCGAATCCAACTGAATTAACGACCAAAACTGAAACCACAAGTCACCTAGTAGTAATACAAATTCGTGAGCTGAACCCGCAGGAACCCCAACCACGCGCTACCCCCCAAATTCGCAGCCGCATCACGAGACGCCACCCTCAAATTCTCGCTAACGACGACCGCATCCCGAGACCCAGCCGACGCATCAGAGAAGAAGAAGAAGAAGAAGAAGAAGCGGCGGGGATCGGGGGAACGTACCGGAGCAGGCCATGTAGGAGAGCGCGGCGACCGCGCCGCGCCGCGTCATGGCGGACCCCTTGAACAGCGCGGCATCGTCGCCGCCGCCGCCCCCTCCCCCGTTGCCCTTCCCCGCCTCCGCGGACATCGGCAGCAGCGGCCCCCCTCCCTTCGCCATCTCCGCCGCCCGGATCTCCGCCTCCGCCGCCGCCGCCGAGGAGGACGAGCACCACCACCACGACGACGACGACTCAGGAGGAGGAGAAGTCACGAGGATATTTCTAAACGAGACGCGGTCAGCCCGATCCGACGGCCAGCCTGCCTCGTCCGCGCGGTCGCGATGCGGAAAACTTCTTCTCTCTCCGCCTTCCTGGTGCCCGAGCGTGGCCAGCGCGGCCGCTGCCTTTTTTATAATGAAGTGGAAACGCTTTTACTCCCTCCGTCCTATATATAAGGGCTTTTAAGTTTTTTATTACAATATTTGACCACTTGTCTTATTTAATTTTTTTAAAATTATTATTTATTTTATTTGTGACTTACTTTATTATCTACAATACTTTAAGTATAATTTTTGTTTTTTATATTTATAAAAATATTTAAATAAGACGAGTGATCAGATGTTGCAAGCAAAAATTCAAAATCATGGAGTACTGTACAAAAATTGCGCCCTCTCGCTGTCCGCGGCGGCCTTCGCTTCGCTTCGCTCGATGGGCTTGGCTTTCCGCCGTTGGTGAGTTGGTCACATCACATCATGGATCGATCGATCGATCGATCCATCGACCACGTCGAGGCCGGAAAATTTTTTTGGGGGAAAGAAAATTCCCAGAAAGCCAACACGAGGAGGCAGCCCTGCCGGCTGAGTGGAGTCTCTTATCTCGACCTGACCTGCGAATGCGCGATGTCACCACAAGCCACTGAGAGCAAGTACAATTACAGGGCTATAAACCAGATATAAATTATATTTTAAAAAGATAAATAAAAAAGAGAAGAGCAGCGGACTATATATCTATAGCCAGCTGTAATACGGACTTCAGAACGTAATGTGTGTATAACAGGTAGGACCAGATATCTATCTATCTGTTATATTATTAAAACAGGCTTGAAAGGAGGCACCACGTTCGCTGTGGGGCTAGAAATTCCCACATTAATCGGAGAAAAAGAGAAAAATCTACACTGTTAGATCGTAGTGGATCTAAATTATAACGGTGTAGGTTGATAGCAATATATATGTAGTACAATTGTAGTTTTTAAATTATAATAAGTTGTGGATGAAATATAGCAATCTACTACTCATATTTGGAATCAGGCAGATTAGAATCGGATTTTTTTTTTCTTTGATGAAACCGTTAAGGAGTAGGATTAGGATTGCAGCCGCACGAATTTTTCCTTTTCTTTAATGAAACCGTTACGGGGTAGAATTGCAGCTGCCCAGGAGCCGAGTGCCGACCGGCCCTTCATACTCTGTCTGGCTGCACGGCTTCTGTGCTTAGAAGATTTACTGTGAAAAGCATAGGCTCATAGTAAACTAACACACGAACCCACCGGCCCTTCAGACTCTGTCTGGCTGCACGGCTACTGTGCTTAGAATTCTAGATTTACTGTGAAAAGCATAGGCTCATAGTAAACTAACACACGAACCCAGTACGAGATTAATTAATTTTCAGAACAACAAAATAAAATCTGAAATTAGCAAAAAAAAAAAGGAAAAGAAGAGTTTGAGTAGAAATACAATTTAAAAATAACTAAAATTCGAAATTAAAATTATGCAATATTGGAAGAAGAGTCTATATAAAAACCCAATACGAAAATATTAAAATTCGGAATAAAAAAATAGAAATTATAAAAAAGAAAAGAAAAGAAGAGTTCAGGTAGAAATACAATTTAAAATTAACTGAAATTCGGAATTAAATATAAGCAATATTGAAATAAGAGTACATATAAGAACCCAATAATACTAATTAAGATTCGGAACGAAAAATAGAATAAAATCCGAAATTGGACAAATTAAAAAGAGAGTTCAAGCAGGAATACAATTTTGAAACGACTAAAAATAAAAATAAAAAATAAAAATATTAAAAGAACACAATACGATATTAGTTAAATTTTGAAATAAAAAATAAAATAAACTCTGAAATTATAAAAATTAAAATAAGATTTAAACTAGGAATACAATTTATAAATAATTAAAATTGGTGATAAAAAATAAAGACTATTGGAAGAAAAGACCATCTAAAACACATGACGGGATTAATTAAGTAATAGGCCTATAAAAGAGTAGAGTGGTGGCGGTTGATGGGATATCTAAAATCTATTAATAAAACACTAAATAGAATGATAATGGGCAGGTCGTGAAGCAACCGGTCCAGGCGGTTGGTGGGACTTTGGAAAGTAAAAAAAAAAAAACCAATGATAACCATATTTGATTTTTAAAATCTCAATGATAATAAAAAGGAGATGCGGCGGGAGGGTCGTACAGGAGTACAATGGCAAAGCCGACGATGGTTGGTGGGACTTCCAGAAAGTAAAAAAAATGAATTCCAACGATAGTTATGTTCGATTTTTAGAATCCCAATGATAATAAAGAGTAGGCGGCGGACGGGTCGTAGAGGAGTATAGTGGCAGCGTTTGATGAGATTTCTAAAGATTATAAAAAATGAAATCCAACGAGACAATAAATTATAAAAACTATAAGGTCCAAATTTAAAAGGTTCGGGCTTCTGAAAAGTAAAAAAACCAATGATAAAATCTCAATGAGAGTAAAGAAGGGAGGCAGCGGGCGAGCCGTATTGGAGTACAGTGACAAAGTCGCTGACATTTTGGTGGAACTTCCAGAAAGTTAAAAAAATGAACCTAAACTATAATTATGTTCGATTTTTAAAATACTAATGACAATTAAGAGAAGAGGTAGTGGACGGGCGTAGAGGAGTATAATGGCAACGTTTGATGCGACTTTTATAAATTATAAAAACGAAACCCGGCGGAACAATAAACTCTAAAAACTATATGATCCAATTTTTAAATGTTCCAAGAAGAATGAATAGAAACAGTGCTAGATCGAGGAAGCAAATAAAAAAAAGATATGACATAATTAAGGGGTATCAACTGGCGTGTGACTTTTATAAAAACTATAAAATTAAAAACACAATGATGATAATGTTTGGTCCAACGAGATAATTATTTAATAAATTTTAAGTAAAATTATATTAAAAATATATAATTTTGTATGGGTGTTAGCCGCGCAATTGCGCGGGTCACCCAGCTAGTTAATATTATAGTAAGTAATTATTATATGTATTAGCTTTTATATTAATTATAGATGATTTGAAGTTATTAGTTGGCTGTACCGTTAAACTTGCTCTCATGGCTCGCTCGGTCGCTACGCGCGACAGTATACTAAACAAGCAAATCGTATCTACGCGACGGGATACGTCGATCCACTGGGGCATCATCCGTCATGTGATGTGTGGCTTTTGACGGGGTGATGGGCCGGGCTAGATAGAGATGGGGCTTGGGCTGGCCTGGTTCGAGTGAACCGGCCGGGGAATCGCGTGTCACCTCGACATATTTTAAGGGGCAGCGCGTTACTACTATCCTTTTCTACTGCTAGTTGCGGTCACATAAACGAGCAAATCTTGGGGATATGGTATTGGTATCCACTGGATGTGTGATCAACAGCCTTCTGCTTTTGTTGTTCGAGCGTTTCGAGTGTTTGCTTGGATTAGCAGATCTGCTTAGTAAGGTAAGGCGTCATTTGCCGATACGAATTAGGCATTGTTATATGATGTACTTCCGGTTTTGGTTGGTGCGTTTTTGCTTTGAGCGTCATTGAACCGAGCAAATCCTGATAGTAGCTGTCACCTCCAAATTAGTACGCCATCATGGTGTGTGATACACCTCCACCTTTGGGTAGTGCGTTTTATGGAGAGCAGTAATGCGTTCCGTTTTAAGCATGGGCAAAGGGAGCAAAACATTGTATCCTCATAGGTAGAGGTTGTTACTAAATCTAACCGCTTTAAGCGGTTAAATGAACGGTATTGAGACCAGACAGGTTGGTGCATGGTAATATCACCGGTGGAGAAACCATCTTTTCTCCCGATTCGTAACTCTCATTTAGTCCCGGTTATCTAACCGGGACTACGAATCTGGGACTAAAGATCGATTTTTAGTCCCGGTTGTTAACACCAACCGGGACTAAAGATAGGGGATCTTTAGTCCCGGTTAAGGAGATAATTAACAGCAGTATAGATGCCCCCTCCTTTTTTTTCTTTTTTTTTTCTTTTTTATTTTCTTCCGAATCAAGTGAGATGCGTATCCCAAATTAAACCCCAAATACCAAATCAAGGTAATATCCCAAATCTACATCACAAATCTTTAAAGTTACTTATACACACAAATCAAATACATCACAAATCCTAAAATAAAATTGCACACAAATCAAATTACATCACAAGTTCTACAAAATTCATTGCAAATACATCACACACAAATCAATACATCACAGGATCATGCAATAAATCACAAATTCTAAAAAAAATTCACAGAGACGCCGGCCGGCCGCTGTCGCCTCCTCTCCACGCCGGCCGGCCACCGCCGCGCCGCCGCGCCGGCCACCGCCCCGCCGCGCGGTCCTCCGCGCCGCCGCGCCGACCCGCTCTCGCTCTCGCTCGATCTATCAAAAAGAAAGAGATAAGGCAGGAAAGAGGAAGAGAGTTATAGAGGAAAAAAATAGACAGAGAGAGTTTGTTGTGTGGACGATATAAGAGGATAAGTAATAGTGATTATATAGTACGCGTTAGATTTTTATTCCCGGTTGGTAACACCAACCGGGAATAAAGAGTCCTGTTGTTATTATAAACCGGGACTAAAAATCGTTTTTACTCCCGGTTTTTAATGAAATCGGGACTGCTGTGGATTTGGGTCGACCGAGAAAGATGTTTCTCCACCAGTGTATGTTAGTACTACCTTCTTTTTTTTCTTTTTTTTTTTTTTTTTGCATATATGCTCCAATGTAATCTGCCGGTTCATCAAATTGCATTTGCCTCTGACTGTCCAACTTTATCCTTGTTCTTGTTGTCTCGTCTAGGTGCGCCCTGCGACAATGTTCGTGATTGTACGTGTGCCATTCGTCGTTGAGCCATAGCGCATGGTATCGCAACTCGCAAGTTGCAACGTATTTGGCCCGCGTAGGAGTGCTTGTACCCATGATTCCCAATCCATTTCACATTTTTCTCTATGAGAGAGAGAGAAAAAGGATAAGCTTCGAGCCAATTGGACGAGCCATTGCACACGAACGCCCTGAGCAGGAACAAGATCCACTGCTGTAGCCGGTTTTGCTGGCACTGTGCTGCAAACAGCCAAACACTGAAACACTGAGGTTTTGCTGGCAGTGGCATACTGGCATCCCGTCTCAAACCCTCCCATGTGCTACCAGCGGTTCCTGCAGCTTTTCCAAAGATTTCAACCGAGGAAACTGATGTAGATGAATTAAATTCATGCATGTAAAACGAGAAATTAATTAAGATTTAATTAATATAAACCTGATAGATGAATATTTGATATTTTAAAGTAATTTTTATATAAAAAGTTTTCACATGTAATACACTGTTTAGTAATTTGAAAAACGTGTTAATGAAAACATACGTAAAATCGGTATGTTAATCAGAAAGCGTCATCAAAAGCTCAACACCACCACCAGCGGTAAAATCGGTATGTTAATCAGAAAGCTCATCAAAAGCTCAACACCACCACCAGCGGTAAAATCGGTATGTCAATCAGAAAGCGTCATCAAAAGCTCAACACCACCACCAGCGGAAACTATCGAGTGAGCTGGATTTTTTACAATTTAGTCCTTTTGAAAAACTTATTTTGTAAATAGACACTTGGAAAAACTTATCCAAAAAATGGTCCATTTTAGGGTCCCAGAGTCGCTGTCGCCGTTCTCCTGCCACTGTGGTGGGTCGGCGCTGAGGTGGCAGGGGGAGCGCGCCAATGTGGCTGGCGTCCCCCGCATAGTGTAGAGGAGAGAGAGATGTGCAACTATTATTTTTATTTTTTTTTCACGTTTAGAAGCACACAAGAACCAACCATAGAAAAAATAAACTCAAATGTACGGAATATGTGACTTGTAAAATTTTCCAAAGCTCTACCGAAAAGTTTCTCGCCTCGAAAATATAATCTTGCAAGTAGAATTTGGAGATTCTAATTTTTCTGAACCCGGCAAAGCGGGGGAGAATTGAATATAACTTTTTCTATAGATATCCGTGGATATATTATCTGTCTGATTTCGAGTCCGTATGAGAAAGTTACGCTTGTTGTAAGCCGAATGTAACAAAAAAAAATACAAACCCTAAATGTAAAAGATGTAAAAAAAAAGGTTAAGAGTGTTTAAAATCTAATCTACTTTTTTTTGGGACTATAGGAAAAACCAAAACAACGAAGAGTAGGGATAGAGCACCCGTGGGGCTTTTCGGTAAAGCTTCGAAAAATTCTAGAAGTCATATATTTCATCAATTTGAGTTTAATTTTTCTACGGTTGGTTCTCGTGTGCTCGTAAGTGTGAAAAAAAATATATATAAAGTTGCACATCTCTCTCCTCTACAGTAGAGATTAGAGCAAAAAAGTATTGGCACGCTCCCCCTGCCACCTCAACGCCATCCCGCCACGGTGGCAGGAGGACGGCGCCAGAGAGGCTGGCACCGTCCCGTTGGACGACGACGCCATCGATTCTAGCGTCCGAAAAAGAACTATTTATGGGATAAGTTTTTTAGGATCTATTTGCGAAATAAGCTTTTTAAAAGAACTAAATTGTGAAAAATCCAGATTGAAAAATCCGCACGATCTCTATTGAGGGCCCATGTTTTCTTGGTCGCGAAGTGGGCTGGGCAAGGATGAGACGAGTGAGGCTGTTTGTGATGCGTGGCTCCAGGCTCCAGCCAACTCTGCTGCTATTTCCCCAACTCCCAAATGCCACTTTCACATCTGTCCAGCTGCTGCCCCTGCAGCCCTGAGGCAGCGACGCCACACCGCATGACCGCATGTTACCGTGGCAGCGGCGTGCGTCGCTGCCAACTCCCAGTCCTCCGGCTCCCCGTCCGGTTTCGATGCCGGAAGAGTCAGCGGCAGCAGCAGATCCTACCACTCCTTGGCTGAGAGAGAGAGAGAGCGTCGTCTGCCGAGCCGGCAACCTGGTCACGAGTACTCGGTCCATCCAAAAAAAAGCAAACCCTGAGTTTACATGTCCAACTTTAACTGTTCATCTTATATAAAAATTTTTTATAATTCGTATTTTCATTGTTGTTAGATGATAAAACATGATTAATATTTTATACGTGACTTATCTTTTTAATTTTTTTCATAATTTTTTTAAATAAGACGGACGGTCAAACGTTGAGCACGAAAATCAGGGTTTGTCTTTTTTTTTTTGGAAGGAGGAAGTACGAGTGTACAGTACGACCGTACGAGGCAGGTCGGTGTCTCCGGGCTCCGGCAAGGCCTGCGTGCCTCGATTGCCTGCGTGACTGACAACCTGACGAACTCGACATGCTTGTTGACAGGGCAGCACGTCGCCTGCGACGCCGACGCCGACGACGACCACGACGCTGAAGCTGACATGGAGCAGAACAAAGGCATGCAAATGTGACATGCACGAGCGAAGAAGACGAAGAAGCTATCAGCTCATCTGTTCCGCTGCTGCTGGGTGTTCTCGCGGAAGATCGAAACCACGGAAATTTTAATCAACAATGGAAGAACAGAACTGATGATGTTTCAGCTAGTAATCGGTGTTCCCGACAGAAACTACAAGCTCTTTTTTCAGTGCCCCTGAAAAAACTACTACTCAGCCTACAAGAACTACTCCCCACTCACCAATCTCTCTCTCTCTCGCTCTCTCTCACCTCCCCTCTAATACTTAGCAGCTAGCTTAGCCTTAATAATGTACCGCAGACTTGTCGATATCCGTCCAGTGCTCACTTGCAATTTGTAAGGAATGAAGCCATGTGCATTCCTGAAAGAGCAAACGGAAAAGTCAAACAAATCCCATGACAAGAATGACCTGAACAACCTGATCAGGCAATAGGATGTGTTTAGGTTTTATATAGAAAGAATCAATCAAACTTCTTACTATTGTTAAGTTTCAAATGCCAGTGAGGCTGACCTGATCATCAATCTCTTTATTTTTCATATTCGCGGGACTCCACCAGCACATAAACTGGTTTGCCATTGAGCTTGTAGAAATCCTGTCAGAAAGTTGTCATCTCAGTTAGACGATTTCAACAGATAGCCATGGCATGATGGCACCACTTCTCTATTGCAAAAAAGTTGTTATTTAAAAACATCAAAAGACAATCGAAAGATTCGTTACATCAACTGCAACTACAACATTTACAAATGACCATGCAATTTGAAAAGCAATGTGTATTGATTGTCGCTGATTTTTAAAAAATCTTCTTCAGTTCTGAACCAGCATGATATCTATCCTGACTTCGGTAAGATGCCGGCAGTGTAGCACTCATTTTGCAAGTTGTAACATGAATCAAGGTATGTCAACTCAAACAAAATAATCACTATGACCAGATGAAACTAGTGTAGACAGTGCTGTGGTTTTACTCCTACCTGAATATTTTTCATCCCTAGCAAACTTTCAGATGAGGGGCAGGATGCAAATAGTAAGAGAGGGGGGGAGAGCTTCAAATGCAGCAGAAGAGCCACAGTTGAATATGTTCTTAGGATAGCACAAACATGGCTTCTTTTATTTATTTATTTTTTTAAAAAAAAGGACTATAGTCCTGCTTTGGAAGAAAAAACAATTACCCACCAATTCTCGAGTGGTCTTGTTCAAATCTATGGATGCCCAGCTGGTACTGATATGAGTATCTCAATGTGGGGAGCAGAGTAGACATGGTGCTATTTAGTATGGCAAAGTTGTTCCTGGCCGCTATCTAAACCCAAACCATTGGCTCAAGAGTCCAATCTATATGGCACTAACAGGCTACGTCAGGTAGAGTAGAAAGCATCTGAGAAAGTTAATACTGTACTACAGGTGCAAAAACTGTTGGATGGAACTGCATTCATATCTTTGGAATGTGATCCATGCTCCAGTGCAGTATGTAAAATACTACATAAAGTGACAACTAAGTAGAGAGATGTCGGAAATGTTTGTCAAAGAATATATGGATAACCGTGAATAATGTGACAATAAGAATACCTTAAATTTTGGGAGCCCAATGAGACATGCGCACTCAACAACGTCAGCTCCAGCGCGTTCTGGAAAGCAAATTTCTAGGTAAGATAGTTGTGCCAAAATCCAGTTATTTGTTCTTGGGACAAAGATATTATAATTCATCCAGTGAAGTGCCCAAACAGTCTAAAGCTAAAAAAAAGAACAACTTTTTCTTTAATAGTTGAAGCACAGGTTGGTTAGATACAAAAAAGAAAGGAAGCATGTCAAATGCAATTGCTGATGGCCTAAAACATGAAGAAAACACGATATATACAGTTGAAAAGACCCTACAAAATTTTAGTAGTGCCAAGGCTAGGCCAGCAAGAGTGAAAATTTGACACTACCAAACTTTTAGTATGGTATCATTGTGCTTGGTTTGTTAGTAACAAAGAGAAAATTGCCGCTACCAATTTTTGTGATGTAGCCTGTGTTGTGTTTTGACAAATCATACTGGCCTGGAGTAATTCGGTGGGGTTATCTCTCTGAAAAAGAAAATGAGGTGGGGTTACTGGATTCACTACGACAGGAGTACTCGAAACATGTAGTGTCAAAATCAAATCATGTCCTCAAGCAAACTCCATAGGACATATCTTCAGCCAAGATTCTCTCCAAACAAAAATCTTCAAACAAGGATTGTCTTGATTATAGAGTCACATCGCATTAAGGACAACAGTATGCCTATAAGCAACGAAGATATCATGGTCCTCCACCGGTCACCACTAGCAGGTACGGATGCCTGTCGTTGGTTATTATTTTTCATGACTACTCGATTTATTTCAGACACTATTCCTGCAGTACTATAGATTTGGATTAATAGTGTGAAGAAACTATGTTCGGAGTGTGGGCACAGTTTCAAGACATGGTACTGGATAATTTGATATTGTGGCAAACTGCCAAGCACTAGTGCTTGCTGCAAACATGTCACGGGATCACAAGGCACAATCGAGAGCTTCACTGTTACAGGCCAGAAGAATAGCGTGTTGTGAATGTGCGAACGGGGAAAAGACCTCTGCATTTCACAGAAGCCACAGAGAAAAATAAATAGTCATTGCAAGATTGTTGTCAGCATTTTTGCCAAGCTCTATTGAGATACTACTAGTTGCATATAGTATCACAATGGATCAAGGGTTCCCATTTAAAATGCATTTCAGATTAAGAAGTAGTGCGTACCAAGAAGCCTTATAGCAGCACAAAGTGTCCCACCAGTTGCAACCAGATCATCAACGATCAGCACACGCTCACCAGGTTCAATGGTGCCAACATGCATCTGCAAGCAATCGGTCCCGTACTCGAGAACATACGTCTCAGAAATCACCTCGCCTTTCACGTTTGTAGAAAAAAATTAAAAGCAGATGTCAGGGATGGCGGTTACTGCAAAAAATAATTTGATAAGCAAGGCAAACACAATCATACTTTACACGAAAGGTGGTGCACAATACAACAGTGTATGTAAAAAACAACAACAGTATGTGTTTATCCGATACTCTAATAGAAAATGTGTAAAAGAGACCCTCGACAGTATGTGTCTATCTGATACTCTAATAGAACATGTGATGGAAAGTGCAAAGACAGAAAGTACATCATATCTCTTCAGATTACATCATGGGCAGCATAAAAAGGGATGGACTAGTGACACAGCTTTGTTGTCAGAGTAATGGAACAGAGCAGCTCTTTTATAAACAGGTAAGGTAACTAAGCATACTTAACTAGGCTGCCAGCGCGAGCTAATCATATCTTATATCACCAGCAAACAGATTTGCAAAACACTTTTTCAGAGAGAGAGCGAGCCTCACTCACCTGGGAGTTTCTTGGGCTTACGCAACGGTATGAATTTGGCGCCAATTGCCAGCGCGATCGCCGGGCCAAATATGAACCCCCTAGCCTCAATCCCTGGTCAAACAAACCAAAGTCACAACCAGGAATGAAACATTAACTAGCAACCTGCCAAGCTGATAGTAGTATTAAAAGTCAAGAACAAGGAATGAGATATATGTTAAAATAATAAGCGAAAACAGGGGGGGAGGAGGAGAAACAGAAGGAAAACAAACCAGGAACAAGGAATCGCAGGGAGCCAGACAGAGTATCCAACAAACAACAAAGCAAAATCTCAGAAGCAGTACTTTCCAGTGAAAACGACAGCAGATCGGGCACATGCATGACATCAGTGAGCCACCCCCCTCCAGTTGGGTAAAAATAAAATAAAAAAAATCAATTTTAGGCCTACCACGAATCCCCCACTCTCCCCACCGTCCGATCACACGCAGGCGATGCTGGGGCCGTCCGATGGTCCGGGCCTTGGGTCCCCCCCACCTCTCGCCTCCTCGCCGCGAGATCTGCCCGTGCCAGGGCTTCTACATGCGCCCCCGATACGCTATTGAATGCGGCAGATTCCGGCCGCTGCTGTGCTGCACACGGGTCGGTGGTGGCAGCAGCAGCAGCGGCAGGCTCGGCGAGAAGCCTGGAAAAACGCGACGCGTCATGGGCGGGGGCCAAGGGCGCAGGCGCGCAGTGCAGCGCACGGGGCCAGAATGACATTCTGGCCCGGCTCGGCTCGGCGCAGCGCACGGCTGCCTCCGCGATGCGTACGTAGCGTAGACAAACACCCACCACCACCACCACAGGCACCACCCCCGTTGATAAGCTCGTAGGGTGTGGCCCTGGATTTGATGGCCCGAGAGACGGACGAACCGGCAAATTTCCGCGGCAGAATCGTAGCGAATCTGGCGCTGGCAGAACGGGGGCGTGACCAGCGGAGAGTTAGTACTGTATTAAACGCCCCCCCCCCCCCCCCCCCCTGTAGGGCCAGGAGGTCTTTTATCAGTCCACGATCGTGACGATCAGAGTCCCGTTCATAGTACTGTATCCACCCAAGATACGAGCCATCTGCGTTCGAGAGGACCGGCACGCAAAACGGAGCATACATTATTACATGATCAATTAAGTATTAGCTAAAATTTTTTAAATAAATTAATTTGATTTTTTTAAACAACTTTCATATAGAAACTAACTTTTTGTAAAAAAATATAAGCGTGCGTACGAAAAACGAGAGAGAACTTCAAGGGGAAATAACACAGCCGGTACCTGCCGGCTCCGGCCGGCCAGAGCACTGTGCCGTGAGGCCGTGTGTGTCCTGTCGCTGTGAGAGGATCACCGAAGTGGTTATGATAATACTAGCGTCTACTACTAGTATTATTCTCCCGAGGAAAGCAACGGCGCCGGGGGTGGTAGTTACGCGGAAAAGTGCAGCGGGAGGCGACGTGCGTGCGGGCGACGACAAGGCATGGGGGAGCAAAAGGACCAGGAGAGGACCAGGGGAGATCTCGCGCAAAGATATTACGGAATCTCAGAACACCGCCTCTCCGCCCCTGACTGCCCACCTCTCCGGCTCCGCGCGACAGAAACAATAATCAAATGACAATAAAGAGTAGTACTGATCAAAAAGTGTTTACCGGCGACGGCGGCGATGGCCATGCCGCGGTAGCGCTCGACGAAGATGTCGACGGCGTCCTTGAACACCCCCGGGCGCAGCAGCAGCGGCGTGATGTCGTTGAACATGATGCCTGCATGCACGCCGCGCGCGCAGATATTCAGATACCACTAGGTATTTGCACATATGGCAAACTGGCGAACCGAGAGGGGAGAGACGGACCTTGCTTGGGGAAGTGGGGGACGACGCGGATGGCGTCGGAGATGCCCTGAAGCCGGGGGTCGACGGCCACGGCCGCAGGCGGCGGCGTCGGCTTTGGCACCGCCGCGGCGTCGGTGACGGCGATCTCAGCCCAGGCGGCGGCGGCCTTGGCCTCCGCCGCGGCGGCACCGGTGGTGTGGCCGTTCTCCTTGGGCGCAGCGGACTCCATCGCGACGTTGCAATTGGCCTCCTCGCCCATTTCTCTCTGTCACCAGCTATACCCTCCCTCTGCAATGGAGTGTCAAGCTGAACAAAGGAGTTAATGTTACGGGGGGTGGACGGGTGTGGCCTGTGGGGTGAGGAGGTATATATATAGCAGGAAAGAAAAGGAGGCCGGGGTCGTCGTGCGTTTATTATCCTTGGAAACCAGCAGCCCGCGGCCTATACGAGCGAGTACAATACTACCCTACAAGTCAGCTCTAAACACATACGGATAAGAAAAGAGAAGAGGAGATAGAAGCAAAACAGGTTACAGATTTATAACCAACCATAGCATAGGCTTCTATACGTTATGTGTGTATAAGATATGTGAACAAATATTAATGGTGTAGTATATGATGATAGGGAACTATTGTATGAATAAGCTATTGGATTGGTTATATATGAATTGGAGCTAGTAGTTGGCTATACTATTAAGGGGTGGTTTAGATCCAAGGGTGTAAAGTTTTGGCGTATCACATCGGATATTATATAGGGTGTCACGTGAGTTGTTCGAGCACTAATAAAAAAAACTAATTACAGAATTTATCAGTAAACTGCAAGACGAATTTATTAAGCCTAATTAATCAGTCATTAGGAAATATTTATTGTAGCACCACATTGTCAAATTATGAAGCAATTTGGCTTAAAAGATTTCTCTCGCAAATTAGTCGCAATATGTACAATTAGTTATTTTTTTAGACTATATTTAATATTTCATGCATGTGATCAAACGTTCGATGTGATATGGTGCAGGGGTGGAGGCAGACCTAGGGCAGCTAGGGCTTGGGCTCTAGGCCTGTCTTCAAAATCATGGCTAAATTATGTTAAATCACCATGTAAATTTAGGAAAAGATAAATAACTCACTACTTAAGCCCTACTCTTTAGTAATTTATGGCTCCGCCACTGATATGGTGTAAAACTTTTTGCGGGATCTAAACAGGTCCTAAACTTGTTGTACTCACAGCTCTCTGTTTATAAAGAGACCCTCACCGCCTATATCTCTCATCTCTAGCTATTGTGTGTGTGTCCACTCTTCTCCGACTGTGCCTAAACGTGACATTGTGACAATGTGCCATGCGTGGGTGCGCCCATCTGCTCTCCATAGCCAGCAGGCACCTACGATCAGACCAGCCCCCCTCTCGTTCTCCTCTCTGTCGTTAGCTTTTGTTCCTGCTGATGAGCAGTGACCGGCCGTTTCAGCGACTGATCAAAGGAAAGAAAACGGCCCGGGGGGGAGTTACTGCTCCACTTGGCGCGTTCCCTCTTTCATGGAATATTCATTTCATAAAGTTTATTGCAAATAGATCCCTCGGAAAATTAACTACACCCCTAAAAAAACGATTACTCTACCGTATATGAATTTGGAGAGCCATATGTCCAGGTTCATAAGTATAAATTCATTCCTTTTTAGGATGGAGGGAGTAATCACAGAAATAGATCTATATGTGTTTATACGTAGAATTTCATTCCTTTTTAAGATGGAGGGAGTAATCACAGAAATAGACCTTAAGCCCAGTAACATCCTTATCCTGTAAGGTGATGATTTGTTTCAAAGTAGTGACATTGGCACTAATCTCTTATTCAAGGTGGTAGCAACCTTAACATAATTCCCATGTGAAAGTTTGTTAGAAAAAGAAATAAAAAGAGGTGAATGGTTCGGAGTTTGAACCATGATCTATTGGATGAGAGAGTCGCCCTGTTTTATTATTAGTTAAAGCATGCATATCTTTTTATCTGAACCATAGTCCATAGAGGTCAATGCTAATAATAATATTGATATTATGTTATTGAGCTTCCATACCTAACAAGTCTGTACCACCTCGAACAAGTGTTGAGGCTCAATCCTTTCGATTCAAAGATGATGTTGAGCCCATGATCTCCTTCTGCGCTATTAGTTTTTTTTTCTATTAATAAGTTTAATAAAAGGATTAAAATGTAAAAATTGCAGGCACGCCTCGCAGCGCCTGAAGCAAGCCTCGACCAGGCCGGACCGCGGGTCGCAGCGGCTACACCAGCTAGGCGGATTGGGATCTTGTACAATTTGAATAAGGACTACAGGTTTAGCAATCTCATGCTCTCAATACTGTCAAGATTTATGGAACAGTACTGTTCTCAACATTTGCTACAAGATCATCTTGCTACAGTAATATATACGATGAACATTACTCCTGTGTAATCTGAATCCTTGTTATTCGATCCAACGTTAGATGTATAACTGCTAAAGTTGTAGTCATACTAGCAACTGCAGGTGATCTCAATTCCAGCTAGGCCTAGGCGCTATCCCTAGTGACAGGGGACTTGGGCCGAGGAGGAGTACGGGGCGCCATTATATATTGCTCTTGTCCAGGTATTTTGGTACCGGACGCGGCGCACCCGCCATACGACTGCCGCGCCGCGGGCGCCGTTGCCGGACGGCCGTGTTGATGCTGACCCCAGCCGCGGCCGCTGCACGAACGTACGACGTCCCGTGTGCTGTGTGCTGCTAGTGCTACTGCTATCTCGCTCACTCCTCGATCGATCGACCAAGCCGGCGCGTGATCGATGCGTCAACGTACGGACTCCATGGATCTGTGTGATATTATGGCTTGTTTTATTAGTTCATTAATTAAGCTCGGCCATGTTTTTTTTTCATAGGTTAGGCTGCGTTTAGATTTAAAGTTTGGATCTAAACTTCAGTCCTTTTTTATCACATCAACATGTCATACACACATAATTTTTCAGTCACATCATCTCTAATTTCTACGAAAATTTAAACTTTGCGCTGAACTAAACACAGTCTTAATTGGTCGATAGATCGGTTGCACTTGTACGGTATTGTAGGTTGGCCATTTGCCAATTTGTCATCCGTAGTACCACGACGCAGTAGTAGCGGTAGTGCAGTACAGCGCTCTCGCGGGCCGGCTAGCTCGCTCGATCGATGCTGCATTTATCGTTGGCGTACCGATGTTCTCGTTAACTCTCCGATCCAGCCCTAGGCCAGAATGTGCGTGGCTAGCTAGATGAGAGTTGGCAACCAATCTGACAGCTTGTTATTAACTGACTACACGTACGATAATTGTTTGTTTACAGGTGTTTCTTTGATGATGGGCATATGCATGCTTTAAATACTCCATCATTCAGCAAATAAGGCAGGCATGCGCGCGCAATACACGGTACACCACACGCATACAACGTACTTCCTCCGTCCCATAATATAAGGGATTTTGAGTTTTTCTTGCAATGTTTGACCACTCGTTTTATTCAAAAATTTTTGAAATTATTATTTATTTTATTTGTGACTTACTTTATTATCTATACTTTAAGCATAACTTTTCATTTTTTCTATTTGCAAAAAAAAATTGAATAAGACGAGTAGTCAAACGTTGCAAGAAAAACTGAAAATCCCTTATATTGTGGGACGGAGGGAGTACTAAATTGAATGTGCATTCTCAACGCATACGCATTTTTTCTTATAAGTACTACTCCCTCCATTTCAGATTATAAAACGTTTTGACTTTGGTTAAAGTCAAACTAATTCAAGTTTAACTAAGTTTATAGATAAATATAGTAATATTTATAATATCAAATTAGTTTCATTAAATCAATACTTGAATATATTTTCATAATAAATTTATCTTGGGCTGAAAATATTATTATTTTTTCTACAAACTTGAAGCAGTTTGACTTTGACCAAAGTCAAAACGTCTTATAACTTGAAATGAAAGTAGTATCATAAGCACCGAGTACCGTATAACTTCAAAACAAGCATTTGAGATATAGGACTTGTAAATTTTGGTCACCTGATAATACCCTAGATTTCAATCAATTTTTTGGACAGTTATGGTTCTATCGACTTTTGTACGTGGACAGTAGTATCTTCCTTACTTATCATGTTATCCTTCTCCCTGAGAGTAAGTCAGACAGATCGAGATCTGCGGTATTGCTCTCCTCCCCACCTTTGTGCGGTGAGCCTCATTTGGTTGACTGTCCTTCTCTCCCTCCCCATCTCCTCCTCCCCAAGCCAAGCAGTGACGCCATTTCCTTGCCCTGTCATCTTCTAACTCCGGTGACTCGCACCACAGAAACACCACTGCCACCACCGTCTCCTAACCCATAGCTTCCCTCGCCCCTCCCCTTTCCCTAGCTCACATCCCCACCAACCACCAACCTTCATCTTTGCAACTCTGGTGGCACCCCGACTACACCATTGCATACCGCCGTCGCTCATGGTCATCTCTCTAGGCCCGGGAAAACCCTTTTCTTCCCCCTCCCCTTACCAAGCCATCCCACTTCAACATTTATCCCGAAACCCTAAATTTTAACTTCGTTGCCACGCATTACGCTGTCAAAGAAGAAGAGGACTTCAACATCGTCAGAGAAGATGAGCCTATTGATGATGCCGCCACTGCTAGAAATCGCCGTCGCACATCATCCCTATGTAATTCCAAGGTGCTAGGCTGAAGGTGATTAGAAATCTAGCAATAATTTTACCATTGACTTTTTAAAGATATGTTTGATCATTCCTCTTATTTAAAAAAAATGTAATTATCATTTATTTTATTGTGACTTGCTTTATCATTAAAAGTTATTTAAGCATGATTTATATTTTTTAAATCTATACAGAAATTTTGAATAAGTCAAATGATTAAACACATGCCTAAAAGTCATCGACATCATATATTAAAAAAATGAAGATAGTATATATTGCTTAACACACTTGTGGATGTGTTTTTTAAGTACTATCATAACTCATATGCACCATATAATTTTAAAAATAAGCATTTGAGAAATTATACGTTCAACTTCTCAAAAGTCTGACCGAACCTTATTCTAAAACATCAAATGACCTTATGAAATATTTGTGAATGAAGGGGGGGTAAGAAACTATCGATCGTGTTGTTTCAAGTGTCAACATCCTTGGTGAATCTCCTCAGAAATCCTGGTGTAACAAGTGAACGCGTGACATTGCTTGTTGTGACTTCGCTCGGAGGATTGAATGAGGAATCGTGGTAAACTAGGCGGAATATTTCCTATCGCGCGTGGTTAGGAAATCATGTATGCATCTGCATGCATATGGGCTTATCCGGCCAAACGTGTAACCACATACACATCCAAATCATGCTGTGCAGCGGCAAACAGGAGATGAATTTCACCTACCAACTTGTTGCCTGCTGTATATTTGTGAATGAAGGGGGTAAGAAACTATCGATCGTGTTGTTTCAAGTGTCAACCTCCTCGGTGAATCTCCTCAGAAATCCTAGTGCAAGAAACACGCGACATTGCCTATTGTCACTTCGCTCGGAGGATTGAATGAGGAATTGTGGTAAACCAGGCGGAATATTTCCAAGCGCACGGTTAGGAAATCATGTCTGCATCTGCATGCATATGGGCTTTATCTGGCCAAACGTGTGGGATAAGGTTTACGCCAACCACATACACATCCAAATCATGCTGTGCAGCGGCAAACAACAGACGAATTTCATGTACCAACTTTCTGCCTGCCATATATTTGTGAATATGAAGAGGGTAAGAAACTATCGATCGTGTTGTTTGAAGTGTCAACCTTCTCGGTGAATCTCCTCAGAAATCCTGGTGTAACAAGTAAAACGCGCGACATTGCCTATTGTGACTTTGCTCGGAGGATTGAACGAGGAATCATGGTAAACACCAGGCAGAATATCTCCAAGCGCGCGCGGTTAGGAAATCATGTCTGCATCTGCATGCATAAGGGCTTATCTGGCCAAATGTGTGGGAAAAGACTCCAACCACATACACATCCAAATCATGCTGCGCAGCGGCAGCAACCAGCAGACGAATTTCACGTACAACTTGCTGCCTGCCTGTATAAATATTGTCGCACGCAACTTAAGCACGAGCTGAACAAACAAACAGTAGTAGGAGTACTAACCCTACGTAAAGGCACAGGGCAGCTACACTGCTACAGTCTCACTGGAAAAGAAGCTAACAAAGCCAGTGGGACCCCCTCTGCAGTGGCCTAGCGCTATGCATGGAGATCGATTACCAAGAGCAAGAGCCACCATCCATGCAGTGTTTCTTTGCAGTGCATATGCTACGGCCTACGGGCTATCTACCGGATCAGAGATAATTAACGGCTACGATTCGAGGCTGACGCGGATGAGTACAGTAGCCGATCAGAGAGGGAAAAAAAAGGCACAGATTTGCCGCAGGATCATATGCGTACGGCGAGGTTATCACTCGATGAGAAAAAGAGAGAGACTGAGGTTCTATTTGGGTAGCTTCTACCTGCTGCAGCTTCTTCGAGAATCAGAAACTCTCCCAAACAGTCTAGCTTTTGATCCAGATTCTAAGAAGCTATAGCTGTAGAATTCAGAAAATGAACTAGAAGCCAGAAATTGGGTTTCTCAACTTTTCCAGATTCTAAGAAGCTGGCGACCAACCAGCTGTTTCTCAGAATCTTAAGCTCCCCAAACAGGGGATGAGAGAGGAGGCTGATATAAATGACCATCTTCCACTGTGGCTGATCCGAGAGTCGGAGATTTTGCGCGCGCGCGCGGGATGCTCGGTCTAGTACGACCGATCGAGATACATATCGAATCGGTGGATTGCGTCGTCGGGGTCACGTACTTACAATAATTGCATGAGTATACCACAAACAAATTGTGTATTTAAACACTGTGCAACTTATGCGTTTGCACGGTGGAGGCATGGACGCCGGCTGTTGGCCGGCGACGAGTCTCTCGTTGGATTGGATATGGTTGCGTACGCTTCGCGAGCCAGGTCTCATGCACGCGACCAAACAAACAACCGAGGTGGTGAATGGAAGAAGAGTGTGATGGTTAGAGAGGGCAAAAGCAACCGTGCTGCAGGCTTTTCTGCGAGGAGCAGGGGGCTTAGCATGGATAAGGAAAAAGTGCGAGGCAGGCCGGCATGTGAGATTATGAGCCACTGCGTGGGATCTCGATAGATCGACGTGATCACTTGATTGCTGCTACTCAAGATCCAACTGTTTCATCGTCCGGTGGGGTCAGTCTGGGATAGATAAGAGACGAGACAATGTTGTTTGGAAGACGTACGTACAAAGAAAATATAATGAAAGACGAAAGCTGGTAGCTAAGAGCAGGTATAATAGCAGACTATAAGTCAATTATAAACACATATCTAGAAGATAAGCGAGCTGCAGATTTATAGCCAGCGAGCTGTAGCATAGACTTTAAGACATAATGTGTGTATGATATTTAGGGGTTATGTATTAATAGTGTAATATATATTTATAAGTAACTATTATATGAATTGACTATTAAATTAACTATAAATTATTTGAAGGTTTGAAGCTAATAATTGACTATATTAAACTTGCTCTAAAGCAGCAGAGCCGCTACTACATGAGAGCCTCTCCGGGGAGTTTGATTTATACTATCATGCATATCTTTGCGATCGTCATCGTCGAGCTTTTGGAACTGCTACTAAGTGCTAAGCCAACGATCGAGAGAATAGCTCCGTAGTCCTCCCGATCTGCTCCATGATGATTTGTTAGATGCTGGTCCACAGAAGCAATTAGTATCCCTCCCTCCATGGTGGTGTTCCGGTGAATCTATAGCTTAGCTTTTAGCTTGTGATAATCTAAAACAGAACTTTTACACTGCTCGTATATTTGCCAAGGATTAAATTAATAACCTTGCATACCAGTATTATATCTTTCACGAATACTGGATGGACTTGCAACTTGTATCTATATTGCAACTGCTCGATGGAACTACCAAGATATATATATATAGGGCCAGATCCAACATGATGACATGTAGTAAACCACATGGCCGCGCGCGAAATCGATTTTTTTTCATGCATGGTCCACTCCGTTCCCCGTCGCGTCATCGTGGTACGTAGAGTAGTACATACGTACTGCTAGTCCTAGATCAAAATATATTTTTTTTTCACCGGAGCTCGCAATGATGGGAACGATGGACGACATGAGTGCGCCTTTAGACTGGCAGCGCGGATCAGGGATCCCATCCCGTCCCGTTTCTAGCCATAGCCCGATCGATTGAAAGCCGAGCTAAACATATTAGAATCCTACTTAGATAGCTTAAAATTCTGAGAAACAGCTGATAAAAAATTAACTGGTGAGAATATAGAGAAATTGAATATAGAGAAATTGAGAAACTCAGTTTTTAATTTCTAATTCATTTTCTAGAATCTACAACTACAATTTCTTAAAATCTAAATAAAAATCTGAATTATTTGAAGAGCTTATGCCAGCTGAAGATTTTAAGAGAAAGCTACAACTATCAAGCTCAAACAGACCCTATGACGCTGAGGCGTGGGGATCCCACCACAACCGGGGCTTTTCCGCAGCGCCATCGAGTGGGAAGGAAGGACGTGAGACAGGGGGACGCCGTCGTCAACAGCTCGTTCGTTTTCACGGCGATGATGATGCTGCTATGATCACGATATCCCGGGGAAGATCGTCACGGTGACCCCTTTTTCCTTCCCTAGGTTCCAAAAGTGGCAAAGCGGCTACTAAGAATAGCTAGCTACCTATACTATAGCTAGGGGTCTCTATTCTCTAGCTCTCATTGTTCAATGACCGAAGCCGTCCTTATCCGCCGCATCATATCTTTCGCGGTGGTGGCGTGCGGTGTTGATTAGTACTAATTCCTTTCTCTCTCGATGGGTACAACGACCGGCCACGGGAAGAGGCCGACGTACGTATGTTTCTAGCGTTTTTGAGTGGATTCGAGCTACGCGACGACGTGCGAGGTGGGGCGGTGGCGCGACGCCGCGATGCATATGGGTGGATGGAGTCATGGAGATATGGTTCAGAGGAGGGAGCTCGATAGGCGAATCTGGAGCGCTACGTACGTACTCCCTCCATCCCTAAAAAACCAAACTAGTACTAGATGTGACACATCCTAATATTACGAATCTAGACATACCTTTACTAGAATATGTCATATCCAGTTCTAGATTCGTTTTTTTGGACGAAGGAAATATATAACCGTAACCCTATACTATTGGTCTGGTGTGATTTGTGGTACACTGGTACTAGTAGTAGTATGAACTTGTGGGAGGGAACATGGCCTGTGCTTTGGAGGAGGTAAAGGACGTCGTATAGCTAGCTGCTGCTTCAGCAAATATATTAGTGACCTACCGTGTACGTGCAAGGCTAGATTGTTTGTTTGCCACAGCATTGATTTGCCTATTGCAGTACTTTGCCGTTCTTTCCGAAAAGAAGTTGATACTGTGGGGTGTCCATGTACCTAGCTAGTCCAACTTTTAAAAGCTGGGCGCAATAGTGTTTAGATACTCGCAATATTGTTTTTTAATTATTGTTTAGTACAGTAACATCCAATACACATTTTTGATCGTTGAATTTTCTAATCAAAATGTCAACGACATTTCTACGTACATACATGTTTATTAAGAGCAACTCCAATAAAATGGTCAAATGGCTGGCCAAGATAAATTTTAGTAAATATAGGGGAAAATACCCTCCAACAGCCTCGCTATCCGGTTAGCCATGTCATCCGGATGGCTAAATCGCACCTCTCACTAGTCAAACTTGGACAGTCTCTCTGCCTGACTATTCGTGGGCCCCATCACTCCCGCTCCCACCGCATCTCTCTCTCTCTCTCTCCCGGCTAGAGCAAGAAGGCGGCGACGACGCCACACGTGAACAGCGACGGCACGAAGGAGAGAGGCATCGGAGCCAGCCGCGACCGCCGCTATCGTCCGCGTCGTCCCTAGCCAAAACTATCGCCATCGTCCGCACCGTCCTCGGTCGCGACCGCCGCCGTCCTCTACGTTGTCGTCGTAGCCAGCCACGACTGCCGCCGTCCGCGCCGTCCCCAGCAGCGACCGCCGCCGCCTTCCACGCCGTCCCCAGCCGCGACCGTTGCCGCCGTCCGCATCGTCCCTAGCCGCGACCGTCGCTGCCGTCCGCTGCTGTCTCCAGCCGCGACTGCCGCCCCCACGTGGATTTGACCGGGCGGCGTGGATTCGGGGGCCATTGCCGAGGTCGTCGTCGTCATGAGCCGCCGTCGCCACCACCCTTTGCTCAATCGTCGTTGCCTCGGGGAATGTAAGAGAAGAGAAAGAGGAAGAGGAAGAGGGGAGAAAGATGAGGAAAATTGGGTATAGAGGCTGACACATGGGTCCCGCTGCCATATACTCAAAATAGAGAGGATGGATGGAGAGGCTATTGGAGTAAACATCGAATTTGACTTGACAAATGAAATGGAGAGTTGGTCAAATAGACATTTGGAGAGTCAAATTTAGAGAGACTGTTGAAGATGCTCTAAGGAGTAGTAACTTTGATCAGGGCCTATTTGATTTGTATAAAAAATAAATGAAATTTGGAGGATTAAAATCCTATAAAAAATTATGAATAACTTTGATACAAATAATTACATACTATCATTTTCTTTCAGATTCCTATCGAATGAACAATCCTATAGAGATTTTAGAGAAAAGAGAAAGTTAGTAAGAGCTTTAATATCTTAAAAGATTTCCTTTGATTCAATCTCTCTTATTGGATTCCTACATTTTCCTGTGACGTAATCAACAAGCATCCTATGTTTTCCTTGTGTTTTATAATTCTCTGATTTAACTTATATTCCTGTCAAAATTCTATGTTCCTTCTATTCCTCCATTTTTTCTAACCATATGTTTCAAAAGAGCTCTCAAGATTTCGCTATACACATTTTCAAAGTAATATATTTGATAATTAGGGAGTTACATAAAATTAATGAATGTATATTTTTGTAGAACATTATTGTCATAAAAAAATGTGGCTTTACTAGATTTTAGTAATGATATACTCTCCTGTGAATAATATATGTGAAGTCATCTTACAATAAGTTTATATAATCTAAGTCTAAGAGACTGTGAAGATTATTTTCAAAACAAATATACATGCATGTTTTTTAAACTAAATATTTTAGAACTTTCAAAAGTTTGCACAAATTAATTTTATGCGAAACATCAAATATATTTCCAAAAAAAATTGTTTAGGACATTTTGAATTTATAGTTCTAACTTCTAGATATGGCAAAAGTCAATCTTTGGGGAAAACGCTCTCACAACGTATATCTATTTGAATATTCATTTTTGATTGAATAGAAGAGAGATAATGTTAAATGTTAGAAATGCCCATGGCTCCACAGTTCTCACGTCTTCCTTCCTATCGCCTCTTCGGCAAGTGGTGATGCCACTTGACGGCATTGAGGACATGTGGCCTGGTCATGGTAGAGGTGGCGCAGAACTCTCTGCCTTCTCGAGCCCTAGTAGGAGGCAACAATGAGAGCTAGTGCTTTCTCTCCATCCAAGCCATCCGCCATCGCCACCCTCATCTTTATACCGATTTCAGGGTCAGAATTCTAGCATGTTATTGGGCCACGTGGCAGCCTGATAACTTAGCTGAACAACTCCAAAATTTTGCCATGTGTCGATAAGATATCTACTTACCAGAATCTCTAGAAAGCTCTTGTGAGTTGATAATGCCAGGCCCATTCTCGACTGGTTAATCTGGATTCACAGGTTTGGTTCCCACCGGCCAACGTGGCAGCTGGGCCGTGTCATACACGTTGACTAGGGAGGTGATGGCCTAATCTGATATCTGAAACAGATGGTTAGGTCTACAACATTTCAAAGAAATACAAGTTCTAAGTTAAAGATCTATACTCTATTTTATAACATATAGTAGTAGATTTGTTGTATCAATACATTGAAAAGTACCATTTTAAAATGAAAAATATATAGATGGATATCAAACCAAAGGATCCATTTCTAAAAAAAATAAAGCAAAAGAAGATTTAAGCACCTTATATAGATTCAAGTGGCCTCCCAACTGTGCTACATTATCAGTCACAAATCCCACTGTAAAAGTTTGGCATCAAACAAAACATCACATGACTTTTGTTTCTCTCAAAATTGTAGCATTACAATATGGTAGTTAATTGAACCAACGGAAAATATTTATTGGTAAAAAAAAGGCTACTCAACAAAGAAAAAACATCACATGACTTTTGTTTCTCTCAAAATTGTACCATTTAATTGAACCAACGGAAAATATTCATTGGTAAAAAAAGGCTACTCAACAAAGAGAAAAAAATCAAATGACCATACAAAAGAAATTAAATCACAAATCAATATAGAAAAAAATATTTTTTTTATAAATTAGATAGACGATGTTCTGCTCTATGAGCTTTGGCATTATCAAATATTGGTGTGGTAGATAATTGAACCAACCAAAAAGATTTGTCGTTACAAAAATGCTACTAGAATAATTAATAATAAAAAAAATCAAATGACAAGACAAACGAAATTTAATCACAAATCATTATAGAAATCAAAATAGAATGACGGACTTTTGCAATTTACACAGATGGTTGTGTGCTCTATAAGCTGATTCATGCCTTTGCATGTTCTCAAATTTCTGTCATGCCCTAAACAATGTTGACAAAAACAATGGATTTATAATTATCTACTAGGGGTTAAAAAATATTTTATTTTCTTTAGTTGCACAAACGGGCTAACTAAAATAAGGCGCGTCAAATGGCACGCCAATTTTCTATTATTGTCCTAATGCCCAGTTTCCACTGCAATTTTATTGCTACCGCGGAGTGACCAGGAATGGGGCCCTCGTGTCACTCTAGGGTTGGGCGACATGGGTGGTGTCTCCCTCCCCCACCGCCACCCAGCACCTCCTCCCTTCTTCGCCTCGCTGCCACCCAAGCAAGCAGCCAGAAAACCACGCGGCTGCAAGGACGACGGCGGGGCCTTCCCCCTCCCCCCTGGAGGTAAGAGGCTGGAGCTCGTGGCCTTGGGGACGTACGGCTGCCACGGACGGGGCGGCGAAGAGGGAAAGCCAGTGGTACTGTTCAGAAGAGGGCTCCGATGACCGGTAGCATGCATTGAGGAGCCAGAGGGGCTTTAGCCGGAGCGACACGCGGCCATGCCTGACAACATGACTAGCACAGTGTGAGGTCGTGGCTGGCGGTGGTTTGCACGAGGAGGAAGCTGACGTGGGTCACACATGGTTACCCAAGCGCCAGCGGTGGTTGTCAGTTGCCAGTGGTGACCTTAACGGCTTTTGGTAGCAAGCAGGGAAGCGGTTAGGTGGTGGAAAGTTCATCTTCTCTGTTGCCAGGCAAGAATCCTCCTCTCTAAAGGGCTCCTCCCCTTCTATGGCTTGACTGCTTTAGTTTTAGTCATGGGGAGCTTCGAGAAAATGGGGAGACGCTGGCTCGTGCAACATGGGATGGCGGTGGCTGATCCGGTAGCCCTGCGAGCCAGCTTGAGTTGCGGGTTGGTGGACTGGGCTTGAGCGCTGAAGGGATGGCGCGGTAGTCTAACAATGGTCGTTGTGCAGGATGGTTGTGTGGGGTCTTGATTGGTAATCGCTAGCGAAGCCTTGCCAGGCCATGGGACGGCATGACGCCGCCACCGCCATTAGGCGTCGTTCCCCTCCTTAGAGGAGTTGTTCTGGCGCTGACCCCTCCTAGCACCAAAAACCTTTCGCATGCAATTGTGGTCATTGGTGGACTCATGCAATGGAACCGAAGCTCTACAGGCCTAGGGTGTTTGACGAGGCCTTCGCCGCGTTGGTTTCGTTTCTTGCTTTACGGCGGGTGACCATCATTGTCATTTGGTTACTGTTGAGTAGAGTAGAAGCCGCTTCACTGTAGGAATGTGACAAAACTTGGCAACGACAACACATTACAATCTCTTTATATGGTTGTTGTTGCTAGCTATGTGTAAGAAGTGGTTCTTTGGTAGCTTGGGCTAATATCCTTCGTGGATGTCGGATCTATTTGTTCATTTTGGCATTAAGGTATTGTTTCATTGAAGTCGAAGCTGCTATATCGCTTGGGTGGCAAGCTCGAGCTTGGTGCCGATGCCTTGTGTTGGGCTCTGTCATGATAGCTTAGGTTAGGTTAGCTGTTGGTGTGTTATTGTAGTTATAGTTTTCGCTCAGTTTTTCCTAATTAATTGGGCACTGTAAAATTTGATTATGTTTACTTCTTAAAATGATTTTAAGACACCTTTTTTATATAAAACGTTGGCAGTAGCCTGACGTTAGAAAAAAAAAAACTTTACTGCTATTGCATGGATCTATTCACCTAGCTCCCTGCACGTCAAGCTTTTCACCAGCAGATCGCCTCAGCTCGTGCTATTAGTGAAAGCCTGAGTACATTGCTCATGTTTTTTCTCGTATTCAATCCGAAAGGAATATTGTAATGGCTACAGTGTCTAGCAACAAATAATCACGTTTTGAGAATGTCCTTCCTCATAGAATAATTTTAGGACTATCTACAAACCTGTATTCATATGTAACTACACTGTAACTCGTTTGTCACTTTATGTATCTGGAATAAAACTATTACAAATTTTGTTGGCGTGGTGGTAGCATATATCTTCAACAAACTCAAGGGCGTGAGGTTAAATCACAGCAGCTGCACTTGCCAATTTATTTTTTTTTCTCGTACTTGCTAGCACGAATCTTAGAGCAAATCCAATGATCTAAAAATTAAAAGTTTACTTGCCTATTTATTTTCTCATACTTTCTAGCACGAATCTTAAAGCAAATCTAATGGTCTAAAAATTAAAATTTTCCCCCCAAAACTGTCAACGGTAATCTAGCAATTCCGTTTACCGTGTCCAGTAGTTGAAATCAGGAAGTCACAATGTCATATAATAAAATTTGCCATATATTTGTGACGGAAGAGGGTATTAATTAGAATAGAATATCCAAAGTTACATCTTATAGGTCATGTCAACGTAGCAATGTGGAGGCCTTTTTAACCTGGAATTATGCGGTGGCATATTTCAACGGGACAACTTTGATTTGTCACTAGCGATATCATTCTCCGTTTTGCCAGTAGGCCTAAAATAATTTCACTTTTGTCCGCCATTTGTACCACCCCCAATGGAAAAGAGAGATGAATATGACAAAATGAGATAGTTAGCGTCAAAAGGAAAAAAAAAGTTCCCTGCTTCAAATTGGCAGCTTTACAATCATATGCCTAATTTTTCCTTGTGTTTGTTATCATGACTCCCACGGCCCACAATTTAGATTCTAGCAAGCATAGCAATTTGTGATGAATCATGGCCTAAACATTTCCCATTCATCCAGTATCAATCGGTAGAATAATTCCAGTAAAGCTCCTCTGGACATGGAAGGTGCTCAAGAATCTACAAGCCTAGCTTGGCCAGCCCTTCAACACAAAAGGAGGGACTTTTCATTTGGTCCTTTTCTTTCAGTAATTGCTCAGCAGTCAACAGTATATACGTACCGAACTTTTTTTTTCTCTAGAATCAATCAATTCTTTCCTTTTCCAGTCTCATTCTTTCCTCGGTTTATTAATTGGATTCACCAGATTTTTATAAGAATTTTACAGGATTTTTACAGAAGTTCATCCAAATCCAAAGGAAGCCCCGGTCGTTATCAGGCATAAGACAGAAATGTGAGCACTGCCTTGTGCCATTTCCATGGTGAAATCATTTCCATGATCCGTCTCTTCCACGTACCCGCATTTCGTTCCGTATAAGCAAATAATAACCACAAAATGGTAAAACGGACGTTTTCACCATCAAGAATCAGTCACTGCCATCATCATCGTCAAAAGATCGATCCTCACCCGATGAAAATCCTCCCAAATCTTCTTCCGCTAAAGTTGGTGCTGCTGCCCCATTCGGTTCGTCACCTTTTTTTTTTCTGTCTTTTTTTACCAGTTCATTGCATTGATTGTAGCGGGTACTATACTCTGAATCTGTAATGTTGCTGTCAATTAATGTAACATCGTTCCATGGCCAATCTTGACGAGGAGTCATTTCCAGCGATTCTGATACGGAAGGCGCTAAGATCTTGCTTATTGTTATCCCTGCTTCTGCCTCTCTCTCGGCGCTGTCTCGCCCTCCCGTCAAAAGCCAGCATCATTAGCTGTACCAGCAAGTCCAGCGCGGCCAAAAACGAGGTGTCGCCGTCGGCTTCCATATTGCCAGTAGCAACGCTGTAGCAGCGGATCAGCACCCCAGGTGGAAGAACAGAAGCGATTTGTCTTGCGTGTATAATTGCCCAGCTGTTGCTGATCATCTTTTTCGCGTGAAACTTGGAGAGAATTATAGGTCATGTTTGTGTTAAGCTTCTGTTAGCTACTCCCTCCGTCCCATAATATAAATGATTTTGAGTTTTTATTTGCACTTTTTATCACTCGTCTTATTAAAAAAATTAGAATTATTATTTTTTTATGACTTGCTTTATTACCCAAAGTACTTTAAGCACAACTTTTCATTTTCTATATTTACACAAATTTTTTGAATAAGACGAGTGGTCAAACAGTGCAAGTAAAAACTTAAAATCACTTATATTATGGGACGGAGGGAGTACTCCGTCCCATATTGTCACGCCCCGAACTAGTCCCGGGAGGAACTAGCCCGTGACGCTCCAAATTAACCTGTTAATCGATACCAGTCCCAGGAAACAGTGCTGGTATCACAGGAAGACAGAATATCACAGCAACAGAGGTCTCTTTATTATAGAGTAGGAGTACAGTCATGTTGGGCTGCGGACAGATCCGAGCTCACAACTGCATTACAAAAGGGAAGCGGAAGCCAAGACTTGGACCACACATCACAGGCGCGACTTGGGAACTAGGCCGAAACCCTAAAACTCATCGTAGCCGGCTTGCTCCTGGAAGAACTCCTCGTCAGCGGGATCTGCTTCATCTTCTTCGGCAACTGAGGGGGGGGGGAATTATTTATATAGAGCAAGGGTGAGTACAGGAGTACTCAGCAAGCCATGGGAAATAAGTGTTTAATGCAGGCTTCAAGGAAAGGCTGTTGTTTTTGCAATTGATTTTATTTGAACTCTTTTCTGAAACAACTAAGTGAGTGCTTCTCAAACGACACGGATGAGACAGTGCGTCTCGTCCGGTCGGAATATGTGCAATGTATCAGTCTTTTGAATTGAACAAGATTGGCACCCGGCCAATAGCTTTCAAACGGCCACCCAGGCCTGGCTGATCCCATCAACCGCAGATTTTCCAAACATCAAACCCATTCCTCAACAACAAATTTCACAAGGCAGTAGTCAAACAAAACTACGCTAGGAATCACCGCACATCCGCCCATGACCGTGGGCACGGCTGTTCGAACAGTTTAATAACCTCTGCAGAGGGGGTACACTTTACCCACACGACATTACTAACCCGGATCATCCAGCCCGTGCAGAACGGCCACGACTAGAGATCTTAAGGCTTTCATGACAAGACATTTCGAAAGCCAACACAGGTTCACCATATGCCAACGAGAGGGGTCCCAGACTAACACCAGATTAGGTCCCAGACCATACTGTGCCAGGAAGCCCAGGGGTCCTCCCCGACACCACCCCGACGAATCCAAATGTCTCTTGGCATCAAGACTCCCCCGATTAGCTAGTTACTCAGCCAGGGGTGTCCCATTCCACCCATGTGGTCGTACTTGTCTTATGTTCGGATGAAATTCCAAGGAAACGGTCCTTAAGTGCAAGAGCGGGAGACCGTACACCCGGTACGTTCGCCGGCCCGCGATTTTCGAAATTCATTTAGTTCGCAAGCACCGACCCAGGTGTTGGGTTTTCCAAGTCTTTTGTAAAACCCAAGTTTTACCCAAGTTGTTTCTCATATTTTAAGTTTGAAGGCGACCGTCGATACTCGTGCAGAGTGCACGATTACCGAGGCGCAACTAGGTGGTTACAAGGGAACATGGTATAACAATTACAATGGAAGGGTCAAATGCAACAAGTTAGGTAGGTCCGCCAATCTACCTTGTAGACGGGACAAGCACATTAAGTGGAATCCTATCAATGCATAATATTTTTCAAGCAACATAATTAAGTACAAATATAGGCTCAAGATGTTCAAAGGTGGCTTGCCTTGCTCGAGATCTTGAGCTTGATCCTCGAAATCCTCGCTCTGCGGGTCTTCGGGCTCCGAAACTACACGCGAAACGGGACAACTCAACAAACGGCGAAAATAAAGCCCTATTATTGACCTCTAAGCATGCCATTAGATAGATATCGAGATTTGAGGAATTTTGGAAGTTGAACGGAGTCAAACGGACTTACGGTTGGGAAGATATTGAATTTCTAAGATTATTGGATTTTTGGTCTAAAGGAAAAGGATTTATTTAAACCCTTTTTGAAAAAGAAAAGAAAAGAAAAGGAGGAGGGAGGGAAATTAGACTTCCCTCGGGTGGCTAGGGCGCGGCCCGAGAGAAGGGCGGCTCGGCCGAGCTTAATGGGCCGGCCGGCCCAAGAAGGCGGCCCAAGGCGCGCGCGGGCGGGGAGGGGAGAGAGAGAGCCGGTGGGCCGGGTCCATCCCGCGTGGTCCCGGGTGGGACCCGCTTGTCAGCGACTCGGCTCACCGTGAGCGAGGTGCACGCGGGGCGTGCTAGGGTTTGGGGAGGGAGGCGCGGCGCATGCGCGCGGTTCGTGGAGGACGCGGTGCGGCGGGCCCACGCGCAGCCTCACGCTTGCGGTGGACCGCACGCACGGGGAGGGAAACGGAGGGAGCGGCTGACCGGGTCAGCCGATCCGGTCGCGGCCGAGGTGGCGCCTACGTGGCAGCCACGCGGACCAGCGGGAGGTAGACGACGACGCCGGCCGGAACGGACGGCGGACGACAGCGGCGAGCGGCGGAGTGAACCATGGCGATACAGGCGAAGGCGAGCACACCAGGATGTTGCATGGGACGAGGGGAGACGAGCCAACGGCTCGGATTCACCGGGGGATGCTCGACGGCGGCGGATTGCGGCGGCGGATACCGGCGGAGAGAAAAGGGGGAAACGGCGATGAGGTCACGAGGGGCCGATTCCCGGCGGTGAGAGCATCTACGCGGCTACGGGAATCCGTTGCTAGTGTCGGATTAGGAGGAATCGCATCGAGGGAGGCCGGCGACGAGATACGCTTCCGAGCTCGGGCGGCGACGGTGGCGAGCACACAGCGAGCGACGGCAGCAGTCGGGGCGGCGCCGGCTAGCTACGGGGAGGCTACGCATGCTACTACCGAAAACTAAGGGCGGGAGATGGTACGAGGAGGGAGAACGGAGGGCGAGACTACCGCGACGAGGTGGGGCGCTGTGACGAGAGGCCAACGGCACGGGAGTGATCTCTCCTGCCTCGGGCCGGGGAAGAGGAAGAAGACGAGCGCCCAGAGTCCCCTTCCGCGTCCTAGCGCGCACCGGCTCCTTCGGCACACGTGACGGCGGCGGTCGGCGAGACAGAGGGGGCGGCAATGGCGCGGTGGAGCGAGGGCGAATGGGAGAGGAAAGGAAAAGGGGGGGGAACTTGGGTTTATATGGGCGACAATGTCGGTTTGGGAGAGGGGAACCGACTTTGGACGGTCAAGCCAGCGAGCTGGCGCTCCGGCTAGCGGCCAAATCGGCGACAGGGAGGAGGGGAATGACGCCGGCAGAGGAAGAAAAAGAGAAAAAGGAGGGAAGAAAGGGGGCTTGCCTCCTTGCCACTTTGGGAAAAGGAGGAGGGAACGGGGGCGACGCGACAGAGGGAGGAGGAGCTCTGCCTCCGTCCCTTGGAGGCACGCGCGGGGAGTGGCGGGGCCGAGTCGATGACGACGGCGATGACGGCGGACCGATTTTGGAGTGGAGCGGCGACTCGGCGGCAGACGCGGGGCAGGCGTGGCAGGCGCTGATGGCGGCGGCGAGCAGGCGGTCAGCCACCACGGCGCGCGCGCGCGCGGGAAGCAACGGGCGGCGCGGCGATTTGGGCGACGTCGGCGGGAGGCGGCAGCGAGGGCGGGGCGCTCGGCTCGGCGCGGCTCAAACGCACGCGTGCGCAGCATGCGGGCAGAGCGGGGGAAGGGGAGAGAGAGAGAGAGAGAGAGAGAGAGGAGAGAGCCAGGGAGGGATGGGGAGATGGGCCGAGAGGGATTCGGCCCATCGAACCCGAGGGAGGCAAAATGGACTTTTGCGGAGGGATTTGATTTGGGAAGGATTTGGATTCGGGATTGAACTCGACGATAGATTGGGGATTTGAGATCTGAGATGGCACGGACACTAGACAACAAGCAAGGAAACAGATTTCGCAATTAGGGTTTTTACGAGATAGTTTTCCCGCTAGGCGCCACGACGGAACGGGCGCTACACATATAAACCCCAATCCAAATTTGAATCTGGACATAGTGTATGTCCAGATTCAAACTCTATGTCCATATTCCAATTTGGATTAGATTTTTTATTAGACGGAGAGAGTACAAGTCTAGCTACATCTTAAATTCCTTAGCTTCTTAAACAATTCAGATTTTTACTAGTAGTATTAGTAGCTACATAGTAAAAAATAATATTTTCTCTAGGTTAAAATTAATTATTGTTGCGGATAAAACTGATGTTGAACTTTAAAAACTTAACAACGAATAACTTCTAAAATATTTGTGTTACAAATATGAAGACCTTATGTATAAATAATCTTAAAAATTATTTCAATAAAATCATATATTTATTGATATTTCTATATCTCTAATATTATAAAAATTGAAGATGTTTTTGCCGGTACTTTGGTACGTCATCCATGTATGAGTCGGTTTTTAAATTCGTTCGCTTTTGGAAATATATATTTGTATTTGAGTCGGGTTTTAAATTCGTTCGCTTTTGGAAATATAGGAGGAGTCATATAAGAGATCTCTTTAAAAAAAACTTGCATGCTAACTTGAGATGATCGGATTTCTAATTGCAGCTCATGATTTTCTAGAAAAATATATATCCAAGCAAATTCTCACAGTAAAACTATTATAAAGATTGAAGATGTTTTTGTTGGTACTTAGGTACATCATCCGTGTATGAGTCAGTTTTTAAGTTCGTTTGTTTTTAGAAATACAGATCTGTATTTGAGTCGGTTTTTAAGTTCGTTCGCTTTTGGAAATACATGAACGGTCGTATAAGAAATCTCTTTAAAAAATTAACTTACGTGCTAACTTGAGATGATCGGACACCTAACTACAGCTTATGATTTTCTAGAAAAAAATATATATCCAAGCGAATTCTCATAGTGAATACCACCTTAACTAAATCGTATAGCAATAACAAAATTAAAATATCCTTCACCCGTTGTAACGCACGGGTTTTTTTTCTAGTATAGTATAATATAAAATATTGGTCAAAGTTTTTATTTTGGGAGATCATGTCTTATCCAAAATGACATTTTTTTTAATATGGAGTAGCTAGATCACTAGCTGGTAAATCATAAACTGTTTTTCAGAATCTCTAACTCTTGTTAACGTAAAATCACGCCGCCACACCTTGAGCACGTTATGTGCAACCCAAGGCAGAAACCGGAGACACGCCATCGTATGGAGTGGGTAGATGTCATCAAATGAACACCCGGAAGGGACCATGTCAAGATAAACGCGTACCGGTTTGTCCTAGCCTCGATTGGCCAGCTAGGACGTCCCCTAACGCCGTAGAGAGAGACGACGAGCAATTGGGGGATTTGAGGAGAATAGACTTTGGAATAGGTCATAGGTAGTAGGAAGGAGGGAGATGTAGAATATAGAGGTTTGGGTAAATAAATTGATTTTGATGATTGATTTGTTGTTGTTTCAATCGGTCTTAGCTCCTTTATATTTATAAGAGGGGTAGACTTATTTCCCAGAGTTTTTTCCACGTTCAATTAGGTAGAAACCAATTAGGATTTTAAAATCCCAAGCCTTAGCAAGAAAATCTAAGAACTTACAAACCTCACTCAGAGTCGGCCTTGCCGGTCTGACCGACCACATGCCGCTGGTCAGACCACCCTTGCCGTCGGTCTGACCGGCCCAATGGCTATTGTCACACTAGCCTTGTGTGGCAAGTCTGAGTTATTTCTAAATTTGATTATGACTTCCTATTTCTTACTCTAGGAGCTAAATTTGGGTATTAACAACTCTCTCTAAGAAGATATTTTAAAAAATATTTGAAAATTCAAATTTTAAGTAATCAAATTTCGAGGGGACAGAAAATCTGATCAAACTGGCAAAACTATTGGAATCCTCACGTAAATCAATCAGTGGGACAAGAGTATCTCTATTGCTTTCATCAATAAAACCCGCCGAGGTAATCTAGGCCATGGTGTTGCTAAATCTTTGATGTGACTTGCTAATCGACTTCATCCATTGGCAAGAAGGTAGTGCCCGTACTTGTCGGGTCGAGATTGTGATCCCACGGAGCAGTGCAACGATACGCACCACACCACGTTTCAACCGTGAATCCACGCCTTGTGGGTTTGTGGCACCACTGTTCTACTACTATCACCTGCCGTCTAATCGTAATCAGACACACCACACAGCTGATCTCCTTTTCCTAGCTCCTCTATCAACAACCGTAATCAAATCAAAAGGCCAATCTCAGCAGCAGAGTTGCATTTCAAGGATCTTGGTATGAAGGCGATAACGATCCTTCTTTTTTTTCCTCTTTTTTTCACATGGCTGAAACCTCAGATATCTCTTTAGCTTGCTCCTAGGTTTGGTTGGAAGAAGGATGGGTTTTTGTGGTGGCAAGTGAGGTGGCCACTGATGTTTTGATACAATCACGGAAGAATGATGCACGCTGGGGGCAGGCAGTGTCGAGCTCTGCCGGATCTGGAACGTGATGTGCGTGCTTCAGCAAATCTGCCCCCCCCCCCCCCCCCCCCGGCGGATTTGCTCCCGATTTGATACGCTAGCTACCGGAAAGATTCAGAGATATCGGCTTTGCTATGACAGCTCGATCGATGGCGCATTACTGCACGCCGGTTTGTTGACAAGTGAGTGACATTAGCAGAGCACAAGTTTTGGGTGTATTTGGTTCACGACCTTCTGCGATATTTGTTTGTGTTAATTGTCAAAGTTCTGGTACGCCACACTGTTTAGTCTTCTAGAACACGGGGGAAAAAAATGTAATATTGGATTGAAATATCAATGACATGTGGAACATAATGGGAAATAAAACAGTACAGAGTAGAAATTATTCTAAGCATGCGTTTGAGGAGAAATTTGCATATATCTCACTCATAAAAACTGGCTTCGCTATAATGCCACCCTTAAGGGCCCCTTTGATTTTTGATTTGTAGTAAAAGTGTAGGAAATTTAAAGGATTTCAATCCTATGGAAAAAAATTCCTATGAAAGCCTTTAAAACAAAAGATTGAATCATATACTATCCTTTAAAATTCTTATGGAATGACTAATCCTATAGAGATTTTGGAGGAAAGTTAGCAAGAGATCCAACCTTTTGGAAAAATTCCTTTGAGTCTATCTCTCTCATCCGATTCCTGTGTTTTTCTTATGGTCCAATCAAACGGTCATTCTTGTGTTTTTCCTGTATTTTTTACACTGCCTGTCAATCCTACGTTTTTCCTATTCCTCCGTTTTTCCATTCCTGCGATTCAAAGGGGCCCTTAAAATGAGATTCACCCAAACACCACTCTTAACCCGCGGGCATTCGCTTAAATGCCCTTTTCGAGCTTTCTTCCATTTCAAAAATAATTTTCATCAATTTCAATTTTTCTTGGACTATTATGCCTCTGAGTCAACAGGTTGAGTCAGACTCGTTTCTTCTCTATTTCTCGTCGGTTCAATCGAGCGACCGAGCGCGCTGCGAGAAGACAAGAGGCGACATCGCCCACCACCACTGCGCCGCCGTTGTCTCTGCTCCAGCCGCCGCGCCGCCCCTCCCTGGTCCTCCCCAGCTGCGCCTCGGATGTCGGGGAAGGCAGCGCCGCGCTTCGGTTGGAGCAGGCGGCAGCGCAGGTGTGGTCGTCCTCCTCTCCTCTAGCCCGGCTCAGTGCCTAGGGTTTGCCGGGGATGAGGCTCGACGGGGAGAGGAGGCGGTGCACCTGGGCGACCAGGAAGGGGCGGCGCAGTTGGGAAGGACCGGGAAGGGGCGACGCAGCTGGGGAGGACCGGGGAGGGGCGGCTGGAGCAGAGGCAGCGGCGGCGCGACCCTCTTCTCGCCTTCTCGCGCTCGGTTGCTCGAGAAACAGAGAAGAATACGAGTCCGACTGAACCAGTTGACTCAGGGGCATAATAATCCGAGAAGAATTGAAATTGATGAAAATTATTTTCGAAATGGAAGAAAGGCCGAAAGTGGCATTTCAGCAAATGCCCGCAGGTTAAGAGTGGTGTCTAGGCGAATCCCATTTCGAGGGTTTGCATTATAGCGAAGCCAGTTTTTATGAGTGGCAGATATGCAAATTTCTCGTGTGTTCGAGTGATTCATTGTAAGCACGGGGTGTGCTAGCCCACGTAGGTTCAAATCCTCCCGTCCAAAATAGTATTTAGGGGGCTGTCTTTTCCCCAAATCTCCCCTCCCTTTTTGTAATTCATAGTTAAAATACGTGATTTTGATATTATATGCTACATATACTAAAAAGGGTAGAGAGAGAGAGAGTTTGCATTGGAGTCGAAGAACATGATTATATTAAAGAGGGTAGAAAGAGAACTCATGAAGTTGAAGAACATGTTTAGGGTTCCTTTGAAACGCGTGATTGAAAAACAAAGGCATAGAAAAAACACATGATTTTAATAGGAATACAAGTACAAAATAGAGGATTGCAAAACACAGGAAAAACTAGGAATTGTTGTTTAATTAAGTTGCAGAAAAAACAAAGAAATTGGATGAAAAAATAGACTTTAAAGGAAATGTTCTAAAAGGTTGGAACTCTTTCTTACAAGTATCCCCCAAAATCTATGAATAATGAGCCATTCAACTTGCATAGGATTTGAAAATCTCCAATCCTTTATATCTAATGACCAGATAGGAAAAAATTCTTCAGGATTTGAATCCTATAAAATTTCTCCACAAATCGTTTGATTCAAATGGCCCTTAAAATCCTATGAATTATTTAAATATAGGAATGTATTCTATTGGAAGACATGTTCAAATCCCAATACCTAAGGACCTCTGAAAAATTCTATAATCCGAAGGAACCTAAACTTGGTAAAACGAGGCTAACGGTTTGTTCATATCTTTGGCAAGTGTGGCAATCTATGATACAACATCTTAAGTTTATGAGAGTGACATAGGTCCTAGGATTAGGAGAACACCGAGAGTTTGTCAATAAGACAACCAGGTGATGGTGTGATCTGCCATGAAACTCCTTTAAAATGCAGTATCCAAAAAACGATGATTTTGATAAGAATACAAGTGCAAAACAGAGGATTGCTAAACACAAGAATGGTCATTTGGTTAGGTTGTACGAAAAATGCAAGAATCACATAAAAGAAATAGACTAAAAAGAAAATTTTCAAGAGATTGAAGCTCTTGCTAAGTTTCCTCCAAAACCTACATACAATGAACCATTACATAGCAATTTTATAGGATTTGGAAAGCTCAAATCCTTTGTATCAAAAGGTAAAATAGAAAATTTTCATATAGGATTCCCCTTGAAATTCCTCTACAAATCTTTTGATACAAAGGGACCATAAACCTTGTCAAATCCGAATATGAACAGGTGCCTAACTCATGTATAAACATAGTTCTGCAATGCTCCTTTTTTTTAATTACAGGGGGCAAATTATGTCGGACTATTTGTGCCACACTCCAAATTGCAATTTCTCCAAAACCTTTCTACACCAACACTGTTTGGATAACTTGTTCCAAGCTGCTTTTAGCTTTATAGTATAAAATATTTACTTCGTCCCCATAAGCAATTGACCATAACCCATCCATTTATCCATTTCTTCTCTTCGATCTTGGATCGGAAAGCAGTCGGTGAAAGCTAACAGTGCCTGGTCAGTTGGATTGTCCTGCAGTATTTACTGCTGCTACATACACCTACTTGACCTCATATATCTCTGATAAATGCTGCAGCACCACCCTCCAGTCAGTGGCGAAGCCAGGATTTAGAGATGGGGGGTGCCATCTACGAGACGTGGTAATTCACTTAAGGTTCAGTGAACAGTGATTTTGTAGTGTTGATGCATGATCGGTAACTCGATATCATACATGTTACAGCGATTAGCTACAAGAGAGAACAAGAACCCATATATCATGATTCGCCAATTTAAAATTCAGTAATATTTTTAATATATGGATGATTGAACAGTTTGTTCCATTAATTGGAGTCTTGCAATCACTTCTAAAATGATAAATCAGTTAGCTAAGTCATTTCATAAGTCAGTTGTCCTATATCCTATATAGTTAGTCTCATCTGTAACTAATGATATAATTAATAGCTAGATTATAAGTGCTAATCATCCTTGGGAGAAGAGAGGGGAGGGGAGGTCACATAGGGGTTAGGGGGGTGTTGGCCCTCCCTGGCCCCTACGGTGGCTTCGCCACTGCCTCCAGTTTCCTGGCATAACTATAATAACTACAGAGACTACAGTATCATGGTACAAACAGTACAGTACCGATGCGCAACAAACCATGTTCACAGGATCGGGGTCAAGGACACTAGTATTATCTTAGCAGCAGAGCATGTCAGAAACAAGGCGATCGACATAAATTTCCCACTAAACTTCGATGGGTGAGAGATATTTTATACTACAAGTACATATAATCTCTGGGTAGAAGTACAGTACAGGCAAGGTATGGGCGTCTACTAACTCCGGAAAAGACAGAGCACTTTTCTAGTACAAGATCATTAGAGGATCTATGTTCATTCAATAGTAAATGGTACTACTAGGCTAGTCGCAGGATCTACGTTCATTCAATTGTAGAAGAACTAGTACAAGGCAAGTGCTACTCACTAGAATACAGGGCGGTGTGGAGCTTACAGAGTCTTCACCTGGTTATATGCTACAGGTATTTCCTTGCAAGAGCCCTGACCTTAGTATCAAAATGAGAGGATGTGATGCGAGAACCAGGTAGGTAGAGTGGATTGAGGAAGATCTACATATGAAAACACACAAATTTCTCTGTTACAAAAAAATAAAGAATAATGCTGGAAGCTGGATCGTACGAGCAACCTATCAAATGATGTAGCAGCCAAATTTGATATTACGTATATTGTACTATGAATACGACGAAATCAAGTAATCAATAGTAATAGTTAGCTGACCTTAGAGGACCATGTACTTAAATCTACGTTAGGGGGAAAAAGTTGTTGGTAACAGAAAATTGTGTACATACTCCCTCTGTTCCATATTATAAGTCATTACGGGTTTGTCCTAAGCAGTGCTTTAAAAAACGGTAAGCGGTGCGTGCGGTCACCCCACCTTGTAGAGCTTGTGTGGAAAGCGGCCTTGTAAGCGGTTTTAAAGTTTTATAACAAGACAGATTGTTAACATCTGATCCATCTTTATTTATGGATAATGAACATAGGCTTAAAGGATCAGTAGAGAGGCAAGACTCATGAAGAACTAAACTACCAAATAGGACCCAAGGATGACCAAAATTAAAGTCATTGACTCAATGTAATCAAGCAAAAATGCAAATGCAGTAAACAATAAATAAGTTGTGATTCATACATTATATATATTATAGGTTCCAATCTTCTGACCACACCATCGTAGTCCATATAGGATAGAGCAAACAGCAAATACTAATGGAACTATGGCAGAACACAAAAGGGTACATAAGCCCTAAGGCCAATTGCCTACACGGTAAGCGGGCCGCATATCCGAATATGCGGCCCGCTTAACCTTGTAAACCTTATAAATGCACCAGACAGCAATAATCGGAAAGGTCTGACGACCTGTTACGCTTATACAGGCGCATAAGCAGTCCGTGCAGCCGCTTTTTAAAACATTGGTCCTAAGTTAACTTTCTTCAAGTTCGATCAAGTTTATAGAAAAATGTAGCTGGATTTTCAGCACAAAACAAATGCTGTACTATAAAAATATATTAAATGGTGGATTTAATTAAACTAATTTGATGTTATAGCTGTTGCTAAGTTTTTCTATAAACTTGGTAAAATTTGAAAAAAAAAATTGATTTAGGACAAACACAAAATGACATAATATGGAAACAGAGCGTCTAAAGGTTGTAGTTGGGTATATACCACCAGAAGATTTTAGTTCAATTCCAGATGTCAAGAGCAAATCTGGAGGTTTGTTTTTCTATTGCTTAAATAAGGTATTGGATTTTATCTATAAAGAAATAAAATAAGGTGCAGAAACTTTCAAGGTTATTTGTCCAACTGCAAAATAGATAATATATGAAGGGAATATAAGAAAGAAGGATAAGTTTTTGTGAGTTTGCATTTGAATGTTGACTCACTATAGCATCTAGTAAATCATGTTATTTTGCATTGCATACAACTAACAAACATGTTACCTTGATGTAGAGTTCGTGAACCTCCTGGAAGAAACTTTTTATTCCATCCTCGCTCCTTGAGTCATGAAGTAACATAAATCTAGTATGTATCAGACTGGAAGTTAAGAAATAACAATACTTCCCCACCAAAAAAAAACAATACTTAGATGATGGAGGAATGGCTAGAAAGATAGCATGGCTAATGGTTATGATCATCATAGGGAATAAAAACAGGCGTGAGAAACAAAAAAATCCCTGTTACGGCACACATTTAATCATTTCCTGGCAGGATTCTTATTAAAATAGTGCTGGTAGAATTATCATTATCCAAGTTCTCAGATTTCTATATTCTTCTATTCCCAGTATTGATTCACTACGTCCATATCTTAATTTTAAAAGGATATGACCAGCAGTTACATAAACAGACACCACAAGATCGTCAAATCTGTCTACTGACTTCAGAAACCTGAAAAGGAATGCAGAATATCATGAACGTCTTGTGTGAAGCCAGGAGAAACAAGACGATATCTTTGGTTGCAGCAAACAGAATAGTGACAGATCAACGGCTACTCACATTGTGTTTGTAGCCCATGCAAGGTCCTGAACAACATCTAATGCAGCGTGCAATATGAACTGGTGCTGATAAGCTTGATCTTCTCTCTGCAGGAGGAAGTAAATTGAAGGTTACAGTAAAGTAAGAAAACTTTCAGACAATAGGTGCAAGGAAATAAATCCTAGCTAGATAAAAGGCCTTTGGATTTTAGAACTTGTGTACTAAGTACAAAATATGAATTACTATCATCTGAGCTATGAAAGATGGTGGAGATAATGTAGACATTTGAAATATATAGCCATAGATGAACATAGAATGGATATTTCAAGATAGTGAATTGTGCTTTGGTGCATAAACTTGAGAGCGGAGTACTTTGGCTAATAAGAGTATTTTTGCACTGATTAGGATGCTAGATAACAGAGTGGCAAAACATGAGCCACCCTGGGAGGGATGAATTGGGATGGTTTTTTTTTCATAAAATAAAAGGAGCCTTTCTTATTTTATCTTCCAACTTAGATCCCTGAGTTGCTCCATGATGCACTTCAATGGTGATTTTTCATTATCAGGACCTAAATAGAAGGTTGCACGCTAAGTCGCTAACTGGGATGCCACATTGTCTAATTACCGCACCCTTTGCCCAGTTGGCACCCCAACCAACACTTTAATGCTCTAACTGTGGACTGTGCTGGCCCTGGTTGACATGCACCAGACAAGTTGTTGAATCAGTTTGAGCATTTTGCAATCGTTGCACTGAATGGCACCCACCTTGCAAATTCATGCACCACGAGTGCAAGTTTACTCTTTCAAAAATTAATTCTGGACAAGGAATACAAGAAAACAAGGCTGAGATTTGTTTCCCTGAGTAGGACTATCTAGAAAAAGGAAGAGCAAATGCAAGGGAGGCATGTCTCATATAGAACACAAGGCAAGTGATGTATGCAGCCTCAGTTCCTTAAGAAAAATATTGTGAAAGAAATTCCAACATAGGGTTTGAAGTTCAAACAAGAAAGATATGAAATTGAACTATCACTAGCAGTTGACATTTCATATGCTAAGGGGTAAAAATAAGTTTGCAGAATAATAAAATGTACCAAAACATTGATGTATAGTGGTATATACATATATGTATACATTGTTGGTCATATGTTGTTAAATATGACATCGGATGCATTTTCCATGAAGAGAAATGGATAGTGGAAAGAAACTACACAACAAAGCAAGATGTCAGTGCATTGACGCTTGGAATATGTTACATCAATAAAGCACATTGTAATACAGTAAGATAAAAATACTATGATGTATCCATATTGAACATAGAACTAATTACTACAGGGGATGTACTGAAAGAACCATACCTTGGGAGCAGACCCAACTTCAGCCTCGTAGATTGGAATATCATTTTTACTCACAATCACAAAGCATGCTGTGCTCGCCATCTCTGCTAGTAAGATTGAATTTATTGGTCTCAACTCTCAAAACAGTTTGAATTGTGCACCCACAAGGTATGAAACATTAACAATACATGATTTCATAGATTTTCATAAGCATGAAACAGGATACCAGACTTCACCAATGGCCACCCTAATAGCTAAGACCTAAGAATGGTAAAATGGTTTAAGTATCGGACAGCATAGCACGAACACAAAAGATGACAGAGCATAGTTATTCCGATTAAAACTACGACCTCTGACCTCCCCGCTAAGAATTCTAAAAAATAAGTTCTATCCACTTAAAAGCATTTGGCATTTTGGTTTAGAGGGAACAGGGCTCCGAGCAACAGTAGAGAAGAAGGTACAGCTTTGCCCTGATCTAACATGGGGGTTGACTGAAAATCTGTCCCCAACAACAAACATGGCACAATTCCTGTTCCGCAAAAGCGCTGAGGTTATTATTGATAACCCTAGTAGAAAAGATGACTCCAAATATGTGATGCGCGCTTTCGGTTGCCGGATTTATCTAGAACGAGGACTGGCCACTCTTCCACACTGATCTCATGGGTCCATTCTACAGCAAACAACAATGCATCTAGTTCGACAAAAGGAGGTAAGAAACCCTACAATCTAACACCCACCTTCCTCCAGGGGGCGGATCCAACTTGGGACATGGGGGGTTCAGTTGAACCCCCAAACTTTTGGGGGAACAAACAAAGGTTAAGGCTCTGAAGAGAAGCTAGGGTTAACGAACGCAAGCGAATTTCCAGACAAAAGTAGTCCCGGCGGGAGAGAGAGATGAATCAGGAAGAGGATGTCGATGCTCACCAGGATCCCCTCCCCTCCCCCTGCTCTGCTCGCCAGATGGAGAGATCGGCGCCCCTCCCCTGTTCAGCCGCGAGATGGCGCGAGGAGCGGAGGAGACGAGACAGATTTTCTTTTACGCCAAGGAAGGTGAAGATACTCTAAAAGGAGCTAGTACTAGTTTTTTTTTTTTAACTGGTAAAGCTTACGAGGACAAAAATGTATACCTAAATCTTACGGATCCTAGATCTCCGGATATGCTTCGTAATTTGTACTCTAGGTGCTTCTTTTCTAACTCCGGCGACCTTCTCTTCTTCTCCGACGCTGGCGATAACCCAAACTCCAGCAGAGGACCATCGGGGGAACTCACCTCCCTCGTGGTCCGAAGCTTGCAGAGCCATCGACCGGGGGACATACTTCGCGGTGGAGCTGCGTTGGAGCTATGGCGTCGTCGTCGATGACGTTGCTTCTGCCTCTCCTTTCTCAGATGCGTGGACAACAAAAAAAATACCGCCGGATTCCTTGCTTGAAACAGTGCTTGACCACGTGACGTGACATGCGGCGCGGGGCTGTGTTATCTGGGCCAGGATGCGTGAACAGTAGTTGGGTGCACGAATCTTGAACAAAATCCAACGGGCCAAGAAAGGGCTGACAAACAAAAATAAATTAGCAGGCGACCAGTTAGCAATTCCCTTTTTTTTTATGATGACCGGTGTATAGTAATACTTAGAGAAAAAAATGCAACAATCTAGGTTAGGGATTGTGTCGGTGAAAAACTTTTTAGAACATTAGCAGTCACTAATTGCCGCTCCACGCACCGCCACCGCCGCTCTTTCTCCATGAGCCACCATCGTTCCTCCTCTCTATCTTTGCATGCGCACCCACACCCTCTAATTTCCGACATGTCTTTGCACCTTCTGTATCGTCATGCACACTATTGTTATGGTCGTCGTTGAGGTCAGGGGTGCTAGGCTTGCAGGGACTCGGGGAGGTAGGAACCGACCAGACGGAAAGCGGACATGCTAGATCCGGGCTATTCCTTGTTGGATCTGGCGTTTCCCTAACTGTCGGAGGGAAAAAGAAGAGAGAGAGAGAGAGTTAGTGTGCGGAGTGGTTGCAGAGTGCAGAGTCACTGAAATTGGAGATGGATATTATGGGATGGTCCAAATTGAAATGTAAAGTTAGCTGTTATGTAAATGAAAAGAATTGTTAAAGAATGATATAAAATGAAAACTTTGAAGAATACATAGTACAAACTTTAATTTACTCTTTTATTCTCTACCACGATTAAAGATGAGTTGTCTATTAGTCTTGTGATATGCTAAGCATGGTTGGATTGGTGTACTTAGCTTTTACTAATGATCTCATGATATGTTGATGCGTGACGATACGGATTTCTACCAACATTGGTTGATTAATTATGGTTAGATAGATTCAACTAAAAAAGATAAAAATAATACCATCAATTTTGCTCAATAATAAAGCATTCGATTGTGGTATTCTTTTCTCACTGCATGATATATGATGACTATCTCTTATCAGTATGTATATAGCTATATTGGTATTTCCCTAATTCTTTCATATTGTTTTTTTTTATTTTTTACATATATGCTAATCTTGACTGATATTTTTTTTCTCATACTAAATAGATAATAAATCATTTTCCCCTTTTCTCCTATAAAACGGGAATAGTGCATTTAAAATATATTATAAGTGTATGTAATTTAATGTGTAAGATATGGACTTACAGCATAAGATTTAACTTTTACTAAAACTGTCGCACCACAGTAGATAGGCAGTTAAGTGAAAAACCATAAAAATAGAGAAAATCTATAAAAAAATATAAGGTAGGTTGTGTGCGTGACAAAGGCTTTTGGCGGGGACGAAGCCGGCCATGTCTACGACGTAGATGAGGAGTAACGCACAACTCCGATGAGAGGAGGATGAGGAGATAAGGTGAAACCGTTACGCGAGAGCTTGTGAGAACAGCGAAGATGAGAGGGTGTTTTGGTCCTACTCTACTTCAATTTTCGTTTTTTTACTTGAAACCAATGTTCTTAAACATTAAAACCCATGGAAGTACTAAATTTATTCAATTAGAATTTTGAAGTTTTGATACAATAACTCTCATTTGAAAAACATAAAAATATTTTAATGTTGATTTTTATTTATTCATAATATTATGGTTTTGTTAGCTATTATTGTTATGTTTTAATATAGCAATACTACTCAAAGTTGCACAACAAAGACATAAAAAAATTAATCGTGTAATATGTACATAGGAGCCTTTTTGGAAGGAAATTCGATATGAAATATATAGCCCTCTCATTGTTTGCTCAACGGCTGATAAACCGTGGAAAAATGAATGAAGCAACCAAATATAACTTATAGATAAAACTTTCATAGATGTATTCTTAGCGATTGAAAAGCCCATGTTGAAAACTAAACTACAACAAAGAAAATCCTAAAATCTAACTTCCAGAAAATTAAATTTTGCATGCGACTTGTGGCTGATAAGCCAACGGGTAAATGATGGAGCTGATATTTTTTTGTTTTTGTGTTTGAAAATGTTTATGACAAGTTAACTTGAATATTTATATATTTTTTAAGTTTCAATTTGTTTATGATTGCTATGTCACTTAAAGATTTGTCAACCTGTTGCCGATTTAGGTGTTATATGAGACACACAACTTGTCGACGTTTGAGGTCATGACTACGGTATTTATATGGTATGGGGATCCTCGGTACCAGGTTATATGCGAGATTGAGGTAAAAGAGATGGGGACAAGGATTTTTATACAGATTCGGGCTCCTTACTGTCAAATAATAGCCCTACATCTTGTTGGCCGAAGCCGGTGTTGCTCTTTATTCATTTGGATCACACAAGTACAATATTTGGAATAACCTATCTAGCTGTCTTCAACTTGGCAGCATGGATAACCAACTCGTAGTCGATGACGGGGTAGTCTTCCTCCTTGAATATGAACTCGTCGAGATCAGAGATGGTGCTAGATCCCTCTTGCTGGCCTCCATAGGCACCGGATGGGGAATGTCTAGGCTAATCTCTGATGGATCTAGCGGCGTGTGTTGGCTTGTGGCTTATCCCTCTCCTCATAGGAGAGCTTGTATTTATACCCATAGATTCCCCCTGTCCAAGTAGAACTAGGGAGACCAATATGGATACAATCCGAGTAGTACTTGCCGTTTCTATATAGAACTCTATTTGTCCTTCTTTATCCGGATCTCCTTCTATACACAAGGTATGATTCCGTATAAGACATGGTATGTGGTGGGCCCTGCCGAGCTTAGTCAACTACTATTAGGTATGTGGTATCCATAACCATGACACAATTATAAACCGATAAAACATGTGGTAGCTAGAATGAGTTTTATCGGATATGACCATTTTCTTGAAGCAAAGTTAAATTAGTACATGATTCTTACAAAAATAAATTACTTTTAAAAAGGAATGGGTTGCTAATTTTCGGTGCACAACAATTATGATCACAATTGAAACATATACACCTAAACACCGAAAAGACAAACATAGAATTTAACTATTTCCATCTATACATTACACATATAGGTTTAAGTTTTTAATGTCATTAAGAGCATCTCCAGCCGAGCGGCCCTCCATCCTACGCCGACGTAGCTCTGCCAGTAGCGGCAGGGATGACGTGGCTTCCCCGGCTCAACTCGATCAGGCTTCTCGTCGATGAGTAGATGTAGGGCGTGGCATTGCAGCCTCGTCCCCAAGTGTCCCGCTAGTCCTCTATCCCACCGCTTCCCGAGCAGCCGAGCAGGACACAGCGGTAGCCTTTATCGTCACTTGTAGCTGGTAGCGATGATTTGTTTCTATTTGTAATGCACTAAAATTTGTTTTCTTCCTTTGGAAAATAGAGATTTTATCTTTGCTTATTTGTAGGGATTGAGATTTAAGGGGATATGATGCTTTTGTTTAGCAATAACCCATATAAAGACCTATAAGAAAATACAGGGGATATATTTTAGGAACGTATTACTAGAAATACAGCTAGCACCAACTTTCAACCTTCTTTCTTAGATGTTGCGACAATTGTATTGCACTTCTTTGTTGATGTAACCATATACAAATATACGCACGGGTCAACCCCCAACATTTTTTTTAACATCATGTATGCCATTCACTCAAAACTCATAGCTTAGCTTTGTGCACATCAATAGCTTACAACTAAGTAGAGGTAATTATTGTTGCTATCTATGTTTGGTTTTATCTTAAAAATAAAATATTGTAAATCATAAAGCGACTTTGAACAATCGAGACAACATCACTAATGGCTTAAGGTTTTAATGCTTGAGCTAGCACCAACCTTGTGACAACCTAGCATATGTAACTTTTTTCAGCGGAAAAATTCCTTATGTATCCAATCAAAACATGTAGTTTTGTATATATTAATTAACTTACAACTTAGTACTTATCATTGTTACATTGCATGCTTGAATTACCTTAATAAGCAACCTTAATAAACATTTAAACTATAGTCTATAAAACAACTTAGAGCAAACTAGAAACTACCATCAATGCTTGGAAAATATCATACCTCACCCTGTTTCCGGCTTTCCCATAAAAAAAGAGAAAAGCATTCCAAAAAAACTTCCATTTTCTTAGCTAGCTTAGCCAAACATACCAACTGGTATCAATCCAAGACAAATAAAACTATTTTCTTAACAGGATCATGTATGTCATTCACTTAAATTTTGCAGATTTACGCAAATTAATTAAATTGCATGCAAGCACCATTTATTAGTACCATCTATGTTTAGATTTACCTTAATAAAATGCTATAGACCATAAAGTAAATTTGAATAAGTAAGAATACATCACTAGTGGCTTAAGGATTTAATGTTTGAGATAGCACCAATCTCGTGATAACTCATACTTTTCTCCCAGGGCAAAAATTACAAATACATCCAATCAAAACTATTATAGTTTATAGGTAAAAAACTATTAGTTTATGTATATTAATTAATTTATATCTAAGTATCTATCACTGACTGGGAATATATCCGAATAAACCTTACAAACCGTATAATATGTAAAGCAACCTTAAACAAAACCATGTATTTTAGCATCACTGGTTGGAAAGCATCAGCAGCAGCCTCATCACCTCATCAAAGCCTCTGTTCCTGGCTTCCTGCCTGCCGCAGGACCAAGGAAAACCCAAACCATCACCCCCCAGAAAAAAAAAAAAAAGAGAGAAAAGCATCCCAAAAAAACAATCAGAGAGAGGAGAGGAGGAAAAAAAAAAAATCCCCAATCCTCCATGAAGCCCACCACTCCCTCCCCTCCCGCCGCCGCCGCGGCGGCGGCGGCGGCGGCCGACGACCCTTCCCCGTCGGCGTCGGACTCCCCGTTGGCCACGTTCTCCGTCGAGCGGCGCGGCGACGCCTCCGCGTCGTGCCGGTGGACGCTCCCGGACTTCCCCCGCACCCGCGCCCGCACCTTCTACAGCCGCTACTTCGAGGTGGGCGGCTTCGACTGCCGCCTCCTCCTCTACCCGCGCGGCGACTCGCAGGCGCTCCCGGGCTACCTCTCCCTCTACCTCCAGGTGCTCGACCCCAAAACCCCGACGTCGTCGTCGTCCGCCACCACCACCTCCTCCTCCTCCAAATGGGAGTGCTTCCTCAGCTACCGCCTCTCCGTCGCCCACCCTTCCCCCGATCCCTCCAAGTCCCTGGCGCGCGACTCGTGGCACCGCTTCTCCTCCAAGAAGCGGTCGCACGGCTGGTGCGACTTCGCGCCGTCCGCCGCCGCCGCCTACCTCTTCCCGCCGCACGACTCCCTCGTCATCGCCGCCGACATATCGGTGCTCGCCGAGGCCGCCTCGTTCGCCGAGGCCGACGGCCGCTTCACCTGGAAGGTGCTCAACTTCGGCACCTTCCGGGAGATGGTCCGCACGCAGAAGATCATGAGCCCTGCCTTCTTCCCGGCGGCCAATGCCGGTGGGAGCGACTGCGGGCTCCGGATTAGTGTCTATCAGAGTAATGTATCTGGCGCGGACCATTTGTCGGTGTGTCTGGAGAGCAAGGAGCCCTTGGTGCAGGCAACATCAGGGTCCTCGGCATCAGCATTGCCGTCGAGTGCCGGGGGCAGCGGCGTGCCCGATGGTGACCGTGGGTGCTGGTGTCTTTTTCGTGTTTCGATCCTCAATCAGAAGCCAGGTGGGAGTCACATCCACAAAGACTCGTATGGCCGGTTTGGGGCTGACAATGCCAGCCTTGGGTGGGGAGATTACATAAAAATGGATGATTTTTTGGCTGCGGATGGGGGTTACCTGCTTGATGGTGCTGTGGTGTTTAGTGCTTCAGTGCATGTGATCAAGGAGTCAAACTCGTTCACTCGCAGCTTACCGATGATAGCAGGCATGAGTGGTGCTGGCAGTGGACGAGCTGGGGCTAGAAAGTCGGATGGACACTTTGGAAAGTTTGTGTGGAGGATTGAGAACTTCACAAGATTGAAGGAGCTGCTCAAGAAGCGAAAGATCACGGGTCTGTGCATCAAAAGCAGAAAGTTTCAGGTCGGGAATCGAGACTGCCGCCTTATTGTGTATCCACGGGGTAAGCATTCTAGCAAATGTTTTCTCCATACTCATCTGGTAGTTTGCAAGATCAACTTGTGGATTTCTGCTACATAAGTACATATACTGCTTATAGAGGCTAAACTTTGGTAACATACCCAGGCACACACATCACACACCTGATTGATTTAATCAGAACTATAACATAGCTAAATGTGTGGGTGCTTTTAACTGTTTGAAAATTTTGGAATCAAGGTTAAGTGGCCTGTGTAAATTGGAACCTGGAAATGGAAATGAGGTAAATCCCAAAAGATTAAAAAAAAAAAACTAGTTTAGCTACTGGCTAGTATGCCACTAAATAAATTAAGCAGCTTGGGTTTCACGTTTTTCGTTTTAATATATGATCAAATCCTGTTTATTAATTAAATGATACAAATGAATTGGTTTGTTGCATAAATCGTGCCAATTCTCCTCTCTTAGATGCAGCATATGGTCATTTGAACTCATCTTTTAAAAACTATAGATGCCCCAATTTTTGTTAAGTACATTTGTTTTATTAAGCAGGCTCGACATCTTCTAAAAACTGCAGATGCCACAATTTTTTGTCCTATTTATTGAGTTCTCTGCGAACGTATGGCTTCATTGCAATCTAATCGTTGTCACTTTCCTATCAAGTAGCTGTTGAGTATGGTTTACTTATAGTTATGTAACTGTATACTTTAAGAATGCGAATACTCATTCTGTCAGTTGGTTCTCTTAACATTTCTGTAATCAGGGCAGTCTCAACCGCCATGCAACCTGTCAGTGTTTTTAGAAGTGACAGATCCCCGGAATAGCAGTGAATGGAGCTGCTTTGTGAGCCATAGATTGTCTGTCATCAATCAGAAATTAGAGGAGAGGACAATAGTGAAAGAATCTCAGAACCGTTACTCTAAGTCAGCAAAGGATTGGGGATGGCGTGAATTTGTGACATTAACTGTCCTATTTGATCAGGATGCCGGTTTTCTTGTACAGGACACTGTTGTTTTTGCTGCAGAGGTTCTCATTCTGAAGGAAACTGCTACTATTCAAGAGCTTAGTGACGAAGATTCTGAAGCATGCAGTTCAGGTTCTGGATGTCAGATTGATTCTTTGCCAAAACGTCCATCATTCACGTGGAAGGTGGAAAATTTCTTATCCTTCAAGGATATTATGGAGACAAGAAAGATTTTTAGTAAATATTTCCAGGCTGGTGGTTGTGAGTTGCGTATAGGTAAAGGAAGTTACTTTTCATGTCTTGTGCCATGCATTTCTTGCATTTTGTGCTCATCTTCTCACAATTTGCAGGTGTATATGAGTCGTTTGATACGATCTGCATATACCTGGAAAGTGACCAGCCATCTGGGTTTGATCCTGATAAGAACTTTTGGGTACACTATAAGATGGCTATAATTAACCAGAAGAATTCTGCAAAAACGGTGTGTAAGGAATCATCAATCTGCACAAAAACATGGAACAATTCAGTTCTTCAGTTCATGAAGGTCTCAGACCTGTTGGACACTGATGCTGGTTTTCTTGTCCGGGACACTGTTGTTTTTGTTTGTGAAATCATAGACTGCTGTCCATGGTTTGATTTCTCTGATCTTGAGGTGAGATTGGATTTGCTGTTTTTCATGTGGCTTGTTCCTTTTTGCTTCCTGTGCTGGGTTGGGGTAAATATTGATGATAGTCATGATACTATTATAGTTACGCCAAATACATCCAAATTGCCTTCGTGTTGTATAGCATGCATGCTTCTAACCAAATGTTGTTGCAGTACAGTAAAATCCAATTGTTCATATCGAATGTGATTATGCAGCTTGACATTTGATATAACATATAACAGAGATCAAAAGAATAATAAGTTGAAAAAGCCTAGGATACTCATATTTTTTGGTGATTTGGGTCATATTGGATTAGTTTGCTTTTGGAATGTTTGGGAGTATAGTGACACAAGTCTTAGAAATGCTAACACACCTTTTTTGTATAGTATAGCTGAGATTAGTAAATAACAGGGATTGCACAAGCTGCATATATATATTTTTAATTTAGTGGATACATTATGATAAGAGATTAATAATGGAAGTTGACAACATGTAACAACTATAGTGCTCAATTTTTTGTGACGGGAATCATATATAGACATAGGCTATAATTTAAACTTCTGTGAAGAACTAGTGCTATATCATTTGATAATTAGGTGTATCTATTTAGTTGGAACAACACACAACTACAAAGGTGCATAGGTGAAATGTTCTTTTAAGCATTTTTACAGAAAAAAATAAATTGCAACACTGGTCAGATCGAATATTGTGTCCATTTTCCATTTATATGTACATTCTTCATTGAACTACCCAAAAATCCTAGGAAATCAAAAAAATGATTTCTTCAAATCCATTGTAGACAACAGGACTAAAGCACGACAGTATTCCATGCCAATGGATTTCAAAGTCTGGTGGCATTACTGACATGTCAATTTCAAAGTCCTTAAGAAGATGCCAGGTTCTGGGCACTATTAGGCTGTGCTCGTTTGTTTGGGTTGGGAACCCATTTGCTGCGCACGGAAAACGGAGCGGACCATTAGCGCGTGATTAATTAAGTATTAGCTAACTTTTTTTTTTCAAAAATGGATCAATATGATTTTTTTAAGCAACTTTCGTATAGAAACTTTTTGCAAAACACACACCGTTTAGTAGTTTGAAAAGCGTGCGCACGGAACACAAGGGAGCCGAGTTGGGAAAGTTGGGGAAAGAACTCAGCCTTAGTCAATATTCACTAGATTTAAGGACATAAGCATGAGTAGCAGTCCAGGTGTTCTTCTATTCGTTTTCCTGTATTCGGGTGGTAGCATAACATTATGGCCTTCTAGTCTTTTCCTATACTGTAGTATTGTACTTGGATAACTGTTGCTGTTCATGCCTGGTAGAAAAGCTCTCTGCATCTCTTATAGTAGTCACACAATTGCAGGTTTTGGCGTCAGATGACGACCAGGATGATTTGTCAACAGATCCTGATGACTTTATTGAGTCTGAAGACAGCGAGGATATGAGTGGTGATGAGGAAGATATGTTCCGAAACCTCCTCTCGAGAGCTGGGTTTTCTCTTACATATGGTGAAAACTATACTCAGCCGCAGGTTACTTTAAGAGAGAAAATTCTAACAGATGCTAGTGCAATTGCTGGATTTCTTACTGGTCTGCGTGTTTACCTCGATAACCCAGCAAAAGTAAAGCGCATGCTACTTCCTACCAAAGTATCCACCAGGGCTGGCGGAAAGAAAGATGTTTCAAAGTGCGACTCGAGTTCCACAAGCCTCATCAGTTTGCTGATGGGAGTTAGTGTCTTGAAGCAGGCTATCATAGACTTGCTTCTTGATATAATGGTTGAGTGCTGCCAACCTTCAGAAGAAAGACCAGCATATGTCTCATCCTCAGCAAGTTCCAAAACTTCTCCTGACTCGAATGGGGCTAGCTCTCCACCAGAGCTCAATGTTGAAGGTGAACTGACAGAATGTGCTTTCAGTAATAAGTATGAAAGGCTGAAACCTGGCAATGATGATATCCATCATAGGCTTTCTGTACAAAACACAGATAAGTGTACAAATGATATTCCTGCCAGAGTTTTAGAACAGTCCTGTTCTCCCCCTGAAGTATCTGGTGCTGATTTGCTAGAAGATGAAGGCTCTGACCAGGCTTCCAGGGTATGACTTAAAGTTTCCTATTATGGTCAGCTTCTTTTTTATCTTTCTTCTTTGATAACAATAATAAGTTGCTCTGCTGGATTTTTTTTTTCAGACAAAATGGCCAGAGCAATCAGAGGAGCTGTTAGGACTAATAGTTAGTTCATTGAGGGCACTGGACAGTGCTGTCCCACATGGGTGCCCTGAACCAAGAAGACGACCTCAGTCTGTCCAGAAAATTGCACTTGTACTAGAGAAATCTCCAAAGAAGCTTCAGCCAGATTTGGTTGCCCTTGTCCCAAAGTTGGTTGATAGTTCAGAACACTCTCTTGCCGCTTGTGCACTGTTAGATCATCTTCAAAAGCCAGATACTGAGCCTTCGTTGAGGTTACCGGTAAGATTTCCTATCTGTCACTATGTGAAAAAAAAATGTATTTACATTGTTTTTATTAACTAATGGCTACACATTTCTACATTTGTGTTTCTATATTGTGACTACAGTGTATCAGTATCTAAGGTTAGCTTATATAGTAGGCCAGTAAATGATTAAACATGCACGTGAACTCTGATACCTAATGTAGTTCTTTGTCTTTAACATCACAGGTTTTTAATGCTCTATCTGAGCTAGAATTCGATTGTGATATCTGGAAACAAGCATCTTTTCATGCACTCGAATTGTTGGCTGATTCAAATGATGAGCCACTTGTAGAGGCCATTACATATGTTCTCAAGGCAGCATCACAATGCCAGCATATTGCTCAAGCTGTATGTTTACCATCCAAGATTATGTTACTTTCCTATTTTTTAAAAATTATCTTCTCACTTTTCTTATTAGTGTGCCTTTCTTGTTCTCCATAGGCTAGAGCTGTCCGATGGAGACTAAAAGATCTGGGTACTGAAGTTCCCCTGTGTGTGCTTGATTTCTTGTCTAAAACAGTGCATAGCTGGTCAGATGTAGCTGATGCTTTGTTGAAGGATATTGATTCTGACTGTGAGCCTGATAGCAGTTGCCTCTCTATGTCCTGTAGTACTAGTAGTACAGACGAGTTTTCAGCTGAAGGGATGCATTCTTTGCAAGGTCAAGCTGTACATGGAAAAGATCATCTATCAGATGTTTTTATACTGATAGAAATGCTGTCGATACCCAGATTATTTGTTGAAGTTTCTCAGGTTTTGCAGAGGGCTTTATTGCGAGGAGCCTTTGGGCTGCAATTAGTAGCCATGGTGTTGGAAAGAAGGCATTCTCACAGGTTAAGTCTTAAGTCTGGGACTGGGACTATGGTGAATGATTCACAGAACAAGCAAGTTCTGTTAGACGGGCAGTTTGAACATTTGCCTGTCCAAGAAGATGATTTCACTTCAGTCCTTGCACTTGGTGAGGTATTATCTCTATCTACAGAAACCAGGGTGCAAGATTTTGTGCGGATGCTTTATGCTATCATTTTTAAGATATATACCGAGGATCATTATAGATATAGAATTCTGAAGGGTCTTGTTGAACGAGCAACAAATACTTCAGATAGCTGCCGAGCAGTTGACATAGATATGGATGTCTTGGTATTTCTTGTTAAGGAGGAATTTGGAATTGCTAGACCTGTTTTGAACATGTTGCGTGAGGTTGCTGAAGTTGCTCAAGCTGATCGTGCAAATCTTTGGCACCAAATATGTGCTACTGAAGATGAGAATATGCATTTGCGAGAAGACATGGATATGGAACAAACAAAATTCACTAAGGAAAAAGATGTGTTAATGCAACAACTAACTGAGTCAGAGGCAGCTAATGCGCATCTAAGGGTATTTCCTTGTCATTCAGCTGTTTGGCCGGACTATTGTTATCTATTTCTAGCCTAACCTTTTTCTTCTAATTTTCTTGTTATTGTAGTCTGAGCTAAAAGCTGAGAAGGATCGTTTTGTCCGGGAGAAGAAGGAACTTTCTGAGCAGATGCTGGAGATGGAGAATCAGTTGGAATGGGTACGATCAGAAAAAGATGAGCAAATTGTAAAGCTAACTGCTGATAAGAAAAATCTTCATGATCGTCTACATGAAGCAGAGACACAACTATCCCAGTTCAAAGCATGGAAACGCGAGGAACTAAAGGTTAGAGTGAACTACCATAAAGACAGCATGCAATACTTGTTCGCGACCAAAATGAACTGTCCACTTCTGAAGTTCTAGTGTTCATTTCTGTTGTTAGATGCTCTCTCTGTTCCATATTGCAAGTCATCTACACGTTTTTTCCTAAGTCAAACTTCTCTAATTTTGACCGAGTTCATAGGAAAATGTACCAACATCTGCAATAACAAATAAGTGCACTATCAAGACATATTTCATGGTGGATTTAATGAAACTAATTTGATGTTGTAAATGTTGGTGCATTTTTTTATAACCTCTGACAAAGTTTGACTTAGGACAAAACTAAAATGATTTGCAATATGGAACGAATGGAGTACCTTGAAATGATGCTAACTCTTTACAAAGTCTGTCTTATCCATACTGAATCCCATCTTTTGTTCTGCACTTCGATACTATTATAGATATATGTTACTCGTTATTCTCAACATGCCTGTGCACCTAGACCTTGGTTCTCTATATTATGCGAATACACTTTCTGGTTAATTTGGCATGCTCTTTTCAGAAGTTGTGGATCCACACCTTTACTTCTGGCACTTCCTACCTGCGATCTGTAGTTGCCACGAATCAAGATCCATACATTGATTTTTAACAATTCTTTCATGGCCACTGCAGCACCACACATTTCATGTCAAAGTTTGGAACTAGCACATAGTATCATAAGAATGTGATTCCAGCATGCCTTGAGGAGCAACCGATACCACTACACCACGTGCAGGATTATTCATGCATGATAAATTGCAAGTGCATGTTTTTTGGATATGAAAATCATATGGAGCAAGCCATTTTGGCTTTTTTTTTTGTGTTATCATTACCTTACATGTTACTACTGAAAGTTTTAGTGACATCAACTACATCAATGTTTTCCCATCAAAACTTATGTTTTTGCATGCTACAGAAAATAACCAAGGAGAAGAATGCTTTGGCAGAGAGGCTTAAGGGTGTTGAAGCTTCAAGGAAAAGGGTTGATGATGAATTCAAACGGTTTGTTGCTGAAGCACAGACTCGTGAAGAGATTCGGAAATCACTTGAAGGTGAAGTAAGAAGGCTGACTCAGACAGTTGGACAAACCGAGGGAGAAAAGAAAGAAAAAGAAGACCAAATTACTCGTTGTGAAGCTTACATAGATGGAATGGAGTCAAAACTACAAGTTTGCCAGGTCTTCCACCTTGCTAACTTTTTACGTTGCCAAAATAACTAGTAGTCCTAATATTAATTATAGAATTATTTTTCAATACCAAAGACACCCTTTATCTTTCTAGTAGAAAACTCCTTATGGCGCAGAGTTGTTTTCCACTTATTAAAATTAGTCATTAAAATAAAGTAATGTGGAGAACAGCAACTAAGTAATAGCCTTAATGTCTAATTATAGTTTATCTTAGTTTTAACCATGGATCAAATTTGGGTGCTCCACTTTTTTTTGGGTACCAGTTTGGAATGTTTTAACAACTACATTTCCACTTTATATTGGGAACGATTGGCCTAAATTCAACATTCTGTAAAGAGCATGCAAAAATGTTGAAAGTAGGTCATTCTACAGTTTATGTAGTAGATTGTACGGCGTTGAACCAACAGTCAACTGATAAATTGTGGCCTGCGTAACATTAAACGTGCAATTGCACGCATTTAAGGCATGTTTGCATTCAGTTTTTTATATTTCTGCTCTTAAATGATTAAATGATTTTGGAATGTTCAGTGGTATTTGTAAATCGTAATGATGAAAGAGCTCACCATATTTGTCACAATTCACTTTTTTCTTCTTTAATAACTTCCCCAGACCTTTCCACACTATATTTGATTTCTGACACATATCTTCCTATTGCAGCAATATATTCACACCCTGGAGACCTCAATTCAGGAAGAGATGGCACGGCATGCTCCCGTGTATGGTGTCGGCGTGGAAGCTTTATCACTGGATGAGCTTGAGACACTCACAAACATCCACGAGCGGGGTTTAAGACAGATACATGCAATTCAGCAAAGGAAAGGTAGCAGTCATCGCTTGAGTGCCCCTTCGCTCCCGCACGTCCCAGGTTTATACTCTTCGCCTCCTTCAATGGCAGTTGGTCTGCCGTCCTCGCTGATCCCCACATCGTCCGTAGCACCTAATGGTGCAGGCATCCATGGAAATGGCCACATGAATGGTTCCATGGGTAGCTGGTTCAATCCAACCTAATTCAGAGGATGCAGCACCGCAACACCGGTGTCCATTTTGTGCATCAATTCGACGTATCACATTTTGCCTGGCCGTATTTACCAGCTGCTGAGCAATCCAACGTGATACCCTTTTTGTCCTCGCCATTCGGTTTTGGCTTTTCTTGCTTGTATTTTGAACTGGTAGCGCCGTCGGCTTGATAGATCAAAGAGCGTTAAGGGGGTTTCCGCATGGAATAAGTTGTAATAATCAAGATAATCCGATGGAACTACCAGGTATTCAGGTGCAAGTGGGAAAGCTGTCGAAATGGTTGATATCACCAATTGCTTGGTTATTTCTAAAAGCATTGGGATTTTTTTTTGTTCAAACTTCTGGAAAGGTGCAACATGAGAAAAGTATTCCAGTTTCCATAGGCATGTCTGCCTGTTCTTTTACTCGCATGTCTTCTGTACCGGTGTCTAGCTTTCAGTGCTATGATGGTGCTCACATGGTCACATTAGTGCACACTTTCCTTTGTTTATGCACATGGTCTGGAACCTGAATCGGTCATCCAAATTTCGAAAGAAAAGTCTTAACATGAATATCTTGAGAAGAAAAATCAAGGCTACACACGTTATTGTCTTCTTGATAAATTGAAAGTTGACGGGCTTGTTAGTAACTGTCATCCAATTCCAATATTTGCACTGTCGTAAAAACGAGAAATTTGCACCTGCTGGCTAGGCCAATATTCGATTAATTTGCAAGTAGTTGGGCCTAATTAGCAACACGCCATCGAAGGCAATCTTTCGGCCCAATCACGGCCCAGGTTTGGGCGAGAGCCTCGGGTCAGCGTCAGTGTCCTCTCGAAAAACGGAAAAAGGAAAAAAAAGAAGAAAAGAAAGAACACAACGTGGCCATGGGGGATGAGATGAAAAATGCGTAACTTGTCTCTTCTCGTCGCACGTTTTCACAAGACGTGCCAAATCGAAATGCCTGACCTAGACGTGTCAAAAATTTTACAAATAAATAAACAGAGGTTTACTCAAACTGAATCACGATGACGTGTCCCGGATCTCGAGCAAAGAAGGTTGGTGAAGAAAGGACACGAGCGATGGCTTAGCTACAGGGCGATTAGGATACTGATGATTTCGCTAGTGACACGTTCTATTATAGTCAGATAGATTACGCGAGACTTTAAGCATCGTCACAGGTACTACAGAACAATAGCCGCCGGGCCCACAACCAGCATCGTCTACATATCCCCCCCCCCCCCCCTCCCCCACCCCCCCACCACACACATCATCTTTATTCCACTCGGCACTCTTTACATTTTTAATACATAATGTCATTAACTTTAAAACAATTTAATTTTTAAGAGATATTTTTCACTATTTATTATATTAGAAATTATATAAATATTTTTAGTATTTATTTTAACATAAAATACTTTAAGCGTTATTTCTGTTTTTCATATTTATATATGTCTGAGGGTGAACTTCTCAAGCTAGAGACCATGGAGATCCCTTTCTAGTTCGGTCTAGGGGCACGGGTGAAGGTCTCAGAGTTGATGGGGAGAGGCAGAGGGGGTCGGGCCCCTCGGGAGTGATGGAGATGTAAGATGTTTATATAGGATCGGACTGCTATGAAAACGTAATACCCTACTCATGTGTGTGGTTGATTTAGGTGGGAGAATACAAGTGCTTTTCTTCTATAGGATTCCCGTCTCCATTAGGGTATGAACCTACTTTTATATCTTAAGGGGTTACCATAAAGGCTCAAGAACTAGCTTCAAGGGTAAGGAAAACATTCTTTACAAGCAATTAATGCTTGTCTTGTCTTCCGACGTGTGGAGCCACACGCGCCTTACCGCTGCATGGGCCCATCCCATCACGCCAAGCGTCACGGGCAGACGCCTGTGTCATTCATTCTTAATTACCGATGACTTCTGGCCGTCCGTTCCCACCGTTGGGTGGGGATCTCTCATACGGACCGGTGTGAGAAGAACCGTTCCGAGCTCAAATGCAAGGCAAAAATCCCCTCATTAATGGCGATTAGACGGGACAGCCGCAGGCCACGTCCCCTTCGAGCAACAGGTGCATGCGCAGGGCTCCCTGACCGTCATCACATCGGTCATTCCGGCCACAAGTGGCCAGTTAGTGCGCTTACACGTCGCATTAAATGCGACGTGCCGCACTAGCGCTGCCTCAATAAATGCTGTAGGTGGGCACTAAGAGTACCGACCCAAGCCACACGCGCGAGACAGAGCGTGGAGGGGGTCGGGGGCCCGAGGCAGCATGACCCCTGGCATGGTAGGCAGTCGCCGCTCCAACCCTAGGCCCGACCCCCGGGGGGCACGTGGGTTTGGGGCAGCCTTCTCCTCTATACGTGGTACACCGGGTCCATATCACTGACAATATACAATTTTAGATAAGGCATAAATGGTCAAACATAATGTATATTTAAAAATCGTGTACTTTAAAATAATGGGAAGTATTGTTTTTTCATCATATCTCTAATCACCGTCCACGAAAAAATTGCTACGAAAATGCAGCACAAAGGGGAAAAAACATCTCAAAAGTTTGCTTTTGCGCCGCGCACTACAGTGAAGCGAAAGCATATGTGTGAGAGACAGGGAAAAGGATCGGCCATGAGAATGAGGGTCACTTGCAACTGATGGTCCAATTTGGGAGAAAAAAAAGTTTGACAAGATCATTACATGCTTGGTTAAAGAGCAACCTTTGATGACAAAAGGGCATTACTTTGTTCATCTAATCTGGGCTTGGAATTATATCGCTTTCTACACTTTGCAGAAAATGATCGAGCGTTGGATCTCTCCTTTTGGCTGTGTGTGATTTGTGAAGGTAGCATCAGAGAAATGTTTAATAGTAGTACTAGATTGTGTCAATGGAGAGTAAACAGTAAAGTAATGAGTTATTAGTACCACGACACGGTACTTCCACAAATTTTGAGACCCTTTGCAAAAACTATTTCTAAGAATGAACTGTTGCCGAAACTTATTTCAAATCTGACACTTTTGCTCAACACTAAATCATGTGGCGCTGAACTTAAACACCTCAGTGTTACGTCAGCTGGCACTGAATGCCGTGCCACGGTGGATGAGAGACTAAGTCAGTGTGCCAACGTACATTCAGCGCCATGCTATTTGACGTTGAGGTGTCTAAATTCAGCGCCACATGATTTGGCGTTGAGCAAAAAGATCAGATTTGAAATAAGTTTTGGCAGCAGTTCATTTGTAAAAATAGTTTTTGCAAATGGTCTAAGTTGTCAAAATTTGTGCGGTACTACTACTGTGTATTATACTACTTGTAGCATATATGCACGCTTGGGTCGTTGACACCTAGAGGGAGCAAGCACGTCAGCAACTCTCTAGAGAACTCGTTGCTGTCCTGACCTGAAATTTTCCGATGGTGCAGCCACCTAAAATACTCCCCCAAAGTTGCGTCAGACTGAGATTAGGCTGCCTTTGACTTGATTCCGGCAAAATCCGAACATAATTCATATGAAATTGATATGGCATTTCCCCCCTTTCCTCCCAACAGGTGAGCTATATTATTACGTACTCTCTCGTCAATTCAGAGGATCGAAACGCCTGGAGCGAGCTAGCGACAACGATAAGTTGATAATGATCACTACCTGAATATAAAGGATTTTTTCCATGTACCTACATGAACAAAATCCTTATTTATTATAAAATGCTACCTTTTCTATTCTAAAATAATATAGTTAGTATTAAATTAGACGCAATCTGTATTATGAATTTAAACCGAAGATATACTCCCTTCGTTTTTTAATAGATGACGCCGTTGATTTTTTCTCACATGTTTGACCGTTCGTCTTATTCAAAAAATTTACATAATTATAATTTATTTTGTTATGAGTTGTTTTATCACTCATAATACTTTAAGTGTGATGAGAAAAAGTCAACGGCGTTATCTATTAAAAACGGAGGGAGGAAGTATTATATTCGTAATACTATGTTATACCAAATCCAATAATGAATTACTACATTTTGGGATGGATGAAATACTGCACTAGGATGACAAACACAGTACCATAAATAGCACAACATAATTGATTACTCATTCGTTCTCAAAATATAGCAATCTAAAATCAAATTAGCCACAACCTCACATAAACAACGAATCTAGATGACTTATATTCTTATCAATTTATTAATTTAGTATAATGAATTTAAACAGACTCCCTTATTCAGATTTTTATCTAAATTCATTATATTAGGCTGTGTTTAATCCGATCCTAAAATACTACTCCCTCCATCTCATAATATGACAACGTGTGATCGGATAAGACGCTACACGATCCAACAGATCTTCTGAAAAAAAAAAGAAGTACCGATCATCACTATAGTCAGTACGGGGCCCACGTGTACGCCAAAAAGAATAAGACCAATACCAAGCGGGCCACACGATCGCGGCCCTTCGCTCACTCGCGTTTGCGTGCCCCCTTGGCCTTACCCCCCCCCCCCCCCCCCCCCCCCACACACACACACACTTCTGCACTGACCCATTCCCCTACCCACCGCCCGCCCGCTCTCCTCCTCCTACACGTGGGACCCACCCCCGGTGGCCCCCACGCGGCAGCGGCCAGCCCGCGCGGCGAGGCGCGGGACGCGTGGAGCTCGCCCCGGCCCACCGCGCTATAACAGTTTTCCGCCCCACTCGCATTACCTCCCTTCGCTTTTCTCTCTCTCTCTCTCTCTCTCTCTCTCTCCATCCGCGACAACTCGTCGGGATATTTATGAGCGCTGGTGGAGTGGCGTGGCGAGGTGAGGAGGTGGCTGATCTCTCTCATCAATCTCCTCCGTCGCGGTCGCAGCTGCGGGAGTGAAGCCGCCCCGCGGAGCTAGCTAAACCCTAGCCACTGCCCGGGCGGGGAGTTGGGGTTTGGGTTGGTGGCGGTGGGCCGGTGGCGGCTCGGTGGCGGAGCTCCGGTGGGGGGTGGTGTGGGTGAGAATTCCGTGCGCAGCTGTTTTGGGATTTTTTTTTCTGTTGCGTGTGCGGGTGATGCGGGATTAGTTTGGGCACTGTTGCTTCTTCACTCGATTTTGGAGATTTTTTCGGGGGGTTAACTTTATCCGCTAGCTTTCTGGGGGGTAATTTGGCCTTGCGGTGAGGTTGTACAACGCCGTTCTGATCGGCGCTCGGGTCCAGTTGCGTTTCGATTGAGTGAGGTTTTTCTGTTAATTCGGTTGGATTTTAAGGATTTTATTTTTTGTGGCTTTACTTAGCGAGGGTTCTGGTGTTCGTGTTCTGAATGGAACCGATGATCCTTAAGTGTATTTTGTTCTGTTGATAGGATCGCGCAAAAACCGGACGCCTGTATGGTTTCGATGTGTTTCTATTTTAGTATGATATTTTTTTTTTTGTCATTGGGAATGGGGAACACATAGTACGATGCATGATTAAAATAGTTTAAATAAAGTTGATCTTTATCTAAGAGCATTCATCTAATTGTAAAAAAACCACCAGCAGTCTAACACTATGGTATCTTCATGTGGCAGAATGGAGTGGAAGTTATTCGATGATTTCCCAGGATTTTGACTAGGCCACAGATGGTTACAAGTTGCATTCATGGTCAAAATTGTGTCTGAACATAGAGATTCTTTGGAGTTCATAGACGAAGTGATTTGTTTTGTTCAATACTTCCACACTTATAATGGGTGCTGTCTGCTCAAGGAAGAGAAGCCAATTAGTGCACGAGGATGACTCTTTCCAGACATCTTCCAGGTTCTCAAAGACCAGCAGCTTGAAATGGCTGCTGCTTACACTGCCACGCAGCAATTCCGATGTCTCCCGCAAGGGCCAGGGAAAGGGCCCTGGTCGTTGCCCATCTCTAATGGAGCTTTGTGTGGCAAAAGCCTGCGAGGTACTTTGGTGCCATCTCTAATGTGTCTGATTTCGCCAATGGATGCTGCCATTTTCACTTGCCTTTTGTTTAACGTCCTGGTACTTGCAGGATATTAACAAGTATTCTAGTTTTTCTGTATTGCCGAGGGATCTCAGCCAGCAGATTTTTGATGAATTGGTAGCGTCGAACCGTCTCACGGAGACATTGCTTGAAACTTTTCGGGATTGTGCACTACAGGTAAGATTGTTCATGCTTACAGGCATGACACATAATTTGGTCTTGTAACATATGAGTACTTACAAGACTTCAAGAAAAGAATGATGTTACAATAACAATGAGCTGGTATTCCTCACCAAAAAAAAAGAAAAGAAGAGCTGGTATACTTTAGCAAGAAAGTAACAAATGGAACCAGTTTCATCAAACTATATATTTATTTAAGAGCAGGCTCTTAATTGCACTTCCTTTATTTGGAAGTCGAATTTTCTCAGCATGCGTAATTGATAATTAGCTTTTGTATTGGGAAGGTCATCTGATAATTGTCTATATAAGGCTGAGTTTTTCTCCGTGGGATAACAAATACTGCATACGTTTGACAATCAGGACATTGATTTGGGGGAGTATCCTGGAGTGAATGATGCTTGGATGGAAGTAGTGGCTTCTCAAAGGCATTCATTGTTATCAGTTGACATTTCTTGCTCTGAAATAACTGATAGTGGGTTATATCTTCTTAGAGATTGTCCAAACATGCAAAGCTTGGCATGTAATTACTGTGATATGATCTCAGAGCATGGCCTAGGAATCTTGTCAGGTCAGTAACATGCTACTTACTGAGCCGTGCTCTTATAGGACTAATTTGGGTCATCTTGCAGAGCTTTAAGCATGAGCTTAAATCTTTTAGCAGTGCCTTAAGATTATATGATTACAACAGAGATGGTTTTGGAACAGATTGTTAGTATATAATTAAACTCCTTATTTGAGAAACTTAACCCACTTGATCGCTTATTAGATAGATTAGTTTCTTCCTTGTATAGTTCTTGAATGTTTTGGCTGTTTGTCATGTTAACTATCCTGTTGAACTAGATATTCATGCCTTTTAAATATCCAGGTCTTTCAAACCTGACATCTGTCAGTTTCAAGAGAAGCGATGGTATTACTGCTGAAGCAATGGAAGCATTCGCTAATTTAGTTAATTTGGTAAATCTTGATCTCGAACGATGCCTAAAGATTCATGGTGGCCTTGTTCACTTAAAAGGTACCTCAGCTCCTAAACATCACATTTTATATGCTTACTACTGTGGGTATGTAGAATTCTAAATTGAATTTTTGTAGTCCTTTTGGCTTTCACCCCTCCCCTCCCTACCTGAATGTCATAATCCTGTCAGGTTGCAACTTCAACTGCCTAGAAATTGATAGTTTGGTATATTGGCTGCATTTATCCTTTCACAGGCCTCAGGAATCTGGAGTCACTCAATATGAGATATTGTAACAACATTGCAGATTCAGATATCAAATACTTATCAGGTAACAACAGCACATATATTTATTGGGATCCCATATTTATTTCCTTTGATATTCCTGCTTGACATAGTATAACTGTATAAGGTGCTTTTTAAGCTCCACTTTTTATAGAAATTGAGCTATTGTTATTTTAAACTATAAGGAATATATATCACTCTTTATCTCATCCTTTCCAGGCTGACAAGCACCTTTCTTTTGCGCAGATCTCACAAATTTGAAAGAATTGCAATTGGCTTGTTGTAGAATCACTGATCTGGGTGTTTCTTATCTTAGAGGTAAACAGGCCCATAATTTTAATCATTCTTGATTAGGACATTGATCTTTCATTTTTAATGGTTGAACAACCAAAAGACGAAAGAGTCATCCTTCTGTTTTGCGTTTTATGGGTGTACTCATGATCTCCATTTAATTGTTTACCTCTGACCTTATCTAAAGCTTCTCATGTTTTCTATTTGTCATTTGTTTTCTCTAGGCTTGTCCAAGCTAACACAGTTGAATTTGGAGGGCTGTCCAGTGACTGCTGCCTGTTTGGAAGCTATATCAGGTCTTGCAACTTTTCTTAATAGTGTATTGGGATACTACAATTGGTGGCAGTGTTCACCTCTTTCAAAGCACCTGATTGCATCTAGAGAACACCATAAAAACACAGCCTTGTGTGTCATTTCCTTTTGTAGGATTGGCTTCTCTGGTGGTGTTGAATTTGAGTCGGTGTGGCATATACGGTGAAGGCTGTGAAAACTTTCAAGGTAATTGTAATGCCAACTGCTGACAAACTGGAATAATGCCAACATACATGTTTTAAGTAAATTCAGGTGAGTAGTAAATATGGGGGCATTGAACGATGTTTGCATAAAAGCTGGAAGGATGTTTTGTGAGCTTTGTATGTTCAAGATATAATTATCCATGGAACCTTTTGTCATTGTTATACACTGGCAGTTGTAATAACTGATGACGTGAACTCTAGTGAAAATAATTGTTGACAGAATTACCTAATATTATGTTTCCACCTGGTTTACACCAGCTCGAAAAGTTTATGCCCTGCATATCTGTTCTTCTATTCATTACAACAGTTCTGCTTTGCAGGTCTTAAAAAATTGAAGGTTTTAAACTTGGGGTTCAATAATATCACAGATGATTGTTTAGCACATCTGAAAGGTAAGACTAAGTTCTTGTTAGAACTTTATTTACATTTAAGAATATGGATGTTTATGCAGGAAATATAAGTGGTGCAGTCAATTTTTTCTCTGTTGTTTAAGAAATATATCTGGCTTCATTATGTTAGCCAGTAGGCACTAGTGAATATTTCCTGTAAGGATTTTAAAAATATATTTGGATGGAGAAATGAACTTGGTGATATTTATCATGAAACAGTGACATTTCTGGTAGAAGTTCGTAATATTAACCATGCAATTTTGAAATTGGCAAATTGATTGTGGTTTGAGCTTTCAATGCCAAATTATTGGAATAAAAGAGGCATTATACTGATTGATATGTTATATATATTTCTCAAGAATGTTATCATAGACTGGAGAGAAAAAGAAGATAGAGCATGGTATTTTGTGGTACATTGTGTTGTGTACATAGAAACTGAAATATCACTTTAAAGTCACACAACTATTATTGGGTAGCTAACTGGTAACATTTGCTGCTTCTAGAGTTGATCAATTTGGAATCTCTAAACTTGGACTCATGCAAGGTTGGAGATGAAGGCTTATTACATCTGAAAGGTGAGCTAGTTTTTAATCATTTTCATTTTTCAATACTCTTACATAATTTGTTAGAATCATCTGCTCACTCTTACCTTTTCACCTTTCAAAAAAAAAAAAACTTACCTTTTCAATTTTGCTCCCAAAACATGTTGAAGCCAATAGCTTAGAGTTTAATTTTCTTGTTACTTGTGATTTTCAATAGTACGATACAGTTGTCAGCCGCACTTTGTTCCTTGTGTCTATAGTATTTATGTCGGCCTGTACCTGTTATAACTGCTTTTCTGTGTACTGTACATTCAGTTGTTTAAGAGCATTACTTGGTTTGTTGATTATTAATTATTATCATTGTCTCGTTGGTGCATTTGTGATCTATTTACTGTGACTATATATGCCTTATGTTATGTGTAGGCCTTATGCTTTTGAAAAGTTTGGAGCTATCTGACACCGAAGTTGGAAGCAGTGGACTCCAGCATCTATCTGGTCTGTTTTCACTTATGAACAATAATATTTCTAGCTCTAACCCTTTTTAGCAGTTAAGTGCCATGCAATGTCATTCATGTTGTAAAACACTGGATAATAGGACTTATTCTGCATCTTTGGCATGAATAATGTACAAGATTACTTTTATGAAGTGTTTTCGGCAAGTGGCAAAACATAAATGTGTTAATGCTACAGTTTTATGTGCATCTTGTGATTGTTTTTATCATTTTATTTTCTTAATCTCTTTACTGCATGTATTGTAGATTTGTAGTATCTAGCATGTGAACAGTTACTGAATAATATGTTTGCAACCAGTGAATGTTCAGAAAAGTGAAATGATTAATACATGCTCTCATCGTATCCTTGTTATGTCTGATCATCTTAGAAAACTTGTCAAGTTGTGCAACGATTTTTGTACAGTTTTCTCAATCCGATTATAATGCTTAACTGGCACAACCTGCTACATCACAAATCCTCTGCAGTTATTTTTGTTATTATCTGTATTTGGTTGTCGTTGCACGGGCATTTGAAGCATTTGATTGGAAAGCTATTAAGCTTTTACAGGCCTTCGGAATTTGGAAAGCATCAATCTCTCGTTTACGTTAGTTACTGATACCGGTATGAAGAAGATATCTGCACTGAATTCACTGAAGTCAGTTAATCTTGACAATCGGCAGATTACTGATGTTGGCTTAGCAGCACTTACAAGTATGTATTATATGCTACAACTTTGGTAATGCATGATACTTCTTTTGTACGAATTGCACTAATATAATAATGATCAGTATTGGTTGGCGCTAACTGCTAGCTGCAGTTTTTTTTTCTTCGCAACTTTGTTTTGGATCTCACTGATTATAATATACTTCTTTTTTTTCTTGTTTTTTATTTATGTTTGATACCTTGCATCTCGTGGGGGTTTTGGTGTAATTTTGCAAGATCATATGTAACTTGATCTATTAACATGCAGCGAGTAGTTGCAAATCCTAATTTCAATGACACTTTATATTAGTTTTGATCCTTGGGAGGTAATGCAGGTCTCACTGGGTTGACTCATCTGGACCTTTTTGGTGCTAGGATAACGGACTACGGCACAAGCTGCTTCAGATGTAAGGGCATACTCTGAAACTATTTCAATTTTAGAATTATTATACTAAATTGCATAATTGCGTCCATTTTATTGAGACGACTCTCTGAATTTGGTCTTCGGCTAGCTTAAAATCATCTAGAAAGTATCTATGTTGATTACTTGGTTGTACCTGTGTACCTCGAAGAGTCAACTACATTATACAATGCTACATCAATGCCAATACAAAATGGATTTATTAATGTTAGCTACAACAAAATGAGCTTGCAATTTTTTTCGTCCAATATTTATCAGTCTGATCTGTACCTTGGTAAATTGGTACTAGGCAATACACTTGGTACTAAATGTATTTTGCTCCCTCTGAACCCTGTCAAGTAGACATATCTATAGATAAGAGTCTTATAAGCATAGTGGCATATGATTTTAGCAGCATTATCAGAAATATCAGATTGATTATCATCTGCTGAATCCTATATGTTCACGTGGCACATCAGCTAACATGATCTATGCTATTTCAGTTTTTAAGAATCTTGAATCTCTTGAAGTCTGCGGTGGGTTAATTACTGATGCTGGAGTGAAGAATATCAAGGATCTCAAAGCTCTGAAGCAACTCAATCTTTCTCAGAACGTTAACCTGACAGACAGAACCCTGGAGCTGATTTCTGGTATTATTCCTCCGTGTCAAATATGACGTCCCTATGTGCCCACTCTATTGTTGTCTATCTGTGCTGTTATCACATGACAATATGACATGATTGCCCGGTTTGCAGGCTTAACTGCTTTAGTCTCGCTGAACGTCTCCAACACTCGTGTATCCAATGCCGGCCTCCGCCACCTGAAGGATCTGCAGAACCTGCGCTCGCTGTCGCTTGATTCCTGCAGGGTCACGACAAGTGAGGTGAAGAAGCTCCAGGCGACGGTGCTCCCCAACCTGATAAGCGTTCGACCCGAGTAGCTGGACACTACATGATCACCTGTAAATAATCATCTGGATGGCTTCATGTAGATAGCTTTGCAAGGGCCTGGATTGAAGCCAGATTAATAAGTAAAGTCTATGGTAGCATTTACTAGGTCCTTCCTGCTCCGTTTAACGGGATCTTTTCGTTTTCAAGTACTGAAAAAATTACTTGTATTTCCTTCACTCCGTGTACCCTCCAAGGCGTGACGGGAAGGAACAAAATTGTAAATATTGCGCTTCCTCGCCATTGTGGGATGCTTATGTGTAGTGTGGTGTACAGTGCCGCATTTTCTGTGGCAGTTTGTGATGTCATTGTGCTTGGGTTTCTTCTTTCTTCCGCATTGGCTCTCTGTCTCTCATTTGCTCTGTTTTACTGCAGGTTTATTAGACTAATAGCATGCAGGGTGGAACTGAAGGAATAAATTGGACAACGTACTATTATGCTATTCAGAAGCACTTAGACCGTTGACAGGGGAAAGACCAACATTTGGATACGGGAACAATGGCGACGGAATGAACGATGGGGCACAATGTATGGATTACCTCCAACTTGTAGGTGAACATATCCTATGTATACAAGATTTCCGTGACAGACATCTACTCCTAATAGTACTGCACGTATATGTAAAGTGTTACTACCTCCATTTTTTAATAGATGACGCCGTTGACTTTTTCTTACATGTTTAACCATTCGTCTTATTAAAAAAAATTATGCAAATGTATAAGATATAAATCACACTTAAAGTACTATGAATAATAAAATAACTCATAACAAAATAAATTATAATTACGTAAATTATAAGACGAATGGTTAAACATGTGAGAAAAAGTCAACGGCGTCATCTATTAAAAAACGGAGGGAGTATATTTAAATTCATTATATTTTAATCATAAAAAAATTGAAAATTTTAACGGTTTTAAGAGTAAAAATCTGTCAGAATTGTCTTTTTTGTTATGGTTAAAATATAATAAATTTAAAGATAAAATTTTACACGTATGCACAACATTATTAAAAGTATGTGTCTAATTTTTTACTGTGACATTTGCTAATTGGTATGCACGAAATGTGCACAGTATATGTTCCCAGCTCGTAGAACGCATGGAGGCGGTGCAACTGTGCTAGGAGCAGTGACGGTAAGCAGGTTTTCGCTGCCCATCAGGCCGTCACGTCCTAAGATTCTGAACATGACCAAAGCAGAAATGTACAGTCCAGTCCAGTCCGGCACAAATGCACAATGGCTGCGGCACAGCTGCAGATCTCGATAGGTTGCCGTTGTCGCTGCACATTTTCGAAGGTTTGTAAACTCAGGAGGCACCGGCGATTGTAACGAACTGAGCTGACAGTGCGGATCACGGGATCAGTCAACTCAAGCACACGCAACACGTATAAATATATCGCGGCCTACCGTTCAAAACGTGGCCACATGCGCGTGCCAATTCAAACGAGTGCAGTAGCAGCTAACTTAGCCATAGCCAACATTTCTATGGCGGAGCAGAGCGGCCGCGTCGCCGTGCCGTTCGCTGCCTTGGCACTCCTCACCGTCGTAGCAGCCGGCGTCGCGCTGCCGCTCGCTCCTTCCTCCGGCACCGGCATCCAAGACGGCCGCCGCAGCGAGCACTCACTACTACGGCACGTCCCGGACGAACCCCAGAAGGCGCCGCCGACGAGTGTCCATGCTCGACCAATCAACAAGAAGGTAATTTACTCGCGCACGTCGCCACGTGACACGCGAATGGAAAATGTTCACTGCAAAATCACGATGCATTGATCGGTGGCTTGGTGCGTATAGCAGGTGACGCGAGGCAAGATCGAGGCCGGCTTAGCTCGGTCCCGGGCGGCCATCCGCCGGGCGGCTCGCGCGACGCCGCCGTCCGACGAGAGCATCCGCCGCCGCGGCTCAGCCTCCACGGTCGTCGCCGCGGCGGGCGACGACGACTACGTGCCGCGCGGCGCCATCTACCGCAACGCGCGTGCATTCCACAGGTACGTACGTACACCGTCGATCCATCGATCCACTCCTCTACCGTTGTTGCAAAAACCGATGTGCATTTGCGATTAGGAGCTACGTGGAGATGGAGAGGAGGTTCAAGATCTGGACGTACAGGGAAGGGGAGCCGCCGGTGGCGCACATCGGGCCGGGCACCGACATTTACTCCATCGAGGGGCAGTTCATGTACGAGATGGACGACCCGCGGAGCCGCTTCGCGGCGCGGCGCCCCGACGACGCCCACGCCTTCCTCCTCCCCATCAGCGTCTGCAACCTCGTCCACTACGTCTACCGCCTCAACGCCACCGGCGACCTCGCGCCGCTGCGTGGCCTCGTCGCCGACTACGTCCGCGTCGTCGCCGAGCGCTACCCCTACTGGAACCGCTCCCGCGGCGCCGACCACGTCATCGTCTCCTGCCACGACTGGGTACGTACGTATGGACCACTTGGAGATGGATTTTTAATTCATCCCTCGATATCCTTTGATTCTTACGTTACCACCTAAATAGTTATAAAAATATAAAAAAAATAATAAGATAGATAATATGAGATATATCACACTGCAAATATACAAAGTTAATTTCGATTCTACAAGTTATAATAAAAACAACAAATTAAATTGAACATGTTAACATATATTCTCAGTTATATTTGTTATTTTTGTTAGAACTTATAGAAATCGAATTCGAACAGTTATTTTTGTTAGAACTTATAGAAAACGAATTCGAATTTTTGAACTTGCAGGTTTGTAAAGTGATATATTCACATTAATTTATATTATTAATATTTTTTTAAAAAAATATGATTATTTAGACAACATTTAAGCACTCTAAGTTTGTTCCTGCAAGAATTAATTAATTTGTGTCTCGATCATATCACTGAAACTAAGTTGGCCGGTGATGCGCAGGCGCCGATGGTGACCAGCGCGCACCGGCAGCTGTACGGCAACGCGATCCGGGTGCTGTGCAACGCCAACACGTCGGAGGGGTTCAGGCCGCGGAAGGACGCGACGCTGCCGGAGGTAAACCTCGCCGACGGCGTCCTCCGGCGCCCGACCGCGGGGCTACCGCCGGAGAACCGCACCACGCTCGCCTTCTTCGCCGGCGGCAGGCACGGCCACATCCGCGAATCGCTCCTACGGCACTGGCTGATCGGGAACAAGGGCGGCGCCGCCGCCGACGGCGACGGCGACGGGGACATGCGCGTCCACGAGTACCTCCCCGCCGGCGAGGACTACCACGCGCAGATGGCCGCCGCGCGGTTCTGCCTGTGCCCGAGCGGCTTCGAGGTGGCCAGCCCGAGGGTGGTGGAGTCCGTGTTCGCCGGGTGCGTGCCGGTGATCATCTCGGAGGGCTACCCGCCGCCGTTCGGCGACGTGCTGGACTGGGGCAAGATGTCGGTGGCCGTGCCGGTGGCGAGGATACCGGAGCTGAGGGCCATCCTGCGGCGGGTGTCGGAGCGGAGGTACCGGCTGCTGCGCGCCCGGGTGCTGCAGGCGCAGCGCCACTTCGTGCTCCACCGCCCGGCCCGCCGGTTCGACATGATCCACATGGTGCTCCACTCCATCTGGCTCAGGCGGCTCAACGTCAGGCTCCCCTACTGATGAATGATGATCAGTCCATGCCGATTTATCTTCATGTAACATGTGCGTAATACGTTTTCCGAATTGCTAAGCATCTGTCGACAGAAAATACATATCCAAATCTTGCAAATTTTGAATCACCGGATGTGCTTCGCGATTCGTGCTCCAGGTGCTTCTTCTCCAACTCCAGCGGCCTCTTCTTCTCCGGCGCCGGCGAATTAGGGTCCCGGAGTGGGGTGGGGTGGGGAAGAAGGGGGAGGTGGCCGGGCTTAGAGGGATGGCCATGGGAGGCGGCGGCCCGGCGGTAGGCGGCGAGGCGCCGGCGGCGGCGCCGTAGCCGCGGGGAAGGAGGATGGCGGTGGGCCGGCGTTGGCGACGGGGGCATCTCGCCGCCAGTGGCTAGAGGAGGGAGGAGAGGAGAGGGGGAGGAGGTCAGCCGGGGAGACCTCGCTGGCGCCGTTAACGCCTGCGGCGGCACGCTCGGGCAGCGGAGGTGGTGGCACTGATCGCACGAGCGACGCCGCGGTGTCAGGAGAAAGGGGGAGAGGAGGAGATTTTTAGGTTAGTTTCTCTGCACGAATCTCAAAGTAATCGGGTGGTCCAGAATTTACAAGATTTTTAGAGGGTTTTCAGTCAAATGATGTATAGACAGCCTCGTATGTTTTTCCTCGACGACATCATCATTAATTTTTAATTTTCGGTATCCATTGGTAAATGGGAGGAACGTCTTGCAAAAAGCCAAAAAAAACAAATATTATATTTTCCCAATAGACCTTTAGTACTCACTAGGCCCCTTAATCTCAACATCATGTGTATTGTTGCAAGTCGTGTAACACATACCGAAAGCTTCTCTACCAAATAGAGATCACAATTATCACCGATTCATTTTTGCATATTTAGTCATTACCAACAAGATTGATATCCAACCGTAGATATGTAAGGATTGGAACATAGGCATATGGGCTTAAGGATATAACTGAATCAAGGCGTAGACAGTTAACGAGGTTCCATGTCATAGGTTCATTTTACATTAGTGGAGTAGAGTTCTGTCAGCGAAGCCTTGGGCTTAGTGCGAAACATGTTATTTGCAGCTGCTACATGTTTCGGCAACTTTGATAAGCAAGACTATTTACAGCAAAATCGTGTTTGCAGAACTCCAGTGGGTGGTCGTTTTCGCTCCCCAGCACCTGCGCATGGCAAAGAAACATCACAAACTCGAACCTTATGCAAGCTGAACTGCTGAAATTTTATATTTAGCAAGTATAGCATATGAAATCAAAAGGAGTGTCGTAACCAAGGGCAACAGAGGACGACTTTGGGGGTTATCAAGAGACTTACTAGATCACAGTCTGCTGAAGAGAACACTTTGTACAGTTCAACAAACAGGTAAATACTCCCATTAAACCTGAAGAAGCTGGCTGGCGAATATCACTTTCTCGTCTTTGCAATGCCCTCAAGAACTCATCTGCGCTAAGGCTCCCATCCCGGTTTGCATCGAACACAATGAAAATGACGTCCACCACTTTATCAGTCAAGTCCACTTCACAAACCTACAAAAAAAATGTTGTAAAGTCAATCAGAAAATGCAGCCAATTATGTGGGTGTCTTGGGAAGGTCCTACTCCCAAGACCTAGGACCTAGCTGTTCAGTTAGCACAGGGCTGGAAATATGAAACAAGCCAGTGATAGTCCAAAATAGCTTAAGACTTACATTAACATTAGCTGATTCAGACTACATCTCATGTCAAAAGGAAATAAACGGAATTATGAAGAATCTTACATGAGTTGCTGCACGTTTTAGATCCTGCTTGGTCAGCAAACCGTTTACTTTGCCATAGCTGAAGATTGCCATTGCAAATGGTTCTAATTTTCGCCGCAGATCAGCAAAAGCCTTGAACTCCTGAAGTTCAGGTAATAATTATGATGATAAAGAGAGACATTAAACCCAAGTACTACAATTGGAATATCTGGATAGCAAACTTTCAAACCTCAAAGGTAATGCGCAAATCCTTGAGATCAGGATAATCATCAAAATCATCAACTCTGTCAAGTAGCTTGTTTATGTGATTCATATCTGCAGAAGCAACCATGGATAATGCAAAGTCCTTCACAGATATTGTCTTGGATGATTTGACATCATAGTGACTGAATTCCAAGCGAACAATCTGCAGATAATTGAATGAAAAATTATGAGATATCAAGTATATACAATGATGACAAACCGGACCAGAGGCAATAACAGATTAATCACGCGTATACCCGCTACACAAATACACAGCAAGTAAATTTTTTACCCCTATGTTGTACTGGGGCATTCTATAAAATGTACAACACATTGGGTGTGGTATAGTAGTTCTGGGGTTTATAATCTCAACTTTATGTTTCTTTGTTGATCCCACTTTTGGTTTTCGATGGATTCTGAAATGCTGCTTTAGAGAAAGAACACAATGACAGTTCTCCAATTACACTAGGACAAAACAAATCAATGAATGTACAGGCATTGGACTTTGACCTTTGCATAGTGTTGTTCTTCAGTGGCAACACATCACAAAATATAAAAACAAGGAAATTCAGCAAATGCTGTGCTTGTATAATTATATTAGGGATGTGGCGTGTGGGTTGTCGAGGTGTTATTTCCTACCCTCCTTTACTTCCTTATGTGATTAGATAGTCTGGAAAAATTATTTACTCCCTCCGTCCCAAAATATAAGGGATTTTGGGTGCATATGACACATCGAAGTGCTATGAATCTAGACAGACAATGTGTCACATCCACCCAAAATCCCTTATTTTGGGAAAGGAAGTAGCTTTTAGTTCAAGTCTCTGAAATGCTGCATCCACAATAAGATCGTTCGGAACCATAATGATGTTAATGAAACAAAGGATGAAAGTACAAAAAAAATTATTTAGCTTTCAGTTCAAGTTTCTCATGTGTTGCATTCAGAATAAGATAGTTCGGAACCATAATTATGTTATTGGAACAAAGGATGAAATTTTTTTAAAAAAATCACCTCATCATGCAATTGCTTCAAAAAATTGGAGAACTTATCATAGCGTAACTGTTCATTGCCATCCTTGCCGAAGAAGTACTCAACCAGTCCACCATTTTCCACTGACTGACCAACCTTAAGACCAAAACGTAAACCATCCCTATGGGCAGCTCCTTGCCTATGATAGGACCGCATCAGTGCCATTACTTTCTTAAACTCTTCTTTGTCTATTTCCCTGCGAAATTCAAATGCCAGATTAGAGTAAAGAAATAGCATTAAAAAAAATTGCCAAATTGTCCATACCCTTCTTTACCATCAACTAACAAGTGAGATGATTGAACATGCTCATAAAAGCAGGTCTTTTCTGGACCACAAATTTAACTGCACATGAATTGTCACATGTAAACAACAATATATTCAATTTATCCTTGTGTAAATCCTAGGGAAAAGGAGATAGTATACTTATAGTACCTTTAAAGGCTTCAGCAAATAATAAAGTTCAGAAATTAGATGAAAAATGCATAAGTGAATAGATTAGGGCTGTCAAATCTTTCTTATTTAGCTCCCGGCAACCTTGCAAGCATGCAATGTTGATAGTAATTAACTGAGAATTTGATATACATTCGCCAGTGACCAATGACATTAATTTGTTTGCAGGACTCCTAGAGTTGAGGTTTGGCATAGGCTATAGGGGAAAACTGATTATACCAGAATGATGCTGCACATATATAGTTAGTGTATGGGTGGACTATTCTTCAGGTCTCGTGTGTAAGACTGTAAGGTCCTTCTATCATGAATGGGGGTTTGGCAATGGAGCATAGTAGCATACTGGTAATCTGTAAGCTCTATACACGGTATGATCAAGTCCATTCAAGAGAAGAGAATGTAGGGATGCTATCATAGAATATACATGCAGCCATCATAATTAAAGAAACATCAGTTAGTATAAATTAATGAAGTACACTTCAAACTAAAATTTGTAAGTGAAATACATTTTTTAATGAAAATGGTTAAGGTGCTTGTACAATTAAGGAATAGATGCATATAGATCTGAAGAGCACAGTATTTGGTTATAAGTTTACAACCAGGTCGAGAAGCTGGAGGATAGCTTACCCACTGTGGTCAAGGTCAAACATCTTGAAAGCTATGTTGAAACTTGATTCAGGAATGCTAAGCAATGTCACAAAAAAGATGTACCTGTCATGGCAAGCAGTTTCAGCAAATTCATCAAGTTACTTCTGCTTTCATTCAATAAAACAATAGAGCAGCATATAGCGCTAATGTCATACCATACCAGTGGCACTCATTAACCAAAATGTTCATATCTAAGCATTGGTGATTATTAGTTGCGATGATGTTATGCTTATGGCAACTTAATGTATGGTCCACATAATGTGTTTAAGGGAGGATTCAAACCCAATATGGATAGCAAACAGACTGTTCTACTTGCCAATAGAACCTGGTGCATTTTCTGTAAATCACTACATGACAATAATTGTGCCGGGTGCAAACAATTCTGTCTGGTTCTGAAATTAGATACCACGCCTAAGGACACAAATCAGTGAGTCGCTACTTACTCGGCAAAGGAGATGAGCCCATCTCCGTTCGTGTCAAACAGCATGAAAAATTCAGATGGGGCACAGTGTAGCTCGCCAGGGTTGCGCTCTCCCCTGAGACTCCCTTCCCTGACAATTTTCGATTCAGATGGAGGAAAAACGGGGACAACCGCCCTCATCAAATCGGCGGGTAACATGTAAACTTCACCCTCTGGGTTCCGGATGGACGCGAAATATTCAAAGATCTTGCAGTAAAAACACCACACAATTATTACTACACAAACCAAGAAGAATTATCATGTCATGTTGTGGATACACAAAATTGCTCTGAATATGGCACATTGGTCGCTACCTTTTCAGGAGGGCTGCGCGTCCGAATCCTCTTCTCGTAGTTGAAGAACACCCTTCTGCGATACGAGTCTACATTCGAGGAAACATTGCGACGAAAATCATCGTGCCGTTTGTAAAATAGCGGATTTAAAATTTTTCAGAGGCGAATAAACGAGTAGCAAAATACTACTGGACAAATTCGCTTTTCACGCAAAATTAGTATCGACGAAAACAATGGGAATGAAACCCAGTCGCTCTCCCCCGCCATAAACGCGCCAAAAATCGCCCGCATTACAACCCAAAACAACACGCATGAACAATAAAAAAAAAACAAAAATCAAATGCCCTCACCTCCGAACAGGAACCTGCGCTTCTCCTCCCGCTCCTCCTCCTCCGCGACGTCGCCGAACGCCGCCACCTCATTCCCCGCCTGCCCGGAGTCCGCCAGCGGCCGCGGCGACGGCGGCAGCAGCCAGATCCCCAGCCCCGACCCGGCAGCCACCGCCACCGCCGCGGCCGCCGCCCCCCTCGCGTCGCGGCGCGGGGCCGCCGCGGCGGATGCGGAGAAGGCGCGGGAGGATCCGAGCCGTCGGATGGCGGAACGGACGGACGACGAGCGGGTCAGCGCGGCGGCCATGGCGGTAACAAAAAAAAAAAAGAAAAAAACGGTCTCGTGAGGGGGGGAGGGAGGAAGCGGCGATGCGGGGGCGAGAGGCGAGAGGAGGTGGTGGTGGGCGGTGGCCGAAGCGAGACGCAAGGAATTAGTAGGAGGAGGCGATTAGCGCGGGGGGCTAAGCTTGCCATTAATGGGCGTTTCCATTGGTCGTGAGACGCGGACTTGCCCCGGTTTTGTAGTGGGCCTGGGAAAGTGGGAACCATACACGCAAAAGACAAATTGTTCCTTTTTCATTTGGAGCGTGGAGAACTGGAAATACAAACGTCCTGGATAAGGCACTGGGATTATTTTCCTTGTTTTTGCTAAAGCCTAAAAGTCTACTATAATTTTGCCTTGAATGTATGGGTTTATATGCCATGTTGGAAGCACTATACCATAATATCAAGAACTCCTGGATTATTTCCATTGAGGTCCCCTTTGTTTTTTATTATATATCTTAGGTGTACTTTTCAAACGGGAAAACAATGCATTTTTATAAAATCTTCGGTTTCTTCAGTACTCCTTCTATCCACAAGAGTTTTGATAGCCTCTTCAGTTTATTTAGTACTCTCTCTACCTATAAGATATAGACATATTTCATATTTTAGTTTTTCTAAATAAGTTGTTCGTATTTGCAGTCTCTATGCATCCAAAACTTAAATGGCGAGATAATGTAAATGTTTGAACTAAACTTGAGGAGTCATCTTAATACTGATTGGTTGCATGTGTGCATATACTTCTTGATCTTTGTTACATGCAAGATGATTTAATTTCTCCTTAGTATTGGTAATAAAGTATTAAGTGTAACTTTTTGTGGAAGGAGGGAGTACTTCGCTTCTTGTATTTATAAGTTATTTTGGCTTGATACCTTTTCAATTGTGGTCCTCTTAGACATCATACAGGGTATGTGACTTCAACAAATTTGATGTTGTTATTTTGTTGGTTGTAAGTGTGATCTATATCAAGTGGCTACAGGGGATGCTCACTTGAGAGTTTTTTTTCTCTGATGAACTAAAATATGCTATAATTCTTCCTAGGATATCTAATACCCTATATCTGAAGTTCTAGTACTCTCTCCATTTGACTACACAAGGCGTAACTTCTTTGGATGAAAAACCAAGGAAGCTCCTATAATTACCGCAGAATTAGGGGTCTTTAAAACAACCAAAGCAAACTAACGAATAGCGTTTACTGCATGCATGCGCAGATGAGAATTACGGGATTCAAAGAGATGCCGATGCAGCTGCCTTCAATGCATGCATGTGCATGGACGAGAATAACGGAGTGGTGCTGCTGCATCTGCTGCCCTATATTATGGAACTTTTGAAAAAAAAAACAATTATGCCTTGTATAATAGAATGGACGGAGTATTCATTTTGAGTCTGAATGCCTCTTAACTGTCTATTGGTGTGGCCTCTCATTTGAAGTTGCGCTATCCTTCTTCACTGCTTGTTTTTTTTTTATATAAACTTTTGTTTAGTTGTCATGCCATTGATGTGGTGTTGCCTCCTAGACTCCCAATAATTGTGTGCAACATAGCTTCCTAGTTTGTTCTCAGGACTATTTGTGCTCGTGTTTCTTTCTCAAAGTTTCATCTAAATGTATGCTCTCGTTGTTCTTTTAAACATGATATTAACTTTGAAGATTTTACTTTTGCATTCAACATTTGTAAATTGTGACTATTATTTTCATCGTTGACAAATCTAGCTAAAAGCTCATTTGATTTCGTTCATTTTTGTGTTGTTGTTATAGTAACTATTTTGTCTATTTTCCTTGTTTTGCTAGTAATTTTCTTGATGTGTTTTTACCTATATAATGTACTGCCTTCGTCCTATAATATGAAAAATTCTAGTTATGAATCTGAACTAGTGTTTGTCTAGAATCATAGCTAAAAGTTATATATTTTAGGATAGAGTGAGTATTGGAGTAGAAATTTATATTGAACTTAATTAAGTTTTACATGTCCTTAATTTGGTGCTTGTTCTAGGAACCTACATTGATAAGAAATGCCCATTCACCGGTACCTTAACAATTAGTAGTTGCATTATTGCAAGCTAGAACACGACCCAATGCTAAAATGAACAGGACTATCATCGTTGTAGGAAGTAGGAACTATCTTCACTTTGTCAAGAAGTATTATAGTAATTTGAGTTTTGTTTGTTATTTTTGTTACAACTTGTAAAAGTTAAATTTTAACTTGCATGTTTGTGGATTGATATATTACATATTGATCTATCTTAGTCATATTTTTTCAATTTTTTTCATAACCATTTAGATTACATGCAATAAACGGGTGGACGTCCACTCGAGCTGTTAAAACAGTTTCCCAGTGCACTATGCTTAATACCATTTCCTATCATATAAAAAATGCTTCAAAATTAGTATTTTCATTTGGTCATAGGGTGTTCGATTCCAAACCTATCTAAATATTTGCATATGCTTGATTGACTATACCACAAAATGTACCTTGTTAACACAACTTTCATCGAGGTTCAAATCATTAAAAGCTTTTCTTGCGTATAGTAGATTGCTGAATGTTGGTTATGACTCTGCATTGCTAATGTGCCCATGCATGCCACTGTCCAAGATTGCGAGGCTCAATGTTTTGAAGGTCATCCTAGGCTCCTAGCAGGGTCAAAGAAGGGTGCAGGAAAGAAGGCATTCACTGTTGCCCGAAGAAAGTATCAATGACTGAACATTCAATTGTGGTTCTAAACTGTTGAAAGAGAGGTGTAGAAATTGCGGTTCTAAATTGTTGAATTAATTGTTGTGCAATTCATGTGTCATGTACGCAAACATGATTGTGGGAAATGAAGGGGATTGCGGTTCTAAAATCTAAAACGGAGGTGTTGCTTACTCTGATCACTTTCTGGATTCTTTTGTATCTACTACCCCATGGAAACACGTAACCAAGCCATGAAACCATCCAAAGGACTGGAACCCCATGGAAACACGCAAGCAAAGCTATGAAATCAATGAAAAGGACGTTCATGTTTCCGGATATCCGTTGCAATAGGATTTAGGTCCTCATTGGTTGCTTACCGCTTTATATAAGCCGTAACGGCTTATTAGCTAGTAATAAAAAAACTTATGGATAAAACTTTTAAATATGTGTTCTTAACGACTTAAAAACTAATACTTAAAAAATCTATATTGAAAAAGCATCAAAATTATAAATTTTAAATTTTAAATTTTGATAACAGACTGATATAAGCGATAGCGCAAGTAATAAGGCTCTTACCTTGGTGGACAGCGACACGGACAAAACTCCAAGCCTCGATGACGATCGGTGCTTCACACTGGCAGTCTAGCATGCCGTAGACTGTTTATCCTTCTACCCCTTTTGTGCTAGAAAGAGTTCCAACCTTGGGGAGCAAGGACTTATCGCACAGACTCGGCCAAGCTGCCGAGCACCCATCAGTCCATCACGGGGAGTCATGGTCGTTCTGGACTGCTCTCGAGCATTCCGGTACTGGCTGTACTCGTACTCGTAGCAGGAAAAGCGCCTAGTGGGAATGTGTGAAACCAGATCACTGTCTGCTCTGAATCGTGCAGTGATACTTGCCGTTCAGATTTTCGGGTTGAAAACCCCAGTCCCAACTCCCAAGTTACCGATGAAAACAACCAGAAAACAGCCAAAAGCACACAGTAAAAGAGATCTACGGAGTACGTCCATGCAAGTTAGCTTCACGTGCAAGTCTCCACGTATAGGCACAGGCCGGCCCCAACGAGAGCAAGCAACCAAACCAAAGCGCTCGTTTTTAAGCGCTCCAGAGCCCTCCACGTAGTAATCTTATCCTCTATACTAACCTCTCTAGCTTCTTCCTCCAAACCCAACCCCCCCCAAGAGGTCAAAACCCTCTCCTATATAGCCACCACACTCATCCTTGCAATTAGCTCAACTCAGCACAAGTTGGCAATTCAAACAGATCACAGCAGTACTTCGCAGGTCACAGCAACACAATCAACCACGACGACGATGGCGGCGGCGAAGAAGAGCGGGAGCGAGATGACGGTGGTGCGGGGGCTGGACGTGGCGAGGTACATGGGCCGGTGGTACGAGATCGCGTCGCTGCCCAACTTCTTCCAGCCCCGGGACGGCCGGGACACGCGGGCGACGTACGCGCTGCGGCCCGACGGCGCGACGGTGGACGTGCTGAACGAGACGTGGGGCGGCAACGGGAAGCGCGACTACATCAAGGGCACCGCCTACAAGGCCGACCCGGCCAGCGACGAGGCCAAGCTCAAGGTCAAGTTCTACCTGCCCCCCTTCCTCCCCGTCATCCCCGTCGTCGGCGACTACTGGGTGCTCTACGTCGACGACGACTACCAGCACGCGCTCGTCGGCGAGCCGCGGCGCAAGGACCTGTGGATCCTGTGCCGGCAAACGAGCATGGACGACGAGGTGTACGGGCGGCTGCTGGAGAAGGCCAAGGAGGAAGGGTACGACGTCGAGAAGCTGCGCAAGACGCCGCAGGACGACCCGCCGCCGGAGAGCGACGCCGCGCCCACCGACACCAAGGGGACGTGGTGGTTCAAGTCGCTCTTCGGCAAATGATCGAGAAATTCTCAGCGGCCGATGGATGGATCAGAGGACGACGATGTATAGCTATAGTATGAATTTGCCTTCAGTAGCAGTGGAGAATAAAATGGACTTTTGGTGTGAGTGTGTTCTTGAGGTGATTGTGTGTTTGTAATGCTGTGCTTTACAGGAATTAATGGAAATGAACTCTTACACGTGCTTAATTTTAGTTCATGGTTTAATTGGTAAAATGTGTACTGATCAATGATGAATAAATAATAATTAGATAGGTTGAACTTTGTCAGTATGCCGGCTTTTCAGATCATGCAGTATTACTCGTTCTTCAGTAGTTCAGTGAGACTGAGAGAGAGTTCTGTTTGCTCCAATTTTATTTGTTCTTTTTTGAGTTTTCGAAGCTTTTGTTTGGGGATTCTTGAAATATTTAGAGATCACTAACTCGGCCATCATCTATTTTTAGATTTTTGTTTGGCGTATTTTACTGCTATGCGCTTGTTACTTCACATGAGCAAAACGAACTTTCAAGGTGGGGATTTTCAGTTAATTCGAAAAAAAGCTGGAGATTTTCCCTGTCAGAAGTTGTAATCTTTCGGATAGAGGAAATCCGATTTAAACGTTCCAACAAACTTTGGAGACACGCAGCGAGATTGAACTTCCGATTGAGTGGGAAACTACGGGCTCTCATCCGTTCACGCTAAAATTAGAAGTTTGTTTAAAATTGGAACGATGTGACGAAAAAAGTTAAAAGTTTGTGTATGTAGAAAAGTTTTGATGTGATGGAAAATTTGAAAGTTTGAAGAAAAAATTTGTAACTAAACTCGGCCTAAAAAGTGAACTTTTGACTCCAACTTCAAGCACATTGGTCGAGAAGGCACGGTGTCTCGTCTCCAATTGCAGTAAGAGCAGCAAATATTTGTCGATGAAGGCTATGTTTAGTTCACATTAAAATTAGAAGTTTGGTTAAAATTAGAATGATGTGACAGAAAAGTTGAAAGTTTATGTGTATAGGAAAGTTTTGATGTAATGGAAAAGTTGAAAGTTTGAAGAATTATTTTGGAACTAAACAAGGTGGGAATATTAGGGTTGGTTTGTTTTGTGACCTAAATAGGCCTTACCAAATTTTGTTGGTACCAAATTTTGGCAAGTTTTAGCATGACTAATTTTGGTAAGGCAAAGTTGTGTTTGAATTGAAGCCAAAATAGTCTAAATTCACTATTGAAATGGCCTATTTTCTTAGGCATGTCAAAATTTGGCTTCAAACCAAATAGACACTAAACACTATTGAAATTGACAAATATTGGTAAGCCTAATTTAGACCTCAAACCAAACCAACCCCTAATGAACAATCCAGACAAGATGGATTGATGTGTCATGTATGATTTGTCGATGAAAGCCTTGAAGGACCCCAACCAATCATCATGCCCATCAATCATGTCGAGCTAGGCCAGTACTACGTTCTCTTCGAAGCATCCGAATCCCAATTTCACACAGTACTGAAAAACATAATTCCTAGCTGGAAGAGAAAGCCTTCGGCCTCCGGTTAGAGATTTATCAATAATTTGGGATCGTGCTTTGCATTGAGATTAGTGTAAGTTGCTAGAGAGATAGAGCATGCTGCTCCGTTTCAAAATAAAAAGATTTCTAGGTTATTAAGCAGAGGTTAATATTAAGATAGGGGCAAACATACATCATGTGCCACATATGCCACAACCCGAGGCCCAGGATGAAAGGTCTATGGAACACTTTCAAATTCCACCATATAATACTTTGTTGGGCCAAAACTTTAATGGGGTGGCCCGGGCTTTGGTCCATTTACGGGTCCCCTCTTGTTGAGAGGAAAAGACTTTAGTGCCCTCAATAAATATGTGATGGTGGAGGTGAGAGGGTAGGTAGGGGACAAAATAGGAATAAATTTTAAATTGAGGTGATTGATGAGATAAATAGTCAGTGGTTTGGGCCAAAGCTTTGATGGGATGGCCCAGACCTTGGCCTATTTCTTGATCCACCCCTGTGTTGAGAGGAAAAGACTTTAGTGCCCTCGATAAATATGTGATGAGTGGAGGTGAGAGAGTAGGTAAGGGATAAAATAGGAATAAATTTGAATAGGAAGTGATTGATGAGATAAATAGTAAGTGAATTGGGCCAAAGCTTTAATGAGACGACCCACACCTTGGCCCATTTCTTGGTCCACTCCTGCGTTGAGAGGAAAAGACTTTAGTGCCCTCAATAAATATGTAATTAGTGGAGCTGAGAGGGTAGGTAAGGGATAAAATGGGAATGAATTTTAAATGGAGGTGGTTGATGAGATAGATAGTACGGATTGGGCCAAAGCTTTGATGGGATGGCCCAGACCTTGGTCCATTTTTGGTCCATCCCTGTGTTAAGAGGAAAAGACTTTAGTGTCCTCAATAAATATGTGATGAATGGAGGCGAGAGGGTAAGTAGGGGATAAAATGGGAATAAAATTTGAATAGGAGGTGATTGATGAGATAAATAGTACAGTGAACTGTGCTATAAAATCTTATATTTTGAAATAAGATTCAAATGCTAGAAGTTTGTATACTATTTAGGAATGGATGGAATATAAGAAACCTTGCAATTTAAAACACACATATATCAATTCCTATACTTCAAGTGTGTTATGATACACAACACGACAGAGTAGGAATACTACATCTAGACTCTAATCATCAATATTTGACGGCGTGCCACATCCACGTCCATTATGTAGAGTCAAACATTGATAAACCAAAGAAGCATTATTTATCATGGGCTCATTAAATATAATGATATATGTACACCATTGCAAATTTAGCAATGCACATTAGGTTGCACCATTTCAAAAAAGTGCCTTTCTCCCAATGTTTGTATCTACAACGCAAATTTAAGTTGAGCTTGCATGGCAATCGTGAATGTGAGCACAAAAATACTCGAGCAATTGAACCAATAAATGTTTCTTAATTTAAACAAACCTTTTGGTTCGTACGTAGAGGCCTTATGCTAGGTTAGAAGGGTTCTATCGTCTTGCGGTGTTGTAAACCAATAGAGGAGTCAGGTAGGACATTGTTCTAACCACATGAAGGAAGAGGTGATACAAGAGGCAGACCAGGAGGTGGGAGAGCATCATCGGTCAATAGGGAGTAAGTCAAGCAACAGATGGTTTTGGCCTTATGATGAAGTTGTGTACCAAAGAATGGTGCAAGTATGACCTATATATACTTCAAAGTTTCACGCTCCAATCTATTGTGTAGACGAGCAAACCAAATGATGCATGTCGATGGGGACCTAGGCTTGGTGATTGTGAAAGATGCGGTCCTGGAAGAGAATCAGACTTGGGCCCAGCTTTTTTTCCAAGCCCAATCTAGCATTTGAATATTTGTAGGTCCCACATTCTTCGCAAAAAGTTACTTCGGTGGGCTGATGTCGAGCGTAACTCTATACGTCATGACAAAATAAGCATATTATTTATGGCAGGTTCATACGTCGTACCGTTACAAACAATGATCGTTAGATCACACTAATCCGACGGTCACCATTCTCTCCCGCCTTTATATATACCCTTCGTCTCGGAACGTCGTCTTCTATCTTCAGACGCACCCGTCCGCGCCGCTACACTCTCTCCCATCTTATCTGCCCCCGCACCCCTCCCCCAATGCCAGTACCAACAACAACAATACTCCACCCTCGTTCATAGCGCACCCCTACCGCCTCGTCGCGCCGCCCCCGCTCGCCTCGTTCTCTTGCCGCCACCACTCGCCTCCGTTTCTAACGCCTCCGCTGCCGCGTACTCCGGTGAGTCAATTTTTTTATTTTCTCTCTCTCCCTCCTATTGTCACAGGGCGGAGGATGTACCTGGGCCGAGGATTACGGACTGCCATTTTCGGCGGCCGTGGAACAGCAGTGTTCCCCAGCCATCCATCCACCCTGCCCCCCGCTCCATCGCGAGCCAGCGACGGCCGAGATCGCCTCAGACAAGCCTGGGGACTCCCGTCCGCTCGACCCCCAAAACTTGGCGGCGCACCTCGGACGCACAAACCCGCGCACATTTTCGCCCTAACCCTCCTCACCCCCGGACGCGTCCGCTCCCGTTCGTTTTTTGGCGGCCGAGGCCCAACCCCAACCCCTCCCCGGGTCGCGCCCATAAAAAGCCCCGCCCGATTCCAAACATCTCCACCACCCACCTCCGGGTTGCGCCGCACCGCACCGCACCGAAATCGCGTCTCGCACGGGGGGAGAGAGGGGAAAAGGGGACCGGTGGGTGTGGGGGAGAGAGAGAGAGAGAGAGAGAGAGAGAGGCAGAGATAGCTATAGAGAAATCCATCTCCTCTCTTCCCGTCACCTTGGTTTGCCGTCGTCGGCGTCGGCCGCTGCCTCGCGCGCGCGTGGGCAGGGGGGTGGTGCGCGGCGTTGCTCCTCCCTCCCCGCTGAAACCCTAGCAAGCAAGCCGTAGATCTCGCGCGGCGGGGCGGGGCGGGGCGGGGGCGGCCGGATCCAGGGGGTGGCAGGGGGGGGGGGGGACGCGCGGGGGGTGCCGCGCGCGCGGGAATGGCGGAGCTCGGGGAGCTCGAGGGGAAGCTGAGGGACGTCGGGGAGAAGCTCCAGTCTCCCCCCGACGACGTCGATGCCTTGCTCAAGCTCATCCACGTGAGTCTCTCTAACCCTCTCTGTGCTGGAATTCGTTTGTGTTCGCTTTGAAACGTTTTTTTTTTTTTGCCTCTCCTGTCAGGGTTCTGCTGTTTGTTGGATTTATTTATTTTTATTAATCTTGTTGATTGCGTGGTTTCGGGACGGTTGGTTTGATTTCGGGATGGTTCGGAAGCTTTGGCTTGATACCATTCCACGAGGATTGATTCGGTTGGGAGTCGTGATTTTTACTGGACTGGAATTCCGCTTTAGATTCATTTTGGTTTCTGCTGCTCTGCAATCCGTTTGATTTTCCGTTATGGCACAAAGAGCAAGCATTTGTTTTTCTAGAGTATTTTCCGTCGTGTTTGTTGACATATGGAGTTGGATTATTGATATACGGAGTTTGCCGTGGTGTTGATTCCTGTAAATGCACCATACTCCTTTAACATTACAGTTTTATTAAGAGCATATATGATCTTCTTGGTTCCCTAGAAAACTGATCTTTGATTGGCATGATTGTTTGTTCATGCAGGAGGCCGAAATATATATATTGAAAGTGGAGCAAGCACCTTCTGAAAGCATGATTAGTGCTATAACTCCAGCAATGAAAGCTTTGATCAAGAAAGAGCTGTTGGATAATTCTAGCTATGAGGTGAAACTTTCTGTGGTGTCCTGTATTTCTGAGATAACTAGGATCACTGCACCTGACACTCCATATGACGATGATGTCATGAAGGTATACCTTTTTCTTATCGGATGAAGATGATCTTGTTTTGATATCCTATATCCTGACATCTGACCTGTGCTATCTACTTTCGGTTCAGGACGTGTTTTCCATAATGGTGGGGTCTTTTGAGAAATTGGATGATATGGAGAACCCCTTGTTTCGAAGGATAGTTGCAATCCTTGAAACTGTGGCAAAGGTCCGGCTATGCGTGGTGATGTTGGATCTTGAGTGTGAAGATCTGATACTGCAAATGTTTCACAACTTCTTCACAACTGTGAAGTAAGTACCTCTTCGTTTGTTCTTAATTTCATCTATATTTGCTAGTTCTCATGATAAGTTTGAAGTAAGTTTTGCTAAATTATGTTCTCCAAGAATGCTAAATGAGTCAATTTTATTTCCTTAACATAGTTCTTACCTGTAACGGTTCTTCAAGAACAAGAATATCAGATAGTTTTTTTATACAATTGGCTGTTCTGTTCTGCACAGATCTTATTCAATGTTTTTCTTATAGGCTTCTTATATATTCTGTATTTAAAGTCATCAGTCTGAGCTAAATCGCCAATATTAAGATCTTTCATGATAACATTGTTTTTACCTAAATAACTTGCTTGTGTTACTACTTTGGCCAGTTGATAATTAACACATTTTTGTTATATATTATACTTTAATGTCTGCATTGTATGCTTTGTATGTACACTCATAATTTGAAATCCCTTGTCTCATATTTCAGACCAAATCACCCAGAAAATGTTACAAACTGTATGACTACAATAATGATTTTGGTAATTGAAGAGGATGATGAAGTTGAGATACCCATTGCAGAATGTCTGCTCAAGCATGCTAAGTCCGAACTGAAGGTACATATATATGTTTTTAACTTTCTTGACATCAACAATATGAATCTACATTCCTACCCAGACAAAAAGATACCATCTAATTGATTTGGTTTTTATTTCCAGGAAACTTCTGCTGCATCTTTTGAACTTGCAGAGAAGGTGATAGGTGCATGCTCTGAAAAACTGAAACCAGTCTTTCTGCAGTTACTTAAAGGCACTTCCTTGAATGAATATGACAATATTATCGCAACAATTTGTGAAGACAGTTCAGATGTCAAGGAAGACATGGATGCTGATCCTTCTGGAAAAGATGTGGTCAGTTGAATTACTAACATGCAACAACTAATATTCAGAGATGTTTCTTTTTTACCTTAGACTTCTATGTGATAATCATAGGTGTTAGAATAGGTCATTATGTGTATAATTTTTTTAGTATGTTTGAAATATGCCTTGAATTCATTAATGCTCTCTGCGTTACATTGGAATGGATCACTTGGAAGATGAAATTGTGATTGGCTTTAGTTTATAGAGTGTACGGGTGTACTTTGTGATGGTGTGAATATTAGTCTCAGAACTTAATATACAGCTCATTTCAACACCTTATCGTTGAAACTGGAAAACAAATTGGCCACATGGGCTCTTGATGTGGATTCATCTATTCTTACTATTGAGTTAATAATGTTCAGGTGGATGATGGCAAACTTTCTGAAAGGACTATTTCTGATGAGCTACCTCAGGTATGCTGCTCTGCATTTCTGTTTTTATCAACTAAACAAATGAACTTTTGATAAATACACCGTGCCATCTCTATTTTCAGGAACCTGCAAAGTTGGAGCAAGATGTTACTCAGACTACTGCTATTGGCAGTGGTGCAACTCCAGTTGATAATGGTAAGGACACCTCCAAAGGATAAGCTTGAAGCCTTGAACAACCTTACTGTTCTGTAAATACAAAAGATGCTGATATGTTGAATCTTGTTACTGAAGGCACAGAATCTGCAGCTGCTAATCCCAAGGAATTATCCAATCCCAATTCAGAGAAAAAGGATGGTGTTAAGCAGTCAGCAAAGGTTGCCAATGGAGCTTCTGCTGAAACATCAGAACGTGTTGATGGCTCACCAGCTATGGTCAAATCAAAAAGAGGTCGACCTCCTGGACTAAAGTCATTGGAGAAGAAGGCTGCTGGAAAGAAAGTTCTAGGTCTGAAAAAGGTTGAGGAGACTACTGATTCAACAGGGAAGTTATCGAAGCAGTCATCTAAGGATGATTCCAAGTCATCTACAAGAAAGGCAAGCGGAGCAGGGTCATCAAAAAAGCAACAAAAGATCAGTTTGAAACAGAAGGATGAAACTGACTCCAAGGAAGATACTGCTAAGGATCTGAGCCTAAAGGTAATTTTCTTGTCAGTAGTAATTTTTTTGTATAATTAGTAAAGCTGCCTGTCTTTAGCATTGATTTGCTGCTTTATTCAGTCTTTGTTAATACTATTTCTCTCTGGCATGCTATGTTTGTGTATCTGAAACATGTTTTGAGTGTGTTTACTGTTTCAAGGTATTACGAGCTTTTGTTTACTGATACAGTTGCTTGTGATTCAAATCCTGTTATTGTCTTGTAAACTTTGCTATAACACTGAGTATATAGGAGTTATTTAGTGTGGTTCAATTGTGATTTGATCCTATCTTTGATGTTAATTCAAAACAGATAGAATTTAATAGCATCTATTCAGTTGCTTTTTAGCACACTGATTGTTGTACTGTTTGTTCTATCTCAATAAAGGAAATGGTCTCTCCAAAGTCCGTGTCCAAGGGGTCAGCTAAGACCAAGGGCAGCCAAGGCCAGGACAATAATGGCTCCAAGAGGAAAAGGTCACAAGAGGATGAACAAGAGGTATGCACTTGATTATGCATGCATTCTTGATTAGTTGATTCTCTGTGTTCTGTTGCCTGTCTGCTGTGCTTTTCTCTGCTCATATTTCATTTGATCGCTTACTCATAAAGGTGTAATTTAAGTTAGCATGTTGCTTTCTTTTTGTGGCCAAAAGATAATGTGCTTACTAAATTTCTGTTTAATAATCTGACTTGTAGAGAATGCTGTTGCAATAGCTCAAATATAATATTTGTTTGTTGCAACAACTTCAACTTCAAAACTGGTAATTCTGTGTTAGAAAAATCTGTGTTAAAAAATATTTGATTATATTTTCTGGGCGCACCCTAGGTAACAACCTTCAATAGCTGATTTAGGATAAAAAAATACGCTTCAATAGGGATCCCAGTTTATTCAGGTGATTTAGGATAAAATCACTTAATGCATAACAATGTTTTAGAAGCGTAATTATAGTTGAGCTTGAAGATGTTTGGTTCTCAAGACACCTGTTAACATCTCCTATGTTTTGTATATCCATATTTTTGGATTGTTGAGTACAGTAAAGATGTAGACACTGAAATTATATTTTGCTTTACCTTTAGTTTTTCCCTTTTCCTGTGTCTTTGTTTTCATGATTTTGTTTACTTTGTTGTTTCTTCTTTTAGTAATTTGGTCTTATTCTTAAGTTTATATGCCCTCTGCAGACTCCTCGTTCTAGGAAGAATAAAGGCCTTGATGCTAGCCTTGTTGGTGCAAGGATCCAAGTATGGTGGCCTGACGACAAGAAGTAAGTGATATGATCATTAGTCTCTATGCAAAATCTTTTACAATTGTTGCCATGTTTCATGTTGACACTGGAGTATATAAACTAACCAGATATATAGACATTATCATCACACGGCATATTTGCTAGCTCATCTTTTTTACTTCCTTATGCCTTTCTATCCTTCCGCTGTTCTAATTCCAAATCTGCTGTGTAGCTTTTTCTAAATGGTGTATATATATTAACATTGACTTAGTATTTAGGTTAGTCCTGTTTGATGTTTTAATCAAATAATAATATATTTGCTCATTATTGATGAGGCATGTCCTTTGCTTTGGTACAATTTATTGGGTTATTTTGTAGCCTGTTTCAAAATTTTGAGGTCCTTTGTTTTAAATATTTGCAGGTTTTACAAGGGCATTGTTGACTCATTTGATACAGCTTCAAAAAGGCACAAGGTATGAGTCCTGTACATTGTATCATCTGCTTTCATGGGATATATGACCTACATGAAGAGCTTATGCCAACTAAAATATTGTTTTATTCTCTTGGTAAAAAAAGGTTTTATTCTGTTTTTCTTGTATGGTTGATTTTTGTACTTTTGGAGCTTAGATTGCATATGATGATGGAGATGTAGAGGTGCTTCTCCTTAGGGATGAAAAGTGGGAATTCGTCAGTGAGGTATGCACATAATGTTGTGATTCTGCTTAGATTGCATTTAATGTTGTGATTCTGCTTTCTCCTCTTCCTTTTTTTTTAAACTAATTAACAGTTGTTATATCAGGAACAAGACAAAACCCCTGATGTGGCTTCCGAGATGTAAGTGAATTATCTTGACACCACTTCCATACCTGCAACTTCAAAATCACATTTTTACTTTGCATTTATGGTAGCTATACAGTTCAAGTTTTTTATTGATTCAATCACTGGTTTTCAATCGTAGCATCCAGTGCATTTTTTAATGATTTATTTCTCTCCAGTTTCTTGAGTTCTATTATGCTTGGCACCTCCTATTGTTATAAGCTATGTTGGCTTGCTGAATAGACTAAGTTTTTTTTTTGTCATAATTTGACCGTGGTAAAAAGAACTGTAGAGAAATGTCTGCTGTCCTGACTGTGTTGGGAATTCAGCAAATTCCTTACAAACACCCAATAATTCCTAGTTTTCTCTAGGGATGACTGGGTCGGGTTGTGCCAGCCCATGGGTCCATCCTAATTCGTTTCCATGCAAATTAACTCAAAAATTACTAAATTGAACACCGTTTGGTCCAGGTGTGAAGTAAATGGGATTCCCACAAACATCCCTAGTTATTCCAATTGTGAAACCTGTTACTAATTTGTCATACTTATTTGCATCAAGTGGTATTTTGTTTGATAAATTTGTGTTACTGGTTGTTTCAAGTTCCCCGAAGCCACGGGGTAGGGGCAGAAAAGGAAGAGGGAGCTCAGTGCAATTGAAGGAAGGAAATGCAGAAACACCTAAAAGGTAATTTGGTAATCAAAGAAGCAGTGTAGACAATTGACTACATATTTTCTGAGACTTATGTTTCTGTTTAATGGCAGTGGTGGAGGCGATCTTCCCAAAAAAAGGGGTCGTCCGAAAGGTTCCAGCAATGGTACACCCAAAAGTAACATCTCGGCAACTTCAAGCAAATCAAAGGGGAAAGCTGCAAGGAAGGACGACAATGAGACACCTAAGGTTGGCAGTGACCTTAAGAAGGAAGCTGAAGAAGGATCCGAAGACAAAGCCACTAAGTCAACTGAGAAGACAAAGGATGATTTGCCTGAGGATGGTAGCAACAAGAGTGCCAGTAGACCAAAGGAGGCTAGCAGCGGAGGCAAGGATTTGAAGGATGAGAGCAAACCAAGTGAAGGAAGAGCCAAGCCAGGTCGAAAGCCAAAGGTTGCCGCTGCTGCGGTGGCTGGTGAGGAATCTAAGGCCAATGTCTCAGCTGAGAAAGAGAAGCAGAAGGAAGCAGAAGGCGAGGCAGCAGCTGAAGTGGAGCAGGGGGGATCTGCTGGTGGCGCTTCTACTGGAGGAAAGAAGCGCAGAAGGAAGGCTTGAAGTTAGGGATCCGCTGGTGGCGCTTCTACTGGAGAAAAGAAGCGCAGAAGGAAGGCTTGAAGTTACCCGCTAACTTCTCTTGTACATGGTTTCGCTCTCTAGACTCAAAAGGTTCGCTTAGTCTCAAAAGGTGTTAAAACATTGCACCCTGTGTGGTTGTAACTCTTCGGTCGGGTGACCTATTGGAATGCCAACTGATTGGGCATGTAGCGGTTTTAACTAGGGGTTGTAGACAAGATAAAAATGCTGTAGTTGTGATGTTAGGCGCAAGTGCGCAACTTTTAATGGTTGGTTGAACCCCATGCTTGCCAAGAGGCCAATGACATCATAGTTGTGTCGGATGATGTTGTAGCTAGCCTGTTGATGTCTTATTTATTTAGGCCATATGAGCAAATGAGTTTTGTAGCTAATGTGCCGGTCTGTCAGCCCCGCCTGGCACCATTGAGAAATCCTGTTTTTCAGAGCTCATTCCTCTGCGAGTAGAGTATACATTATCTTCTCTTTTTTTTTTTCGTCTATTGTCTCTTTTGGGAGATCATGCCTATTGCTAACTGCTTTCTGTCATCTCTGCAGGTTGTTTCACAACTGTCAGGTTGTCTCATTGTGTTTATCTTGGCATACTTAATTCTGTACTTATGTTATTCTGTTCAACGTTTTATATATGCCAGTGGAAGCAGCGATCTCCCTGTCGCAGATTGCAACCATGTTGAAGCTGACTACGGCCTGGCTAAGCTCTGCACTTCCAGCATTATCCATGAGAGGTATGGCTAAGCCTTAAAGCTCTACTCCCTTCATTCAAAAAAGTTGCACATGTTACTTTGTTACTAAAACTAAAAAGAAATTAACTTATCTTACATGTAATAAAGATAGTTTTAAGATAGTTCATTGAGTTTTGATCAAACATTTAATTTATCTCTTCATTTAAATCTTAGATACATGGAGGACTAAAAATATAACTAACTTATTTGGAAAAACCAAAATATAAAATAGGTACATTTTTAATGGAAGGAGAAACCTAAAGGGCCACTCCTAATTACAATTGGAATTGGATGAAAATCATTTATATCATCAATAAAGGCCAGCGTAAAAAGTTATCACAACTTATAGAGATTGCATGTTGCCACTTCAACCTTAAATGTAAAGCATTTCTTTAGATTTTTCACAGGAATTAAGGAATTAGATAGGATAAATGAATGGTGAAAGGTTATGATTGATTTAGAAGAGAAAGTAATAGAAAAATTAAATAGGGATAGATTGGTTAAGATGAGAGGATTTGGCGAAGAAATAGTTGCATTTTAAAACAAATTTGTATTCTAGAAATAGCTATATTTTAGTCTTAACAGCGGTAACAACAAGCCAATAACAGTCCATGTAAGAATTGGCCCCTGTGCATTCGTTCAGTGGCTATGGGTGTGTTTAGATCCCAAAAATTTTTGGACAAAAATAGACATCAAATGTTTGGACACATGCATGACGCATTAAATGTGGAAAAAAGAAACCAATTGCACAATTTGCATGTAAATTGTGAGACGAATCTTTTAAATTTAATTGTGCCATGATTTAATAATATGATGCTACAGTAAACATTTGTTAATGACGGATTAATTAAGCTTAATAAATTCGTCTCGCAGTTTACAGGCGGAATCTGTAATTTGTTTTGTTATTAGTCTATGTTTAATACTTTAAATGTTTGTCCGTATAATTAAAAAAAATTTGGCCGACGAACTAAACATGGCCTATGGAAACAAACGTCTGGAAATTGAGGTTCAGATTACTGCATAGTGCATACCCATGAGGCCACACGGCTTGTTCCTCTTCGGGCTAGTGGGCTACCAAGTCCATGACGGCACGACCATTATCAACTAGTATTGACTTGGTCGGTCGTCTCGTCGTCTCCTCTCATCTCATGCCATAGCAGAGGCAGACACTAACCAGGTCAACTATTCCATTATTTCTCCCAACTATCCCATCTCCAAGTCGACAGAAAAGATGTTCAGTGGTCAACTAACACGTTACAAGATGAACGTCACCTAATTTTTCAGAAACAACGGCTTATGATTTCGTTGGTCATCTGGGAAGCATCATCGGTCAAGGGGTTAGGTCTAAACTGTTCAGTTTGCAATGTTTCAGTCCCCTACTGGTCAATTTGACACTAGTAAACTCTATATATCTTCATAAGAGTCAACTGAAATTGGAATTGAATCTCTCTTCAAGCCGAGACGCGATAGCGGGATTCGGCAGCTGTCCATGTCTAGTTTGCAATAGATGGTCGCCGTCGTTTTATAACGGGGTCGTGCACTGCCTTGCGCCGGTCAAAAACGAAAAGAACACGGTCTCGTCAGACAAGAAACATTGTGAATGTTATCCGACAGTGGAGTCGACCAGGATAGGACCTAGTAAGTGCGATGCTTGATCAGCTCACCTCCCTTTTGCAGGACGCGTCGTTTTCTTTGCACAATTTTTCGTCGCCCCGGGACCCGGGTGATCCTATCACCTCGCATGCCTCGCTTGGATCGGCAACAACGCGTGCGGGATGTGCCATTTGAGTCCCAGTTTTTATCCTTGATGATGAGGATGATGATTCAGCTAGCGTAGCGTTGTTAACTTTTCCGTCCTTTGCAGAGCTGTGAGGCTGCCTGAATTCAGCCAGAAGAAATGAAGGCCATGATTGAGCTACGTGCCTAACATATCCTAGGTTAGTGCATATCAACTCTTTAAAAGCTCAATCCAACATTTTTATTTGCGGGGAAGTTAAATGACAAAAAGGCCGTGCTTTATGGGATTACGAGCGAGAGGCGATTCTCCAGTAAATTCCGCATCCGCTGGTCTTCCGGAACTGGGCGAACTGTGAACCGCCCTCCCATTAGAGCAAGTTTAATAGTATATAGAGCCCATTACTAGCTTCAAATCATCTATAGCCAATGTAATAGTTAATTCATAGGATAGTTGCTTACTATATTATTAATACCTGGTCCCACCTGTCATACACACATTTTGTCTTAGAGTCCGTGTTGCAACTGGCTACAGATCTGTACCTCGCTGCTCTTCTATATCTTCTTTTGTCTCTTTAAAATATACTTATAGCTGGCTTATAGCCTGTTATTGTACCTGCTCTTAGCGCCCTGTAGTTATACAAATTCTTTGGGTGATAGCACTAGTCGTACTCGGCAATGTTGGAGCTTTTCATTTCTTTTTAAAGCTTGGAACTAGTCGTAGTGCCGTGGTGCGCATTGGTAGAACGGGGAGTGGTTCGGGATCGTGGGGGCTCTCCGACCGCGTGCAACGTGCCAGTCCAACTCCAACCGACCCACACACAAACACAACTTTCTACTCCACTACGTGACCATTACAAGGACTTGTACCCCGTCCTCGCTCACTTGGGCCGTTCACCGCGCTGCCACCCGAGTCGGCGAGTCGCGGAGACGACGCCACCACGCGCCCCAAAAGAAGTCCCCCAAATCCACCACCGCTCGCGCCGCCCCCACCGTAATCCCCAACCCCGAACGCCACTCCCCCCCGTCTCGCGTGAAAGCAACGGCCGCGAGACCCGTGGGGTTGGGTGACGTCTCCCGCGACCCGATCAAATCCTCCGCCGGTTCACCCGCCCGCCACCTGAAGGCCCGGCACGCGCGCGAGCCCGTTTTATACGCGAACCCACTGCAAAAACGCCCCGCGTCACCACTGCAGCCGCGCGACGCGAGGGCGTGGCCCAACCCCAACCCCAACCAAACCAAACCGTCGCGCGCGCCACTCGTTCTCCACCTCCCCGCGAGTGCGAGGCCATGAAGGGGAAGCGGGGCCGCGTGCGGCTCAACGTCGGAGGCCGGGTGTTCGAGACGACGGCCGCCACGCTCGCCGGCGCCGGCCGGGACACCATGCTCGGCGCCATGATCGACGCCTCCTGGAACCACGGCGACGGCGAGGGCGGCGTGGACGAGTACTTCATCGACCGCGACCCGGAGTGCTTCGCGGTGCTGCTCGACCTGCTCCGCACGGGGGGGCTCCACGTGCCGCCCCACGTCGCCGACGGGGTGCTCTGCCGCGAGGCGCTCTACTACGGCCTCCTCGACCGCGTCCGCGCCGCGCGGTGGGGGCCGTTCGACGGGGACCGGCTGCGGCTGGCGGCGTCCGTGGCGGGGAGCGCCGCGGGCGACGGGACGGCCGTCCGCGCCGCGCCCGACGGCGGCTGCTGCGTCGCGCACGGCGGCGCCGTGCGCGTGTACAACTGGGTGATGGAGGAGCGGCGGGCCGTGCACCTCGACCACGCGCCGGTCAACGACGCGGCCTACCTCGACGAGGCCACGCTCCTCGTCGCCGCGCGGGAGAGGCCCGGCACCGGCAGGCGCGACGGCGGCGTGGCGGCCTTCTCCGCGCTCACCGGCGACCTGCGCCACCGCTTCCGCGTCGCGCACGATCGCCACGTCAGGTCCTACACCCCCGGGGCGCTCGCCTTCGACAACCGGTGCAAGGTCTTCGCGAGCTGCAAGGGCCGGTTCAACGAGTACGGCATCGGCGTCTGGGACTGCACCACCGGCGAGCAGGCCGACTTCTTCTACGAGCCGCCGGGCTGCGCGCTCGGCGACGCCGACAAGCTCCAGTGGCTCGACGGCACCAGCACGCTCATGGCGGCGACCATGTTCCCGCGGACGGACTCCTCCTTCATCAGCCTGCTGGACTTCCGGGACAAGAAGAACGTCGCCTGGTCGTGGTCCGACGTCGGCACGCCGGCGTCGCTGGAGGACAAGCACGTGCTCCACGCCATCGCGATGGAGGACGGCCGGTCGCTCTGCGTGATCAACCAGTACGACGACCTCGGGTTCCTCGACGTCCGGAGCAGCGGCGGCGCCGGCGGCGTGCGGTGGAGGTCGCGGAGCAAGCTCGCCGCCAGGAAGAAGAAGGCGTCGCCGCGCGGCGAGGAGACGTGCTACCCGAAGCTCGCCGCGCACGGCGGCCAGCTCTTCGCGTCGACCAACGACACCATCTCGGTGTTCAGTGGCCCCGACCACGTGCTGACGTCGACGCTGCGGGGCAGCGACGCCGGCGCCATCTGCGACTTCTCGATCGGCGGCGACCGCCTCTTCGCCCTGCACAACGAGGAGAATGTCGTCGACGTCTGGGAGACGTCGCCGCCGCCGATCATCTGACCTGACCATCATTGGGATTGGTCTCTGTAACAAGAGAGGAATGACAATGATGATTACCGAACACAACTGACAGAGAAACTGGCAGAGCGACACGTTGTAACTTTGTCATCAGTAGAAGACTAGGAGTAAAAAAGTTCACGTGTCATCCAAATGGCGAAATTGGAGCTTAGAAATTACTACACATTAATTAGAGAAAAGGAGATAGATGTGCACTGTTTGATCGCGGTGAGTCGTTATAACGGTGTAATTTATCGATATGCTTGTGTACAATATAAAATTAAGTTTATACAAACAAAAGGAAGAGTATTAAAATCTAATTCAACTTAATTTTGCTATGTGCTGTGCGGGGAAAAAAAAACTGCTGATTATTACTAAAATGTCTTTCCTTGTAATTACTAGAATAGAGATATCAGTGGAATGCTGTCATTTTCACGAATCAGCTTTGTCATTATCCTTTGTCACTCCTGTTCAATTGGTTGTGATGTTAATGATCACCAAGCAACGGTTGTTGTTGCTGAGCCTTGATACATCAGTAGTCAATTTTTCGGTGGTGCTCTGTCAAAATCATTTTCATTTTCAAACTGTTGTGTCAGATCGTTGCCGGATGTTTCAGGGCTACAGTTTGCAAATATTTGAGGGCGAAAGATCTGCTCTCCACTGATTATGATGCCCCAAGATGTCATAATCGTATCACACCGTGATTAACTTGTCTGTTTGTACCTTTTACTTGCAAACCTGCTTGCCTCTATCCATATCTGCGAGTAAAATCGAGGAAAGAAACAAAAAGCAGAGTGGAAAAGAGAGCAAGAATCGAACATATCTTGCTCGGATCTCTCTGTTTTGTCCTTCTAGTATATTTGCCTACTCCTTGGCCTGTCCTCATTTTCCGAACTAGCCATCCTTTTTCCTAAAAGAACCTGCGCTAGATTCACATTAACAACCTCACATTTGCATTCTGTTTTCTGCTTTTGATGCAATCCCTAACTAACTACTGTATTAAGTAGCAAACATATCACATACGGATCGAGGTCTCGAGCTCTGTCACCACTGATGAACATTCTGAATATGCTGCAAATCGCAATGCCGTTCTCTCTCTTTCAGCAATGACCAGTCGTCCAATTTGAAGCACCGTTGCAGCAGCTGGTGGTTGAGCGTTTCGCTTCAGAGTTTGGTACGTAGAAAACAAACAAACAATCGAACAAACGAACAGACATCCGATAAATTTTCTCACGACATGCTTTGACTTGAAACGTAAGGTAAGGCGAATCAGGATGTGCAGGGAGCTAGCTTCGTTTTCAGTCGTACCTACTGACTACTGACTGAATGAATGACAGGATGAGCTTGTGTCGAGTGTGTAAAGATTGCAAGAAATGTATATTTATGGTTGTGTGGAAGTTGTTTGCACATATCAATCTTTGTTGTTTCGTACGCAGACTAACTACTACTACTACAATTCATCTGGTAACTGCACAACAAGAGTAATGAGCTGCAGATCAGAGGGAAAATTGCCAGGACACCCTCGAAGGGAACCTTGCAAGTAAGCACTAAGCAGTAACGTGTGTGGTACCCAACTACCCAACTAGGCCTGTGAATCTGCAGAAGTGGTTCGGAATTCAGAACGAGAAGCAAGTGAATCTGTTGCTCGTCGGTTGTAAGTTCAGGCTGTGTTTAGATCCAAAGTTTAGATCCAAACTTCAGTATTTTTCTATCACATCAACCTGTCATACAAACATAACTTTTCAGTCACATCATCTTCAATTTCAACTAAAATTCAAACTTTAGATCCGACTAAACACAGCCTCCGGTGTGGGCAACATTCTAGCGAGAGAGGCTGGTGTCGGTCGGATACTCTACTAGCTACAGTGATTATGACATCAAAGTACGTACTAAAGCTCGTATATACTATTCAAGGTGTACTTTGCTGGAAGCAAAGCATAATTGGATCCTAATGATTGCTTCAGTAAAGTAAAGGTAAAGCCCGCAAGTTGGGCAAAAGCTTAATCCGGAACAGAGTACTAAATTCTGCTAGTAATCGCCCGGCGAAAATTTGTGCTAGCAATGAACCGTGAGCAGGTGGAAGTCCATAACGCATGGTACAACTGAAATGGGTGCCTCGGTAGTCCACAGCAACCAACTGCGGGTTGAATCAGTGTCCTGTGGCCGCCTTCAGAGTTTCAGACAAACCTTCGGGTGTGTTCGGCGGAGCTGGTTACCAACACTAACACTCGCACGGTAAACGAAACGATCCATTAGCATGTGATTAATTAAGTATTAGCTATTTTTTCGAAAAATGAATTAATTTGATTTTTTAAGCAACTTTCACATATAAATTTTTTTAAAAAACACACCGTTTAGTAGTTTGAAAAGCGTGCGCGCTGAAAACGAGGGAGGAGGTTGGGAAAGGGGCCCCGAGTACACCCCTTTCACCCTGTTCGAATAAGTTCACTTCAGGTCTCTTAATTTGTTGTCGAGTTTGAAATTCATCCTTGTACCACAAAACCAAATGCAACGCATCCCCTACGTACAAAACCATGCAAACGAGGTCCCTCAGCAGTATTGTCCCCAATTTTGGCTAAGGTGACATCTACGTGGCTCTCTTAACGTAGCGACTCGATCTGAAAAAATAATAAAAACCGTAGGACCCACAAGTCAGTTTCACACAGAAAAAAAATAAAACTGTTGAGACCCATGTCTCCCCACATATCATCCTTACCACTCCACTCTTCTCTCTATCCTCTTTCTATCTCACCGGCAGGCAAAGCGGGAGTGCGGGATGGAGTGGCCGGTTGGCGGAGCGGGGAGGTGGGGGGGGGGGGGGGGCAACGGCCGGAGCAGTGGTAGGGCGCGGGCAGAGCTGCGGGGCGGATGGATGAGAAGGATGTCGCCGCGACCATCGACCTCGCCGGGGCAAGAGAGGAGACACGAGCGCCGGCCGGTGGGAGAGGAGCGACGCACGGGCGCCAGCCGGCGGGAGCATAGGAGCCACGAGTGGGAGAGGAGCCACAGGCAGGGGCCGGCGAGAGAGAAGCGGTGCGCGGTGGCCCGCGGGAGAGGAGCGACGTGCGGGCGCCGGCCGATGGGAGGAAAGGAGTCGAGGGCGGCGACCGCTTCTCCCTCTCCATTCCCTCTCAGATCCCCGCCCCCTCGGGTCTGGCTCCACCAAGCTCATCGGCCAGTGAGGGGGGCGGAGAGGGAGGAGGCTTGCCCCTCGGCCTCCGCCTATGGCTCCTCTCCTCCCGCTGGTCGGCGCCCGCATGCTGCTTCTTTCTCGTGAATCACTGCCCACGTACATGCGCCGCTCCTCTCCTCCCGCCGACCGGCGCCCGCGTGCCGCTACTTTCCCACCAGAGAAAGGGGAGGATAGAGATAAGAGGAGAGAGAAGAGGGGAGTAGTGAGGATGACATGTGGGGCCTTATGGACCCTACCATTTTTTATTATTTTGTGTGTGAAACTGACATGTGAGTCCCACGGGTTTATTATTTTTCCGGATCGATTGCCATTTAAGCGCCATGTCAATGCCACATGGAATGAAAACTTAGTCAAATGAGCCACATAGGTGCCATGTCAGTCAAAACCGGGGGATAATACTGTCGAGGGATTTCGTTTACACGATTTTGTAAATTGGGGGATGCGTGGTATCCGGTTTTGCAGTCCATGGATGAATTTCTAACTCGGTGACAAATTAAGGGACCTAAAGTGAACTTATTCCTCACCCTGTTTCCCCGTGCACACAGCTCGTCGGATCGGTTCACAGTGGATTTGCCGGCTGCGGCCTGCCTTGACGGAATAGGAGGCGCGGCAAAGATGGCAGGCTTGGGCCTTACCGCCTCGGCCTAGACCCGCGTTACGGCAGGGACAGGGTAGCTGGACGGCCCGCGACTCGCGCGCGCGCGAGCGGCCGCCACCCGTACGACATGCGGTGCGTGCGCGCGATCGCCAGGTTTTCTGGCGAGGTGAGCGTTACCTTCGCGTGAGCTCGCGCACGCAGCCCAGTTCGGCACGTACGCACGGCTTCCCCTCGGTGGATGGATCTCTTCGCGCTCGGCGTTAGCTCGCGGAAGCGCAACGGCCCGGCCGGCTACGCTAGATCGGCAAGCGCGTGTGCGTTTGGGGCGTCCGCATCGGACGGGTGCTGGGTGCAACGACGTGCGGCATCGCGGGCTTCCTGAAGCGGGCAATCTTTGGATGGGCTGCGAAAGGCCCAATTAGAAGATTTGGGAGGCCCCCTCTTGCTCAATTTTCCATCTGACCCACGGCAACAGTTATATATGAATAAAGCGAAGGGCAACAGTTATCAATTTTCCGTTGAAGAATCGGAGCATACCACACAATCTTATAAGTTTCAGGTCAGGTTATATTTTTCTTTCTTAGAAAAAAAAAAGGAGCATACTGCATGTGCATCCTTAATACTACACACTTGGAATTTGTTAAGAGTGCCAAAGACAATAAGAATGTGGTAATGTATGTACAGACCAATAGATTACGGAGTATATGTGCTGCTAAAATCGGGAGATGGTCAGTTCTCAAATCGGGGACACTTAAACGTTGTTTGGAGCTAGTGAGCAGACAGTCGCACGTCCAGGCAAGCCACATGAAAGCTGCCAGATCAGGAAACATTTGGGTGGGTGGAGAGATAAGCGGCGTACCAAATAGGGGTACTACACATCTGGCTCACTCCACAGAGACAGGAATTTATAGCGGCCCTACCTTTTAATCATTGTACACAAGACATCAGGTTTTGAAGGGACCAAACTAAAGTAGTGCTATGCATGTCTTCAGTTAAGACAGAGAGAGATCTAGAGAGAGAAAGGGGGTAGATATCCCGCTCAGTTAATGGCTACTGTTGTTGGCAATAGAGAGAGAGGTGAAGAACGTATAAGAAGACAAGAAGGACGACGACAATTCTCCGACACCAGTATTTATCGTGCCACATGAAAATAATAATGCATAATGTTTTTTTTTTTGCACTCGTACAGTACACCCTCTTTGTAAATAGATTTTAAACTCTCGAGAAAATATCCTCTCACATATCATCCGAATAGTTATAAAAAAAGATAACATAGATTAATATGTGATATATCACTCTAAAACATATAAGTTAAATTCTACCAATACAAGTTGCAACAAAAAGAACAAACTAAACTATAGCTTGTTAACATACATTCACAGTCAAATTTATTTATTATGTTATGAATTATAGGAAGTTAAATTCGATCTTATATGTTTGTGAAGTGATACATCATATATTTATCTATCTTGCTAGTTTTTCTAAAATAAATATATAACCATTTAAATGATATGAAAATCGAGGGAATATTGTCCCCTCGAGAGTTTAGCATCATTTCCCATCTTTTATCTCTCTCACCTCCTTCTGTCGATGTCACATTACGGTCATTTGTGTAGTGTGTGGGAGCTGGAGACTAAGGGTCTGTTAGGAGCTGGAAGCCAGCCAAAGCCAAACAGTTTCAGCTCCACTAAAAAGGAAACGAAGCTAGGTGTAGCACTCTCACAAAATAAACTAGAGAGGTGGAGCTGGGTTTAGGCTGTTCCACTCCAGACCCACCTCCTCGAACTAATTTTAGAAGTTCGACCTCGACCAAATAGACCATAATCTGAGAGGCAGCTATTTAAGTAGACACACGATGAGAATCAGAAAAAAAATAATGATGATGTTAATGTTTTATATTTTAAATCCTACTATGTGAAAATATATATTAATATTTGTTATCCAAAAATGAAACTAGTAGTACTAATTTGTTATGAAAAATACATTCATATTGTTGTATTTTCAACTATTTCACAAATTCATAATTAGAAAAACAATGGTAAAATATGTACAATAGAAATTGTGTCAACGTTATAAACTTGTAAATAATTAATGAGAACATGATTTTTACCAAGCACTAGCGCATATCATATTATCATCTACAGGCTAAGCAATTAAATATGCTTTACTAAGATCTACTAGTATATATGTTACCACAAGCAGAGGAATACAATATTGTATACGTTATTAAAATCCGCGATGTATGCTTGAATTTCAAAACAAATACAGTACTAAGGCTGTGTTTAGTTTCTAAAATTAGGGGAGAAGTTTGGGGAAAGTTGATAGTTTGGAAAAAAAGTTAGGAGTTTATGTGAGTAGGAAAGTTTTGAATGTGATGTAATATAATGAAAGTTGAAAGTTTGGGGGAAGTTTGGTATCAACTAAATAGGGGCTAAATGGACTACAAGTACACTTGCACGTCACATGCATTGGACTTTCCCGACTAACGGACGGAGCTAGTACGAGACTACGAGTCAGACTCAGGAAGGTACGTACGATCATCCCTTGGCCCGGCCCCGATCTATCGTGTCGGCACGGCATACGCAATTACCTCCGTCAAAAAAAATAAACTGTGTTTGAATCTGGACATATAGGGTTTGTCTTTTTTTAATGGAGGGAGTACGCCGGACATCACAAACACACATAGTACATCGGTCTCTCTTTGCCTCCTCTTGCCGTCTCCACATCGTTTCCTACCACGCACGCATGCCGCATGTCTAGCTCGATCGCTATACCAGCTACGAGCGGCGCGCGCCGCTCGCGCTCTGCATCCATCCATCCATCCATCCATCGACCGACGAACTGTCGCCGGCCGGCGCGCACGCAGGTACGTACGTACGGCGCCGCATCGATCGTACGAATTAAGGTCTCGCCGTCGATCGATCGGCCGGCGACCATGCCATCTACTCCCCACAAAAACCGATCGATCGATCTGCAGACGTGCGGCCAAATGACAGCTCAAGCTAGCGATGGAGGAGATGGATCTTGCTTCCTAGCTTAGCCGCATGCAGTGGCAGAGGGCGCGCAGGGGGGGCCACACAGTGTGTGTGTGTGTGTGGTGCCCACACTACAGCGAGCTACGGACCGACCAATCACGCGCACAATTAAAGTAACCCTGCAGGGGCCAAAAATAAAGATTGGCAAAAGATACTGTGCCAATACACCTGTCGATCGAATAGTAGCTAGCTATAGGAGAGAGTGGAGTACATGCATATACCGTATAGCTTTGCATTCGTATAGGTTAGCCAATTATTTTGCGTCTCTAGCTTTGCATTCGTATAGGTATGCACTACTTTATGCTATATAGGCTCGCACATCTCACAACTTGGTTTTCAAAAGAGTTCGAATCGATCTCGCTGAGCTAGCTATAGCTGGTATAGTTATCTAGCTACTGTATATGTCTCAGACCGCCGTTCAAAAAGCGGCATGGTGGTGCATGGACCACGCATTGCATGCACAAAAACAAGATCGATGCATGGAGCACGAAATAGGACCACACACACACACACACAAACCCAGCACGACGCATGCATACACGCTGTGCAACCGGCGGAATACAAAATATAATGTATCCATATGTTATTCGGTCAATTTGGTTTGTAGAGTAGTGGTGTGGATATAGTCAATTAAAGGTTTTGGGTTAGATCGGACCAGTTTATTCTCGACACGTAGATCGTTTATAACCGTCCAGTTGGAAATTTATTCTATATATATATTGAACATAAAGTTAGTCTCGTGACAACCTACCTTATAGTAGCATGTGGATTCAATATTTAACTAGCAGGAACTGTGACATGTATCCCGCAAGTTGTACTTTTTATTTAATACAACTAGACATATCCAGTCTATCAACGACACAAACAACTATCGAAGATTGTCGAATCTAAGACTTTCTCTACATGCATTAAAGTGGTTATTTAATAATATGTCTATACATTATAAATTTTCAAATTTGAAAAAAAGCAACCGGGAACCACGACACGCATCTCGCAAGTTGTAATACTTTTCTATTTAATAATTATACATGTACAGTCTACCAACGACACGCCAGCTATCGAATATTGTCGAATCTAAGACTTTTTATTTTTTATATGAATCTAAGACTTTTTCTACGTATATTAAAGTGGTTATTTGATAATCATGTCTATACACTATTACAAATTTCTTGCTTTGGAAAAGGCAACCAGAAACCACTTCATTTGTTTTTCTACATCTGGATCTTGAGGTGATATTGTAAGGTTGAGAGTGGGTGCTGCTTGGACCAATAGTAAGTTGTGCTGCGGGGTCAAGAGCGATTCCATGCCATTTCGAGAAAATAAAAATAATCTAATTAAGCCGTTTGGTTAACACTGAATTTTCAAGATCGAAGCCTACATGGACGTACTAGGGAAATAAATTGGTGGTCTTAAATAGAGAGGGGGTACTACAATGTAACCATGGCGACTATAATGGAGCGTAGACACGCAGAGAGATGATGGCGGCGAGGCCATGGCCGGACTCATAGCGGTTAGAAGCTATATTGGTTGGGGAGGAGCGCCCATAATCAGAGCCCCAGGGATGTAGGCTACGGCTGAACGTCGTTAACAAATATCGTGTGTTCCTGTGTCGTCATCTGGCATGTCTTAGATGGTCAATGACTGAAGCGATCGAGAAGGTTAGTCGTTATTCCGCTATATCGACTAACTTTTATAACAGGTGGAATAATATCAGAATTCTGAATAGTGATGCTACCCTGCCTTATTTAAATTCTTTAATTCTGCGTCCAAAAATCCAAATCTCACTGTAAATTGGATGGCAATTTAAAATAGCAGGAAGAGACACTCAAATTCCAAAGTACTTCACGCATGCTCCGAGTAGAATATGGTACTACAGGGGACCAGAACGCCGCTGACTGACCTTCTATGAACCTAGGGCTAGGAGCATGCATGCATGCTATCACTTCGATCGAAAAGCACACATATGACGTACCAATTGTACCATTGCAGATTGTTAATTTTAAAGTACAAGAGGAGCGATTATTTTGGTGTTTTAATTTACAAATGGAGCGGTTACTATCGTATTAAAGTACAAGAGGAGTGATTACTATTGTTCTAAAGTACAAGAGGAGTATAAAGTATTAGAGTCTGAGGAGGAGGAGGAGCCGAATTTGTGATGTTCCAATCATGCATGCTTACCCCTGACGCTGTACACTAAGAAAACCAAAACCACATGTTCCCAAAATAAACCACCAAATATTGATCCTATTCGCGAGCACTTAGCGCGACATGATCTACCTTAAGAATTACAAAATCTTCGTCGCAAGATCGATCGTGCACAGTGCACATGCGAGCTCCTGCTCACCCGGCCAAAAGCTTCGGCATTGTGCAGACTAATTAACAACACATTATATGATTAACCAATCCACTAGTACATATAGTACTTAATTAACTATCATTATTGGCTCTGCTCCAATAATGTCCCTGCCTGCATGTCTCGCAACCGATAAAATTTAAAAGCAGGGCTGCTTTTATCTTTCTGACGATTAATTAAGCACTCTTAAATTAAATTAAACAATAGATTAGCGAGGCGCGGCCAATCACGAGTCGACAAAGAGTGGCTCTGGCCTCCTGCCTCCTCCTGCTCGATCGATCTCGCCGCCGGCGTGTTCGTTTCCTCGAAGCGACGCGAGCGGGCGCGGCTTATCTTCTGGGACAGCGCGATCGGGCGATCGATCGAGCTCCATGTGAAGCTTAATCGTGGCCAATTAGGAACGGACCAAAAGAGGAAAGCCTAGAGGAAGAGGACATTTCCTATCTCGGCACTCGAGAACCGTGCCAAAGGAGAAATTTGTGGAGCTATACGACCTCGGCCTACCAAACAGCAAAGGAAAAATTGTGGAGCTAAGTGCCTTGGCCTACCAAATAGCTAAGAGTAGGAACAATAGCAGGTTATAAACCAGCTATAAATATATTTTAAAGAGATAAAAAAAGAAAGAAAAGCAGCAGGTTACATATCTGTAACCAGCTGCAGCATGGACTCCAAAACGTAGCGTGTGTATGATAGGTGGGACCAGATATTAATAGTATAGTAAGCAACTATTGTATAAATTAGCTATTACATTGACTCTAGATAATTTGGAGCTAATAGTTGATTAATAAGTTAGGAGTAGCTCGTAATTGGAACGAGCAGCTGGTGTGTTTACTGTTGGTGTTTTACTGTTTGTGGAGTTGTACTGTGAACGTAAAGCTAGCCGGGTACAATTAATTACTACAGTGCGAGTTGATCGGTCAGTGATGTTTAGATCCCGGGAGAAAAAAACATTTGTGACAGTGAACAATAATGGAAGGCTTTCGTCGGCGCACGTGAAATTATATCGTGATGATGTTTTCGGATGCACACAACTGCAGCGCGTACTAGCTACTGGAGTACTCCTAGTAGTAATGATGTTTTCCGATGCAAATTAACAGTAGATGCATGGGTGGCTTTGGGTAGCCGACGAAGAGAAAGGACGTGTTTGGTTGGTAACTGAATTTACCCCACCACATCTAATCTTAGATAAATTATATTTTTAAGTAGATGGTGTTTGGTTTCGGTTACAACTCTGACTTATCTAACTTTTTAATCATCTGACCCAACTTTTTTTATCTAACTTTGTTTAAGCATGGTTTATCATTTTGTTTGCCACAAAAATGTGTCATGTCTAAGCTAAGTCACCTTACTTAAAAAAAATGTGTGACAACGTTAGTCCTCAACCAACAGGGTCATAGATAGTCAATGGACTCCCTAATGTTGTGAACTTGTGATATGGCATTCAAGGCGTCATTAATGTTCCTAATAAACACTACTACCTCCGTCCCAAAATAAGTGCAGCCATGAGTTTCCGTGTCCAACTTTGATCGTCCGTCTTATTTAAAATTTTTTATGATTAGTATTTTAATTATTATTAGATTATAAAACATGAATAGTACTTTATGCGAGACTTACGCTTTTTAGTTTTTTCTAAAAAAATTTAAATAAGACAGACGATTAAAGTTGGACACGGAAACTCATAGCTGCGCTTATTTTGGGACGGAGGGAGTATATATGTTAAAAGTTTTCATGAAAAAAAATGCTATAGGATTTGTGGTCTTAATTTGCATGGACGAAAATGTGCCTAGGCTCGAGGACATCTCAAATAGTAACCGATAATTTGATAATTTTTGCAATGATGCTTATTTTTTCGCCATAGAGAGAGAGAGAGAGAGAGAGAGAGAGAGTGAGTGAGTGAGTGAGTATGTGAAACTCCTCTAGCAGGGAAGCTAAGTACTCCTCATTTGTGAGTTTCGGCCTGGGTGTAAGTTCTGAGCCCGAGTTTTTTTATTGCGTGGTAGAGATGAACACAAGCAAATATGCAGGTTCTTGCCGCATGAATACGTAATACCCTACTCCTGTGTAGTGGACTATGCACGTTCTTAGGAATTACAAAGTGATGTGGGAAGAAAAACTAAGTGAGGAGGAAAAGCTCCTTACTGACTGGATGTTTGGCTAACCTAGCTAGCTTAGATGAGAGCGCAAACATTTTGTTTTTCATGGATCCTCCTTTTATATGTGAAGGGGAGTCCACAATGTTGTTGCATGCATGCAGGAGTAGGGTCTACTACTCTAAAATTGATATGCTTAGTCTTGTCGTTTTTCCTTCCAAGCAAGCCGACCGGATGTGGCAGGTACACCTATTGACTAACAAGTGGAGAGGGGAGTTAAAAGTCTTCGTTCCAAATGTCCCTAGGACCATCCGTCAACCATCATAGCCAGTAGAGGTGGGCCCATGGGATGGTTGTTGAGGAAGCGCAACGTCGCATGCCTTGTGTTCTTCGGGCGATGTGGGCATGCAAGGGGTTGCATGTACCGTCACGCCCCCCAAATAGCGTATGAGTTATACGCCAATCTTGAACCACCTCACAATTAATGTAAAGTAGTGGTTTAAATGTGATTACTGGACCCGAACAACTTTCCTTAATGAGATGAACCCCAGCAAGGAGTGCCCGGGAGACCCTAATTAGTGCTCAAGGCCCGAGAGACTAAATGCTTGTCATCGGCTGGCTGCTGTGTTCGGGTCAACCTGTGTCCTCTTGGCAAGCTGAGTCCTTGGGGCACCCACCCGGACACTCTAGAGGGCTCCCATTGCCGGAAGTAAATTTCATTGTTGTATTGGACGAAATTTTCAAAGATGTCGATGAAGGAGTTCATGATGGGCATGTCCTTGGACGAGACAGTGGTACCCACTAGTGCCCGCTCCTGCACCTACAAGATGTAGCAGGTCTTGATACTCTTTTTGACAACTTGAAGATGTAGATCTTGTAGGGCTTGGTGCTCTTCTTGAAACCTTGAAGATGTAGATCTTGTAGATCTCGATACTCTTCTTAACAACTTTAAGATGCAAATTTTGTAGGCCTTGGTGGAGCCCATAACGCCCCGAGCCCCTGGGAGGAAAGGCCTGGTGGGGCCCACAACTCCCCGAGCTCCTAGGACATTGTGTAAAAACTATGAGTTTGTCTGTCAAGCCAGCAACATGTAACCTAGCTTGCCCTGGTTCGAACAAGACCCGAGCCTCATTCCCTCTCTCTGATACACTCCCAAACCACTAAATTTGTCTACATAAAAATTAACCCATTGTCTTATTTGCTTCTAGTTCTCTCTATGTCATGTATGCGATTAGATATCACATGCCAAAAAAAGAGCGTGCAAATTAGCTAGGGCAAAAATCATCCTTGTACATACATATATGTTATATACGAAGATGGAACCGATTTAATTTTGCCTTTACTCGTCCCAGGCGCTACTCCTTTAGCACTGAGGACTGTGAGGTTCATCCAGATCATCCACCCCTCAACATCCTGTACATTGCCCAGGCTTAATCTAGAAAGTATACAGTTCAATCGTCACCATCCTAATCCTCTTTCGATTAAGGCTGACTGGATTTTAGAGCCTGTAATACCGATCAATAGTACAATATTGTGATGGACCTAATATCATAGTAGGCTCATATTTCACTAGACATACCCACCGATTTTGTTATGGACCAATAAGCCTATCACTGATGGTTGGCTAACTCGATACCAAACATGATCACTCATGAGAAAGATCATCTGTAATTGTGGACACCATTCTACCTGTGTGTTACCGTAGAGGATTTGGGTTTCCGTGTCCAACGTTTGACTGTCCGTCTTATATGAATTTTTTTATAATTAGTATTTTCATTGTTGTTAGATGATAAAACATGATTAATACTTTATACGTGATTTGTCTTTTTAATTTTTTTATAATTTTTTGAAACGTTGGACACGGAAATCTATAGAGTTTATTTTTTTTTTAAGACGAAGGGAGTACAGGTTTTATCTGGCAGCTCTATCTCGTCTTGAAGCTCATGTGGCATGCTTTAAAGATAGCTGAGCCGTTATGTTGGGAGGTGTCAAATTTTGTCAGCTCCCAGTAGCAGTCACATGTATCATGCATGCGACCGGTCGTAAGTTGAGCGGTGTGGCATGCATCCAATTCTGCCTCCACCACCACTTGGCATGCCTCAAACTGGAAGAAAGACATTTGTACTAGCCATACCCTGCAAAGGATTAGCTAGCTAGCTAGCTACGTACAACAAGTGTGAAGATCGGACTGTAGATTTGCAGGTAGCCCCTGGTGCTGCATCAACATGCCTGCAATCACGCGAAAAAAAAAAAACTATTCGACGCGTGCTCTCGTGCTCTTTGGCCTGATCCTTTTGGAGCAAGCGATGCTGCACTCAAAACCACTCGATCTTGGCTGTGCATTTTCTCGGGTTTGTCAAATAGTGGCTGTGTTTAGTTCTACGTCAAAATTAGAAGTTTGAAGAAATTGGAACGATGTGACGGCAAAGTTGGAAGTTTGTGTGTGTAGGAAAGTTCGATGTGACTGAAAAGTTGGAAGTTTGAAAAAAAAGTTGTAATCTAAACCGGGCCACTATAAGCATTTAAGCAATTACGATCCTCTATACCATGTAATCTCATTTACTAATGTGAAAGAGAGAAATGAAGAGAGAGTAAATTAAGTAGCCACCCCTCGTACGAGGGACAATTTCTATACAAAATTCAATAAAAATATAAAAAAATTAGAGTTACTGAGATTTGTGTGTTGTAGGTAACTTGTCGTGTATATGTTAATTTGTAGAGATATATTAACATAAATAAAATTATAGGTGATAGCCACATCTATTATAAAATTTGTTCTTAGCAGCAACAAAATTTCTCCAACTTAGGCCCGGTTTAGTTTCCAAAAATTTTTGTTTTGATGTGTCACATCGGATATACGGACACACATTTGAAGTATTAAACATTGTCTACATATCTCGCCAGGAAACTGCGAGATGAATTTATTGAGCCTAATTAATCCATCATTAGCAAATGTTTACTGTAGCACTACATTATCAAATCATGACACAATTAGGCTTAAAAGATTTGTCTCGTAATTTCCCGGCAAACTATGTAATTGGTTTTTTTTCTATATTTAATACTTTATGCATGTGTCCAAATATTCGATGTGATAGGGTGAAATTTTTGTTTTCAGAACTAACAGGGCCTTAGGCCAAGAGGGCGACCTAACTTACATGACACTAGGTTATACTCCCTCCGTCCAAAAAAAAAGATAAATCCTGGATTTCCATGTCCAACGTTTAACTATCCGTCTTATATGAGTTTTTTTATAATTAGTATTTTCATTGTTGTTAGATGATAAAACATGATTAATACTTTATGCGTGACTTGTCTTTTTAATTTTTTTTCATATTTTTTAAAATAAGACGGACGGTCAAACATTGTGCACGAAAACTCAGGGTTTATCTTTTTTTTTTTTTTGGAGGTAATACTCCTAGCCGGCCGGAGAGATGTCTTTATCTCTTTTGACTATCTCGATCGCAAAAGCAACCTGATGGAGTGATGGGTCGTGGCTTGGGTGATGGGTCCATTAATTAACTGTACACATACGCGTGCGAATTGTAGCTAGCCTGCAGGTCGGTCAGGCAGAGTAACAGTAGTCAGTTTGGACTTGCAGCTCTCTCTGCTCTCGTACTGTCAAAGTCGGGTAAGGGGAGAGAAGCAATATTTGGCAAAAAAATATCCTGCGCCGCTGCGCGCTTTTCCCCCTCCTCGTGTCGTGTCGAGGGGGCCACAGCCCACAACCCCCCTCCGGCGCGGCGCGGCGCAGCGCACGGCTCGGCTTTATTGCGCCAGAAGCCGTTCGCGTTCGAGAGGGGCGCGCGCGCGCGCGGCGGCGACATGGCGCGATCGCATCATATCGCGCCTCGGCGCGGCGCGGGATCGATCGATCGATCGGTCGGGGCGGGGAAACCCTAGCTAGCCAAGGCAGCTAGCCAGCCGGCCAGCCAGGCTGCCCCATCTGCCAGCGCGGAATGTTCCACCGCGCGTCCGTCCGTCCCTCCCCCGCGGATCGACGGGTTCCTGCCACCGCGGGGCCCAGCGGGCGGCCGTCTCCGCCTATATAGCCGGCACCCCCTCACCCCCTTCCCCCTCCACCACCACTCGGCGCGCACCACACTCGCATCTCAAAGCGGTGTTCGCTCCGTCGAACGGTCGGTCGTACGCCGTCGACCACGCCGCGTGCGGTGGCCGCGGCAGCTGGCTGGCGGCGCGCGCGCGGGGGGGCCGGGCCGGTGCGGGCGCTGGGCGGTGACAGAAGAGAGTGAGCACACGGCCGGGCGGAACGGCACCGGCGGATGTGCCGTCGCGGCCGCGTGCTCACTGCTCTGTCTGTCATCCACTCCTCTCCCACCCCCCTCCACCTCCGGCCGGCGCGCCCTCCCGCCCGCCCGCCTTGCATATGCCCCTGCGCGCCGCGGCCACCGCACCGGCCGGCCGGCCGCCGGCATGCATGCCGCGTCCGGGTGCTCTTATCATCGTATGCCCCAGGTACTCCTCGGGCTCGATCCGTGATCCTGCAAAATTTTTTGGGCGGTTGCCGTACGCGGCCGGATCTACAACGACGGTGAGTCGGTGACGCACGCACGCGCGTGTGTACTTGCTGCACGGATTCCCTCTTGCTTTGTACGAAGAGTCCTTTGATTTATCCTGCTAATTTTGTTCGTCTTTTCCAAGGGATCCCAACTCCCAACTGCCATTTCCTTTCTTGGGATTACAAAATACTAACTGTATTTACTGTGACATTGACTGATTTTGATTGGTTCCAAGAGATGGATCTTGGAAATAACCGACATAAAATTTGCATGGATCTACTGATTTCCCCTCAGATCTGCGCGCATCTCTCGTTCAATTCCTTTTCTTACTGTAGCTCTCAAGATTGGAATGTTCGTTGCATCAGCTTAATTAGAGGAGGTGACGGGAAGAGGAAAGAAATTTCCCTCAGATCTGCTAATTACTCCTTCCATCTCACTAACCACCAGATCGATCAGGTCCCTGTCTCCTGAATCCTGATAGCTCCAGAAATAGTAGGGACTAGGTCACTGTCCACTTACTGTTCTATTGGTGACGTCTCGTACTTATCTCTACAATGCAAGCCGCCGTACTTATCTGCAGTGCCACTGTTCCCCCCCCCCCTCCTCTCTCTCTCTCTCTCTCTCTCTCTCTCTCTCTCTCAGGAAAACTTCCCAAATCAAAACAAATTTTGCGCAAACCTGCAACTATGTACATACATTAGCTTCAACCATTTTGGTTTAGGGGAGATCTAGCTGGATGTGGAATCTTGTTAGTCTTAGTCTTTTAAGAAAAAAAGAACTCTCTTCGGTTTTTGTTTCATTTTCAGCTTACTAGAAACAAATGGTCCGGTTGGTCCGGTTGTTTCTCTTATTCTGTTTAACCAGATAAAGTAAATTCAGAGGTTTTATTATGGTGCTAAACATATCTATCAATTGATGGTTCCTGCGCCCGAAGTAAAGTTCGCTTTTTATTTCATTCATCACTTTGACTGTGAATGCCATGTTCTCTCTTGATCAGTTTATTTTCAGGAGTACTAGACTACTGGTTGATATATGTAAATATCCATATCTAGTAGAGAGGAGATCTAGCTAGCTAATGCAACATCTTCATGTCTTTTAATTCTTTTAACACAGTTAATCTCTCAGAATCATTATCATTACCCTCTGCTAACAAAATTTGATATTTTGCGTTTCAAAGACATCTCGGCTGGTGGGTTATAAGTGTAACTAATGCATAACATGTTTCCTTGCAAAACTTGAGTTCTTCTACTGGCAAAATATGACATCCAGATTTCACATCGATCAATCCAACTAATTAAAGCTAATGGTTAAGTCGTCGATTATCTATAGGGCTTCGAGTGAGCCACAAGACGTAATTAAACCGACACTGACGACCACTTTCCTGTTACCGCTTGAAGTTTCCTTGGTGAGACGCGGATATGTCATTATGTTGTATCATTTCATATGACTAATTACTGTTTAGAGCTAGCTAATTCATGTTTCATATATCTCAGTCAGAGGGAAAGCACGTATATACCAGCTGGAGCATCCTTGGATGCGTGCGCATTAATTTCATGCCGTTTGATTATATATAAAAGAAAAAAGTCATGATGTACATCAAGCATCTCATAGGAATTAATTCAACTGGGAAAAAATATACTGTATTCCAGGTAGCTATATTTCTATATACCACATATGTACATGGAGACCAAATTTAGATGTAAAGTTATGAATGTATAAAATAGATGGGCGCTATTTCTGCAAGTGTTGCAATTTTATTTGGAATTTTCTATGGCTAATTTTCATCATGTATAAATGTTTGGAGGTTCACTATATATCCAGACTTATGATATATATATGCGCCCTTGTTTGTTTAAACAACTAAATTGGTTTCTTATTTTCTCGAAATTCATCATGTATGTGATACATTGTGGCAACTAATCAAACTATTACAGTATCATTTTTTGTATCTCCATGTAAGCTTATTTTGTATGAGTATCAATAGTTCCAAACTTATATATGCAGTATTTTTTTGGACACCAAAAGTGTCTATATATGGATATGTAATGTTAGATTGAATTGTGTGTTGTGTCCAAAAAGATAATCTTAGAATATCATGCTTACTCTAGTTAAAGTGATGATATAGCCAATTTTTGTTCAACCAAGTTTGGATATATAGTTTATGACTAGCGCTAGCTAGTTCGTAGTACGTTCATTCAAAAGTTGCGTACACATTTTTCTGCTCGAGTTCCCTCACACTGATATGTCTGCCGCTATATGCATGTTTGAACCAATTGTTGTACTATGGTTTCTCACTTTCTTGTATATATGCTATACCATCTATAGGAAGGAATTCTCAATTAAAAAAATTACTTCTATGGTTCCTCGCTTCAATCGTATTTTTCTTGCAAGAAAGTAGATGATTTTTTGGTATATGATTTTGTATGTTCATCATTCTTTTTGTCCCCTCTTGGAGAAAACTTGTTGTTTATCAGAAAATAAAACAATTTTATGCAAATATGAAACAAAATATGATTCTCCAAAAAATGTATACATATGCTGCTATAGAACAAAAAAAAAAAAGAAATATGGAGTACCTTACATGCATACTGATTCGATATTGTATAACATTTGTTATATTTGGATCACTAGCTAACAAAACATAACCTATAAAATTGGAGATGTGTAAATATAACTAATTTTGCAACCACTATATAATAGTATATCAGTCTCAGTATGTACTGAAATAAAAAAAAGGACGTGTCTACAACGAGATCGCTCTCCGTATGGTCATAACTAGCTACCTCAATCTCATATCTAGTTGCTACTAGTATACTCAAAAGTGCATGTATTTTTTTTCTTATGGAATTTTCTCTTAGATTACTCATCCGATTTACGATCCGATTACACCATTGTGTTCATAACAATTAAATCTTTATAACAAGATCTCACATTACTATATTTTTATGAAAAAATACGAATTAATTTTATAATATATCTAAATTACTTTTAGATTTCATTAAATTACTTCTTAGTCATAAAAGTAATTTAGTAAAGCCTGAAAGTAATTTAGATATATTATAGAAGTAACTTAAAACAAAAGTAAAGTAACTTGTTACGACATTAAAAGAAATCTATACATTCATAATATTGTGAGTTGTTTATTTTATAATCATTTCTAGTCAGTGACGTAATTTGTGTTGATTAAATTTAATTTCTATATAGACTCATGTTTTTACCTCTATAATGGATTTACTTTTGATGTCGTAATAAAGTTACTTTCTTTTTTTTAAGTTACTTTACTAATTTATGTAAATTACTTTTAGACTTTACTAAATTTACTTTTATATGTCTAAGAAGTAATTTAGTGAAATCTAAAAGTAATTTAGATATATTATAAAAGTAATTTATAATTTTTCATTAAAATATAATCATGTGAGATCTTGTTATAAAGATTTAATTGTTACGAACACAACGGCGTAATCGGATCATAAATCGGATAAGTAGTTTAAGAGAAAATTTAGTTTTAAGTATAGGTGGTTTCTATTTGCTTGAAACATAGGGATAAACTACTCTCTCTCTCTCTCTCTAGCGTAACAGAGTGCGTCACGTGGCTTCCGATTCGGTCTGTTCTGGCCTTCTCGGTAATATCGGCATGTGGAACAGACGACAACACCAACGTGTGGGATCGGACGGCCCTAGATACGTCGCGCAATAAGACCAGATCGAGAGGCCTCTCGAGATAGATTTTACGATAAAAATATATTCAAAGTTTACTTGATTAAGACAGCATGTGTTCAAATTATGAATTTTACTGGAGTATTCCAATCTATACCTTTTATATAGTTGATACCCATTAGCAATTATTACAAGCCAAAACTCAACATACAAATATAAGCATGTAAGTATTATGATAGAGTAAGACCCATCATCTAGAATGTTATATCGATCATAGAGTTCAATTACATACAAGTATATGATCTTCCTAGCATCATTATTATATATTTTAATATTTATTGTTCCTATAATATTTAACGTATAGTCAGCCATAAATATCTCGTCACAAAACACTGGGTATCACCAAGTTGATATTAAAGTTATGTTCAAATGGCACATGCCTACGGTTTTTCGCTTTGCTGTTAATTACACGATAATGTGAACGTCGTAATCTTGATTTTTTACATAACACTGCAAATATTTGGATCCACTTCATTATGCAACAAAAGGAAATTTCTGTATGATTTCTTATTCTATAATGACCTTTCAGTATACACTGTTCGATAGAAGCGTATGCATCTAAAAAAGAAAAGGGTTAATAGTAAGTAATCAAGGCGAATATTACAATTGTGTATCTAGTTTGATGATATATATATTGGTCCTATATATATCCATATCGTCACCTACTTGTTCTCCTATTCAGATCATCATGAATTTGTTATACTATTCAGATCATCACCTACTTGTTCTTATCTCTTTGCAGATTAATGAATATGGATCAGATCATATCAGATTAATGTGGCATATTTATTCTTTGTTGGTCTTGAAGTGCATCATTAAATTATAAATATAAATATACACAGTATGTTCATTAGCTTAGTTTGCTTTAAGGTTCTCCCAATACCCGTTTGCTTTGAGATTCATAAAGCAAGAAACTAGAAGAAAATGGACGATGGAACATTTTATTTTATTTCACCGACTTTGTATACCACACTAAAATCATTTTTTTATTAATAATATGAAGTTCGATTAGGGGTGAAAAAACGAAGCTCGTGACTCGGATTGACTCAAACTCGTAGTATTAACGAGTCGAGCCAAACTGATGAGCAACTAGAGATAAAAATGGAGCCTCTGAGTTGCCATGGGTTTGGATGGACTTGGTTTCATCAGTTGTTAAGTGTGCGCGCCACACGAAATCGGTGGATTTCTCGGACAGTAGATATGTGATGACCGACTATCGTCATATTTGAAAACGAAAGTAGTAATCGGCCCTTGCTTCTGTGCATTTATATAAATACAAATATATATTTTTTTATGCATAGCAAATATAGTTATCAAAGTGGTATTATAATCTGACTAACATGATTAAATAGTTCAAATCTCTTTTTTCTTCTTTAATTAACGTGTTAATTTCATTCTCTACCTTATGAGAGTGGTATTACGTTCCTCTTCTACGTCTCCTAAACCTTGCAGGCTTGCAGCCTGATCATTTCTAGCTCAAGTAATAAGTGATGGATATCAAATTAATGTGACATTTTCGTGAGTTGGTTTGAATGGCAAATACTCCGTCAGAAAATAAGCCCAACCTGGCTGACAACTCTATCGGCACATCACGGCGATACAACGATCGAATTTGACTACAGCTTTGGGATAAAAAGGTCCTGATGGGCTGGCTGCTTGTGGATGAAGAGATGATTCTAGATGGGCCGAATGGTGGAGAAGTCATCGTACGCCGGCCCAGCACGACCATAAAACCTGCTATCCTCTGCTGCTGCCTGCAACACAAAGACCGAACACACGTTTCTTGCTGAATTCGATGGTGGTTAATTAGGTTGCTGAATGCTGATTAGTCTCATACAATCATCAGCGTTTTGTTTCTCAAATACTGTCCGTCATAAAAAAGATAAACTTCTGGTTATCAATTTAAACAGATCTACATAGTTAGAAGTTGATTTTTTTTTCTAAGGAGGAAGAGAGTGTAACATTATAAGATGAACCCGGATTCATTTAGTGCAGAAAGCACTTTAACACAACAGATCGATTTTCTGTACTTGTGCAGCATATACTCCCTCAGTCCCAAAAAAAATCAATCTAGGATTAGAGGGGATATAACCTGTACTCTTAATTCTAGATTGATTTTTTGTGAGATAAAAGGGAGTAGATTGCTATCCTTCTGGACCTCTTTCGGATGATAATGAGATATGTGCGAATATGTGCTTGAAATTGCAAAAACCCAATCCTAATGTCTTGGTTTTTTCTCGAGAGATTGTCCATCATACGGGCCTGGTCATGATCGACAATGGATGTTGGGCCACACCTGGGCTAGACAGGTCAATAGCTGACGGACGGGTACAACAACGAGCAATTTTTTTTTTCGAGAAATAGGGAATATATTATTTCCTCCGTTTTATATTATAAGACTTATAGCATTGCACATATTCATATATATGTTAATGAATCTAGACATATGTGTGTGTCTAGATTTATTAATTATAACCTGAAACGAAGTAGTACTCAAGAGAAGCTTCCTCACAAACCATACGTGAGATAAAGTTATAAGTATTATCTGGCCAGAGCTCAAACACATATTCGCATCGAGCCTTATTCGCTAAAATATGGCTAATACAGTTTTAGCTCCTCTGGCCCTAGATGAATTTAGGGCCTCTTTACATTGATGCCATTTTCAACCTTACCAAATTTTGGTAAAGTTACTAAAAAAGTGGTTACATTTAGTTTGCTGCTAAATTTTGGTAACTATATAAGAAATTATGCCAAAATTTTGGCAAGTTATTAAAATTTTGGCATTTGGCAATGCCAAAATTTAGTAAGGTTTTTTTGGCAGCAAAGTGAACATACCCTTAATCTCCCTATTTCCTAATAGCAGGTCCTTGACCTTCACGGATCAGAAAGGCTACGTCCGAATATATCCTCTCCTCATACTGAATCATATTGATTGCAGCCAGACAGTCCGACTCAATGATGATCGGCACCAGGGTCCACTGCAAGGCCGAGCAATTCCTTCTTTACAGGCGAGCGGCTCTGCCTCCAGTGCACTATATGGCAATGAGCAAGGTGATCATAAGATGCAAACATAATCTTCCCAGCACTATCTCTTAAGTCTTAGCACAGCACCTATGCCCCCCTTAAGCTTAAGGGGAGTGACGTACGGAAATTTCTGTGAAAACATTACATATATTTTTAACATATATATCATTTTAAGTATGTTAGATTAGATTAAATAGATGTATATAAAGATATATGCATGTACCAATACATATATTTGTACGTATTCTGTACGAGTACATATGCGCAGGCATGATTCATGATGTAATGTGATTCACTACTAGAAAAATCATTATTTTATGCGGCCAAAAGTAGTTTTTTTAGGCGGGGGAAGGACCGCCTGTAGACCAACGACTGCGAAAATCGATGGCCCGCCTACGAAAATCCTCTAGACGAAAAAAAATATCGCGACCAACCGGCCCCGCGCCTCGCCGCCCTCCCCCGGCCTCCCTCTGGCCGGATCTGGGAGGGGAGCCGCGCCGGAGCCGCCGCCCCCGCCCCGCGCGTTGTCGTCGCCGCCCCGCGCCGTGGCCGGCCCCGCGCCTCGCCTCACCACCGCCGCCCTCCCCTGGCCTCCCTCCAGCCGGATCTAGGAGGGGAGCCGCACCGCCGTAGTCGCTGTCCGCGCCGCCGCCGTCGCTCCCCCTCCGGCGGGGAGGGAGGGGAGGGGGACGGGCCCGGTGGGGAGAGGAGAAGAAGTGTTGAGGGAGAGAGAGAGTTGAGAGGGAAATGAGTGGTAGGGAGGGGGTGGGAGGAGAAGATAAGGAGTTAAGATTTTTTTTTTGTGGTAGGTACGATTTTTGCAGGTGGAGCACATAAGGTTCGCCTGCAGGCACCGCTTAAGTGGTCCGCAGGCGAACAGCGAACTTCACCCCGATTTATATTTTTTAGGCGGTCATTTGGCTCCAAGGGTTATGTCAGCCTGCGAAAAAAGACCCCAACGTCGGGAAAAATGCTTTTTCTAGTTGTGATTAATAATCCTTTTAACTAGATGATGTCCGACGCTTTGCTGCGGGATATGTGTTAAACAATGTAGAAATGATAAAATAATTTGGATTGAAATATTATGAAAATAATTTGAGAATGATGATTTAGCATGTGTATGTTTAGTTTTTAAATGAAATAAATTGTAGATATAATTATTATATGTTTGTATGTTGAGCTTTTTGTGTTTAATGGGTTGATGTGGCATGCTTGCATGTAGCTTTTAGGAGTGCTAATAAATATTATGCTTGCATGTTAGTTTCAGGTGTATAATGCACATTAACTTTATTAACTTTATAGAAAGAAGGGATTCCTGCATGAGACCATCGAGTTGCGGAAGTAAAGGAAGCAATGGGTCGTATCCGTATGCGAGCCTGTTTGGTAGAGCTCCAACTCCTAAATTTAGCTCCAGGAGTTGAGTCTGGAGTGGAGCTGTGGAGCTGTCTAAAACCAGCTCCACCTCTCTAGTTCATTTTGTGAGAGCGCTCCACCCAGCTTTGCGTGGAGCTAAAACTGTTTGGCTGGGCTCCAACTCCATGAGAGGTGGAGCTAGAGCTAGAGCTGTGCCAAACAGACCCACACGTTTGCTCATGGGCTGACTGCTTCTATGTCTGTTTGTGAGCTGAAGGAATGTTGAATGGACAAAACTGATCGGACAGTTCTATATGAGATTTAATCTCCGTTGTTATAATTTAAAGAGTAAAATACGCCGATGGTATCACAACTTGCGAGGTGGGTGTAATTTAGTCACTCATCTTGTAAATTGCTCAAACAAGTCACTCATCTTGCTTCGATGATGCAAATGTTATCAAATACATTTTCACATGGATTGTCTGTTTTCAAATTGGAGTCCATATTGACCTAGCATCATGCATTTTTTACCAATGTAGACAGGATAAGCATTAAAATTACAAATTAACACTTATATTTTTATGTATATACTACTACCCCTACTTTCAATGAACACGGTCATATTGTGCTTGGCAATCAATAACAAAATTCATCATTAATTGGATTTTACTACCGGTAGTATTGCACGTTGGATTATTTATGAATCGTGTGACCATGTTTGCAAAACAAATTAATATAGCATATAACTTCATTGCGAACACTCCATACGACACATGTTTTATATGATTTACACCCCCAAAACAAGATGAGTGACTTGTTTGAGCATTTTACAAGATGGGTGACTAAATTGCACCCACCTTGCAAGTTATGGTACTAACGGCGCATTTCACTCTAATTTAAACCTACCGCGACCTGGCGGTATAGTTATTTATTTTTTTTCTCTTCAATTAACGTGTATGGTGATTTCGTTTTAGCTATATTTAGATAGATTATTTTTTCCAAAAAGCATAACCCATGTTGTGACAATGGCCATATCATGTACGTTGCTTTCTTATGGTCTGGCAAAAATTCTGAAGCAATTAGGAGTCAGATTCTCGTCTCGAGTTAGCATGCATAAAAACGGTGGTTGAATTTCAAAACCAAAATTCAGTTTGGTTTTGAAGTTTCTTATTGCCTAAGAGCAAGTTCAATAGTATAGTCTACTGCTAGCTCCAATTTATTTATAGCCGATCTAATAGCCAATTCATATAATAGTTGCGTACTATACTATTAACATATGGTCCTACCTGTCATACACACATTTCGTCTTGGAGTCCGTACTGCAGCTGGTTACAGATCTGTAGCTCGTTGCTCTTCTCTCTCATCTTTTATCTCATTAAAATATGTTTATAGCTGGCTAATAGCCCGCTATTGTACATGCTCTAAAGACTCCTTTAAAACACATAAATTGAAAAAACACACGACTTAGTAACAAGGATTGTTAATTCTTATAGAAAGACAAAAGGAAATTTTAAAATAGGTGCTGTTGTATCGCAAGAAAAATTGTAAGAAAAAAAATTGAAAACATGAGCTATGACAATTCGTTATTTTCATATAAAATCACTTTAGGATTGTTTATTCCATACAAATTTCAAACAAAACAGTAGAATTCAATATTTTTCCTTTAATAAAGGGTTGTATGATAGGAGATTTTTCTCTATGATTAGAATCCTTAAAATTTCTCGTACCAATCCTCCCATTCAAGAGGGCCTAAAATTTAACGGAATTACCCCAAACTTAGAGTAAATCTCGTGAAATCGGAGAAAATTATTCATCTCCTTCCTCAGACTTTCAACTCACATCGCTCCTCCCGTCCTCCCCTACCTGCAGGCTGCAGCTCCTGGCCTCCCGGGCAACTAGGGTTCGGCAAATCCCCCGCAAGGAGGGTGAAACCCTTCCCCAAAACTCTCCAATCCCCACCCGACCTTCTTCGAAATCGGAGGCAAAACCCTAATCGCAAACAGCTCGTCCTCGCGCGGCCGCCGCTCCGCAGCAATGGCGTCCCTCTTCAAGGTACGGATTCCCCCCCCCCCCCCCCCTCCGAAACCCTAGCTACCCGAGCTCGTCGATTCCCCCTCCTCTCGCCCTTCCTCTGAGGCGGCTCGCCCGATTCGCTTTTCCAGGACCCGACCAAGCTGTCCGCGTACCGGGACAGGCGGTTCACCGGGACGCAGGAGGAGTACGAGGCGGCGCTGCAGGCGTCGGTGACGGTGTACGTCGGGAACATGTCCTTCTACACCACGGAGGAGCAGGCCTATGAGCTCTTCTCCCGCGCCGGCGAGATCAGGAAGATCATCATGGGACTCGACAAGAACTCCAAGACCCCCTGCGGCTTCTGCTTCATACTGTACCCTCTCCTTTCCTTCCTCAATCCGTTTTTTTTTTTAATACAAGAGATGTAGTTTGGTGCTATGTTCAAATTAAAGGTGCTGCTTCTGTTTTATTCTAGTATAAGCGGGTGTCCAAATGTAGTTTGGTGCCTTTTAAGATGTTTTTCTAATTCTATGCATTGATTTAACAGTGAAGGTGGTGGTTCTGACTTGTGACAGAGAAGCTAGGAGTTTTAGGAGTCTAATGTTGTGTTGGTACTGGCAAGAATGTGTGATTTTGCCTAGAATATGGGCAGTAAAGGATTCTATCTCAGTGTGGATATTTGGCTTGAGCAGTTAGATGTTGCTATTGGCTTAGTGAGTAATTTTGTAGTAGTGAGCTCGTATATGGCTCCTTGGAGAGCTGATTTTGGTCTGCTAGTATGGAGCAATAGCTAGCGCACCATGTTTCTTGCTATTTACCCTTTGTTTGGTTACTTTTAATCTGATGTAGTGTTGATTAGTCCGCTATACGGTCCAGATGTGTCTTGGTTGTCGAGGGGGCTTGGTTTAAGTTATATTTGGTCAACTGGTGATTTTGAGAGTCTATTGGGATCCATTTTATGCATTCAGGCACTTGTTTTGGTGTTTTGTGTTCGGGTTTGAGGTTTTGTATGCTGGTAGTTAGCCATACTTGTGTACCTCTAATTCGAAATGTGGCATCATCTTGATCTCTGATCTGTTAAGGTTAGAGTATGTCTTTTTTGTTCATTCAAAAAATGTACACCACAGTTCCTTTAACTGGTGTGCATGTCTTGGGTTGCTGGCAGAAAGGCACCCCTTGAATTATCAATCTCCTATTAACCTTACAATTATGGAAGGGATTATTCTCTGATAGGCATATATTGCTTTATTGTCTTGTGCATCGGGCATGTTGTTAGTTTATATTGGATTTCTTGGAAGATGTAAAAATGGCATTTATCTAGGTTGAGCCAACGGTGTATATGCTGTTAGCCTACATATCGTTATGATACCTTTCTTCCTTTCAGGTACTACTCCAGGGAGGATGCTGAAGATGCGGTCAAATATATTAGTGGAACAATGCTTGATGATCGCCCAATTCGTGTTGATTTTGATTGGGGCTTTGAAGAAGGCAGACAATGGGGTCGTGGACGGAGTGGTGGACAAGTATTACCATGATCTTATTCTGCATGAATAACAAATCTATGACATTTGACCATATTTTTGTTGATAGTTCCTGTTTCTTTTTTCATAGGTAAGGGATGAGTACCGCACGGACTACGATCCTGATATCCTTTGGTACTATTGAATTATCATTTATTACATTTAGTGCGGGGCTATGCTGGTATAGAACTCAGAAACCCTACCGTGTTAGTTCATATTGATGAAAATGTTACCTGTAGATCCATCCATTCACTATTCCTAAATATGGCAATTCAACTATCTGCTGATTGTTTCTTAATAGTGCTCCTTTAAATTTTGTATGCCTTTACCTGTTGCTATATCTTTTCTGTTGAGTTGGCTACTTCCTTAATGAATCTTACGAAGAGGTGGCTATGGTAAGATGGTTCAGAAAGAGCTAGAAGCACAACGTGAATTAGTTGACTATGGAGGTGCTTTTCAACCTAATGCACCACCTCAATGTAAGTGCTGAAAGTTTTGAGGACTGTACCTTAAGCCTTTAACTACATCCTTGTATAATTTTCATTTGTGTCTACCTTATTTAGAGAGGTGCGCTTGGCTTTCGTGTATCACTACAGTATAATTGCATTGTTAGGGATTTGCATGTGTGGCCTCTTGATATATTTTTCAGTTGGAAGTATTTTATGCTGAAACAAGTTGCTTTATAACTAGTCCGATCATATTTACATGAAGTTAACTTTCATACATATTGTAGTGTTTTTTTTTATTCTAGTAAAGCATAAATAGACATTACACAGTCCAATGTCACCGTTTCTCTGGTGACCATGGTGTGCCTTTCCACTATTGACTCCGATCTCACTTGTCAACTTGAGCTGCATTTTACCTGTCGTTTGCCACCAAAAAGCGTTGGTTGACATTTTGGTTCACTGCTTTATTTGATTCAATCCTTGGCAGCATACCGTCCAATCAATTTACTGTTTTATCTTCTGTCCAAACATGTTCCTGATTATGTTTCATCATTTTTCACAAATCTTGACATTTTTTTAAATATGCAGATGACAGAGGTGACAGGAAGAGAGGGTATGGAGATTCTTACCGGAATGACAGAGGTCGCACATCTCGCATATTCTTGGTTGTTCTTTTCTTTCCCCATAGCTAACACAATCTGGTGTGCTGCCACCAGATTACCAACGGAAACGTTACCGGAACGATGAGCGATCTTCGCAAAGAGCACCTGACTCTGAGTTCAAGAGAGATGCAAATGATTCGGTATTAGAGCCTGCATATGTATCATCTGGCTTTTCCTGTACTACCCCTTTGGAAAAACGAGATGTTTACAAAGTATCTCATGGTTATGTTTGCAGGAGAAGAATCCTAGGTTTCGTGAGAAAGGTGATTCTGATGAAGAAGATGATGATTATGATAAGAGACGCCGGCGCTGAACTTAAAGAAACAATTGCTGACAAATGCAAGTGGGCAGTTGCAGTGACTACAGTAGTAACGCGCATCGAGCTTATGTTTTTTACCCTGTTGTGTACCGTATAACTATGTCGTCAGCTCATTTCTATGGTGCGGTTCATCACCACATGCTTGCATAGGTTTCGCATGCGACTGGGAATGGATTATGTGTTCATTGACACTTCCGCTTTTGTATTGACCTGTTATTTAGGTTGGCAACTAACTGATTTTGGTCAGTAACACTTACCTTACGGACTATCTGAAAACTGCCGCCTTGAACTTGCAAATACTCCGTATATGATTTGCACAGTGTAATCATACGGTGTTTTATCTCACTTGTTCCTGGTGTTAAGTGAAAATGTTGGTTTAGCGTTTGTTAATTATGAAACTTCGGTCAAAATATATAGGGTCTAATGTGAAAATTACTCATTATTATTGAACGAACAACTGCGAACCTTCCTGCGGCTTTCTGATACAATACTACGATGTTGATTTCGGTGACATTGTGCATTGACGTGAATAGATAGCGAAGTCGAGAGCAAATTAATCTGTGAATAATCACTTCTCTGAGGCCGGCCGGCCGTCATCGATCAGGTCATGAAGATCGTGGAGGAGCTCCTTCCGGCGCTGGCCGCCGACTTGACTAGCCGGCTCGTCTCCCTGCTGATCCGCGCGTACCGCAGGCGCGCAACCACCGGCGTGGTGGAGGACGACAACCTGGAGAGGCTCCGGCTGCTGCTCCTTGAGCTGCACGCTGCCGTCGACGAGGGACAGGGCCGGCACATCACGAGCCAGAGGCTGCTCCTGTGGCTCCGGGAGCTCACGGAGAGCATGTACCGGGGCTATTACGTGCTCGACACCTTCCGCTACCGCTCCGTCTCCATCCAGGCGCAGCAGCAGGACGACGCTCGCGGCGCTGCCGCCAAGCGGCTGCGCACCAGCGCCGGCGCCGCGGTGCGCCTCGTGCTCGGCAGTAGCAGGGACGACGACTCGTCCCGTGCCATCGCCCGCGCCCACGCGCATCTGCAAGCCGTCCTCCAGAACGTGAGCCCGTTCCTCCAGATGCTGGGCACCTACCGGCGGGTGCCCCGGAGGGTCAGCGTCGACACGGAGAGGTGCGTGCTGATCGGGCGTCACGCCGAGAAGCAGCGGATCGTCGCGTTCCTGCTCAAGGAGGACGAGGCGGCTGCGCACGTCGTCGGCGTCCTTCCGATCGTCGGCCCTAGGGGCACGGGGAAGAGCATCCTCATACACGATGCCTCCCACGACGCGAGAGTGCGCGCACACTTCGCGGTGATCGAGCACTTCGGCCTCGACGAAGTGCTGCTGCACCTGCACGCGGCCGGCGCGGGCGCGGCGGCCACGGCCACCATGGACACGTCGAGCCGGAGCTCGGAAGATCACCCGATTAGCATTAGGCACTACCTTGATGCAGTGCGCAGCATCGCCCGGCAAGAGCGCTTTGCCCGGAACAGGTCTCTGCTCATATTGGAGGACGCCCCGGCCGAGTTCGCCGCGGCAGCAGCCGCGTTCCTGCCAATGGCGCGTGGGAGCAAGGTCGTCGTCACAAGCGAACACGACCAAACCGTGGCGGGTCTCGGCAAGACGGAGGAGGTGATCAGAACCAAGAACAAGATGTCCAAGGAGGAGTACTGGTACCACTTCAAGGCGCTCGCCTTCCGCGGCGAGGCGGATGATCCGGCGCTGGCAGCTACGGCTAAAGAGATCGCGGCCGCCCTTAACGGGTCGTTCCTCGGCATGCGAGTCTTGATCGCCTTGATGCGATCCAATCCACGGGAGAGCTTTTGGCGCGCCGTCCTCCAGCGTCTCGTGGATCACAGGATCTACGCTGACATGGACTACGTGCAGGAGTTCGCGCAGATCGGCCAGATCGCTCTCAAGCTTGTGCTTCCGATGCGACTCACGCTTCGCAGCTGCTCCATCACCAAGCAGGGAAGCGATCCTCAATTAGGGCCTAAGCTTAATCGCGTGGCAGGAGGGATAGCTTACAGTTGTCGCGGCGATGACTCCGGGTACGTGGATGTCATCCTATGCAGATCACGCATCCCTCCCTACGAGATTTACAAGCTATCCTGCGTCATGGAGAAAGGGATGGTGCATGCGGGGCAATGCCACTAAGGTCCATCTAGGACGCGCGTCCTGCATAAAATGAATTTGGTATCGTGTAACAAAACCATGTTTTGCTTGCTTCTAGCCATGTGATAATTTGTGTCTTGCTTGCGTATGTATGGACCCAGTTTGTTCCATTGATATGTACAGAAATTGTGAACTAAATGGAATTTTCTTTTTGTATCACTACTCGTGTTTTCTACTAGCGATATGGGCATTTGACTACCGCTTCCTGTAAATTTGAAACCCAGTTACACCATGGGTTCATCATTAATTCAAAAATTATGTACGCAATCAAGTGAACCTCAGATGAACATTTGAATCAAGAATGGCATGATATAGAGAGTGGGCAATGGTTCTCAGATAAATATTTGGTCTGATCCGTGGTTACCAAGGGGTCAGACAAGAATGCCAATAACACTGAGGGGGAATAATCTTCTCACAGAAGTGGAGAAATTAATTGATCCGAACATAGGGAGCTAGGATGTGAAACTGCTATCATAGATATTTTGGGCTGAGGATGTTGACATAATTCTCTAATCTGATCGATCCTTGTGCATATTGAGATGGATGATATGCTAGCATGATACTATGATGAGAACGGCTTGTTCTCGGTGAAATCAGTGTACAAAGCACAACAAAATTGGGAGTGGCAGAGACAAAGGAGGGGACACGCATATACTTCAAAAGGGAGTAACGAACTTGATTCTTTTTGGAAGTAGATATGGAACATGCGAGTATTGGGAAACGTGAAACATTTTACATGGAGGCTCTGTCATAATAGCTTGGCTCTAAGGGTTAACATGCAAAACAAAGGAATGGATCTATATACTAGATGTGTTATTGCAATCGAATGAATGACGCTGGCCATCTCTTCTTTAAATGTGCATTCGTGAAGGAGGTCTAGCAGGAAAACAATCTTAATGGTTTGAGAATGGAATTAGCAATGCACACATTGGGAAGAGATGTAATGGAAACAATCTGGTCTCGGCTCATCAAGGAGGGGATCTTAGCAACAATCACCCTATGGCAACGGTTGGGGGGGGAGTGAAATAGAGCAAGGGAGGGTGGGAAGATAAGAACCCCAGCTGAGCTAGCGTACAATATAGCAACACAGTCGGAGGAATTCCTAAAGCTAAATCAGAAATAAAGAAGTAGACGCAAGGAAACGCTGAGAAGTGGTGCAGACCGGAGATGGAGTAATGAAGATAAATTCCAATGGTGCTTTTGATCAAATACCAGAATGGAAGGATGGGGCTTCGTCATTAGGGACCATTTTGGTCTGGTTTATTAAAGCAAGAGCGATGCGAGCTCAATTTTTTATGGATGCTTTTCATGGGGAAGTTCTTGCTTGTGTAGCTTGTATCAAAGCCGCTAGCGAATGCGGAATCAGAGGGTGGTAGCTGAAAGAGACTCAATGATGCTGAAATCTGCGTTGGAGGACAACACTTTTGCTCTATCGGTGTCGGGCAACGTTATCTGTGATCTGAAGAGTTTTGTGAACTCTAGTTTTCATTCTTTTACTATCAAGTATTGCCCTGAGGGCTGTAATCAGGTGGCGCACGCTATTGCGGCACTGTGTTGTAATATTGAACTCCATGACATTCTTAGGCGGGATGATATACCACCTGAGGTGGAGGTGATGGTGACCAGTGATCTCACTAGGTCCGAGATAATGGAAATTTTCCATGTCACAAGAAAAAAAAAGGCGAACCTCACCATGCTGCATTGGTCAAAACTAGTTGGACTTGTACTCGAACTCAATAGTCTCCATGTTAACACTCGTTAGAGTAATCGTCGTCCTCGTCATGCTCTTGGTAGCAGTCATTGTCGTGGTTGTACAATTGGAGATCTTCCGACACCAGTGAGCGGCACGATGGGCACACCCACTTGTCCAGGCACGTCCGATGGTAAGCGCGCAAGCAAGAGAGCTGCATGGCCTCCTGCTGCCAAGCACGTACATCATGTAGCAAAAATATGGCACATCTTTTTTTGATTCAATCGACCAAGTTCAGACTTTCACTCATTGTCAGACACATCCAAGAACAGCAACTAATAAGTGATCACTCATCAGGAGAGCAGCTTGGCACGGGTGGCATGATCTTCCTTGCTTTCCACCCACATCATGAAAATGTAGCTGAGGCACCAGAGAAAAACATAATGGAAAGGAACCCAACAAAGCGGTACAACAAGGCTGAGCATGCAGCCAACATATTGAGGGTATTTGATATAACCGAGTAAGAATTTTGTCACCCATAGGATTTTCTTTCCGAATCTAACACCGTAGTAGGTGCCAGATTCACCGAGTAATTTGCACACTCTGAAGACAAATCACATATAGCAGCCACAAGCTAACTAACTCAATGGTGATTAACTCCTTCTGTCTTTGTGGTAAATACAAAATATAGTCTACTATAAACTGTTGTGTATTATAATCATATTGCCAAATGCTCAAATAATACTCCCTTCGTCCCAAATTATAGGGCGCCCCATTTATAAGGAAAATCAAACTTGGTAGTTTTTGACTAATAATCATACTAACTACATCTATACTAAGTATTATGTATGCTATATCACTATATTCATATTTTGAAGTACTTTCATGTGATGCTAATTTCATATTTGTTGGGATCATAGAATGGAACAAAATACTGGTCAAAGTATGTTATTGAAGACCGTGTAAAAAATATAGGCCTTACAATTTGAGACAAGGAATATGTGCTACTGGCGGGTGCCCCGGAGGGTCAGTGTCAACAGGGGGAGGTATGTGCGAATCGGGCGTCCGCCGAGAAGCAGCGGATCATCGCGTTTCTACCCAAGGAGGACAAGGAGGCTACACGGCACGGGAAAGAGCACCCTCATGCACGATGCCTCCCACGACGCGAGAGTGCGCGCGCACTTCGTGATGATCGAGCGCTTTGGCCTCGATGAAGTGTTGTTGCACCTGCACTCCACCGGCGCGGGCAGAGCCGCCACCACGGACACGTCAAGCTGGAGCGCAAAAGATCATCGGATTATGCACTACCTCGACACGGTGTGAGACATCGCCCAACAAGAGCGTTTTGCCTGGAATAGGTCCCTGCTCATACTGGAGGACTCCCCAGCCATCGTCAAATTCGCCGATACAGCGGGGTCCCTACCAATGGCACGTGGGAGCAAGATCATCATCATGAGCAAACACGACCAAACTGCAGTGGGTCTCAGCCCGATGGAGGATGCTATGAGAACCAAGAATATGTCCAAGGAGGAGTACTGGTACCACTTACAGGCGCTTGCCTTTCACTCAGCGACGGATGATCCAGTGGCGCTGGCGCACCCAACACAGGCGGCTACAGCTAAAGAGATCGTGACCGTCCTGAACGGGTCGTTCCTAGGGATGCATGTCTTAATCGCCCTGATGCGATCCAACCCAAGGGAGTGCTTTTGGCGCGCCATACTCCAGAGCCTCATGTATCTCTTTTGCTCCTCGAACTCCAAGAGGGTCGAGGCCGACATGGACTACGTGCAGGAGATCGCCCTGATCGGGCAGATCGCTCTCAACCTTGTGCTTCCGATGCGCCTCACACTTCGCAGCTGCTCCATCACCAAGCAAGGGGCGATCCTCAATTAGGACATGAGCTTAATCGTGTGGCAGGAGGGATAGCTTACAGTTGTCGTGGCGATGACTCTGGGTACGTGCATGTCATCCTGTGCAGATCACACATCCCTCCCTATGAGATTTTCAAGCTCTCCTGCGTCATGGAGGAAGGGATGGTGCACGCCGGGCGATGCCACTAAGGTCCATCTAGAGCGTGCGTCCTACAGAAAATGAATTTGGTATTGTATGAAAAAAACCTTGTTTGCTTGCTTCTAGCCAAGTGATAATTTGTGTCTTGCTTGCATATGTATGGACCCGGTCTGTTCCATTGATATGTACACAAATTGTGAACTAGACGGAATTAATTCAAAATTATGTACACAATCAAGTGAACCTCAGATAGATATTTGAATAAAAAAATGGCATGATATGGAGAGTAGGCAATGGCTCTCACATAAATAATTGGTATGATTCGTGGTTACCAGGGGGTCAGACAACAACGCCAATAACACTGAGGGGAATAATTTTCTCAGAAAAGTGGAAGAATTAATTGATCCTATCACAGGGAGCTGGGATGTGGAACTGCTATCACGGACATTTTGGACTGAGGAGGTTGACATAATCCTATTGATCCTTGTGCATATTGAGATTGATGATATGCTGGCTTGGCACTATGACGAGAAAGGCTTGTTTTCGGTGAAATCAGTGTACAAAGCGCAGCTAGATTGGGAGTGGCAGAGACGAAGGAGAGGACATGCGGATACTTCCAATGGAAGTAATGAACTTGGTTCTTTTTGGAAAAGCTATGGAACATGCAAGTACCAGGAAAGGTGAAACAATTCACATGGAGGCTCGGGCATAATAGCTTGGCGCTGAGGGTAAACCTGCAACACATAGGAATGGATCTTTATACCAAATGTGTTATTGCAATAAAATGAATGAGGACGCTGGCCATCTGTTCTTTAAATGTAAGTTTGTGAAGAAGGTCTAGCAGGAAAACAATCTTAATGGTTTAAGAATGCAATTAGCAATGCACACATCAGGAAGAGATGTGATGGAGAAAATCTGGTTTCGCCTCATCAAGGAAGGGATGTTAGCAACAATCACCCTATGGCAATGGTGGGGGGAGCAAAATAGAGCAAGGGATAGTGAGAAGATAAGAACCCTAGCTGAGCTAGCATATACATCATAGCAGCACAGTCGGAGAAAGAAAAGAAGCAGACGCGGGGAAACGCACAGAAGTGGTGCAGATTGGAGATGGAGAAATAAACATAAATTCCGATGGTAATTTTGATCAAAATATTCCAGAACGGGAGGATGGGGCTTCGTCATTAGGGACCATTCAGCTGGAGCAAGACGAGCTCAATTTATGATGGATGCTTTTCATCCAGAAGTTCATGCCTATGTAGCTGGTATCAAAGCTGCGAGCGAATGCATAATGTAGGGGGTGGTAGCTGAAAGAGACTTAATGATGCTAAAATCTGCGTTGGCATGCAACACTTTTGCTTTGTTGGTGTTGGGCGGCGTCATCTATGATCTGAAGAGTTTTGTAAACTCTAATTTTAATTCTTTCACTATCAAGTATTGCCCTCGGGGATATAATCGGGTGGCGCACGCAGTTGCAGCACTGGGTTGTAATATTGAACTCCATGACATTCTCAGGTGGGATGATGTACCACCTAAGGTGGAGGTGATGGTGGCCAGTGATCTCACTGGGTCTGAGATAATGGAAATTTTCTATGTCAAAAGGAAAAAAAGTGAACCTCACCCTGCTGCATTGGTCAAAACTAGTTGGACTCATACTCGAACTCAATGGTCTCCATGTTAACATTCGTAAGAGTAATCGTCGTCCTCGCCGTGCTCCTGGTAGTAGTTATCATCATGGTTGTACAGCTAGAGATATTTCGGCACCGGCTAACGATGAGCACGTCCGCTTCATGGACACCCACTTGTCCAAGCACATCCGGTGGTAAAGCGCTAGCAAGAGAGTTGCGTGGCCTCCTGTTGCCGAGCACGTACATCATGTAGCAAAAATATGGCACATCATTTATTGATTCAATCGACCAAGTTCAAACTTTCACTCGTTGTCAGACACATCCAAGAACAACAACTAATAAGTGATCACTGATCAGGAGAGCAGTTTGGCATGAGTGACAGGATCTTCCTTGCTTTCCACCCACATCATGAAAACGTAGCCGAGGCACCAGAGCAGAACATACTGGAAAGGAACCCAACAAAGCAGTGCTACAAGGCTGAGGATGCTACCAACATATTGAGGGTCTTTGATATAACCAAACAGGAATTCTGTCACCCATGGGATTTTCTTTCCAAATCGAACACCGCAGTAGATGCCAGACTCACTGAATAACTGGTACACTCTGAAGAGAAATCACATATATCAACCACAAGTTTACTAACTGAATGATGATTAACCCCTTCCGACTTTGTGATAAATACAAAACTTAGTCTACTATAAACTGTTGTGTAGTATACTCATATTGCCAAATGCTCAAATAATATGTGCTACCGGCGGGTGCCCCGAAGGGTCAGCATCAACACAGAGAGGTGTGTGCCGATCAAGCGTCACGACGAGAAGGAACGGAACATCGCGTTCCTGCTCAAGGAGGACGAGATGGCTGCGCACGTCGGCATCCTTCCGATCATCGGCCCTAGGGGCACGGGGAAGAGCACCCTCATACACGATGCCTCCCGCGACGCCAGAGTGCGTGCGCACTTCACGGTGATCGAGCACTTCGGCCTCTACAACGTGTTGTTGTACCTGCACACTGCTGGCGCAGCTGTGGCCGCCACCATGGACACGTCAAGCCGGAGCATGGAAGATCACCGAATTAGGCACTACCTCGATGTTGTGCGCAACATCGCCCAACAAGAGCGCTTTGCCCGGAACAGGTCCCTGCTCATGGCACGTTGGAGCAAGGTTGTCATCACAAGCGAACACGATCGAATCGCGGGCTTTGACGTGATGGAGGAGGCGATCAGAACCAAGAACAAGATGTCCAAGGAGGAGTGCTGGTACCACTTCAAGGCGTTCGCTTTGTGCGGCGAGGCAGATGATCTGGCGATAGCAGGTACGGCTAAATAGATCGCGGCCGCCCTGAACGGGTCGTTCCTACGCATGTGAGTTTTGATCTCCCTAATGTGATCCAACCCACAGAAGCGCTTTTGGTGCGTCATCCTCCAGCGTCTCGTGGATCACATGATCAACGCCGACATGGACTATGTGCAGGAGTTCGTGTGGATTGGCCAGATCACTGTCAAGCTGGTGCTTCCGATGCACCTGCTGTCAAGCTGGTGCTTCCGATGCACCTGATGCTTCAGGGCTGCTCCATCACCAAGCAGGAAGGATTTGATTCTCAGTTCGGGCCTGAGCTTTCTCACATGGCAGGAGAGATAGCTTACAGTTGTCGCGGCGATGACTCCGGGTACGTGGATGTCATCCCGTGCAGATCGTGCACCCCTTCCTTCGAGATCTACAATCACTCCTGAATCATGGAGGAAGCTAAGAATGAATTTGGTACCCTATACAAAATCATGTTAATTTGCTTGCTTCTAGGTAGTACTATTTGATTTGATGAAATTTACGTCTTGCTTTGTTCTATTGATGTACAGTGCCTGTGAACTAAACGGAAATTTATTTTTGTAGTATCACTAGTCATGCTTCCTAGGCATTTGACTACCGCTTCCGTGAAATTTGAAACCCAGTTACACCATGGGTTCATCAGTAATTAAAAGATTATGTACAAAATCCAGTGAATCTCAACCTGCTGCAACGATCAGTGCGGATCTACAGCAGTATGAGCGGTGTCAAGCGACACCGACGACTTTCGGCAAAATCTATAACAAAACTGCTTATCCATATGTTATAACACTATGATCTAAACACAATTAACATACTACAATACCGATAAACACGTTATGACACCAACGAATCGATTTTCTGGATCCACCACTCCGTGTTAACACTCGTCAGAGTAACCGTCGTCCCTGTCGTGCTCCTGGTAGTAACGCCGGTGTCCGGTCCAGAACGAGTGCTTGGCAATGGCGGCGGCGCTGCGGCAGAAGTCCTCCACAACGGCCGCGCACTCCGCCGGGATGCCGGCGGCAGCGACCATCTCCTCGGCCTCCCGCCTCTTGCTCACTTGCTTACCAGGACGAAGTCGCCGCTCTCGTACGTGAACTGGCCGGCGAATTCTGAAATATACCTAGCTCTGAAACAGTATAGTACATATACCTAACTGAAATATGATGCGCCAAAACGGCTGCTAATCACTTGGCAGCAAAAATATGGCACATCTTTTTTATTGAATCAATCGATCGAGTTCGGACTTTCACTCATTGTCAGAGAGACATCAAAGAAGAACAGCTAAGGGACAGCCTGCTACAGATTCTACGGCAGCTAACTGATCAGGAGAGCAGCTTGGCACGAGTGGCAGGATCTTCCTTGCTTTCCACCCACATCATGAAAACATAGCCGAGGCACCAGAGAAGAACATATTGGAATGGAACCCAACACAGCAGTGCCACAAGGCTGAGCATGCTGCCAACATATTGAGGGTCTTTGATATAACCAAACGGAAATTCCGTCACCCATGGGATTTTCTTTCCAAATCGGACGCCGTAGTAGGTCCCTGACTCACCGAGCAGCTGGTACACCCTGAAGAGAAATCGCATATATCAGACACAAGCTAACTGAATAATGATGAACCCCTTCCGTCTTTGTGATAATTGATAAATTAGAATTCAGTCTACTAAACCATTGTGTTTTATACTCATATCCACCAAATGCTCAAATAATATGAGTTACAAAAGTGGCCCTTTCAATTTTCGAGAATATAGGGAAGTGGTCATCCAAAGAACAAAGCACACATGCTGCTAGACTGAGACAGGATGCCAAAATCAGAATATAAACAGAGTATGGAGCTTGAGTGCCTCCTTGACCACCTCAAACTATTTCCTACTGGTGTAAAGAGTTGCTAGAAATTCCAAAATAGAATGCATAGGAATTAGCATAAAAATAAGTTAGCAGTGACTAATCCCCAAGGTAGCGTTTCCACAGTTATCAAACTCAATGAGTCGTGGATTAGCATTTTTATGGTTAAATCGTTAACAATTATAAACAATTTTAAATGTTTATAACTAATATTGAAGGCCTTATCTTATTTCAAAGTTTGGAAATCATTTAAGGAAGACAAGGTTTTAGGACAAAAAAAAAACAGAGCGAAAATGATAGTGTTAAAATGTAAAACAAATACTACCGAGAACGGGACAGTCAGTAGATGCATCAGTCCATTATAGAGCATTACGAGTACACATCAACTTAAGATGAAATTCGTCCTATTTTTTTCATATTAGATGAGAGCATTGCTTGTGCTTTTAAAATTATACTCCAGCTATATTTTTTTTTATGTGTGTGTGTTTTGCTGATGCCATTCTGACAAATCATAGAGAAAATTCATAAATCAGTAATAATTGGTAGATAGAAGCAGATGATCGTTGATCCTGCTTGAAAATCGTCGCATCCCTAACTCTCCCTTTGTCCCTTTAGCATACTGCTGATTCTGCAGTCTGCAGCACTAAATCGGCAAACGACCAACAGGGCTATGACCAACACAGATTTATACAATTGCAAAATTTTGGTGCTGAACTACTGATTGGTGGATTCTTTATCATGGAAAGATCAGAGATGGGAACAAATAAATTACACCGAAAACCTAGCAACACAAACATAGAAACTAGAAAGTCGCAGACGATCCGAACGAGGGGATAGCATCGCGTCCGACTGTCGGAAGAGGGGTTTAAGGGGATATATCTTCGCTTACTTGAAATTGAGGTACTGGCCGACGGCGAGGAGGGCGACAGAGTACAGCGGCGGCGGCCAGGAGAAGGAGGCGACGGAGGCGAGGGCGAGGAGCTGCAGCGCCTTGAGGACGTGGGACACCTGCGCCATCCGGCGGCACGGGTCAGCGCCGCCGCACAGGTCGACCCACCGCTGCGGGTGGTTCCAGAGCGCCCAGTAGAACGGGAACGGGAGCAGCACGCCGACGGCCGCCGCCGCCGCCGCCGCCATTTCCATCTCGGTGTCGAAGAGCGGTCACGAGGGGCTTGTGCAATTTTCGTGTCGTCGCGACGGCACACTACTGGGTCACCTGGGACGACTCACACTAGACATCCTGACATGGGGAAATTTTACTATTTGCCACTCTTGGGACATGGCAATTAACGATTTGTCACACCATATCTATAACATGTGGGCCCTCATGTGTCTATAATATGTGGGTTCAGTGGCAAATCGTTAAGCACTACTCGTAAGAGTGGCAAATAGTTAAAAGACTCCTGACATGTGTAAAGTCTACTAGTAATTCTTCACCGTCACTTGGTTGCTAACTATACTGAGCAAATGATGCCTTTGTTTCAAGAGATTTCTCAACAGATTTAAAACTTAAACGCTGCGGCAAGCATGTGAGATAGTAGTACCATCCTAGGACAGCTCAAAAGTACTTCGTCACCATTAGGATACAAGTCTCTGTAAAGAACAGCATGTGAGTATTTATGTTTAATGTTTTTCAAGAAATCCAGTGCATAGCCTGCTTCTTGATGGCAAGTTGCAAGACTGGAGATCTTCTGTTTTTGTTTAAGGTTTCCCATGAAATCAAGTGCATAGCCTGATTCTTGATGGCAGGTTACAAGTCTGGACTGGGAAATTTCTAGATGGTGATCGAGTGACCGGTAGTCCACAAAGACCACAAGCACACAAGGCAGCAGGCACGCTCCAGTAGTTAAACAGAAGAAATAGACAAGAAAACGTATTTGCAGCGAAATGTTGAAAGATTGGAAACAAGAAATAAAAAAGAGCGGATCGAATTCTCTACTGTTGTTTTACATGATCTCCAATACTCCCAACCGATCAAAAACCAAACCAATTTACCTCAGCTTATCATTGCAACTGCTCGATGAACTGAGAAAATTTCCTAACCATAACAATTGACCACACGCAGAGGAAACAGAAATTTTGAGGCAATATCAACACTCAGCGTCAACAGCAGGAAGTGGGAACGACACATTTGAGTCAAATTTCTAACTCTATCCTATTACCTGCTTGACACATTCCAGAAAAAACATCAAAATTTCTGGATTTTTCCTGTGAAATAAAAAATAAAGCCCCATCACTCAGCATTATCATCATCAAAACCATCATCTTCAGCCTCCTTGACCTTTTGAGGTGCTACGCTATCTTCAACCATCGCAGGATCGTCATACACGGGTTTTTCAGGGCCTGGTCCTGCAGACACCTTGACCATAGCAGGGCGCAATAGTCTCTCCCCAAGTATAAAACCCTTACGAAATTCCTGAAGGATGACCCCTTCTTCATACTCCACTGATTCTTCTCTCATAATAGCCTCATGAAGCTGAAACAGAAGGTGCACAAACAATTCTTATTAAGAAAAGTAACACCCTTTGAAAACCCAAGAAATTTTGGAAAATAAAATAGATTCCTACACATATCCAGCCCTTTATAGTAGACTTATCACCCAAAACCATGGAAGGCACAAAATTTAAAAGAGACATGGAAATTTTAATATTTGAGTAAATAAGTGTTTGATTCAAAAGTTAACTGGATTAGTATGTCATGTGCTGCTAACAATGCTTACCATAGGATCAAATGGTTTGCCAACAGTCTCCACATCTTCAACTCCTAGTGAGTTCAGAATATCAATAAATTGCTTATAAATGCTCTGATAGCTGTTGTTTATTTTTGTTTCTTGCTCAGTTTCCACCTTTATTTGTGTTTTTGCTCTTTCAAAGTTGTCGAGGACAGGCAGCAAGCTCTCTATAACTTCCCCTTGCACATTTGTCATCAACGAAAGCTTCTCTCTTTCTACCCTTTTCCTGTAGTTATCAAAGTCAGCACTTATCCTCAAGATACGGTCTCGCTCAGTTGTCAATTCTGCGCCTAAGGTACTGATTTTGCTCAAAAGAGAATTTTTCTCCTCCTCAATAGAGAATAAAAAGTCCTCTATCTCAGCGACTTTTGTTTCATCATCATTAACCAAAGCTTCCTTGTATGATTGCAATGCTGTGACAATAACAGAGGGAGTTTCTTCTGTGGCTGCAGCGGCATCATCTGCACCAGTTTCTCCAGTTTCAGAATCCTCCTGTGACATCAAAAAAGATGTCTAAATAAGAAGCCAAGTGTTTCTATTGACAAGGGTCAACTTCTTTTGCTTTTATATTAGCAGTGGAAGTGAAATAACATACTGCTACTGTGCTACATGCCACCTCAACAACTGTCAGTATTACATTTATACGACTCTTCAGCAGAATGCAGTTTCTTACCTCAAATATTGACAAAGAGATGCACTACACTCTTGTGCTATAAACCTATAGTATAATCTGCACAGGCCCTCGTGTTAAAAACTGGAAAATGAAATGGTCGCATTACTGACCTACTATATAATCTAGCCTTGCTCTTACAGAATCTAAGGAAATAGAACAGGATAGCTAAATGTGACTAGTAAAGAGTCAGAGAAAAGATTTTTGCAACAATGCAATAACTACATGTTATCAAGTAACTCGATTGCAAAATACACATGGGCCAAAGATAGGAAACATTGAGAAAATAAAATAGCATCTTCACACGTGTAAGCACAGGGAAGTGTGGAAGGCACAGCTAAAATGCATTCATAATACTGAAGTTACACAACAACTATGGCAAACACTTACAAGTACTGATGTACAAGTTCCTAAAAGAGGACCTATGCTAAATGTGATTCCCCAATAGATCAATGACATGCAAAATAGGTTGGAAATAATCCCATATCAGCAAAACTTTGCCATTTCCAGCCTTAGTCATGAAAAAGAACAGATCCTTCCAACTTTCATACTCCCTCCATCCACAAAAGTTACACATATCACTTTTGTCACCAAGACCAAGGAGAAATTAAATCATCTTGGATGTTACAAAATCAAGTAGTGAATGCAAGCATGCAACCAATGAGTATTTAAATGACTCCTTGGGTTCTAATCAAACATTTAATTTATCTCTTCATTTATGTATTGAATGTATAAAGACTACAAATAGGAACAACTTATTTGGAAAAACTCAAATGTGAAATATGTCTAACTTTTGTGGCGGAGGGAGTACTGCACAACGGCTAAGCTAAATAAAACATTTATTTATCTTGACCGGCTTGAGGACCACATGGTTATGCTGAATGCAAATTAAGAAAAGTAACTTACTTTAGAATGTGAACCATTAGAAGTCAGGAAAAAGTACTTTAGTTGGCATTCCATTAGAATTTTACCAAACTAATTAAATCAGGTGAAACAAAAATCCTACATTGAGTATTAAATTCAATCATTTTATCATCCATCATGATAAGCCAAGCTTTCAGTGCCAACTTTTTGCACAGAACATAGGTAGTGCAGAACTTTTGCATCACCCAAATAAAGCACAGAATGGGATTTCTTTGTTAATTGACATAATAGCATATAGAAAAAGCTGATCAACTAAACATAAAACCACCCACAAGATTCCTGCATCTAAAGCCAGTTCGCATTAATTCGATGGATACATAAGCTTAAATGAGATATGGTACAAACAAGGTAGATACTACTTGTAAACAATTCGTGCAGAAAATGCTAGTATGAAGCGATCAAATACCACACCATGACCTAAAAGAGTTACTAATACACAAAACTTGTGTATCCTACGGATGAGCAATTTGTGGTTCTGAACCAAGCACTGCTATCTAGCTTTTATCTGATACGCTACAAAAATTACAAATCTAATATGCCCTCTTCAAAATAACTGCTTATCGATCGGACACAGTAGCTACAGCAAAAATTACCCCCCGAGGGGGATGGGGAAGCAAGCCCCTCTCACCTCAGTCGCCGTCTGCGCGGCCTCGTCAGCCTCGGTGGCTCCTACCCACGGCCGCCGCCGCAGCAGCGGGCCCGCGACGAAGCCAGGGACTCGCCGAGCCGCCGGCGGCAGGAGCGGCTGCGCCCGGAGCGGCCGCGCCGCCGCGCGCCTGGCGAAGGCGAGCGACGAGGCGGCGGAGGACGGCCGGCGCGGATCCCGGGCGGGAGACGGCGGCGGCGGTGCGAGCGCGGCGGCCGTGCGGAGGAGAGCAGCCATGGGTTGGGGGGGGGGGGGGGGGGGGGGGGGGGATTGGAGGGAGGGAGGGGGGCGGAGTTTGGCTTTGGCCGCTGCACGCTGTCGCTGGCTGGCTATCGTCGACTCGAGCAGCGCGCACGGCACGGGGATAACTCGCGCGGCGCCGGCTCGGACGGACGAACGGACGGACGGGATGGATGGGTCGAGAATAGAGATGGGCGCTTCTGGAAGGAGGCAGGGGTTGGCCGGTTCAGTTGTTAGCCTGCTTGATGGGTCCGGTCTATGGAGAAGTGGATGGGCCCTGGACTGGAGGCTGGACTCTAGCCGGTGAGGAGAAAAAGGATAATATGCCACTCTATATTGTGGATTTCGACGAAATGCCACCCAATATATTGCAAAAAATAAAATATCACTTAATAGGTTATTTTTGTGATATTTTACAATTTTGAAGAGGTTTAACACAAATATACCCCTACTATGGAGGGAGAGAGGAAGGGAGAGAGAGCCGGATAGGGGAGTCGAACAGCGGCGGCCATGGTTGCCGGTGACGGGTGGCGACGAGGGAAGAACGAGCGCCGTCTGTGCTCCCGCTAGCGGTGACAAGGAGAGGAAGAAGATGCCGGTAAGCGCGCGAGGGTGGCACTGGAGGGAATGAGCACACGTGCGAGCAGCGCTGGAGAGCCCATCGCATCATCGTCATTGCCTCCTCCTCCCTCCCGTCGGCGTTGCCCTCCTCACCCATCACCACCGCCGTCTTCCTCCCCCATCGCAGTCGTCGCCTTCCTCCCTTGTCGCAGCCGCCGTCTTCCTCCCTCTTCGTCAGCGTCTTCCTCCCCTATCGCCGTTGTCTTCTTTCCCCATCGCCGTCGCTGTCCTTCCCGATAAGCGCCGCCGTCTTCCTCCCCCTGTCCGCACGTCGCAGTCCGCCCCCGTGCGCTCGCCACCCGCTGCCGGCGAGCATGAGCGTCGTCCGGGTCAACCTTCCGCTCCTCCCTCTTCCTCTCTATCCACAACCAGAGGTATTTTGGTCTTAAAATCCTTCAAAGTGGCAAAATATCCTTAAAGTAACCTATTGAGTGGCATTTTATCCTTTGCAATGTATTGGGTGGCATTTTATCTAAACCCACCGAATGGAGTGGCATATTGTCCTTTTTCTCGCCGGGGGTGACAGGGCTGGAAGCCAAGAGAAGCAACAGGTAAACAGGGTCATATGTTTTGTCTCAGTGCCGCAAGCGTGAACTATTTGGACGAAGTACGAAACGTGTTCTATCAAGTGAAGGGAAGAAAACCAGTCTATGGCACACTTTTTCTTTTAAGATAATGAAAAAGAATATTCCGACATTTGCTCAACAAGCTACAACCAATTATTACAATGTAACAAAAAAAAAAGAAGTTCACATGAATAAAAAAGAAGTCCATGGCACATATGTGTGTCAAACATCGCTCACGTAGCCAAGCAAGCTAAAGCACACCATGCCCATCTGACAATTAACTAAATGATATGTTATCTACTTGACATCACAAGACCATGCCGCCACAAGTCAACACTAAGTAGAGATGGCAATTGCCCTGTTGGGGTTAAGTCCCCACCAGGTACCCGCCCGCTCGTACGGGGACAAAGGTACATTTTCACCCGTGGGTCTGTCAAGGAGGGGCTTAACTCCTTGCGGACCAGGGTGGATTTTTGTTTTCACCTACGAGTCTTTGAAACGGTAAGGTACATTGGATCATCCTACAAGTCCATTGCAAAAGACAATAATCCTACTAATAACCCAAGGAAAAGCCCTGCTCATCCCAACCTTATCCCTACATCCCTTCCCGCAACACCTGCACGTTGCCAGTTGCTTCGACTTTGTTGCCCTAACAAGTTGAGTTGCAAAGACGCAAAGTGGCTGTTGTTCCCCTCAACCCCATAGTCGTGTCACCATCTGCTAGTCTTCTATTTGCTCTCGCACAACCATGTTGCGCCACTATTTATCCTCCTCTGGACCCTGCTCCCTCGTTGTCCGCAGATGAGGCTTTCGGCTAGCTGTGAGTGTTGCTTCTGCATGGTCATGCCATGCCGCCAGCCTGCCATCCTCCTCCCTTAGTGTTTGCTTGTCCAACTATCCCCTCACCCACACAGGAGCATGTCCGTCATGGATGGTCCACACCGCTCACTAGGAGGAGCTCAAGATACTATGCTCAACAGTCAGCGAGGCGAATGACACTCAGAGACGCGAAGGTGCAAATGGTGGGGCCCTGGCGGGGGTGGGGATCATTTCCTCCGGTTGTGGGTTCTGGGACGGGGTCATTCCGGTCCAATTCGGCCTCGACCCATTCCGTTGCCGCCTCTAACACCAAGGCATGATGAATTAATGGTACAGTGGCAATGATGAAGGCAACAATGGTGCCAATGAGTTACAACACACTTTTGTCCAATTATCCTCCCTTACACATGGAGCCCATAGTTACCCTCTTGTTATTTTCATTTGTCTAATGATAAACAAAAAAAAAAAAGTGAAGTGAGCATAGCTTAACTGGTTAGATTTCTTGTGGTGAAACCAATCAACTTGGATTCATGTACTAGATTTGATATGAGTGCTCGCATTTACAACTAATTATTATTTTAGTGATATGCGATGTATAAGTCAACAACGAGATGTTCATGGTAACTTCGTAAATCTCAAGATATACCAGCACAATCTTTCCAAGATATCGATAGGGATAGAGTATGCATGTGTCCGTATTACGAGGGTTTTCGTTTGTATTGCGTTCTAAAAACACAAAGATCATCGGTTATTCCCGCTAAAATCGGTTGATCCCACTTGGACCACATTTGGCACGTGTACTGCCACAAATATACCCACGTACTACTGTTTGTCTGCTGTACTGCATCCGGGTTTAGCATGATGTTTGGTCGACTATTGAGATGGTCAAGAGAGCAGGGCAATAACTGTTATTCTGATAAGGATGCATCTTCTTTAATAAGACAAGTGGGATGCACGTTGTCTGAAAACAGTTCTACCTTACTGCTCACCCTGTACCTTGCGATACTAATCCTACACCAAATTTTCTCTACCATTTGGTGCCATTTTGACCGACGATGAGCACGAGTTCTACGTGCCAAGACTCTTGAGCTAGACCGACACTTTTGATCTCATTCTCACCAGCCCAAGTGATTAGTGCTTCACTTGTCCCTTTTTATCCAGCTGAAGTCTTTTTGGTTGCTTCCACACTTGCACACACCTGCCAGATAATCCGTGAGATACGACGGCTACGAAATCGCAATGAATCGGGTCCCATACTCCAATCCTCACCTACTGACCACCACCAAACACCAACTAGCTCCCTCAGAGTTGCTTCACGTCTTCTCAACCTACTCCCTCTCAAGCCTCCAGTTTTTCCACGCCCTGATAGGTGACTTGAGCGCTGGAATTCAGCCTAACTCCGGTCCCATGTCGCCACGTCAACCGCGCACTTGGCCACGTATGCATGTGGTTCATTAGGCCTCGCTTGGAATGCTGTAGTTGAGTACGAAGACCGTTTCTGTTTGTAAGACCTGCATATGCGATTTCTGTACTTTGAGAAGCTGATAGGCGAAGTAAACCACCGCGATTAACCTTATTAACCCTCTGTGTTTCGTAATGTTTACGGATTAATTAACTGTTCACAATACAAATACAGTTGGCACAAAATGTGTCCTGCCCAAAAGCGGGAAGGCAGGAAGGGAAAAATTTGCAGGAACTAACGTGTGGAATCAAAGAATCGTTGCTGCATCCTACCGATGATAGGCTGTTAAGAACCACCCCCGCCTCCTCTCCATGCATGTGCGCGTTCGTGCGTGCGTGCGTGTAGTTTGATTTCAGAGGATCAGAAGTCGAAGATCATCTTGCGGAACTTCTCCATGTGCTCGGCCTGCAGCGAGATGGCCACCGACAGGCTGCCGTCGCCGCTGGCGCTGGGGAGCACGAAGGCGAGCCCCTCGTACGCGATGCCGCCGGGGCCCATGAACACCGGCCGCCCCCAACCGAAGTCGGCGTCGTGGATCGGCAGCCGCACCCAGCTGGTGAGGCCGAGGTTGGGGCACCGGAACGTGTGCGCGCCGCGGACCAGCGCCGACAGGTCGGGCTGCAGCTCCAGGTAGTCCAGCGCCGACCGGCAGTAGCCGTTGTCCATCCTGTCCAGCGCCGACTGGATCGTCGCCGCGCCGTCCGCCAGCGACCCGGTCACCCTCCCGGCCTCCGCGAGCGGCGTCGCCGTGAAGATCACGTTGCCGAAGTAGCCGTCGGGCAGCGACGGCTGCAGCCGCTGGCGTCCGTCCGTGGCGCAGTACAGCTTGGTGGGCTGCGCCGCGGGGAGGCCCCGGGCCAGCGACGCGCACCGCCACACGTGCGCCGCGAGCACCGCGTACGTGCTGTACCGCGGCGCGCCCTCGCCGCGGGGGAGCTGGGACCGGAGGCGGCCGAGGTCGGAGCGGGACAGCTTGAAGATGTCCACGGCGGTGGGCGGCGGCGCCGGCTTGGCGGTCAGCGCCTGCGGCGGCTCGGGGGCCAGCATGGCGGGCGCCGGCTGGTACTCGACGTGCGGGTGCGACGGCGCCGGCGGGTCGCGGGCGCGGACGAGGGTGCGGTCGATGAACGGCATGACGGCGATCGGGACGCCGCGGCAGAGGTCCGCCCACGAGTTGATGAAGTGCAGGCCGGAGAAGCCGTCGGCGACGTGGTGCTGCATGCCCACGCCGAGGGCGACGCCTCCGCACTTGAAGTGGGTCACCTGGAGCAAAATGGCGCCAAAGTTTAACCAACCGCTCTGTTCTTTCACAAAGATTACATAATTCTTTTTACAGAGTTATACGTGACCGAGACTTCTTTAATCTCCTGAGAATTATTAGAGTGGGAAAAAAAAGGACGAGATCACACAGCACCATGTGCTTAAGGGAAGACACAACTTCTTTATTGCACCTACCGTTTCACTAAGATACCTCTAGTTCAACTAACGTTACCAAATTAAATTCCAATCGTCTAGAAGCAATTCATTTGACCTCTTGTATCTCAACGTACTTCCTCTGTCCCACTAAACGTGTATGAGCGAATGATTGCTTAGAATAATACCCAAGGTCTCGGTCATGGCAAGCCAACTTGGATGTTGCAGACCACCTTACATGCCTGAACTCAATTATGGGATCATAGATGGAGCCTAGACAGAAAATATACAGCTGGAGAACCTGATTAAGGGCAGACTATATGGAACGATCAATCAAATTAAGGTTTGCTTGCTAGCACAAGCAAAGACAAAGAAACATTTATTTTTGAGCAATTCTATGATGATCCTTGAGGAGATACAATGAGACCTCGGTACCAAGAGATACCAAATTTACAATAAAAAAAGTGGTACCTCATTATACCTTCTCAAGTACCGTAAAATTGCTTTTTATTTTTTACATTCTAGCTGGTACATCATTGTCTTTCAACCAACATGTGTCGTGCATCCGAAGAATAAGATGTCCAGCAAATAACTAACATTTTGTTGTTTGGTTAGGCCGTGTTTAATTTCCCCCCTATTCTCAACTTTCCATCACATCATATCACATCAAAAACTTTTCTACACACATAAACTTCTAACTTTTTTTCTAAACTCTCAATTTTCTTTAAACTTTTAACTTTTTTCAGGAACTAAACACACCCTTAAGCTCACTCTATCTCAACCGGGTCAGGGGGTCACCCATGTGGATGCTGATGATGTACCAACTGGAGCAGTTGTGACAATTGTGAGGCTGTGCACAAATATGATCTGGCAATCTTATCAAACAATTTGTTCGCTACTTCGCTTTCATGTTTGACAAAAGAAACGATGATAGCTCGCAAGTCACAACAACAGCGAGAAGTCGGACTCAAGTAGGTAGAACACCTTCCCCAATTCTCATGGTAGTTTTCGACTTGTCTAGCTGTCAGAATATATGGTTCTAACCAAACAATTACACGGCTAGGTTGTTTTCATGCTGTACAATTTCTTTTAAATTTCCCGCAAAAAAACTTTTAAATTCATATGTTCCAAATTGATGGGATCTAATGACAGGGTTCAACTGTGCGCAGGCCAATCATTAGTCATTACCGTACTCAGATAATCGTTGACATGAGACATGTATTAATAGAAGGCCTATAAAAACAGAGAGCATATGTGGCCATTCCAGGAAATTTCTAAGGAATAAAGCTAATCATTTCCATAGAAAATTCCAGTACTAACAAATGTTTTCTGGTATGATTTTTTTTCTTTTCGATTCATACCAGGAATAAATTAATGAAAATTCCTATATTAAAAAAAGCCTACAAATGCTAAAAATTCATACGTGTTTCGATAATTCACATAGGTAGGTTGGTCGGCAATTTGGCACCATGAATGGAGGCTTCACTCGGTCTAAGCTAGAGCTTGATAGGGTCCAATAAAGAAAAAAAAAATGTTGGCATGATGCGGCCAGCCACTAACCACCTAGCCATTGAATCAGAGATTGTTGCATGAGTGTTGACTGGGTCGTCGCCCGCAAGCAAGCGAGTTGGTGGCGGTAGAAATAGAATAGATTTCTACTACGCGTGAGGAGAAAAAATGGAGGAGAATTGGATACCTGGAGCACGAGGATGGGGAAGGAGGAGATGCCGTCGGTGTAGTCGACGGTGGGGATGAGGCGCTTGAGGTCCATGGTGGGCGCGAAGTCGCCGAAGTCGTCGACGGTGGCGCCCGGCGCGTCGGCCTCGACGAACAGCACGCCTTCCCCGTTGCAGTCGATCTCCACGCGGCCGTCCTCGTCGTGCGCCAGCCGCCCCGCCATCGGGTAGAACGGAACCAGCGCCTCCGCCAGCGCCCGCCGCATCCTCTCCCCGTCGAAGTAGCTCCCGCCCTCCGCCGCCGCCGCCTCACCGCGCCGGAAGAAGTAGACGCTCGGCGTGTGGAACCGCGGCACCACCAGGTCCAGGCTGGAGTTCCACAGCCTCACCCGCGGCGTCTCCTCCGCCGGCCGCACCATCGTCGACCCCCGCACGTTGATCTTCATCTGCTCGCATCGCACGCAACACGATCATATCAATCAATCAACCAATCAATCGGTCGAACACCTCACCGGCAAACCAGCAAACGGATAGAAACATCCAAGCAAGCAAACGAGATGAAAACAGAGAGCATTCCAACCAACCTTCGCCGACGCGGGGCAGATCTGGGAGGCGAGATCGAAGGCCTTTGGCAATGGACAATGGTGGAGTTGTAAAAGTATGTTAGGTAAGCAGCTCTTGGGGGAGAGCTGGTGAGCTAACGAGGGGTGGAGCGCCTTTTATAGCTGTCGCTGGGATGCTAAATTGCCAATATCGCATATATTTCTTTTTCCTTTTTCTTTAAGTAAAAGAAAAAGAAAAAGAGTAGCGGTGTTACTCCATCAATTTTCATAATTCTTGACTTTTATAAAGAAAAAGAAAAGGAGTAGCAGTGTTACTCCATCAATTTTCATAATTATTGACTTTTTTTAGAAGCCAAACTTTTATAAATTTAACTATTAATAACTTCAAAAATATTTAGTTTAAAGACACTAAAACAATCTACATAGATTTGTCTTACAAAATGTTATAATAAAAATAAAAATATGTTTATTTATTGGATATATCATAATAAGAGTATAGTAAACCGTGTCATTATTTAAAACATAAGGAATTATGAATATGCAACCCGAATAAGTATTTTATTTGGAATTTATGCCAGTAATTGACCGGTGGTGGATTGCTTCGGAGGAGAAAGAGGTGAGGAGTTGGTGGGATGGATGACCTGCGTGAAAGCGGAGGAGGAGGTCGGGGGTGGATCGGATTTTCCTGGCTTGGCTTGGGGAAGGTTTGATTCCATCTGCGCTCGACGGCTCGAGGCCTCCGTCTCCGTGGACGCGGTCCACCCCACCGGACAATGGACGCGGCGGTGATGATGATCTCTTCGCCGCATCAGCGATGACAGCTTCCTTCCTAGTACTATCTATCATTCACGTGGGCCTACCCTAATGACAAACAGGAGCAGCGGCAGCTTCCCACCGGCGTTGGAAAATGGTGTGATCCACTGATCGATCTCCCGTGTTTTTTTTTTTGGCGAATTGATGTAACGACTCTTTTTTTTTATGCTTATACTTATTAGTTAAAATATAAATATTCAACCTTAAATTTAAATTGATTTTGGGAGGTTTTCATTGAAGTTTATTTTTCAGTATTGTTTTTAGATCGCTAAGAAAACATGTATAAAAGTTTTATTTGTAAATTATTTTTCATTTGTAAATAAATAAACGAAACGATGGGACTGATGATCTCTTGAGACTATGCAATAATACATCAGTCTCCGGTGACACTGTCACATCTTCTGTATCGTTTCCACGAACGATTTTGCTTGGATTTGCATGTGCGGTTAATCTTACAGCAGCAATCTGAGATTTTTCCCCAGCTTAAATGCAGCGCACTTCTTCCCTTCCTCCTCCCCTTCTTCTCATCCTACTAAGGTAAACCACAAAAAAAAATTAAAAAAATCAAATAGTTAGCAAAATTTATGTATAGAAATACTATATATAAAAAATTTGAATTCAAATTCAAATTTAAATTCGAATTTAAATTTGAATTCAAATTTAAATTTGAATTTGAATTTTCAAATTCAAATTTGAATCGGGTATGTAAACTTTTGACTTATAAACTTTGGATCTATAAACTTTAGGTGTATAAACTTTAGATGTATATAGAAAATATTTGAATTCAAATTCAAATTTGAATCGGGTATATAAACTTTAGTTCTATAAACTTTGGATCTATAAACTTTAGGTGTATAAACTTTAGATGTATATAGAAAATATTTGAATTCAAATTCAAATTTGAATCGGATATAATTCAAATTCAAATTTGAATCGGGTATATAAACTTTAGTTCTATAAACTTTTGGTCTATAAACTTAACTTTAGATGTATAAACTTTAGATGTATAGAAATACTATATATGAAAAATATTTGAATTCAAATTCAAATTTGAATCGGATATAATTCAAATTCAAATTTAAATCGGGTATATAAACTTTTGACTTATAAACTTTAGTTATATAAACTTTAGGTGTAGAACCTTTAGATGTATAGAAATATTATATATAAAAAATATTTGAATTCAAATTTAAATTTGAAACGGATATATAAACTTTTGGTCTCTAAACTTTATATGTGTAAACTTGATATGTATAAACTTTAGGTGCATAATTTTACTAAAATAGGAAAGTAATGCGGTGTAAAAAAGAAAATAGGTAGAGGGAGGGAGGGGGCAGGTGGGGAGCGAATCTGATCGCTACCCCCTTCCCAGAGCGAGCAATCGCCAAAAAGCATTTCCGGGTACGATCTGCTCGGCACATGGTCTGACAACGCAAACCCGAGTTAACCGTTTCCCAAATATTCGGGCACCCAGGTTATGTATGGAACTATGGATCGGGTCACCGCCGCGTCCAGCTTTATTCTGGTGCGAAATCCTTGTCCAACTCGTGTTCTACTACTCTGTTCAGCTGCACCGATGGGGCAGTTGGAGTTTAGATGACGCGAATTTGATGGTGAATTACGTGTGGCACTACGTACGGCGGGTACTACTAGCTCGATCGCTGCTGCTGTCAAATACTACCAGGCGCTTTTGGTTGAATAGGAGTAATTTTTAGTTGTCTCGTTGAACCAGCTGATACATAATACTGATGCGGTGATGACCCAGCAGCAAGGCTCGTGTGTGCACGCACAGACCAGCGCTGACGGCTGAACGTTTCATAGTATAAGATTATTGGTTAGTACTCCCTCCTTCATTAAATATTTGACGTTGTTGACTTTTTTAAACATATTTGATCGTTCATCTTATTCAAAAAAACTTTTGTGAAATATGTAAAACTATGTATATACATAAAATATAAAATATATGTATACATAAAAGTATATTTAATAATAAATCAAATGATAGGAAAAGAATTAACAATTATTTAATTTTTTTTTAATAAGATGAACAGTCAAATATTTTTTAAAAAATCAATGGCGTCAAATATTTTAGGATGGAGGAAGTAGTATAAATGTAGAAAGTGTTTGCGTAGAATGAAAAGTCGCTCCCGGCGGGCGAGGACGATGCGACGTCGACTGGTGCGAAATCCTTATCCAAGCTGCTATCTTCTGACGAAGGTTTAGGTTAGATGCTACAGTAATTAATACTGTAGCCAATTACTCATTAGCTCTGACCAAGCCAGCGATCGATCAGCTTCAGATGACGAGGTATGCGAATGCGACGCCGCGACACCGGCAGAGAGCCGGAACGTACAACGCGTGCTCAGTGCCGTGCCATACTGCTGCCATATGCCGTGTGTCCTTTCATCCTGCAAACCTGTAGTCTGACTCTGTCTAACAAAGGTGTCTGATTTGAAAATGAATGGATATCCGTTCGACGTCTTTGCATTGCAGGTGTTTGATTAGTGCTACTGGTACCTCATTCGTGCATAATGTTTAGAACCTGCTAATAATGTTTAGAATGATGATTGCTCCAGAGAAACATGGACTCAAGTACTGCATGTCTGCATACAACAATCCTAAAAAGGAACTTTCACATGATGTCAGCATCCCGGACCGGTACACCGACAGCCACAGGCCCATAGCCAACAGAAATGTACACTGTCATGCACGGCACCACAAAATCGTAATAACCGATTATGTGCTTCGCACGGCCTTGCAGTTGCAGGGGACAGGGAGTCCGGGACCAAAGGCGCACGGAGAAAGTGTCAATCAAAGACCCCCATCCAGAGACCGCAAAATCCAACATGAATCATGCGGAGATTTTCACACGATCGCACGGCTGATTCGAAGATCGAGCAAACTACTCTGGGGCCTGGCGGCTTTACACCTACCTATGCAAGGACGTGCATCGATCTGCATCGATCATATGGCTGCGTTTGGTCGCAACTCCCATGGGGAAAAGTAGATGCAAAAACATGGTGGTTCGCCGTTCAAGCAGCCGCAAGAGGGGTAGTGGTGGGTCGGTGTGTGGTAGCGCAACTGCCTCCATTGCTTTTGCTCCTCGGGAGGTTGTGTCGTGTCTTTGTGTCCACGGGAAGGCTTGACGGAAGAAGTAAATTAAAAGGGACCATCGTCTTGCGTAGGATCCGAGTCAGGATGAGATATGGCGCGTTGCCGCGGCCTGCCGCCGCACTGCACCTGTCGCGGCCGGCACGTGTTGAGTCTTTTGACGAGGCCTTCCGGCTGGAGGCCTAAAACCCTGCTGCCTTTAGTGCCTTGTAATTGGGCTCTGAGGCAACGAGGCCATCATTTAACCGAACCAGGCAACGTTGCTATTTGGAGTAAGCTCATTTTGGGTCCCTTTATGTCGTTGCTGAGTTCGAATTTCGTCCTCGAAACTGCAATACAAGATATAATGATCTACTGGTATACCCGAGATCCTAAACAGCATAGAGTCTGTTCTTAGCCGACATGGAAAGTGGGCCCCATATTCCAGGTATATTTCTTGTTTCAGCAATCTCCCTCTCTCCCCTTCGTTGCCCGTCGTCGGCTAAGGGAGGGGCGGAGGCAAAGGCAGCAATGGGGAATGATGAAGCTTCGATCTGCGGAGGCGGCCGATGACGATGACGGTGGAGATGGCGGCGCCGGCGACTATCAGGGTTGGGGGTCTCGCATGGGTGTTTCTCCTCTCCTCTCATCGCTTCTCCATCACTCTCGTTCTTTCTCTTTCTCGTTTCATTTTTTTTCTTGTTGCGTGCACCGCCACGTCGAGGGGTTCCGTGCACTCAAGCGATGCAGGGTGGTGATGGCCTTGGTTCCGATGAGTCCGTAGCGGTTGAAACCGAAGTAGTAATCAATTCACATGATAGTGAGTGGAAGGGTGTGTGGTTTCAACCCCGGGGTCCAGTGTTCAATCCCAACACGCTCACAATTTTTTATTAAAAAATGTTTGGAGGGGTGTGTGGGCACAAATAAACCAGCCACCGAACACCGAATCGAACCGAATTACTAGTTTTCGCGTTTTTCGGTTGGTGCACTTATTTTGATGTATATCGGTGTCCATGTATAGATCGGTTTTTGCCCGCTATGAACTGACTTCACCGAAGATACCGAACATCTCGTGCGCATGAGGGCGTTCACACTGCGTCCGGTCCTCATGCCGTGACCAAGGGAAAAAGACAAAGTACACATGTGCAAGCCGAGTAGTGGAGGAAGCAGGGATCAGACCTCCACAGTGCGCCACAGTGTGCTCACGGTGCCTCACTCCCACGCACTCACTCAGAATTAGACTGAAGAACGAGTGACCAAAACTGGACACACGAATTTCAGGGAGGTGTGGTAGTAGCAAACGTGACACAAAATATTTGTTGAGAAACAATAAGGCTGAATGCCAACTCAACCCATTGTGAATGCCCTGAGAGAGGCAAGCTGCGGGCGCCTCGTCTCCCACGATCTGGGCCTGCATGTGTGGTTCTTGCTCCTGCTCTGTGGGCACACTAGCTTTTGTTGGTTCTGCGTCATGCATGCATGTAGGGTTGTAAAAAAAAGTTCGAGGCTCACGAGCGTCTCAAGCTTGGCTCAAGCTCTTAACGAGCCAAACCCGAGCCTAGCTACAAGCTCGTGAGCTTTGTCGAGCCGAGCTCAAGCTTCTCACGAGCCTAAGTGTGTGTAACTTTAGAATAAATTAGTATCTATTCAAATGAAAAATTAGTGATATTGTTAATTAAAATTATTATTTTTTACTAAATTTTATCATCAAAATATACATTATTGTATACTCGGTCGAGCTCGTGGGCCTAGCCGAGCTCGAGCTTGTGTCGAGCTCGGACCTAGGCAGGCAAGCTCGCTCGAGCTCAGCTCGATGATAGCCCTACATGCATGCATGGGCCCCACGTCTGGGTCAGTGGATGAATGTCTGGATAAGAGCAATTGGACGATGGGCAGCTGGAAAACTTCTTCGGTATAAAGCCGAAGCCCACAAAACTGAACCGTTTACTCTCTACCATTGAGAGTCTCACTACCATTTATTCTCTATATTAAAAAAATAAAAAAAATCTAATACGAGATACGATATATTTTAATGCTATGAATCTATACAATCTACTGTATAAATTGTATTATCATGATATATTAACCTCATCATAAATTTATTTATTTTAAGATAAAAAGAGTAAACCCTATTTTTAGATGTGCACGCGCTGCTTAACAAATTTTAATCAGTTTCGTATTTACTCCGTCTACTACTACAAAAGATCTGTCCCGGGTGTATATTCACAGTGAGCCTCAAAAGTCAAAACCCCATATCAACGGCCACAACCCGCAAATTCCCCGCACTCCCGGAGACCCCGACCCAATACCGTCATTTCCAGCACCGAAACGGCATTTTCGTCCTCGATGGGAGGACTCCGAGAAGGCGAGCAGCGCAGTGACACAACCTACAGAAAAACACCGTTCTACCCCTCCACCAACATAGCAAAACAGACCACACGACGCCGCGCCGCCGCAACGCAGAAGCCCTAAATCGCCTCTGCCTCTGGGGGGATAAAACCCTACCCCGCCCCCAATCCGCGCCTCCGTCTCTCCGCCTCTCTTCTTCGATAGGCGGATCATGACGCAGGCGGATCAGGCGGTGATCAGCCTGCGCCCGGGCGGCGGCGGCGGCATCGGTGGCCCGCGCGCCGGCCGCCTCTTCCCCTTCGGCGCCTCCAAAGGTTCCCTCGACTTCCTCCGCCCGCGCGGCGGCGCATCCTCCGGCTTCGCTGCCAAGGTGAGACCGCTCCATTTGGGGATGGGCGCTGGGGTGATGTCCTAGGGTTCGATCCTCGCGGAAGGGGACATATTCCCCGGGGGGGGGGGGGGGGGGGTGTCTGCCGGGTGCATTGCGAGTGCTGGCTGATGGGTGTGACATTTCACTGGTTTTTTGGTTTGATACTCTCCTTGGCCTTTGATTTACTTGAAGGATATACTTGATTTAGAATCTGTATTTCTCATAGCATTTGTGAACAATAATGATTGACATTATCAAAAGAGTGTGTTTTACTATTCTTAGTGCAGTGCTTCTACCCTTTATCAACAACTAGCTGTGCAAATCAAAAGGCAATGTAGATGAATGGAGGAGCAAATTGGCCCCTTTATTCACAAGGAAAGTCCCTCAATATTCTAACAGCAAACTAAAAGAGGCTTCGAGCCTTCGATATTGTAGTTTGTACTAACTGCAATAAACCCAGTGTTAGAGAACTTTTACACAAAGAAAACAATTAGCTAGAATACAATCCATCCTAGATCGTTACATGCTCCGCTGGGCCAATCAAATGGCGAGATTCTTGAGTTGCAACTTGTTGGCTTGTTTCAAATGCATTTTGTCTAGATTGTGTTTCTGGTCTGGTTCATTTAATATGAGCCACCAGAGATGAATATATAGTTTATTAACCTCTGCTCGGTTGGCATTTGCTGAATCTGTTACAGCTTGGAGACTCACGGTTTGAACCTCTCGAGCGGGTTCGTTACACTAGGGGTCAACTTGTTGAACTGCATGAGGTATTTATCTGTTGCTACTTATTTACTTACTGTATTTTACATGATGAAATTAATCATTATGGAACATTTAGCATAGCTGTCTTCTATAATGATGGAGCTGCTCATATTTTGAAATATTGATAAACCAATAGTGCGGTTTCACTGAATCTATTTGCTTGGTTTATGAAACACACTGCTCAGTTGCTCACCTTTGTTTTGCACATATTCTATGTTTTACATATTATATTTAATATATGTGCATTGAGAACTGAAGATTTGGAAGTGAGATAACAATCTAGCTATCCAAACTTCACTTCAAGCTTTAGGGGTGATTCAGTTGCTTGCACTTGTCTATGTTGAATATGACAAAATGATTAGAGAAATTGACCTTGGTACTCAGAAAATCTGTCTCCTTTTATTTTTTGTGTTGATCTTTTCTGCTATCTGATAGTATGAAACTTGTATAACAAAATTAGTTTTCCTCGGGTGTTCTATGGCTCTTCATTTCCCTGTAAAGGGAAGTTGAGCATGCCATCATGTTGTGCCTTCAGTTCCACATATATATCATTTTTGTGTTATGGACAATGACTAAGGAGTACATGAATGGCCTTTGTGCCTTGAATCATTCCCAATGATGCTAAATCTTTTCCCCTACATACATAATGGACTCTCCTGCAGTAATTCTGTTCTAAAACCACTCGAATTTTAATTGTAACATTGATAGGAGTGAAGCAAAGTTGTGGAACAACCTATGTTTTCAGAGAAGTTTAAATGGATAAAACATCATATATTTGCAACAGTTACCACTGGTTCTTGTATTCATAACCAAATATTATTGTCTTCTGCTTTATTTCCCTCGACATCTTTCCAATTACATGCTTTGATTCTATGGTTTTGCAGATTATCGACATACCTGAGAACATCTTGAAGCTTAAGCAAGATATTGACATAGAACTCCATGGTGAAGATGAACCCTGGATTAACAATGACTCAAGTGTGAGAACTCTTCCTTTACCTTTCAACTGTTCCTATGTGTTGCAAACTGTATCTGCTCAGTAAGACTGGTGCAGTTTCACGTTTACTGATTACTACCTGTTTGATGTTTTATCATATCTGGCAGGTGCAAACTCAGTCATATAACTGCTACGCTGAGACAGACAACCGTGATTGGCGTTCACGGATTGAACAACCTGTGCAAACTCCTGCTATTGGTGGTGAAGAGAAAGCTTGGGACAAAATTCGTGAAGCAAAAGAATCATACATTTCAAGTGGAAAGCAAGATCAATTTAATAATCAAGACATATTGAGCTCCCAGTTCAGTGCAAAAGCTCAGGTATCTTGAGGATAAAAGAGTATCAATGGGCTGTCTTCTAAGCTCTCTTGTTCTGCATATGTGCCAATATTTTTTTTTTTACAATTATTGTGCTGAACTTTTTCTCACCTGCTCCTAACTCCTAAGCTTGTTGTTGTGCCATATATATTGTTGGTATAAAATTGTTCCATCGAGGGGGCAATATGCGCTTGTGATGGGTGCACATTATCATATACCTGGTTGCAAGTAGTGATTGATATTGTGGCAATTCTTGCATTTATGAATTACATCATAGCGATGCAATGTATGGACTTTATGGCTTTATCTAATTCTAGTCCTTTGGAGGCAATTACACATCTGTCAATGCACCAAGTGAAATGATTGCTTCAAATTCATACTATAATTTTGGCATGTATAATTACGAATTACTAGAATGTTTGCTTTGGTGGCTGTATGCTGATGCTGCATAAGTAAAGCTACATGCAAAAGTAATCTGATCATTTTGATTTGATACACGACAATTATCAAACATTCTCATTCGTGGTAAACATCAGGTTGGTCCGGCTCCTGCTCTTGTCAAGGCTGAAGTCCCTTGGTCAATCCAGAGAGGCAATCTCTCCAACAAAGAAAGAGTTCTGAAAACAGTGAAAGGGTATTGTTTGATTTGTATCATCCTTCCTCATCATTTTTATATTTTCATCTTTAGGAAATATAATTTATTTACTCTTTTTCGTCTAGTCCCTAATGTGCTGTTTTAGACATACCTGCAGCCAAACCTTTTGAATGTTGAGCACTAATGCTTCTTTAAATATTTTGATTTGACACATGAAACTTGTGGAGAACTCAATATATCGAGCTTTATTTATGTCCTTTAATAGAAATTAGTTGTCATAGTTTTGCTTTTGGGACTGTACTGATGCCCAAAGCGGTATTTATTTGTGACTGGAGAGAGTAACCAAACATGATGTTTTTTCTTGCATATCTTTATTTGTTGTTTGTTTCACAGTATACTGAACAAATTGACTCCAGAAAAGTTTGATCTTCTTAAGGGCCAGTTAATCGAAGCAGGGATCACTACAGCTGATATTTTGAAGGTATGTTCTTGTTGTTCATTCAACTGGCTTTGCCTTTCGACAGTTCCTTGTGATTTACATCTGGTCTGTTTTTGTTTCAGGATGTTATTAGTCTCATATTTGAGAAGGCTGTTCTTGAGCCTACCTTCTGTCCAATGTATGCTCAGCTTTGCTTTGATCTCAATGAGAAGTTACCCTCATTCCCTTCTGAAGAACCTGGTGGTAAAGAGATCACGTTCAAACGTGTGCTGTTGAACAATTGCCAAGAAGCATTTGAAGGTGCTGACAATCTGCGGTCCGAGGTCAATAAATTGACTGGTCTAGACCAAGAGATGGAGAGACGTGATAAAGAAAGGCTAGTGAAGCTTCGGACACTTGGAAACATTCGTCTTGTTGGTGAGCTACTTAAGCAAAAAATGGTCCCTGAGAAGATAGTACATCACATTGTTCAGGTGCGCATGCAATCTTTCAAGTTTAGCTGAATATACCATCAAATGAAAATCATTAAGTCAAGAATATGCATGTGCCAGAAGTGCACCTAATCGGGATGTTAAGACAGTTTGTTGGAATACCCTTCATTTGATGACACAAGACATCCTTGTTTGCACTTTACAGACCTATTGATTTACCTATCAACTAAATATTTTCTTACCCATTTTCTGTAAACAGGAGCTATTAGGTTCTGAAAGCAACACATGCCCTGCTGAGGAAAATGTGGAGGCCATCTGTCAGTTCTTCAACACAATTGGTAAAGAGTTGGATGAGAATCCAAAGTCTCGACGATTTAATGACGTATACTTCAACCGGCTGAAGGATCTAACAACTAATTCTCAGTTGGCATCACGATTGAGGTTCATGGCACGCGATGTCCTTGATCTTCGTTCAAACCAATGGGTGCCTCGACGTGAAGAGGTACAGGTCCTCAACTTCTCTTTATATTTGTATTACTCTCCAGAATTTTTATCTGCCCAGTACTCTACTAGTTGCTAATAGCTATGCAGTGGTTATTAATAACAGAAATGAAACCAAATTAGATTACTAAGAACCTTCATATATATGGTGAGATACTGTGTTGAGTCTTTTGAATGCATTGGTTTTTGGAAATTGCCCAAGTATTGCCCTGGTAATACATGGTTACACCACAAGAGTTAGTTATGATGGTCTGTTTCACACGCTTACAATACTTCTACCTGACATTAGTTCACTTCAAGTCCTATGTACTTTTTGCAATACACCGAGTGGCACTCATTCTAGTAGTCACTGAGCATGATAAACATTTAGATCTTGGATTCTGTTTTACTGTTTCTATCAAATCAATATGATATTATTTTACTATATGAATTGTTCTGAGATTCTGTTAATTCTTTCTCAGATGAAAGCTAAGAAAATCAGTGAAATTCATAGAGAGGCAGAAAACAATCTTGGATTGCGTCCAGGATCGACTGCAAGCATAAGAACTGGCCGTACTGGAGGAGGGGGACCCCTTTCACCAGGAGCTTTTTCTATGAACCAACCTGGTATAGTTGGCATGTTGCCTGGTATGCCTGGAGCGAGAAAGATGCCTGGAATGCCAGGGCTAGGTAGTGATGACTGGGAAGTTCCGCGTTCTAGATCAAAGCCCAGAGCTGATCCAGTTCGGAACCTCACCCCATCATTGGCCAATAAGCCATCACCTAATAATTCCAGACTGCTTCCTCAAGGCAGTGCAGCATTAATTAGTGGCAAGACGAGTGCACTTGTGGGCAGTGGTGGTCCACTATCCCATGGTCTGGTTGTCACACCATCTCAAACTTCAGGACCACCAAAATCACTCATCCCAGCTCCATCTGTAGATCCTATAGTTGAGCAACCAGCTGCTGCCCCCAAGCCAAGCTCTACAGAGCTTCAGAAGAAGACCATATCTCTTCTTAAGGAGTATTTCCACATACTTCTTCTAGAGGAAGCACAACAGTGCATTGAGGAGCTGAAGAGTCCTGATTACTACCCAGAAGTTGTTAAAGAAGCCATCAATCTTGCTCTTGATAAAGGCACCAATTCCATCGATCCTCTTTTGAGGCTGTTGGAGCATCTCTACAAGAAGAATGTTTTCAAAGCGACTGACTTGGAAACTGGATGCTTGCTTTACAGTTCTCTTCTCGATGAGCTTGCTATTGACCTTCCAAAAGCTCCAGTACATTTTGGTGAAGTTATTGGGCGGCTGGTCTTGTCACATTGCCTGAGCATAGAAGTCGTTGAGGATACTCTAAAGAAAATTGAGGACAGTTTCTTTCGTGCTGCAGTGTTTGAAGCTATGATGAAAACCATCAAAGCAAATCCATCAGGTCAGGCTATCTTGGGCTCGCATGTTGATAAGATCGACGCGTGCAGCAAACTTCTTTCCTCGGAATAAATATTTGTCGCAAGTTTGACTAGGCCAACTTCTACCTTATTACTGATGTCCTAACTGGGAATGTTACATTGGTTATTTGTTACTCGGTAGTTGGCAGGTTTTGCCCTTTCAGTTCGAGAAACAACAACACTGAAGTTGAGGAACAGCTTTTTGTGAGCTGTATTTTTTGCAAGGTCAGATGACTGCTAATCATATTAATGGATAATGAAGTAAAGAAAAGCTATAGATTTAGCTCTGATAACACCGTAACAATACCTCGATGGTGGTTTACGCGGCTACTCCTTGTAACAGGTACTGCTGCGTGTTGGCAAGCATACTTGTTAGCGTTGGGTACAACTGAGTTCATAATTTAGTCGAAAGTTGAGATCTGATGTAATTCTTCCAGCCAATCTCATGACAATTTATTCGAGATTTGTTTGGTTCAATTTAACCTGTCAATGCAGTATATCTTCTCATCTGAGGCTGTGAGGTCGGATATGGGAATTCGTACTGTTTGCATTTCGCGCTCTTGCGTGTCATGATTCTGATGGCCTCATCATTTCGCTTATTCCTTATTTATGGAATAAGCCAAATGACGTATTTGTAGACGAAACGATATATTTGTAGACGAAAGTAGTTTGTGAATAAAGCAAATACTGAAAAATAAACTTCGATAAAAAACCCTCAAAATTAGCTCTAAATTTAAAGTTGAAAATTTAAATTTTGGCTGATAAGTATAAGCGAAAAGATGAGGCCATCAGCGATTAGAAGCAAATGTTGTGACGGCGTAATGCAGACGACAGCAGTTTTTTTTTCTTTTAAGAAAAAACTGGCCTCTACATCTGGAACAGATGCATACGGCTAATCTATGTTTGAGATATGCAATGTCTCAATTTGCCTAGTAGAAACATATAGTTTTGTGCAATATCTCAATTCCCCTAGAATCATATAGTTTCTATCTAGTGGATTAATGTAGTTTCAACCTAGTAGATTCATATGGTTTCAAGCTTTCAGCTTCATGGCAAACAAGACTTTCAATTTCTTATTATACACACAATGCAGACGACAGCAGTTTTTTTTTTCTTTTAAGAAAAAACTGGCCTCTACATCTGGAGCAGATGCATACGGCTAATCTATGTTTGAGATGTGCAATGTCTCAATTTGCCTAGTAGAAACATATAGTTTTGTGCAATATCTCAATTCCCCTAGAACCATATAGTTTCTGTCTAGTGGATTAATGTAGTTTCAGTCTAGTAGATTCATATGGTTTCAGGCTTTCTTAATGGCAAACAAGACTTTCAATTTCTTATTATACACACATGAACGTACATTTTCTTTGCGAGACCCTACTTTGTAATTATAAAGCTAATAAATCTCATGTCTACGGCAAATTAGGCACGTCTTAGATCCCGGATCGTAACAGCAAATTAGACACGTCTTAGATCCGGATCGTCTCGATGTGTGCAAATCTTTAGGTAAAACTAGGTTTAGCCTTAACTCTGGATTTTTTTGCAAAGTGAAAGTTTTACCTCACAAATCACAAGAGTATTTCTTCCGTCCTATAAAAAATAAACTTAAAATATAATATGTCATGTATTAGATTTTTTTTTATTGAACGAAGAGAGTACTCATCTAGCATTACAAAACCACGTGATACTGTTGCACAACCACTAGCAGGCGGCAGGTTTGGCATAGGGCGACAAAAGACCATTGCAACAACTTTAGAGCATGATGTATGTCCATATCGAATGTTGATATCATGTTTTAATCCATTATAACAAACTCTACACGTCACACATAGATATATATTGATAATTGCTAATATAATATACTCCGTATTATCTTTATGATTGTAGTATTATGTTGCCTATCAGTATGTTAAAAAGAAGAGAGAGTCCCTTATATGCCACTCCAAATTAACCGGTTCCCTTATATGCCACTATAAATTGGCTCCTCCCTTCTATACCACCAGAGTCCCTTATATGCCACTCCAAATTAACCGGTTCCCTTATATGCCACTACAAATTGGCTCCTCCCTTCTATACCACCAGTTCAAGTTTGTCCTCCCTTTTATGCCATTGTCATTGCCATCACACCACCGCTAGTTGACCGTTAACTCGATAGCAAAAAAATGTATTTGCCCTTGAGAAGTTGGTTGATGTATATATAACATTTTAGTAGTAATATAGCTGCTGCATATAACATATGAAAATTGATTTTTTTTTCATCACGTTAGTCATCACCATCACAAATGAATTTTCAATATAAGTATGAAACATACAGCTTTCCAACAATATTTTTAATACAAAGAGCATTTTTCACTGGTTCTGACAAAATTTTGTTCGCTCAAAAAGGATTTAAAATAAATTAGTTATGAATTTTTGAAGATTACACATTTTTTATAGTTGAGAGTGCATATTGGTCATTTACGAAAAAATAATATTTAACTAACAGTCAACAAACATTATAGTGCTGGGAGTGGCATAAAAGGGTGAAAAAACTTGAACCAGTAACATAAAAGGGAGAAGCCAATTTTAGATGGTATATAAGGGAACTGACCAATTTCGAGTGGCGTATAAGAGATTCTCTCTAAAAAGAATGGCACCATTCTCTTTTCTCTTTTCCAATCTTTTACGTCATTAAAAATCATGTTGGTATTTTCTTTAAGATGATAACGTCACACCATTAATTACTCCATTCGTCCCAAAAAAAAAAAGCAAACCCTGGGTTTCCGTGTCCAACTTTGACTGTTCGTCTTATATGAAATTTTTTTATAATTCGTATTTTTATTGCTGTTAGATGATAAAATATGATTAATATTTTATGCTTGACTTGTTTTTTTAATTTTTTTCATAATTTTTTCAAATAAGACGGACGGTCAAACGTTGGACACGGAAACCAGGGTTTGTCTTTTTTTTTGGGACGGAGGGAGTATGCCTTAATGCTGGCAACAGGGCGAAAGAATCTCTAGGAGGAAGGAAATCCTAGAGCTACACGAATTGAAATGGATCGGATACGGTCGGAAACTACCTTTATCATATTCGTTTTCATATTTTTTCTCGGAATCGGAAACCCGGATATAAAAACGGAATCGAATATTATCGAATACAGATACGGAGCGAATACGAATCGAAACGAATACGGTAACGAATATTAATCGGAACATAAAAGCCCCTCAAACTGACCTTCACAAATCAACGAAGAAATATAACTTATTATTTTTTTTAATAGAGCATGTTACATTTGCAAAGATCAACAATTAATAATACCATAACGAGAAACATCCACAAACTTACACATACTGACAAAGTCACACTGTCACACACATTACTTGCACAAGATGACAGTCACACGCATTAACACATAACACTATAACAGCTACAAACTTGCACACACTTGCATAGTTACATAGTCACACACATTAACGCATAAAAGTCACAGCAGTATTATCTATCAAATCAACATCAACTCTTGCTGTTGCTGCAATGGCACCTGCATCAGGCACTTGTGGTTGTGGGTTGGCATCAGCTACTTGCGCCAGCTCAGATGGTGTTAGGTTTGTTGGAAAAGCTGCTACACTCGCACTGCACAAGCTGAAGCTGCTGCTACTTGCATGAGAGGAATTCATCACATATTGACAGATCTACCACACATGCACAAAGAAAAAAAAATGAATAAGGAGCGCCACAACACAACTCAATGTCTCAAACTCTGATATATAGGGCTCATTGGCTCAGTGAATGAGGAGCACAAAAAATAAATGTGGATCCGATAAACCTGCTTATGGGCCTACGATGAGACGATGATGCGGCAGACCGGCAGTGGCGGTGATACAGCGATGTGACGACGCCGGCGAAGAGGCGGCGTCTATTGGCGACGTGACGACGCCGATGAAGAGGGCCGATGCGACGACGCCGATAAAGAGGCGGCAGCTGTGGCGAAGGGGCGAGGCGGCGGCGAAGGCGAAGGGGCGAGGCGGCTGTGGGCGGTGGCGGCGGCCGCCGGCCAAGATGCGTGAGGGTCGGGGGAATGGGAGTAGTCAGCTGGCTCGGCTGCCTGTTGCCTGTTGGCTGTTGCTAGCTAGCTAGGGTTTGCATAACAGACATAGTTGGGCTGGGCCGCTGGGTTGGGCTCTTTGGGCTGATTCTGATGAATGGCTGATGAAGGTCTCCGGATATCCGGGAAAAATTTCCGATAGTTCCGACCAAATTTTGCCGTATCCGAAAATTGGTCCGGATGGACGGAAACTATCCAAACCAATTTCATCCCTATTTAACAGGGCAACACTTATTAGTAAGTACTACTAGTAAGTTTGATGCTTCAAGATTCGTGCTGCGACGTGTCACAACTCACACGCGAGGATTGGGTCTCCTACCTGGTCTCGTTTTCCATCCACCGACCCGGACCCCTCGACGCTCCCCCCCTCCCCCGCGACTCGTGAAATCCCCCAGCCGACACGCCGCCGCCGCCGCCTACTCCGACGAACTCGACGCCGCTCGGAGCTGCCTCCGGCGAGCCTCCGCCCCGTACCTAGCTCTTCTCGCCCCCCCCCCCTCCAAAGCTCGCCTCCTCCGTCTCCGGAGCGGTCCTCTCTTACCGCTTTTGACTCCACCTCCTCTGACCTGCGCGCCGACTCCTCCTGAGTCCGGTGTGCCGTCGGGAAGGTCCCCTACCTGTGCGCCGCCTTCTCCAAGTCCGCCGCGCTCGCGCCATCGCAAGTGACCCGCCCGCGCTCTCGATGGTAAGCCACCCGTTCTCTCCCCCAATCTTCCCCCCTTCCTCCCACAGGGTTCTAGGGTTTGGGCATACGTGTGTTTTTTTGGGTAAATGGCAGGTGCATGTTGTACTGATTGAGATGTTTGTGCATATGATATGTTACAGCTTTGTATTGTTCAGAAGTTACCGGTGGTGTAGCAATAGTCTATATAGAAAACCATAATATGTAGTGCAGTATGGACCATTGCTATCTTTTTGATAGAAGCAAAGATATGTGGTTTGCTTAAATACAGTGGTCCGGGGGCCTATGGGCTACTGCGAGCACAAAACAAGAATAAAAGAAAAAAAAATCTCAACGCATGATATTGTACGACACAACATTATCTCAACAAGTCTACATTAAGCATGGCAACAAGCACTAATCACAAGTTCATAATTCATCATCCATTTGCAAACAAGTGTAAATAGAAGAGTATGTACTAAAACATATCTCAACTCCTTAAGATTCAGGCTTTGTACTTGGGTTTCTACTACTAGAGCCCCGGTTGAAGTAACTCTTCAAATCTGCAAAACAAATTACACAAATGCAATTTCAGAAACAAATTTGTACACTTTGAATTTGCAAATTGTAATATTCTTAAATTGTCAACAATATGTACCTCTTTGTGATGCCAATGCCTTCCCTTTCCTCTTTCTATCCATTTTCTGCTGATGACTTGGCTTGCTTGCTATGCTTGGTGTTGGTGCTGCACTGCTGCTGGCTGGCTAGTTGGCAGAGGTTAGTGGCTGGCTGGCTGCTGTGCGCCTGTGCTGGCGATGGCGCCCTCCGCCCTGCCTGCGATACGTGGCTGCACCCCTGGCTAGCTGGTCACTTCCTGATAGCTCGCAGTCGCCGCCTGCCGCAGTGCCATGCTGTGCTGGCGCCTGGTGCGGATGCCGCCGCTCTGCGCCCGCCACTCGGGAGCCTGGCGGCCTCGCCCCTCCTCGCCTCCACCTTCCCTCCCGTGCGCCGACTCCGCTCCAGCAGGCAGCAGCCGCACCACCGATGGGGATTAGGGTCGGGATGGGGATTGCCGGATTGGAGAATCGATGGAGGTGAAGGAGATGGGGGAATTTGGGTCTAGGGTTTAATAGTCAAAAGAAACATTTACATGAAACAAGCCCAGCTTGGCCTGCTACCTGTTGGTGAGCGTACGTGCGGATGCACCCACGCAGCGCCTCGCGCCCTTTCATGTTGCTCATCCAAAGCGGCGTTGCCGCGCTCTTTGCGGCTCGGCGCCCTGCTGTCCGGAGAAAGTGCGGGGGGTGGGGGGTTTATCGGGTGGCGTGAGGTATAGCGAGCGCCACACCTCGCCCTACCGAGCCCTCCGCCACTGCTTAAATACTATAATCTTTAAGCAAAGATATGTGGTTTGTGCTACCGATGGTATTTATTTTTTATTTATAAGCAGTACATTGGATAGGGTTGTTGTATTATCAGGGAATCACTGTCTTTAGATAATAAAGCTTTCTGGTTGACATAATTGTGATGCTGACCATGCTATCATATTACTATTTAGTATAACGACTCCTCGCTTTTGTAGTACTAGCCTGATATATTTCAGGTAACGGATACTCTGGAAATATTTACCTTTTCAGGAATTTGTTGAACACTCTGTAGTTATGGCATGTTTGCAGTATCATCAAATTGCACCATTCTTTCTTGTTTCTTGAAGCATGCATTGAATCTTTTTTTTTCTTTTGGTATTTGTGCAGGCTGGGAGGCACACCATTATTCTGATGCAACCATCCCAAAACAGGGCTTCTAGAACATTTATGGATTATAATTCAATTAACCATGCATTGGATGGTACGTACGGTTTTGAAAGCTTAACTAATGATGCAATGCTTAGATAATAGCTTAGATATTTTTTTTATATGGTCCTAGTGAGTATGATATGATCTTGCAATTTTATGAATTCACTTTTCTCATGTGATCGATTTGTTTAGAAAAATTAACTTGAAAGTTCAATACCATATAAACTGCAAACGTCCAAATTTGCATATAGTGCATTAGAGACATTATCAGGATTTATGGCACTAGACTCTCCTCTTACATATTATTTGTTGAAGGCTGTTTTTCAGAAAGGAGAGAGGGATGTTCTTCAGCTGCACATTATCAATTTTTTTTGGTATTCTGTTTAAAACATTGTTTTATTTATGATCTGCTATGTGCCCGTTTGATGCATGACATGTATCCATTCTACTCTGTTATAATCGGAACTATTTCATTTCTTCAAATGTGCTTCTTGATTTATTTTACTTTTGCTCTTTGTAAATTACTCACCACAGCTCTCTTCTGAAATGACAGGACTGTGTGGTCTTTATGAAAGGAAAATTAGGGACATAAACCCAATGGTACCAAACATAACATATGATATCACTGACCTCTATAACTTCATTGATGGCCTAGCTGACATCAGTGCACTAGTGTGAGTAAAATAACTTTTAAAGAATTGGATCAGAATCGTGCAATGTTAATTTATGTGTATACTTTTCAAAGTAAAAAAAAATCAGCTACTATTTTTTTCTGCATTTGCAGTTATGATCACTCAATTCAGGCATTTCTGCCATATGATCGGCAGTGGATAAAGCAAAAGTTGTTCCAACACTTGAAGAAGCTAGCTCAGCGGTAGTGAGTGGTTTCAGTTCGATATCTCTCACCAGCGAGAAGAGATGTGGCCATGGTTGTCAGAGGTGTTACCTGTAAAACTATGAGAGTTTCACATTGTGTGCTCATATTCTGACAAAACTTAAATTTCAATGGGTTGCCTCTGGTACCCAATATATCAGTTAAACTTATCTGCTGTGTCTCTTTGTGAATAAAAGAAGGATTGGCTGTATACTCCTTTTCAAAATATAAGACATTTTGTTTCGTTAGGATAAATATTTGACCAAAAAATACTTTATTAGGATATAAGTTTTGTGACATGAATTTATTATATTAGTCTTCAAAAGTTCGTACTTATGCTTATGCTTCATTTATCGCATAAATGATGTCCGAGTAGAGCGATTGTTATTCAAACCTTACCCTAACGGAAAAAAAATACGTCATATATTTTTGAAATGGAGTTTTGCTTTTATCTGTCCGTTGCCTTATTGCTCTTGTTCAAACATAGCAGTAGTTCCTTTTGTGCCTGTCATGGTTTACGATTGTACTTCCCACAATCCCACGTTCACACAACTTGACCTAATGTATTATATTTCAAAAATGAATGTTGATTCAAAGTGTGGTGCGCCTGTCTAATCTCCGAAAAATGAGAGATAACATGCTTTTTTTCCAACTTTTTTTTCTAATGTGCATAGATCGTAAGGGGATAACAGAGGAGATGCTGAGGAAAGTGTTGGGGATTGGAATGGAGTTTTTCAAGTTGCCGCCCGAGGAGAAGGCGAAGCTGTACTCTGACCACCCAGCGAACGAGACTGGAGGGCGCCTTGCTTTTCTTACAGGGTATTATATTTCAAAAATGAATGTTGATTCAAAGTGTGGTGCGCCTGTCTAATCTCTCTATTCTACGAATCCTTTGCTCAAGATTTACACCGCGTTTTTTTACACGGATTTACATCGTGTTTGCTCCAATACTACCTACCATAAGAACAGAATAAATATATACATAGACAGGCTGATACGGGATGGAATGCTCATAACTTAGCGCATTAGTGCATCTGCACCAATTTCACAGTGTGATATAATTTCATTGTTCATTAAAATGTAAACATTTATTTGGTGACAAATGCCTATGACAGGGAAGTCATAACTGATATTTGCTAAGATAAATCCGATTGTTGGCACAAGCACAACCTAGATATCCAGGCGTTACAGTGACTAAAAGACTTATTAAGTGTGAGCATGCAAGTACAATTGATGAGGAAAAAAAATCCCGGCAATAACAACAGGACACGCGGCCATCTACTTGTATGAATCCATAGTTCATGGAGGCATCTTCAAAATGAAGACATCTGATATCAGATCAAACAAAACCAATTGAAGCCGGAAATTTTTTTTGCCGCTTCAGTTCGACAGAATTGGCTATGGCGTCGTCAGTGCTACTTCAAGATTTTCAAACCAGAATCAGTGCCTGAATGGCAGCTGATCACTGCCAACGGACAAAGCCTTAACCACGATGCCTACCAGTTGGATGAACACCCCCCCTAACCCCAAAACTAGCCTTGACCCCAATCTCAATTGTTGGTGATGGAACAAAGCCATGGGATTTCATCATTTTGAAATATTTATTGGCTTCTTCCGTGAAACCCCCTTCGAGAAGGCCTGCTATAATCCTCTCAAAATGATAAGCCTTCAATAATTTCTTCTTCTCCTCTAAAATCTTGAGGGATTTGCGGGTTCTCTCTTCCTGTTGTGACTTTGCGTACATATCAGCAAGGAAAACATGCATTTCCAGGGGTTCCTCTCCAGCCTTTCTAATCTTCTGCACAACTTGTTCAGCCTCCTGCACTAGCTGCAACCTAGACAACCAATCCAGCAAGACAAGGTTTGTTTTAACTCCAGGTTTAAGTCCATCCTTCTCTAACTTCAACAGGAAGCTCAGAGCGTGGTCCAGTTGGTTCTTCATCATGTAGGCAACCATCATACCAGCAACGCAACGATCATCTGGTTCATGTCCAGAACTCCTCATCTGCTCAAACAGGGTATATGCTTGGCCAACGTGACCACCCCGTCCATATGCTTCTATAAGTGATGTGTATAACTCTGGCGTGAGCTGGAATCCAGCAAGTAACATCGATGTTTTCACCCTTTCGGCTCCATCTATCATGCCACGCTGAGCAAATGCCAGGATTACATCCATGAATAGTTCCTTTGTGGGTTTGATCGATCTCTCCATTTCACGTAACAAATTTTCTGCTTGTTTTGGTTCTCCAGACTTAAGATGAGCTCTGATCATTGACGTGAAAAGCTTCATATCTGGTGGGAAGCCTTCCCCCTTAAGGAATTGAAATGCCTGATTGGCTTGTTCAAGATTCCCCACCTTGCAATACATGTGGACTAAAGTGATGGATGTGACGACATCAGGTGCAATACCATTCTCTTTCATTTTACCTAGAATCCTTTCTGCGTCTTCCACATGATTTGCTTTAGAGTGAAGATCGATTAACTTAGAGTAATCACGAATGGTTGCACCAAAGGATTCATCAGCCAGCAGAATTTCAGCAACCTGTAAATTACAACACAGCATACATGTGAAACTACAAAAGAGATTTCAATGTAAGTGGATGGCTGAAGGCTTTCTAAACTCAGTGGCAGTTGGCCAACTTTACAAAATGCAAAGTACTCCCTCAATTTAAAAATAATGGATTTAAATGCCAATTGTCCACAAATTGAAGTTTCATTTCCATGTGAACTAGCCTGACCACGTTAAATACAGCTGAAATAGTCATAGGTTACAGAGAAAAGTTGGTACAGAACAACTATCTCAATCATGGGAAAGCTGGACATGTAATAGCAGTCTATCTGATTATGCTAGTAGCTAAAACTTAGGATTTCAATGGGAGACGAATGCAACATTTGCACTATTCCTAAATAGGCAACAATCATGAACAAATATCAGATAACACATCTTATTGTTTAAAATCTTCAACAAAACGCTGAACAAAATTAGTGGTCAGAAGATGCATTTTGGAGAGGGTGAAAGTGAGCTATATCTGATACAGAAAGACTATTACATATATTGATGGTTCCTTTATCGTCAAATACTATAAGTCAACAAGTAATGTGATGCAAATGGCACAGTTCATACTGGTCAACCTAAGCAAGCATAATCAGGCCATTTTAGTGCAGCAGCAAAAGCACACTTCAAACTGATCAAACCAAGAAATCACATAATCAGGGTATTTTAGCGGTTAGCGCAGCAGCAAAAGCACCTAAAACTAGAAGATGTGCCATGAAAGAACAAGGAATTTTACAACCTGAAAGTAATCTACTTGACTAGCATGACATACATAAGGCACAATAGTAGAGCCTTCAAGTAAAGGATATATCACCTTGAGATACAACTCAACATTGCGGGCTTTAAGACGCTCGAGCAGCGCCATCCAGTCGGCACGTTTCGGCAGCAGCTCCTCCTTCCACTCTTCCATGGCAGGCGCCGGGTCTCCTTTCCTCGGATCAACCGCCATCAGCTTCTCCTCAGCCTTCTTCGCCTTCCCTTCTATTGGCTTGGCCTCCTGTGGCACAAAATGCGCTTCAGCCTCGGCCGCGCGCTCCACAACCTCACCCCACGTTGGGTCCGACAAGTCCAACCCATGTATCTTGAACTTGATCTCCCCCTTCCTCTGCGGCAAGGCTGCGAGCCTGGGCGGCGGGAGCGCGACAGGGTTAGCGGCCGCCTCGGCCTGGGCGCGCATGTCGTCGAGGCCCCGGTAGAACTCGACCTCCTCGAGCTTCTCCCGTGCCCACTTGAAGCGGAGCTCGCGGAGCATCTCGCCGCGGATGCCGACGTCCGACGCGAACCGCGTCATCTCCTTCACCTCCTCGCAGTGGAGGTAGCCCCGGAGCTCGGCGCGGACCCGGTCCCGCTGCATCCCGTCGCGCACGGCGGCGCTGACCTCCCACACCGCCGCCCAGAGGTCGTCGCTGAGCTCGACGGCGCCGCCCTCCTCCGGCTCGACCCCGGTGAGGCGGCACAGGACGGCCTCCGCCACGAGGCGGAGCATCTCGTCGAGCACGTGGCGGGCATGGGTGGGGAACGCCGCGGCGAGGGTCGGCCGCAGCGCGGCGACGAAGCGCGCGAGGAACTCGTCGAGCAAGGGGTCGAGGGCCGGCTGCTGTTCTTGCTCCGCGTCCGCGTCCGCGCCCGCGCCCGGGGTCAGCTCGGACTGGAGGATCCGGGAGGCGACGGGGGGCGGCGCGTGATGAGGAGGCGGTGGGGGTTCCGCGTGGAGGCGGCGGCGGAGGGGCGGGAGTGGGGCGCGGGCGACGGCGAGGGAGGGGAGGAGGCGGCGGGTGAGCTTGGAGAGGGAGATGAGGGCTCTCATGGTGGCGGCGGCCGCGCCCGGTGGTGACGGCGGCGGCGGTGGGCAGTGAGGCGTAAAACCCTACCAACGCAGGAGGGGGGAGAAGAGGAAGGCGGGGAGGGGATCGGTCGATCTGGACCGTCGATGTCTCCGATCCAACGGCTACTCGTTGTTGCGGCGCGCTCGTCGGTCTGTCAGCGATCAGCAGCCTTGAGAGCAGGTACAATAGGAGGCTATAAGCCAGCTGTAAACATATTTTAAAGATATAAATGAGAAAAAAGAGGAGTAGCGGGCTATATATTTGTAGCCAGCTATAGCACGGATTCAAAGACACAGTGTATGTATGACAAGTGGGACCAGATATTAATAGTGTAGTATATAACTATTGTATGAATAAGCTATTGGATTGGCTATAGTTAAATTGAAGCTAGTAGTTGGCTATCCTATTAAAGTCGCTCAAATGATGATCTTTTGAGTGATCAAAAGGACACTTGGTGGCTACATGTAAATGTTGCTGTTTATTGAAGGACGAATATAAATTTGTCAAAAAAATTCATCTTATTTCGTCCGAAAAGAAAATTATCCTTTGATATGTTGCAAATCAAGTGAGAGCAGCGCTAAAAAAAGAATGGCAGTAAAAGTACTAAAGGTGTGATGATGAAATTATTAGTACATGACTCAACCTAACATACTTCAAATCTTCACGTGTAAAAAAACACAAATGGGTACACTTTGAATTTGATTTTAGTAAGGTTAGAAATTTATAATAAAGTGAGTATAGTTCAAATGGTTAGATTCCTTGTGATCAAGCTAGCTTACCCAAGTTCGAGCCATATACTGAACATGAATGCTCGTATTTACGGTTGAATATTTTCATTAGTAGGTGATATACCTGACAACATCGAGGCATTTGTGGTGACTTCGTCAATATCAAAATATGCCGTTCAATCTTTCGGATGTGCTTCTAGGTGTAGGATGCTAGTCAGTCTTTACCAATCTTAAGATATACTAGTCAGTCTTTCGGATGTGCTCCGAGCACCCGCGTTTGTAGGTGAAGTAAAAAAACAAATTCATATCAAGTGAAGGGTCTATTCGCAAGTTTGAGAGAAACGAATTCCGAATTTTCAAGCGGACCACTCTGCAAAAGCAGCACGGGGAAAATTTTCACTCACGAAAAAATTTTCACCCCCAAAAAAACGTTGCGAGGCGCGGCCGCGCGGGGGCTCCCCCCTTCTTCCCCAATTCAGACCTCCATTCCCCCCATTCCCTTCTCCCCCTTCTGCACGCCTCCACCCACCTCCAATGCCCTCCAAACCCTAGCCCATAACCCCTCCCGCCTCGCTGCCATGCCAGATCTGAGCACCGTCTGCCTCCCCCTCTCGCCGCAACCCCCCTCCACCGCCGCCGCCGCCGGCGGGGAGCTAGCAGGCGAGCAGCCCGCCGCCGCCGCCGCCGTCACCACCGCCGCGGCGGCGGTGTCTGCGTCGGCAGAGGCGGAGGCGGCGGGGGAAGCAGAATCCGCCTCCGGTGGCGACGGCGCGCCCGTTCTCCCGGTGGAATGCCGATGGAGCGGCCGAGTTCGCAGCTTCGCGGGCGCTGGCGAGGGCGCGGGCGCCGCCGCTGTCCCCGCGTGCCCCGCCCCGCGCCGCGGGGGCGGGAAAAAGCCGTCCTCCGCGCCGTCGCCTTTGTCCACGGTGGCGACCGCGCCGGCTCATCCATCGGGTCGGCCGTTCGATGAGTACGTTAAGGAGTGGAAGGCGAAGAAGGCGGCGCTCGGCGTGCCGGCCGGACGCTGCGAGCTGCCTTTCCTAACCGGCGCGCCTAAGGCGGTACGCGTTTTTCTTTTGCTCGTAATGATATGCTTTGATGTAGTAACAGATGCTTGAGCTTACTTAGAACTTTTGTTTGAACAAACTGAACTGTCTCTTCGTGGGAATGACGAGTGAAATTATGACTTTAGAAGTGATCTAGTGGTTTACAGGGGCAAAATTGAGTAGATAATAATATATACCATGTGGGTGAGAAAAAATTGTAACCCTGATGCTTAGACTGGTAATACATTTTTAGATAAGTAATGCAGCAGTTTGAAAACGTATTAGAACATTTGAAGTTTTGAATGTGTTGGTTGTGTCCTTGTGTTTTGCAGATTTTATTTCCTCTAGTTCTAAATTCTTAGAAACATTAGACCACACGAGCTCGGATTTTTGTATATTTGAATTTTGAACAACCATGTATTTTAAGCATTTCCTATTATCACATTAGAATGATATGGGTAGATTGGTCATAAGACATACTTCCGTATTATTATTTATTATACCCTACAAAGTCCATAAGGACAATATTTTTTGACTGAAGGGAGTAGCACTGCAGTAGCATGCAGTATGGAGGTGAACACATAAATTTGACACTTTTGGGTCCTCCCACACTGGTGTGCGTGCAATGTCCATTAAATGTCTTGTCATCTTGATAACTTCAAATTCCATACGATTCGTGTTCTGTCAGGTGGTAATCAGAAATAATGTGGATAAAAAGTAGTAGTGCTAACACTAGATGTTCGATGGCTGACACAGAAATGCTAGAATGCATGAAGTATTTATCCGTGGGGCTATGCTTGATGTTGCTAATATACTTATGATGTGCTGAGACATGTGTTTCCGCTATGCAAATTTGTGTAATGTTCAAGCAGAAGCATTTTAAAGTATAAAAAACCAAAAATTTAATACCGCTGTAATGTTTGGTCACTTTGGTGCAAGAATCAGTCCTTTTTTGGGAGGAGTTTCCTCATGCATTTTGTTTCCCTCATTCGGACTGCTAACTGCACTCAATGCCAACAATAGGACTGGAGATATGTGTCCGATTCTGAATGTTTATGAAATGCCTGGTTGGAGTTCTGGAAACATTGTATGAGCTGACACCTAGGTTTCTATTATTGCTTGATGCTTACATCCTTACTTAATAATTATCAAACTTTTATGTGCGTCTGCCTTGTTAAAACAGCAGCTCATTAATAAACAAATGTCAAATTGATTAATGAAGGGACTGTTTCCTATGATATTCTGTGTAAATCCTGCAGTAAAAGCAGGCTTACATCAACATCAGCACTAGTTTTTGTTATTGTTTTTTTGTTTGCTTAGCAGCTCATGCCATGTTCATCTCTGCACAGGTTGAATGTCGATTATGTTCTAAGATTATTCATCCTGGAGAAGAAATAAAGTGTTCGGTTAGTAGATGTGGAGAATTGTTCCACCTGAATTGTGCAGCAGAAGATACCACAAATTTCATTGCTGAAAGCTTCAAATGCCCTCAACATGTAAGCTCCAATCTTATGAACTGGAGTGTGCTCTAGTATGTGCTAAGTCTCTCGTGCACATAAGGGAGCATGTAAGATTTTACTAAAGAACCACTCTAAATAAAAATCCACTGCTGAAATTTGTAGGCTTCTCTGGCCATCTTATTTAATTTCATAACATTGATAGTTGTTACTTTCATGCAATGTACAGACAGTACAGCTGTGCATTATTTATTGTTTTGAGGCCAAGGGATGCAGTATATACTATCACACCTACGGGTAATACATACTCCCACCATCCTAAAATATAGCTACTTTTAGCGTTCAATAATTGTCCCAAAATATAGCTACCTTTGTACCTACTCTCTCATCTCAACCAATCACAACCATCTCTCATTTAATGTCTTCACCTACTTCCTCATCTCAACCAATCACAACCATCCCTCAGTTTATTTTACTTTTCTGCTTGATACCCATGCCCAACTCTAGATGTCATTATATTTTGGGACGGAAGGAGTATATTAATACTGAGTCAAATTCTGTGTAGTTTTAATTGTATAAATCTATCACATGTTCATGGCCAGCTGGGCAGTACAAATTTATGCAATATGTGTGGGGGAAGGAACATATATTTAAAAGTGAAGACTTAATTATGATCTTCTAACTTTCAGCTGGTCTTGTTTGTAGAACATTTTTTAAAATATCCTATTTTAGCCCTAAACATTCAATTTTGCTCTATTTTGTCCTTTTAATGGAGAAAACTTCAATCTAATGGGTCCCAAGTCACCGACCATGCATCACATATTCACATGTGTTCACACCACATGCCAAGGCATGGAAGGCTATTTTTTCAACTAAGAGCACAGGAGGTTTTTTTTTTCTTTTTCAAATTAGGTTGTAATTTAAGGTGCTGGAGAATACCTTCCAAATGTTCATGTCCTAAAACAAATCAGAGCTCACTGGTAGCTGCCCAAACAAAAGTAATTTGTGAAGTTAAAAGTAGAGTATTGGACATTTATCAATTGTCCTTCTAGAAGCTTCCCTAGAGTGTTTTGTCTGTAGCCAAGGAGAGTTGCTGCAGTCCATGGTGCTGTTATGTTATAAGCCTCTTTTCTCTCTCTCTGTTTTTTTTTGGTGTTATGTTTCACTTCTTGCTCTTGGATTAATAGTGATAGTTTTACTTGAACTTGCATTAATTTAATTTTATCTCCAATCAGGGCTGTATGGTCTGTAAGCAAAAGATGTTTTTTTGGCGTTGTGGACGGTGTACGGTTGCAGCACATACAAAATGTGCACCATGGCCAGTAATTCATTTAAAAGATGACCAAGGAAGTGCTATCTGTTGGAGGCATCCCTCTGATTGGCTCCTTCAAAATGAGGTCTATCCTTTTACCCTTAAGATTGACCACTTTATGTTGCTAGATGCCCCCCAAAAAAAAATCTAGTACAATATGATATGTTCTCAAGATTCAAGAAAAAAATGGGTGTAAGATTAAAACTAAATTGTTGGAACATACTTTTTTCTCCTTGGGTGATGTTCATTTTCATTTTTTTATCTGTGCAACAAAGCTATTTTGTTTTACTGTATGCTGCATTATTTTAATGTCGATGACAATTACTGCTTTGGATGGATATCAAATTGTCTTTATATATAATTATTTTCTCACTTGTGCTCAGTGAATGTAAGACATGTTTTCCAAGTTTCTTTCTTGTCGCTTTAACCTCTCTTCTGTTTTAACTCATCTTATCCTGCTTATATAATATTGTTTGATCTTGCTAGAAGTTATTTACAGTATTAGTTCTTTTTCTAGAAGTGTTAATGCTTTTTTATAAATGAAAAGTCTTAATCTTCTTTTTTTCTCCATCTTATCATAACATTGCTGGTATTCGCTGGGTTCCTAGGGTAAGCAAGCTAGTGCAATCACACATGAATGCATCAAAGTCCTTTTGGTGCAGCTGTGACACTGAACTATCATGATCCTTATTCATCTTTCACTGATTCGTTTCCGGAATTGTTTTGATTTCATCTTCTCTATAATTTTTGTACTCCTTTCAACTACATGAAATGATTGTGACACTATGGTTCCGTTCTTATTAGTAAGGTTCATGTGTAGCATCATTTTTTCTATTACTTGCTTTTAACCAGAGGTTAACAAACTTGTTTCATGGTTTCAAGCCCAATGCTGATGTCTCCATTACATTCAAAATTTTATCCTAATTTGGATTGTGGGAAATTAATAAAACCATAAAAGGTTGCTGTTTAAGCTAATTCTTTTGAAGAATACTTCAAATAGTCATTTCATATGCCTTCTTGTAATATTTGTAATGTTTGAAGTGTCTGACAGGACTACTTTGTTTAATGGTGGCAGAATGCTGACTTGACGAACAGCATAGAGGTTAGTGTTTGTATGATATAACTCCATTCTTGCTATATTCTCTTCTATATTTGTTTCAATTGCTTTTAGATAAAGCCATAGTGCACATTTCATAGCTAGTCACCTTGGAATACCTGGATGGTTCAATTATAGGCTTCTGGGCATGTTTCTCTTGTTTTTTTGGAATTCTGCTAAAGCAGTGCTCCCCCTATGTCACAAGACAAATGGTATTTTGGGATGTGAATTTTTGCTTCTTTTTTTTTTTACTTCGGCTGATATTTGTGCAGCTATATATAGGATGCCACATATTTTTATGTTCATTTGTAATTTTAGTACAATATACTCCTGCTCTGAAATGTTTAATGTTGGTTAGTTCATTTGAATGAACTAACGTCATACAAAAAGAAACAGAGGGAGTGTTATAAAAATTTAGTTAGCGAGGCTGTAATGTAACTTGGAGACGAAAAAGATGAAAACATCAGTTAATTTATGCCAGGAGGGCTATTTGACACTTGCTTTTACTATACACCTAAAGAACATCAGCAGTGCAATTGAAATTCATGAAGATTGGCGAGGAGCATATTTGTTATACTAATGCTATAAACCCTTGTAAAAGTATTTCAGTGTTATCTCATTCAAACAAAAAAACATTTTTTTTCTTCAGAAGATGAAGTGTGTTGCCTGTGAAATGTTTCTTCATGGCCACACTGACATGTTTGTTCTGTAGGAAGTATTTTGCCGACTACCTGTTCCATATGTTAATGAAGACTTCAAGATTGATTCAACCATCAGGGATTTCACTGCAGCTGTCTGCAAACCACCACACTTTACGTTTATCAGACGCAGTATCCTTAAGTAACAGTTATAGAATGAAGCCTTTAGCTATTACATTTTCTATAATGACCTTCGTCTTTGTCTGCTTTTCATCTCGACATATCCTATTTGTTTTCTTGATTTTTAAAAGATGTATATTTAATCAAGAAAAAACGTCCTGATTCTCGCGCGGAAGCTGGGTGCACAAACTGCAGTGCTGATTCTACGTGCAAAGATGACTGCGAATGCAGGTAAACAGTCTTACTTTGTCAATACATTTCATACAGAAGTTTTCATGAAAGCTTTAGTTTGATTCGTGCACAAATTCTTCGTTGCGCTCTAAAGATGGCACCAATGTCCTCTTCTAACAAAACAGGGTGCATGTCTCAGCATGTAGCTATGTCCTCTGTTCTTTTTACCTGTATTTTTGTACATTATGTATGCTGGGAATTTAATGCCAAATTTATCAATATCATTATCATATAATGAACTAGTCTTAAAATGTTGACCATGCATTCAAGGACTAGTAAGACTGGATACCATTTTTCCAATTTGTTTTAATCAAATGTAGCCTGACATTTGTTTCTTCAAAATATCATTACGTTACGTATGTGTGAAGGTTGCCATTGTTGTTTTCCTATATAAATCTTTATCTGCTTTTGATAGCTGTACTGCTGTAGCTAATGCTACTGTAGCTGAGGGTGCTTTAGCATCTTTTTTGCCACTCATTTCAACCACTCTCTTCTGCCATCCAAAAATTGCCACTCTCTCGTTACCACTCTTCTGTTGCCTTTTTACATGTTTCTCTGAGTTCTAATTTTTTCCTGCACTTTATCAGGGGCCTTTACATGAGTTGTTCCAAGAATTGCCACTGCTCAGATATGTGTACGAACAAGCCATTCCGCAAGGATAAAAAAATAAAAGCTGTCAAGGTAATTATGTCCTGCAATTTTTTTCTTGATTTCGTTAAGGACATCAATTACCATTACATTCTTCCTTACCTGTGTAACTCTTTCGGCATACATATAAAGTTGCATGCTGTGATATTATCTGCCGTAACTTTTTAAATTTGTCAAGTTCCTCATTTGTCGAAGAGCCTGTGCTTTTAGCTACAAGTTGTATCATCATGGAACAACTAACTTACTGATTACATTATTTGAATTTTACCTAAACTTGGAACTGAGCTTCAAACGTTGATGATATCTAATAACAGAAGTATTGTGCCAACGACTCAAAAGTATTCAAGTCCACAAACCTCCTTTGTATTGTTCTTTAATGTAAAATGGCATATGGCTATGATAGTGCTGTTTGAAGTTGTCATGCCATCAAATGTAGATTACTTTCACCTTCTGTTGACACCTCCGGGCACCATCATTCTTCATTTGTTAGGGAGAATAAGTCTGTAACTGCAGCAACTACTTTTCTGTACAGACAAAACGTTGTGGATGGGGTGCTATTTCATTGGAGCCATTGGAAAAAGGTGATTTTATAATTGAGTATGTTGGTGAAGGTACAAGTTACTCTACCATTTAAACTTATATTATACAAATTAGCATATTCTTTAGTAAACTGTATGCATGTCATTGTGGAGTCACATTATGCCATTACAGTACAATCCAAATTTCTTGACATGAATATTTCCTGAAGATAAATTTGAAGCAACTTATTGGTAGTTAGCATGAAAAAGCCTGTTTAGTCATTGCATCTGTTTAACAGAAAAGGTACCTCAGCTTTAGATGAAAACTTATTATATTAATCTGAAAATTGGATAACGAGTGTACATTTTGTTCCCACTCTATTTTATAACATAACATAGCTACGAAGCCTACAATTATGAACTATGGCAGTTCTTGTTGCCACTTATTCTTGTGACCTTAGCTCTTTGTGGTTTTTATTTTATTACTCCCTCTGTCCTAATATGTAGCTATTTCTAGCAGTCAAAGTGCATCCTAAAATGTAGCTATTTCTCTACCTACCTTTTCATCTCAACCCATCATAACCATTCTCCATTTAATTTCTTCACCTACTTCCTCTGCTCAACCAATCGCAACCTTTCCCCATTTAATTCAACCTACTTCTCAAGAAATGCTTCCATTTTGGGACAGAGTATGTCTCCTTCACTGTTTTTTAGTTGAGTTTTATGGCGCTGTGGGATAGCATCGTATTATATCTTTCTGGGTTTGATTCAAAGGCTCTTAGCTATTCTCTGTATAACTAATTACAACAACTTAATGCTATGCTCATCTGTTCTTTTCAAATGCTTTTCTAATGTGTTTTAAACATTATTCCAGTCATCAATGATGCAACATGTGAACAAAGGCTTTGGGACATGAAACGGCGAGGTGATAAACATTTCTACATGTGTGAAATCAGCAAAGATTTTACAATAGATGCAACATTTAAAGGAAACACGTCACGTTTTCTGAACCACAGTTGTGATCCCAACTGTAAATTAGAAAAATGGTAATGCCATCTTTTTGGAACAGAAAAGCTCTGTACTCGGTGTTTGTGAACAGTATGAAATGATTAATGTTCCTGATTGTCTATGTGGCTTGTCCAGGCAAGTTGATGGTGAGACAAGAGTTGGTGTTTTCGCCTCTCGTTCCATCCAAGTTGGAGAACACTTAACTTATGACTACAGGTATGTGCAAACAATAGTTTTTCAAACTATATTTTTAAGGATCCTAAGTATTCTTACTGAAAAAGGTATAATGAATACATTCTTTTGATATGGAGATATAGTTCCTGCATAGAGAAACTGCTTTCCTGCAATCAGCTATGGTTAACCATGATTTGAAATATATGCATATCTAGTGGAGTATATGTACATATGTAAATTCTAGTGTGTGAACTAGAACCTTTGTACTATTATTGTGTGGCATGTAGCTTTTACATCCACATTATGGGCTCCGTGAATGACTTGGCAAGAAAGAGAGAAAATTTACCTCGTTTTTTGCACGCATGCTTCCCAAACTAATAAACGGTGCTTTTTTGGTGCAAAGAACATATATACGAAAGTTACTTTTAAAACCATATTAATCCATTTTCAAGTTTAAATAATTAATACTCAATTAGTTATATGCTAATGGTTCACCTCGTTTTGAGTATCTTCTCCTCCACTCAAACGTTGTTCACTTGCTTCCCACTTCCTCTTCTAGATGGTGAATTTCCAAATCATGCTTCGGTAGCAGAAACACCACGATTTTTTTCTGTTATTTTCTTATGAAACCAATTAGCATTTGTATTTAGATTAAAATAGCGTTATTATGTGGGAGCGTTGAAACGGTGACTATTCTCCCAGCCCACACGAAGAAAGATTTTTTTTTCTTCCAGGAGTCTTGTGAATAATAATGATTTTCTATGAGCAACAGTAACAATAGTTCACGTTCCTTTTCAGGTTTGTGCATTTCGGGGAGAAGGTTAAATGCTATTGCGGGGCACAAAATTGTCAAGGTTACCTGGGCAACCAAATAAAGAATCCTACGCAGCGTGCTCTCGCAATTGCAGCATTGGAGAACGAGTGGCTTGAATCTTTGAAGATACAACAGGACACCTCTGCTTCAAGACACAAACCGATGACACATTTGTTACCCTGGACCAACTGTATAGAGGTACCATTTAACTTGAGAAGCAAACGGAAAATAAACCGGATATGCTGGGGATGCAAAAGGAGGAGATCAGCCGTTGCCGTTACATCTCCAACAAGCATACAAGCGTCAGTTACTGAAGCTGCTGCTGCTGCTGCTGCATCCCTGCCCGCTTTGCCATGAAGTGGCAATAGCTGAAGTCGCTTCTCATCTGTATAATATAGGATGACACATTTCTCACATGAAATTGATTTTTGAACGACGATTCTTTTGCATTGCTCCTCCCCACCACCACCAAAACTCCCTGTTGTAATTTGTTACAATATTCATTTGATTACATAGTTTGTTTAATTTACAGTTGTTCGCTGAGAATACTCGACTATCTCATGTAATCAATGTTGTGCTCCAACTCTCGATTGCCTCAGCCCTCAAGTTGAGGCGAGTACATGAGGGCTATTATTGTCTTAGAGAATCTTATACTATTATTTTGACACATTCCTTCTGGCTAGTGACAAAATATCAGAAACACGGAGAAGGCACTGGTACAGAAGAGTATATCAGATTTCAACATTCATTCACTCAACATTTCTAGATTGACACTGAAGCATTTCTTCGTGGAAAGTAACTGCATTTGAAATAGATCAAATCAACAAAGCAGGGGTACCTGTCTCAGTCCCTGTTGCAGAACCACTTGGATCACTGATAGGTGCAGAACAGTGATAGGTGCAGAACAGAAGTCATATTTGCCAATTGCCGTAGTGTTCGTACACAGAATCAAATCAGCGTACAAAGTGCTCAATTCATTGCCTGATAGCAACAAATGCAGTCTCAATCGAGTCGAATCAGATTCCCATGCAAATCCAATACACAAGATGTTTTGACGGTCCAATAGACATGCCAAGAAGTACCTATCATCCATCACACAAGGGAAGAAAAACAAGCATCTTGACAAAGAAATAATGTGCCGCCTCCCGCCTCCCACCATCACCAGAATACTACCACACAACCGGAACAAACAAAGGGAGTGACAATGCCGACATTATTATAAAATGACTTGTATTTGATATTCGGATACATTTTGCTCACTGTGGCAGACAAAGCAGACCACCTAGAGCCTTTTTATTCAGAATATATGCAAGATAATAAAGTACATTGGTCATAGCATATAGTAGTACTATATGAATAGTCTGGCTGGCTGCTTCACAAAGTAACAGAGTGATCGCTATTGGAGTTTTGAGTATTCTTTAATCTTCAGTGCGCTTCCCTCATCAGCAGCTCCTCATCTTCTTACCCTCTGTGCCATCTATCTCCTCGACAGCATCGTCTTCCCAGTAGAGAGCCTCCATTTTACCAGCTTTCTCCGTGTTTTCATCAGCAAAGCAATGCAGAACAGATCGTGGCGACCCGGTGGCGATTTCAGCAGTAGCAGTGAAGCTCTGGTAAATGAGCAAACCCCCAGAAGGCAGCTCCTGCTCAACCATGTTGCTGCAAGAATAGGCCCCGACATCCAGCCCCTTGGCCCAGGTCCCTGCATGGTTGTGGCCACCGAAGATGGTAACCGCAACAGAGAACTCCGACGGGCCAAAGCATCTCAACACCCTCTTGACAAGGTCACCATAGGCAAGGGAAGCAGGGTTGAAGCCCATGACCTCGTAGCTGGCATAGCTGAAGCCATCCTCAGGAGTCACATGAATGGTTGAGAAAGCAGGGCCGTGGATGGCATTCATGGAGTAGCCGCAGGGCTCGAAATCGAAGTCGCAGACTTCCATCTCTGGGATGATGTCAGAGATACCTGAGAGCTTGGTCATTTCCTTAGCACATGTTGTGTGTCCATCAGCAGAAGTCTTGAAGAAGACAGAAGCTTTCTTCTTGTCCAGCCCAGTCATGCACATCTCAAGAGTGACCACAGGTTGCTCCGGGTGCTGGGTGGCATAGTAGACATGCCACTTCTGCCCTGGCTTTGCAGGATCTCCAATCACGTATGCGTTGCCACCAGATTTGAGACCGCCGAAGTAGCGGTTCAGGACTGCAACCTCCTCAGAGAAGTTCTTGTGTGGAGAGGGCTGTGCTTCAGGAAAAATGAATGTCCCACGAGAGTACTTCACAGCTTCAAGTGGCAGAGATAGCTCTTCAGCAAGCTCAAGAATCCTCGGAATGGCGAGCAGGAGCTTGGTAGTCCCACAGGTCTTGATCACAATCTTGTATGGGTACACAAAGAGGCTCGATTCAGAAAGGACATACGAGTCGAAGACCTCATTGGAGAGCTCAGACACAATGGTGCACCTCGCCAGATCAAGAACAGAGTCAATCTGAGCACGTGACAGTGCACGCAACCCCCTGCCATTGGGGTCAGCAAAGACAGGCGCCTCGGAGAAAGTGATCTCGAGGCGTTTCTCATATCCCTCAAACCCGATCGCCGAGACCGGTGGAGAGTCAGCAACTGACAGGACTGCCATTGTTTCGAAGGACGATGCCAGAGATGAGGAAGAAAGGAAGCAGGACTGATGACCTTCCCGGTCACTGGGAAGCAGCTAGCCAGAGAGATGTAAGAAAGCCCAAAACGAGAATTCAGAGGAGTAACTAAACTACTAGGTCAAGGTAGCCAAGGGGGCTATCAAGAGGGCTTCCTCGCGCACTGCAAGAGATGAAAACAATTTAACATCGTGAGCAACCAATCAACCGCCAATTAGAGAAACAAACTAGTGTTCAGTTGATTCGATACATACGTTGGAGTAAGCAGCAGAGCGGAACTTCTTGATGCCGCCGGCAGGTCGGAGGTCCTCAATGCTGTAGCCGAGGGGAGCTTCGTACATCAGGGAGGAACGACTACTGCTAGACTTCTTTTTGCCACCCTTGGACTCCATTAGTGCATCAATTTGTTGACTGCAGAGAAGAATTAAAAGGATCGATGAGAATCTGCAAGACTAGGCAATGCAACAGATTGTCTGATGTCAAAGTTTCAATTACTAAAGAGATACATTCATGTTTCATCAACCGTATGAACTGGAGGGAAATTTCAGTAATTCGTTCTGAGTATGACTATTATTTGCAAAAGCATAAGAAATTTCAGACTCAAATAGCAGATTGTCTTGTCATCAAAATCTTCGTTGCTTTTGAGACACATTCATATTTATCAACCATATGAACTACACAAAAAAATCACCAATTCTTTTGGACTATTATTTGCATAAGCATAAGAAAATTCAGACTCGAATCATATAACCAAAGTCTTAATTCCTTTACATTCATGTTTCATCAGACATATGAACTGGAGCGGGACAATTATTTGCATATAACATAAAAATTCAGACTCAATTGAAGAATATTTCAATCAGCCACCTGTGGCTAACAGAAGAGATGAGATCGAAAATTTCGACTAAGTTTTGACATACGAATCTATTACGATATAGATAACTTATCATACATCGAGCACAAGGGGATCTACTCAGCAAAAAATCATAAACAGAATAACACGATATAGATCAGAAAAGAAAAATATGAATTCAGAATTACCATTCACAAGACTGAGTGATTAAATATTATATTTTGACGCCAACAAAGGAAAATACTTCTCCTACCATTCGTACCGAAAATAACTACTTTTCATAGATCATCTAACATACTAGATCAAACAAACAAACGAAGTACTAGACAGAACATCAAGAACAGGTCGCGCGAGATCTTGCAATTCCTTAAACAAAGGAAAATACCTTTCCTACCATCCGTACCGAAAACAACAACTAGTCTTCACAGATCATCAAGACTATAGATCAAACATAAAACAAACGAAGTAACTAGACAGAAGAACACCAAGAAGAACAAACAGGTCGCGCGAGATCTTACAATTTCCTCGGAAATAAAGTTACGATTCCCCGCTCCTCCTCGTCGCAGATCGATCTCGAACCTTCAGGGAGAAGAAAAAGATCTCCCCCTCCGGAAAATCGGCAGCGCTCCTCTCCCCCTCTCTCCTCTCGGTTTCTCTCGACCACGAGACGGGGAAGAGAAACAAAGTGTATGGGAATACCAAAACGAAACCATCCAAAAGATGAGGCTGAGAAGGGGAGGCCTTCCCTTCGCCGTGTATTTATAGTGGGGTGGTGGTGGAGGCCGCGGGGGAGGAGGTCTCGCGTGCAAAGGCGTGGTTCACTGGACCCGCGCCGTCATGTGGGGCCCACCTCGCGTGCCGATTCCACCGCCGTGGGGGCAGGGGGAACCCGGGGTGGGCTGTGGACCGCGTGCACGGAGTTTTCCCTTTTTTTTTTCTTTTTCTTTTCTTCTCTTGCCTTCCAGGCTGGCTGGGCTGGCGGGCTGATTCTGGACGGCTCCCTCTCTCGGTGGGTATGACAGGTGGGGCCCGCACGAGGTGCTGGGCGGGACGCGTGGACAGGGGCGCGTGGAAACGCTCGCGACCTCGCGTTCGCTGGATGCGTCGACGAGTCGTGGGGGAAAAGAATTGATGCTCTTTTTTTCCTTTTTTTGCGCGGCTATTTCGGAGGAGTCCGTAGTATAAAACGTGTTGCTGGATGACGTGCTTATCTTTTTTTATAGAGAGAGAGAGGGAGAGAGAATTTTTTTTGTTAGAGCTATATGACGTGCTTATCTTCATCCATATCTTTTTTATGGTGCTGCTGCGTCATTTGAAAAAAAAAATCATGCGTTTGCTTTCTTTTTATTTAATTTATATCGATTTGAGTCATCGAAGAAAAAGACGAAAAAGCAAGTTTCCTGGAACGACCCAGCTTTCGGCCGGTCTCGAAACTTGCGTTGCACGGATCATGCCGTCAGTAAGTAACGGAGGCGTTAGGTAACATCGGATTACATCGTGAACACGCTTTCTAAACTGTTAAATACAATCATTTTTATCCAAATTTTCTATAATAAAGTGGCTTTACAAAATCATATTAACTTATTTGAATTTTCTATTTTTTTATTAATATTTAATTAATCATGTGCTAATTAGTCATCAGTTCGAAACTATAGTTTGAAACCGCACGCGACCTAACAAGGAATAAGTTCATTTTGAGCTTCTTTGGCACAGCTCCAGCTCATGCGCATCTCTCCTAAAGCTCAGTTAAACAGTTTCAGCTCCACCTAAAATAGTAGTGTAACTGGGGTGGAGCTGGGTGGAGCGCTATCACAAAATAAACTAGAGAGGTGGAGGTGGGTTTAGGCTGCTCCACAACTCCACAGCAAACTTAACTCCTTAAGCTAAATTTAGGAATTGGAGTTTTGCCAAATAGGTCCTTTAGGTCCCTTATGTTGACATTGTAAACAGCAATACCAAAAGTTTTGAAACCCCCCCACCCCCTACCAACTTGTAAAATCGGTTAAATTAGGCCCTCCGACGGTATAGATGGCTGGTTTCGCTAATATGACAAGTTGACCCGATTCACTTATGCTGACTAGGCGTTTGCATGGGAAAAAAAAAACAAAAATGATCCCACATATCATGCTCACTCTTCTCTCGTCCTCTCCCCCACCCCCAATTTTCTCCCCATCTGCTGCAAGCAAGCAAGTTTTAAGCAGTTTACAGGTTTTGTTATAGCTTGTAGGGTTCACCAACACCGCACACGACGAGTGTCATGGTCAGTTTGGTCCCGAGGACGACACGCACGATCAAGGGGATGCCGACGCATGCCGCAGTGGCAGCGCAAGCGGTCAAACCCAGACACGTCACGAGGGTGGGGGGAGAAGGTGGAGGTGGATGCATTGTGATCGGCGAAAAGGGGATGGAGCACGACGGTAGACTGCAAGGTGGCATGGCCGAGGATGACGAGGACGCATCCGTTCTCACGGGAATAGGAGGAGTGCATCATGGCACGACGCGGAAGTCGTAGGCAATTTGGTTCTAGAGTATGGCGGCCTGCCATGCTTTGCGTGGTAGTGGGCTCGCGTTGTTCCTGCCATGGACTCTCTCATCGCGAGCAGATAGAAAGAAGAGTTTGTGTGCCGTTATTGAGGCGGCGATCGCGATACCAGCATCCAGGCTCGATTGGCTTGGCGGCGTGATCCTTCTAGCTGCCGTTTGCTAGAGATGGAGAGAAAAAGGCGAGAGAGGAGGGGGAAGAGTGAGAATGACATGTGGGGCTCATTTTTCCTCATGTAAGCGTTTAGTTAGCACAAGTGGGTCGGGTCAACCTACCACATCATCAAAACCATCCATCTATACCTCTAAAGGAACTAATTCAACCCGGTTTTGTAAGTTGGGTGGTCAAGATTTATAATATTGCGGTTAAAGAATGTGATTTAAACTCGACATTCAGATGAGGGGCATAAAGTGAACTTATTCCGCCTAACAAGTCCAATGGCATATCAAGCCCACCAACACACGTATCCAAGAAAAAAGCCCACCAACATAGCGGGATGGACCATCGCTCCTTCTGGGCTTATTGGGCTATACCCAATGGGCTCTTCTGGTCTGTAAGCCCATCAGCTACAAGAATCCAACCCCCACAGGCCTAAAGCCATGGAGGCTGGCCGCGGCCCACGCCAGTTTCGCCCACCAAGCACCGCCGCGGCCGCGGCCGCCTCCTCGGCGTCCCGCCGTTGCGCCGCGCGACGCCGGCGGGTAACCGGGCGCCCCGCCTCCCCGGAGATGATGGCCGAGGTGCGTACGCGATCCTTTCCAGAAGCTTCCGTTCCATCTGTGGAGTCCCACACCGCCCGCTCCATCCCATTTGGTACCCGCCGGCTCGCCGCCATTGTTGCCCCTAACTAAATCCGAGAACCGGGGGGATCATTCTGGAAGTCTTGGTCCTGCGTTGTCAGGGGTTAGCAGCGACGCGGAGGCTGCGAAGAGGGGGATGATTATTGCAGGAGGGTGTGGTCGTGTGCGGTTTATCGATCTGCGGCGGTAAGTAGGTTAAATTTAGTACTAGGAAATTGGATTGCCTCATCCTGTGGTTGCATCATTGCCCCCTGGGAGGCTGGGAATTTTGCGCCTGTCTCTCATTTTACACTCAAGTGCCTGCGCACAAATCTTGTCAGGGAAAAGCTATAGTAAAATTCCATGTCGTTGGGTGCAAGGAAGAAGCAATAATCTATTTAGATTGATATGGCAGTGAAGCTTCTGATCTAGTTTATTAACTATAGTGTAATCTCTCTATGAATGGGTCTAAGTTGGAAGGTTTCAGTTGAAAATTGGAATATTCAAGTTGAAAGTTTTGAAGTTTGTGCTAGAAGCTATTTTTAGATACGGAAATCCATCGGTTGGCTAAATTAGTGAATATTCTGCTTCCTAAGTTGAAATAGGGATATTTAATAGTTTGAATGCTCAGTTTGAAGTGTTAAAGTTTGTTTTGCAAGCTCAGCTTGCTAGCTGAAAGTTTCACATGTTATATAGCCTTATAGGTATTCTTTCAGTTCTTTAGAAATTTTCACTAGTTGGTAAGAGTTCTCTTTTGGTATTGACATAATAGAACAATGATAATTCCTTCACTAAGTTGATTATTCTGATTCGCATTATATGTCATGGCAGTTTATTATTTAAGAGTAGTCTGAAGCTCTTGAAGTATTTCGAAATGAAATTGCAAATGCTCTATGCTTTGTTCTCTATCTGTTTTAACATTTCAGACTGAATTGCGTTTCTTAGGGCCTGTTTGGGGGAGCTTTAGATTCTGAGAAGCAGCTATTTGGTAGCCAGCTTCTGAGAATCTGGAAAAGCTCTGAAACCCAGCTTCTCCAGCTTCTGGCTTCTTAGTTCATTTTTCAGAATCTGTAACTACAGATTCTGTGGACTACAGATTACTGCCTACAGTAATCTGTAGACTGCTTGGGGCAGCTTCTAGCAGAAGCAGCTTTTGGGAAAAGCTGCAGCTGGGTGAAGCTCCCCCAAACAGGGCCTATGTCTTGCTTATCAGTTCAGTTTGTTCTTCTCAATGTTTCCGGTTGCAGGTAATTTCTGGTTATGGCAGTTTAGTGTCATCATGATTACTGCCTACAGTGCACTTCAATATTTACCACTGCATGTCTTTCCTAATTCACACCAGTGGAAAAATAAATTTACCTATGATAAATTGATTAGTGAACTGAAATCTGGTGTCTATTTTTTAGTGTGGTTAATTTGATAGGCCTATCCTAATACATTGCGCCTATGTCTTTTTAATGAACAGGAATCTGGTATCCAAGTGTGCTTAATTAAACAAACCAATCCTAATACATTGCATTGATGACCCATTTACTCTTTCTGAAACTTTACTGGCACATATAAACACTTCATTTCATTTCCCCCACTTTTTACATCACCCTTCATGACCATGTTCTCATTCATACAACATCTTATTCTGTTGTATTATCTATTCTCAATATTGCTAATAAGTTCCTTCTTTTTTAAAATCTTCAGATTTAACTGAAAACAGCACCTGCTGACCTCTGCTTTCTGACAACAAACTAAAACCAGGCACTGTTTTACTGGCTATATTGAGTACCACATGTATAGTTTGCCACAGTGAGGCCTTAGCAGTTTCTCTGTGTTTCGTACTTCAACTTTTTTTTATTTGAAAATAATATATGTCCTTACTTTCTTTTCTATAATGAAGTTTGTTGGCTTCAAGTGTTTTGAGTGCCAAAGGGGACGATACACTGGTGCCTCTGAGAAATTTGTGAAGTACTACAAATCACTTTACCATGGAGAATGGGTGAGTACACTGCTACCACTTGCCATTTTAAACTGTTGTGGCAAACGACAACTTATTCAGCTAGTATCAGGATAATCTCTTTTTTTTTCACATGCATTATTTCTGAATGCAAAACATGTCAGATATCGACTTGGGTACACAATACCAATGATAAGGCCATATAAAACTAACAAGCATAGTTGTTTCCACTTACCAATTAACACATGACTTGATATCAGAAATTTGTTAAAAAATAATGGTGTTTCCTTCTGTTGATCTTCATGTTATTCAGTTAGTGTGATGCTTAAGAGCGGATGTATTAGTGTCTTCTCAAAACTCTTTGTTGATTAAACCTCACTGGATGAATAGTTTGCTGGTGTCCGGTGGCTTAGGGCTACTTTGGTTTGCTACCATACCAAATTTTGCCCTACCAAAATTTGGTAGGGTAACAAATCAAGTACTGTTTAGTTTTAAAAAAAAACAAATCAAGTACTGCACTACCAAAACGTTGGGGTTTTGTTCACATAGTTGTCTCTCATAGTCACATTTTGGCATCAAATCAATTCTACTCTTCTCAACTTTCCTCTACCAAAAATTTGGTAGTCCCAAACTTGCCCAAGCATTGGGCTTTGGCACTACTAAAAATTTTAGCAGGTTCTCAAACCAAACCAGCCATTAGTTTTCTGCAATCAGCATTCATTGACCTGGCCCGGACAGTTTTCTGCAATTAGTTTATCATCGTCAGCTATTTTTATCTCCTTGGAAATATTCTCCTCGGTGACTGTGTCTTTGCACCTTTAATAGTCAATGTGCGGGTATGTACTTGCACATGCGAATAGTGGCTTGAGCATGCACATCTAATATAGGCACTTACAGTGTACACATTTACCCTCTCTTCCTTTATTATTGACCTACGCATTCCTGCCCTTTTATTTTCTTCTCCATGCACATTAAAACTATGTAATGTAATGTCATTCTCCTAGAATATTACGATTTGATCATTTGAATAAACCAAGATGCCACACACCCGTCCTCCAGATTTCTTGATTGCAGTTGATTCACTAGTACTCGCGACCTTTTTTATCCTCCAATGCATTATTGAGTTCACCCCAGAAGAAAAAATTACTGGGCATCATCCATGCCGATAACAGTTAACACATAGAGGAAAATCAAGTTAACAACTTTGCTGCTGAGCAGTCTGCAATTAATTGGTAATCAAACAGCGGTTTGATGATGGGAGAAAAAGAAAATGTTTGAAGGCTAGTAATGAATCTTTTTGCTTTTATTCCAGAAGCTAATACGAGGTAATGGTGAAACGTTTGTTTGTGTCCATTTATAGAAACTCATTTAAACAATGTTGACATGATAAATATTGGAAAAGATTCGAACATGCTCAGGAAATTGTATTAACTTTGACCAAGTGTTTCACTTTCCAGCATGAACACTGAAATTTTTGACATGACCTGTTTTCACTTAAAAAAACATATTACAGTCTAGCCTGAGAAAATCATGTTTTGTTGATCTGGTGTGCTTCTGACTGTGTTATTAAAACTGGAAGCAATATCTCTGAACTTTCAATTTGGTTTGTAAAGAATTTGACTGTTTACTGGAGGAGGTCGAGGAATGGGATGAATAAAGGTAGAAAAGGACGTGTCCCTTTCCCGGACCGCTGCAAACCTTACCCTCCCTGCATAATCAACTCGTTGATCAAGCTACACTGTTCCATTCTGGATTTAGTGCGTCGATGCTTTTGTCCTGTGTTCTTCATAGAGTCGCTGCAAAACTGTTAGTGATGCTTTTCTTTATGTTGGCCTAATAATTGGCTACAGTTACTTCACATGTGGTTTTCTTTGGACCTCACTTTATTCGCATATTGCTGAATTGCATTTGCATTATTTCAAGCGTGCAACTGTTTCATCCTGTACTATAACCCTTTATGTCATCAAGAAGCACTGTACTGTAATTGTTGGGAATTGTAGGACAATGATTACGTATTGTCTACTCCCTCCGTTCAAAAAAAAAGACAAACTCTGGGTTTCCGTGCCAACATTTGACTGTCTGTTTTATATGAAATTTTTTATAATTAGTATTTTCATTGTTGTTAGATGATAAAACATAATTAATACTTTATGTGTGACTTATCTTTTTAATTTTTTTCATAATTTTTTTAAATAAGACGAACGGTCAAACATTGGACACGGAAACTAGGGTTTGTCTTTTTTTCGGACGGAGGGAGTATGAATGTAGTAGTGCACCATTGATGAGTTTTTTTTTCAAAACTCATCATGGTGAGTTTTGAAAACGAGCTTCTTGCTTGCTGTAAGTATAGATTTTCTTGAAAGAAAGAGTCGTACGTCTCCAATATATATAGAAAGTTTACGGATTCACGACTAGGGATGAGAAGGCTCCCGTGTGCCAGAAACACCTGGTAACATGCAAAAAACACACACGGTAACAATGGTACTGAGTGTCAGTACACGGTAACAAACATGCAGCGGCTTCATTGATTTACCGTGCGCACTTCTTGGGTGTTCTATGATTTTGAACACGAGATGGCCAGAACCATCTATATATAGTGTTTAGATATAGCAGATTTCTATGGGTGTGTTTAGTTCACGTCAAAATAGAAGTTTGGTTGAAATTGAAACGATGTGACGGAAAAGTTGGAAGTTTGTGTGAGTAAGAAAGTTTTGATGTGATGGAAAAGTTGGAAGTTTGAAGAAAAAGTGGGAACTAAACCAGACCTATATATGGTGTTTGTAATTAATAATCACTTCATGCTGTTCTCCAATTCAATGAGCTGAGAGTTATGAATTTATACAAATGTCTCGTAGTTATAGGTGAAGATATCTATCTATCTTTTGGTGCATATATGCACAATCTTTTAGTTTGTGTAGTCAACAGTATGGAAAATATTTTCCCTTCCACGATAATATATGAGCAATGTCAGCTACCAAAGTGTTATATCCTGTTAAACTAAAGAGCCTTGTCAACTAGTATGGAGTATATCTGAAACTTAATTATCTGCTTACATTTAAATTACAACTTCAAATTAAGACGTTGCTGATTGAGAAAAACCTGGCAAATCAATAGGGAATATTAAGGTTGTTTTCTTTTGAGGGGGACGTTGGGAACTCTTCCTTCTCAGCACTTAAAAAGAAACGATAGATTAGCACATAATTAATTAAGTGTTAGCTAAAAACTTAAAAATGGATTAATATGATTTTGAAAAAGTCCAAATACACCCTACAATTTAGATGAAAGTTTATTTAGCACTTTGAACTTTGAAACCGGACATTCAACCCCCTAAATTTTACAATATTGTACCATTTATATAACCTCCTAATTAAGATGGTTTTGCATAGTGGTTTTTATCTAATTTGCATATAAATTGGATAAATTGGATGAGTTTGATCACATGGCATAGACATTATATATTGGACACATATATTAAAATCTCCACTATTTTTTTCCTTTTACCCGTTTTAGAAAATTTTGTATAAAACTTACTATTTAGCAGTTTGAGAAGCATGCACGTAAAAATGAAGGAGTAGAAGTTTAAGGACAAATGTTACAACTCACAGAAAATTTATCATTAGTTTCTTTAAACATACTTTGGATTTTGATTTCACATTTCAAGATGGTGTAGAACACCATAATCTGAATAATCTCAAATTTTACAACTCATGTGTTGATTCATATTTGATGTACAAACCAATATGCTACTTTCTCTATCTTGAAATACTTGTCATTTTAGGTAGTTTAGCATGTATTAAAGTTTAAGAAAAAATAACATAGTCTCCCTCATTAAATGATAATACAGTATATGGTTATTAGAAGTGGTGTGGTAGTTAGAGGTATAATAGTGAGAAATTTGAATGGAAGATGATTGGATAAGAAGTATTTTAGAATAAATCTTGAATGTTAGAAAGATAACTATTTTAGAATGGATAAAGTATGTTTTTAGGCGGTGGTCATGTGTTAGCTTTAATTTATCTTCTCGATCAATTCATGTATGGATAGATAACTTAGGGCAAATTTTGCTACAAGACATCACGACTTTGCGGTTTTAGCCCACGGACACCGCACGAAGTGACTTTTGGGAAAGACATTCTCAAAAGTTGGATATTTGCTGGTGGATACCGCACTCATTAAAATAATAATTTTCAGGTGAGGAGAGACAAATCATGTGAAATGTCAAAAGTGCCCTTGGGCCCACATGTCAGATCTGCTATTCCTCTTTCTCAGGCAGCAGCAACAGGGAACGGCCGTGGCGCCGACGGCGGAGGAGGCCATCACGCATGCCACGTTCGGCACGCGCTCCACGTTCGGCCGCTGCTACTACTCCGGCCGCGTCGTGTTCCGCACGCAGGCCCGCCTCATGGCGTTCGCCTCCGAGGCCTTCCACAAGGTGCTCATCCCGGGATATAGGTAAACTCCACGAACAACCCAAAAACTTCCAAACGATTAGCCATTCTCGCCGAAATTGAGCTCGTGGTTGGCGTCGGAATTCAATCGAACAGGTTCCTGCCAACCAAGAACAGGATGTCGTGGGGCATGGACAGGGAGATCAGGCGCGGCCTAGTCCGGCTCATCGGCCGACGCAGTGGCGGCGACAACGGCGAGGAAGACGAGACCACCACTGAGCTCAAAGACAAGCAGGACAACGGCTTCAACACCTGGGCCACTGTGCTGCTCGCCGTGCACCCGGACTGGCAAGACCGCACCCGTGGCTCTCTCCAAGGCGGAGCAGTGGGGGGTTTCCGTCCGCTCGGGCGACACAGTGGGTGTCGCTGCGGCGTCCCTGCACGCGTTCCTCCTCGCCGCGGCCTCCGCTTGGGCGACATGGCGGCCATCCCCGCACGCGTTACTCCTCGTCGCCTTCGCAGTGAAGGTGGCGCTTTGGCTAGAGTGTGAGAGGGAGTTTGTTGAGGGAGAAAGAATATGACAAGTGGGCCCAGGGGTATTTTAGATCTTTTACAGTGTTCATCTCTCCTATTGACCCAAAAATTAATATTTTAATGTATGCGGTGTCCATCGGCAAATAACCATATTTTAAGAGTGTCTTCCCCCAAAAGTGACTTCGTGCTGTGTCCGTGGGCTAAAACCGCAAAGTCGCGATGTCCTGTAGCAAAATTTGCCATAACTTAGGGGTTATCTAGATCTAGGGGTGTAAAGTTTTGGCGTGTCACATCGAATATTATATAGCATATTGCATGGGGTGTTTGGGCACTAATAAGAAAACTAATTACAGAATCTGTCAGTAAACCGCAAGATGAATATATTAAGCCTAATTAATACATCATTAGCAAATGTTTACTGTAGCACCACATTGTCAAATCATAAAGCAATTAGGCTTAAAAGATTCGGTTCGCAAATTAGTCGCAATCTGCACAATTAGTTAATTTTTTAGCTTTAATTTAATATTATATGTAGGTGTTTAAACGATTGACGTGACATGATGTAAAGTTTAGAATGAGAAGGACCTCAATTTATTTTGAGAATGATTATCCTCGTGCGGAAGAGCAAGGAGCACTGGAGCAGTAGAAGGCACTTTACAGAAACCCTATATGTTGACCAAGGCATTCTCAAGTAGGTGCATTTATTTGTCGGCATATGCTACTTAATAACTCCGTCCCATATTACTTGTCTTTTTAAGTTTTTGTTTGTCAATGTTTGATCATTTGTCTTATTCAAAAAAATTTGGAATTATTATTTATTTTGTTTGTCATTTGCTTTATTATAAAAGTACTTTACATATGACTTATCTTTTTTTATATTTACACTAATTTTTCAAATAAAACGAATAGTCAAACGTTACAAATAAAAAGTCAAAAATGTCATCTATTATGAGACGGAGGGAGTACCCCAATTGTTCGAAATCCAATGCGATGAGATGAGATACCCTGTTCATCTATGATCTATCGCTGGAGGGAACTGTAGGATACCGAATCTTTCGTTGCTAGCTAGCCGTCGGACCGTCCGTCCGGTGCAAACGCTGTAGGCTGTAGCAGGGTGACATCCCCCGGTTTCTCTTTTTCATCTCATGCATATGCCGCAGCGATGGTGCATGCATGCAGGCCGGCTAGCTAGCTTGTCAACAATCGTCAATCCTACTGTTATAGTGCGTTGCTAACCTAAACGCACCGGCCACACACAGACAACGGGCCCTCTTGAGTGGCAAGTGGCGCGCCGCGCGTTGACGACTAAGCTTGTCACCATGTGCGTGCCGTCGCCGCGCGCGCATGCATGCCGCCCGGGGGCCATGGCAGCGTATCATATGCCTGCATTGCGCCGGACGATCTATCATATGGGAGCGGATCCAAGAAGAAATAGTAGAAGAGAACTGAACAAACTGTATAATAAAGGCGCTCGATTGCGAGAATCGAATCCAACCCAAGAAAAAATAGTAAGAGAACTGAACAAACTATATAAATGCGCTCGATCGAACAAACTATATATATGCACTCGATCGCCAGAATCGAATCCAAGAAAAAAAAGAGCAAGAGAACTGAACAAACTATATAAAAACGCTTGACCACCGGAATATATCGAAGCTAAGTAAAATAGTAACGGTGATCTGAACAAACTATATAAAGCTACAAGCCCCCAAAAATTTTAAAAGAGCCCAGTCCCATGATCCCGCCATCACGGGTAGTGGGAGCTCGAGCACCCCGGGCATCCCCATGACAGATCGGCCCCTGTTGATCATCGATCGAGCTATCGATATGCAAGTGGCCGCGAGGCGTACGGCCGGACTGGTGATGACGTCGTCGGCTCGTCGCCGCGCGCGCGCGCCGCGGCGCGACGATAATCGATATTGGTCAGCTTAGCTATACGCAGGATCGATCGATCGATCGATCTGTGTCGCGCGCACGTACGGTGTGTCGGCCGGGCAGGGAGGAGGAGGGCCGGGCGCGCGGCGAGCCGCGCGAGAGCGTTTCGGATGGATCCGATCGCCCCCGGCCTGCCGCGCGCCACCGATCGATCAGCCGGCGGCGCGCCCGGGAAGGGATGGCTGCTGCTGGCGCCGTGTCGCGCGCGTACGTACGTGCGTTCTGCGTTCAGTTGTGGGTGTCGCGCGGCGCCCGCGCGCCTGCGCATCCGCGATGAAATCGCACGTACGTAGCGTGGTACGACGCGCGGGGATTTGAATGCGGGGTTAATTCGCGATCGGTGTCGGGCCGGTATATATGTTAATTTGTGTGGGCAGACGCGGTAATATAACGCTACTACCCCGCATCTACCGTATATATATACGACCGGTAGATGTGTGCAGTTCGATCGTAGGACCACACCCACGTACGTGTACGTGCATATATACTCGATGGAGGGTCCTGGATGTTTCAGTGCACGTAAATAGTGTCCGTGCAGACTGCAGAGCCAGCGCGACCAGTGAAAAATCGTTCATTTTTTTTGTGTGTTGAAACGACGGCTGTGTTCGCGGTTCATGCATGGTCCGTCTCGCATTTTCGACGCAGCAAATGCGAACAGATCAGAGAGGATCCGGAGAACAAATTAACATCACTCTCACAGTCTCACGGACGAAACAACACACAGCATAATATATATAGCAAGAGATTTTGCACGTCCAACTGTCCAAGCGCGTGACGGCATCAACAAAAAATAAAGAGAGAATCAGAAACACCAACATGTACTGATGTACACACTGTGAATACACAGGAACAAGGGTTAAAGAGAGAGAGAGAGAGAGAGGACATATCACAAGCACAAGGTATTAAACACCACAAGCGTTGCCCTTTGCTTACTAGCATGGCATATCTTCTTTCCCTGTTAGTTAGGATCAATAAAACAAGGAGCATATATATAGAGAGAGAGATCAATCACCACGCAAGGAACTACTGACGAGTGACGACCATACAACTAATTGATTCATAACTCAAAAGATATATCAGAAACATAGACCAACTCACTACATAGCCATCTATAATAACAAGAGTAGTACATCTAAAGTACCTTAGCACACAAGTCACAAGCTCAAGAGGGATAGACGGGGACAAAGGAGATGGGAGGAGTGATAGACGCGAGAGGACGAGAAATGTTGGCAAGGATATTACGAGAAAAGTGAAGAAGAGTGTTTTTCGATGAAAAGTCTTGCAAGGTCAAGAAGACACCACTTAACTATCATTCATCGAAACGAAAAGAATGCCTCTAATGCAAGAAGCATCCGAGAATAGAACGAGAGGAGGGGCGGTGGAAGAAAAGCTCGGTGGGGATAGGGCCATCACATAAGGGCGCACCGCTTGCTGCAAGTCTTCAGCCTCCTCTTCCTGATCCAATGGCGCCCCAAGGAGGCAAGCGAGGAAGAACCAGCTGATGGCCGGAAGCTTGCGCGGCCATGGAGGAAGCAGCAGCAATGGTGGACGATGCTGCCGCTTGAGTCGTCACGCATGGTGGTGACTGGAGGAAGAAGAAAAGGGGGGTAGCGAGTGGTGAGAAGTGAGAAGTGTGGTGAAGAAGGGTGGTGCTGTCTTTATATAGCGCGACAATGGGCAGTGCCCGAGGGCCACAATAAACGGGTCGGGAGGCAAAACGGAGGAAGCAGGCGCACAAATTAAATAATGCTAGCAACATCCAGCATCCAAATTTCATGTCAGGGAAAAAAAACTTGAAAAGCATTTGGTGTGTTTGTTGTTCTCTCCCTTTATCATTAGCGATCGAGCGGCTTGACGGCCTAGCTTTCATATAATATGGCAAACAGCAAATTGGTATAGTACTCATTAATTCCTTGGTCTCAAATGTTAATTAGTATTAGCTAGCAAATTTTGTAACTAGGGATGTTTACTGTAGTACTAAGAGCTAGTAGCAGACTTTTTTAGAGAGAGAGAGAGAGAGAGAGAGAGAGAGAGAGAGGAAGGATGGAACAGAATGGCTTTACGGGCATTTGGTCGTCCTTTCACCTAAGCTAGAAGGAACGAAACATCAATTGCATATGCTGATACGCATGCATGAATGCATGCCATGTTGCATTGGCTGGCGATGCAGCTATAGCTAGCAGCTGTGGTCCTTTTCCACATGGGACTCGATGTGGTAGCATAAAGGTGGAACAGAAAGGCCTGATGCGATGAAGCAGTGCCCATTTATGAGCTCCGGCAACAAACCCGCTCTTTCAAAACCGCGCCGCTGCGCTCTCTCTCTCTCTCTCTCTCGCCGCTCGCGCCGCGGCGCTGCATGCGTCGATCGATCGATCGGCCGGCCGGCCGCGGAGAGGAATACAGCTAAGCTAAGCGCGCGCCGCGACGACTGATCGACTGTGTACTGGCACTGTTCGAGTTTTATGGGAGAGACAGAATGCCATGGCGCGCGCCGGCCGGCAAACGTTTTCAATTTTGAGGCCCCCTGCTGTAGCAGCTGCTGCATGCTCCTCCTCTCTTCCGTTCCCTGCATTGTTTTCAACTTCTCATTGACTGCAGCTAGCATGTCTGCAACAACCATGCATCCAGTGTTCTTGTTTTCAAATCAAAATACATTACTATCTCCGTTTTTTTTCCCAATAAAGCCGAGTTTAGTTCCAAACTTTTTCTTCAAACTTTCAACTTTTCCATCATATCAAGGGTGTGTTTAGTTCACGTTAAAATTGGAAGTTTAGTTAAAATTGGATTGATGTGACGGAAAAGTTGAAAGTTTATATGTGTAGGAAAGTTTTGATGTGATGAAAAAGTTAGAAGTTTGAAGAAAATTTTTGCAACCAAACACGGCCCAAAACTTTCCTACACATACAAATTTCCAACTTTTCCGTCACATCTTTCTAATTTCAACCAAACTTACAATTTTAGCGTAAACTAAACACATCCTAATTGAGTATTCCCTCTGTCCAAAAAAAAGTTTAATCCTAGCTATGAATATGAACAAATGGGATTGGGTACACCCTTCGTTTTTTTAATGACTCATTCATTAGAGGACGCAAGTAGCTTTTGGTCTCCCCGCGAAAAAAAAAGTAGCTTTTGGTCAGTTCTACGAACTAATTAAAGCTCTAATTTTTTTTATTAAGATACCAGGTTTGCCTGGGTCTCCATTAACATGTTATTCAAACTTTTTAACGATATATTTTGTGCGAAAACTTTATACATAGAAGTTACTTTATAATAACAAATAAATTCATTTTTCAAGTTTAAAATAATTAAAACTCAATCAATCATGCACTAATGACTTTTTTTGTTTCACTGTGTCCATACTAAATGTTCATATATATTTTTAGTGAACTTAAATGGGGCCTAATTCCATTCGTGTAGTAGCTCGGGAAGACATGTTGACTGTTGAGACATCAGTAATTCGCTACTCCTGTAATCCTGTTCTATGAGCTAGCTCGAAGCCCAGCCGGACGGTGTTGCCATACATGCAATCGAAACCGCACACGCGCAGTTGGTTGGCGAGACGGTTGCTCCCAACATGGAACTCGATCCAGCTTAGCTGGGGACCGCGCTTAATTTGGTTGGTTTCTAGCCATGGCCATATAGACTGTGTTTAGTTCAGCGTAAAGTTTGAATTTTGGTTGAAATTAAAGATGATGTGACTGAAAAGTTATGTGTGTATGACAGGTTGATGTGATGGAAAATAACTGAAGTTTGGATCCAAACTTTAGATATATATAAACACAGTCATAGCTTAATTAGATCGAATGCTCATGCATGAACACACATATGTTGGATCCTACTCTTGCATACGCGAACAGTCAATCTCTCTGTAGTACACAGTGGCATATACTCTACGGATGCACGAACGGTTTTATCATCGTATGTGCGCGCAAACAGCACTCATTATAAGTTCATAACAGTGACGGATGCAGGTGATCAATCGATGGCTGATGTCGTTGTACTATATGGTATAGTAGCAAGTACAGTAACGTGTATACGTGCTTGCATGTGATATGATGGAGAGATCGATCGACGTACGTGCCACGGTGCAGATCGACAGTGTTGACGACCAAAGTTTCAGACCAGCCTCAGCATGCATGATTTGGTGTTTAATTACCCCTTCTTTGTTGTGTTTGTGTAGCTGTTCTATCTTCTCTATCAATGAAATGAGGCAAACCTTTATTTTTGTCCCATTTTATCAGATGAGAAAAATGTACTTGCATTGCATGTGTGTGCCCTTGATGCGTGTGAAAGAAAAAGGAATAAAGGGTAGTACTGTAGTAAAACTACTGCGGAGAAAAGGAAAGAATTGCTGCTGCTTGCTGCTGCTGTGACTTGTGACTCTTCAGGTTCAGGGTGTTTGATGCGTTACAGCACCCTGTAAGGCCCTGCAGTCATATGGATGGTCACCCATCAGGAGGAGGGATGTGTACATGTACTCCTACGAGATCGAGAGCCATGCATGCATATATGCATGGTAGTACTGGCTATCTACTGCCAACCTAGTGCATCACATCTCTTTGCTACAAGCTCACGCAACGAGAGAGAGAGAGAGAGAGAGAGAGAAAGAAAAAGGAGAGAGAGATCTTTGTGATCTTGTAGATGTCAGTGTGGTGATGGGAAAGAACTAAAGGAGGCCCCCAAGTTTGGGGAGAGGGGGGTACTAGATGTGAGGGTGGGTTGCCTGCATTTTGACTTGCACCTTTTTGGCAACTTAGGGTTTACAAAAGTTACAAACGTACAGCGCCAACAGCAAGCTACTCCAGCTGCAAACTGCAAGTAAATGCGAGTTGCTGCGATCGTCGATCTCTTTTCCCTCCTCCTTGGCTACTACGCTGCCCTCTGCTAGCTATCATGAGAGCCACTGAGCCCCCTCTTCAATGCCCCTGTAACCGCTTAGCATTTACACACTCTCTCGCACACATATTCATACAGTCTCAGACTCTCTCTCTCTCTCACACACACACTCACACACACCACACAAACAGAAATGCAGACACAGTGCCAGCCATATGTATGGCAAGTTGAAGCTTAACTCTCTCATTGTCTGCCTGCCAATATGTTGAATTTTCAGAGGTGCATGAGACTTCCTCTTCAGTGCACGGGGACCTATAGTGTTGTGAGAGCCATGTACTCCCTCCATCCCAGGATTTTGAGTTTTCGCTTGCAACGTTTGATCACTCGTCTTATTTAAATTTTTTTTGCAAATATAAAAAATGAAAAGTTGAGCTTAAAGTACTGTGGATAATAAACTAAGTCACGAATAAAATAAATAATAATTTCAATTTTTTTTAATAAAATGAGTGGTCAAACGTTACAAGAAAAACTTAAAATCCCTTATAATAATATTATGGGACGGAGGGAGTAGCACTGAAAATGTACTAAACACGGCAATTGAATGCTGAATGTCCAAAACATGCATTAGCTAGCTTAGAGGGAGAGGCACTATGGATACCAACTTGTTCATATTAATGTGTGGCCCCATCTATTAATTCGATCTGTAAATCCTATATACTTATATAGTTCATCACCATTAAGTATAGTTAATGCCATTTCTCTTTTATCTCATTAAGCCACATTACCCCAATTATTTTTAGCCTTTGTATGATAAATCTATGGTTCAAATTGTTTCTTCTTTCTTCTCCGATAACACCATGCATAATTTTTAGGCTCAAAATTCACAAGTATCAATTTGTTAGTTTTAATAATCATATTACATCTTATTTGTACATACTATACAACTTAATTTCCCACATTAATGCGGCGGGGTATTTATCTAGTTAACTATATTGTGAAGCTCCACTACTAGTTGAACTCAGTGCACAAAAAGCTTCTATATTGTTCACTTCCATAAATTAAATCCGTAATGATATACAGTACTTATCCCCACTAATTAGCACCAAGAAAAGGTACTACTGGAGAAACTATTTTTGATCGGTCGGCCGAATTTTACAATAGTCCCGGTTCCAATAAAAACCGGAGTCCCGGTTTAAAAGCTCAGGGGTACTTTTTGATCTTTAGTCTCGATTGGTAACATCAACCGGGACTAAAGATTATTTTTAGTCCCGGTTCAAAAAACGGCAGGCAGTGTCAGACCCTTATATTTTCTTTATAAAGATCTATTTGTAGTGGGAAAAAAGATCGGCATACACGGAGATCGAGGCGTGCGCGTGGATCCGATCGAGGAGGCATGCGCGTGTGGTTTCTATCTCCTCCTCCTCTCCTTTATCTCATCTCCTCCTCTCCTCACTAGCCCTATCTCTTCCTCTCCTTCTCCTTCCTCCTCCCCCTCCCCCCTGCTCCCACTTCTCTGGCAGGCGGCGGTGGCCGAGCGGCTAGCACGGAGGGCAGCGCGGCTGGCTGTGGCAGGCTGAAGGCGGCGGCCGGCGCACAGTGGCCGGTTGCGCCTTTGCCGGATTTGGGTTGTTATTTTTTTTAGAATTTGTGATTCGGATCTAAGATGTATTTGATTTGTGTGTGATGTGAATATGTGATGTATTTGTGATGAATTTTGTAGAACTTGTGAGGTAATTTTTTTAAGATTTTGTGATGTATTTGGGGATGATCGATTTGAGGATTTGGAGGTGACAATCGATTTGGGATTTTACGATTTGGGGATTATTGATTTGGGATTTCACGATTCGGGGATGGGGGATAGAGTGAAATCAATATATTAAAAACAATGAAGAAAAGAAAAAAAATAAAGGAGCAAACGGACCTATCCTGGCTCCATTTTTAGTCTCGGTTGGTGTTAGTCCCGGTTAATAACACCAACCGGGACTTAAAAATGGATTTTTACTCCTGGTTATTTTACCCGGGATTAAAGATGGGCATCTTTAGTCCTGGATTCGTGGTCCCGGTTGTATAACCGGGAGTATAGGAGGTTCCCAACCGGGACTAAAGCCCTTTCTCTAGTAGTGATATGTGTTTATTACAATTACAACTTCTCATGCATCAGTTCTGCCATCTGCATATACTGGTATATATATTGTGAGTCCAATAAATCAATAGAGTATAGCTGATTATGAACAGTGCTGCACATATGTACAAATTTATAGATCCACTACAAGTTATGGAGTAACTACTACACATAATTTTGGCCATCCGATTTTATATCAGCGGTTCAAATTCAATGATATATAGTAACAATATGAACAGGACTCCGTACTGCAGTATTTTGCTACAGTGCTATATATGGACTGTGCAGTGTGTAATCTAGAGATTCTAGACCGTCCGATTTGCATCCAATGATGCTCACTGCAGCTGTTTAAGTTGCAGTCAGCTGATCCAAACTAGTCCCATACATACCAGGCGAAACAAATTAATTGCTCCCTTTTTGTAGCCAGGTACCAGCTGCACGTACGTTCATCATGGGCTCATGGCCGAACTGTTTGGCGTACGTTATATGTACGCTGGGATGGTTTGATAGAGCCCCAACTGTACGTGCTCAAGACGAGATATACATACCGATATAGGCTCATCTGGCCAGAGTTTTAGCTGAACGATTGGAAAATAAGTGCATGAAATACAGTACAGTATATTCTTACATGTATAGTAACTGGGGGCTCAAAAAGATATAAAGTCCTCATTATGGAACACTCATTTTTAATGTGGATTGGAATGCTACTCCTACGTACGGAGTAGGTGTAGTAATCTCGACAGCATTATAGCTGTTGCTGTGATAGCTTTGGTTTTGATCAGGGTAGGTTAATTTAGGGCGCTTGCAGTTTGCAGGGTTGCAGCTGGTACGGTAGACAGATGAGATTCCAACGCCGCGCATGCATGCAGGAAGACAGAAAGTAGCTGAAAGTACTAATGAGAATCTAATGCGATGCATGCGCCACCAAGTGTGTAGGAGTAATAAGGAGGGAGGGAGGCACGTGCGACCTGCGTGTGGCACGTAGTTCCATCTTTGTGACCTGATCGAGAGGCGCATCGCCTCATCTTTGTGATCTATCAGCACGTATACTGCGATGCTGCGTACTCGTACAGAGCTTGGCCAGCCAGCTAAAAAGGCTACTCCGGTACCGCTAATCATCTGCCGCATCTGCATATGCTCTGCACCACCACCCCCTACCATGCATGGTCTATGCTCGAATAGCCATTTTATGCGTATCCGTGCATGCATGGGCACCCAAATGGCCTTTGCCATATGCTCGCAGCTAGCATGCACGTGGAAGCAGATCCTCCCGTACTCACACCGCCAGTCCGCCAGTTTCCTTGCCGCTAGCTAGTAGCCGCGGCCATGCACGATCGCGCGTGTGTACAGCGCTAGCTAGCTAGCTGCGCCGCGACCCGCGAGATGCCGAGATTGCTCGTTACGTCGATCGATCGATCGCGCACATGCATTCTCTCGCGCGCTGGGCGAAATCGCCGCAGCGGCGCGCCGGCCAAAAGAGGTGACAAGACGACACGCGCGCTCGCGCGGCGCGGCGCGGCCAGCGAAAGATCGGGTACTCTACCTATACACGCTCGCAGCCTCTCGCGACGTACGTACGGCACGGGGGTCGGTCTGGTGGATGGATGGACGGGTGCTTCGCTAGCTATAGGTAGCTGCACGCATGGAGATGCATGCGACGCGATGCGAAGGCACGGACGCGGGAGGAGTTGGGAGATTTGATTCGGGGGAGGCGCATGCATGCACGGACGCGGCTACCAAGGAGGATTTTGCACCGCGGGCGGCAAAAGGCTACTAATACTAGGTGACTATTCCTAGCTGTATTGCCTATCGAGCTGCGCATGTGCATACCCTTGCGCAGTACTCCTACTGCTACTACGCGTTGCCGCAGCGAGTAGTGACACATCCATGTCCATAGATCCAAAACCCTGCCACGCCTTTCCAGAGAAAGATCGAGCAGAGAGCAGTAGTAGTACTTCGTTTTTGGTGGTGGCTGTAGGGTGCTGCGACGACGGACTTTGCTTGTGCGCCGGTGCAATAACCAAAAGTTGTTGCGTCTCATTACTGCACGTGCGTGCGTGCGTACGTTCGTGGGGGCGTGTGCGTGCACCAGCCCGGTTGGTTTGTTGGTTAGGTCCGGTATATAGGCAGGCCCGGCCGTTGGGGGGACGGACGGTACGCGCACGCTATCGAGTTTGTGGTAGAAAGTAGCCGGCGCCCCCCCATCGAATCCGTTCTTCCCTACAAAGGTTTAAAAACACAAAAGATGTTATTGCAATTGATTGTTAACGATTTGTGATTCATAAATTTGGGTTCTTCGTACGGATATCCTCTCCAAAAATAATATGTATTATAACTTTTTCTTTTAAAAAACTTGTGCACACTAGCTGCTAGTGCCAGAATGAGTAGTGTGCAAGCTAAGAAAAAAGAAACAACCACAAATGTTTTTTTGAAAAAAAAATTACCTATGACGATGGGGGAGACAATGCTTTCATGATGCAAAGTAAGCATAACTCAACCTGGGTTTACAATTCCGATTTCGTGAAATTTCAACGGCTCGACGAGGCTCGAAAGTAGAAACCATCTGAGATTTCGAGGAGTTTCATCCAAATTCAAAATAGAATTAATAAAAAAAGAAAAAATCAAATAAAATCTTATAAATACTATGATATTCATAGAACCTATTGGGATAACAAAAATTTAAAAAATAATGTATTGTGTGTATTAACTCAAACTTATATCAGGAAAGAAAAGAACAAAAAAAATAAAAAAAAAGAAAACATTTACATGTGCTAGATTGCATGTACTAGGCCCAGTTACTGATCGAATTTTCGATGATTTCGATCGGAATTTCGTCAAAACCGAACTTATCGGTAAACTCAGGGAATTTGTATTCAAGTTTTGGTTTATGAAATTTGTTCGGAATTTACCGGTTTTCCACCGGATTTCACGAAATTCCGAATTCCGCCAGAGCTCGAAACGGAAGGGCCTATCAGAATCGTAAACCCTGAACTCAACTGGTTGAGTTTCTGGTGGTGGAACCTGTCTATTCGATTCTATACTTGACATGGTGCTCGCATTTAGAGCTAATTATCTATCTATCTATTATATTATTAAAACAGCTTTGAAAGGAGGCACCACGTTCACTGTGGGGGCTAGAAATTTCCACATTAATCGGAGAAAAAGAAAAGGAGAGTCCAAGTAGAAATACAATATAAAAATAGCTGAAATTCGGAATTAAAAATACGCAATATTGAAATAAGAGTCCATATAAAAACCCAATACGAGATTAGTTAATATTCGGAATAAAAATAATAATAAAATCCAAAATCAGCAAAAAGAAAAAAAGAGTTCAAGTAGGAATAAAATTTAAAAATTAACTAAAATTCGGAATTACAAATAATCAATATTGAAAGAATAATACGTATAAGAACCCGATACGAGATTAATTAAAATTCAGAATAAAAAATAAAATAATATTCAAAATTAGAAAAACTAAAAGAGAGTTCAAGTAGGAATACAATTTTCAAACAACTGAAATTCAAAAATAAAAAATAAAAATATTAAAAGAACACTATACGGTATTAATAAAAATTTGAAAAAAAAATTCTGAAATTTAAAAAGAAAAAAATCAATTAGGAATACAATTTGTAAATAACCAAATATGGTGGTAAAAAATAAAGACTATTGTTCGAAAAGACCATCTAAAACGCATAACGAAGATAAATTAAGTAACAGGGTTATAAAAGAGTAGAGTGGTGGTGGTTGATACGACATATAAAAACTGTTAATAAAACATCAAATAGAATCCTAATAACGATTAAAAGAAGGGACGACAGGCAGGCCATGAAGCAAACGGGTAAGGCGGTTGCGGGGACTTCTAGAAAGTGAAAAAATAAACCCCATTGATAATCATATTTGATTTTTTAAAATTTCAATGACAATAAAAAGGAGAAGCAGCGGGCGGGGTGAATAGGAGTATAGTTGCAGAGCTGCCGACGGTTGGCGGGACTTCTATAAAATAAAAAATAAACTCCAACGATAGTTATGTTTGATTTTTAAAATCCCAATGACAATAAAGAGTAGGTGGCAGATGGGCTGTAGAGGCGTATAGTGGCATCACTTGACAAGACTTCTAAAAATTATAAAACATGAAACCCAACAAGACATAAACTCTAAAACCTACAATGTCCAATTTTTAAATGTTTGGAACTTCTAAAAAGTAAAAAAAACCAATGATAATCATGTTAGATTTCAAAAATCTCAATGACAATAAAGAAGGGAGGCAGCAGGCGAGCCATAATGGAGTACAATGGCAAAGCCACTGATGGTTTGGCGGAACTTCTAGAAAATAAAAAAAATGAACCTGAATGATAATTTTGTTCGATTTTTAAAATCCCAATGATAATAAAGAGAAAAGACAATGCACAGGCCGTAGATAGCTTTTAATAAATTTTAAGTAAAACCATATTGAAAAATATATGTGTCGACGTTTGATGTCACAATTCTGGTATTTGCATGGTATGGGGATCGTCGGTGCTAGGATATATGCGAGACTGAGGTAAAAGATATGGAGTCAGGGATTTTTATACAGGTTCGGGCCCTTGAATTGTCAGGTAATAACCCTATATCCTGTTGGCCGAAGCCGGTATTGCTCTTATTCATGATAATCATACCAGTACAATATTTGGGGTAGCCTATCTAACTGTTGTCGATATGGCGGTCTGAAGGTCCGACTCGTAGTCGACAACAGGGTAGCCCTCCTCCTCGAGCTCACGCCCGACGGAATCAGAGACAGTACTAGATCCCTACAGCCGGCCTCTGAAGGTACCGGATAGGGTCGATCCAGGCATATCTCTGATGTCGATATCTGGCGGCTTGTCTTGGCGTATGTAGGCTTGTATGTTGTGGCTTCTGGTGGGTGTTGATCTTCTCATCGTGGGTGTCCCCCTGTCCTCCTAGGGGGCTTGTATTTATACCCATAGGTGTCCCTTGTCCAAGTAGAACTAGGGAAACCAATATGGATACAATCCGAGTAGTCCTTGTCGTTTCCATGTAGAACTCTGGTTGTCTTTCCTTATCCGGAACTCCCTCGAGGTCAGTTTCCGTATAAGATATGGTATGTGGTGGATCCTGCCGAGATTTAGTCAACTACTATTAGATATGTGGTATCCATAACCCTGACAGTAGCCCCCGACTTCGATGCAAATGAACGAATTCATATTCTCAACTGCGCGCAGACATTGGAGTAACTGTTATCGAGCTCATGTGACCGTTCTCGGGGATAACGTTGGACTTCCTTTGTCAGCCTCGTGCAGGCACCGAAAGGGTTTGTCTAAGTCAATCTCTGATGTCGACCGAGAAAGTACAGAGCGTACGACTAAGTCTCCCGTCTTGCTGTAATCGAGAATTTAGATTGAAGTCAAGAAATTTTATCTCGGTGGGTACACCATCTCTTCATTCCGTATTCCTTGTCGAGATCCAGCAACCGTTCTCGAGCGATCGAGAAGGCGTAGAGTCTGCGACGGAGCTTTGTCGACATTTGTCGTACTCGCCTTAGTCGATCTTGGTGTAGAACCATAGAGACATGGAGTCTTCGATAATGTCGCATAGAATTTTCCTGAAATCAATACTCAGAAAAGAATATCAAATAGAAAGAGCCCCCGAGCGAATGCTCAAAGGGTGACATGTTATAATATGTATGGTAAATTGAAAATGAATTAAATTTACCGACCAATGTTTTGTGTATGAGCGTCTTCTCTCTTACCGACTTCGATCAGTCAGTTTGTAGAGTCATACACTCTTCCTAGCCCCCAGCCTTGTCGTCGGAGAATCGTTCTCGGAGGATAAGGCTCTTGGACCCTTGACCTGCCTTGGTTGAATAAGCACTGATCCTAGCCCCCAGCCGTGAAGTTGGAAAGCTCAGTTTCCGATTACACAGATTGGTTAATACGCACGGCGAGAACTCTTACACGACCAGATCTTACATGGTCTTTTGTCTTTACAGGATCCGACAAGGCCTTATCGGCTCTGGGCGTCCCCAGCCGAAGATCCCTTAGGTTCCTCGGAGGCATTGTCAAGACGGCGTAAAAGGCCAATAGGATAGGTTTCAACGCTAGGTGTCGTCGTGGTAAGGGATCTCTGGGTGCGATATTGTGTACCTGCTATCAACTTTGTTGAGGTAGAGGTAGTAGGAGAAATCGCTACACCGCTGGTCGAGGACCAGGCAGTAGTCGTAACTCGACCACTTGAAGTGGAAGTAGCCGGAGAAACGCTACGTCGCTGGTCGAGGACCAGGCAGTAGTAGTAACTCGACCACTTAAAGTAGAAGTAGTGGGAGAAACGCTACATCGCTGGTCGAGGACCAGGCAGTAGTCGTAACTCGAACACTTGAAGTGGAAGTAGCCAGAGAAACACGTCGCTGGTCGAGGACCAGGCAGTAGTCGCAACTCGACCACTTAAAGTGAGGCGAGAGAGATCACTATGTTTTACTGGTTCGAGAACCAGGAGTAGGAGTCTCTTAATCACCTATAAGGGCGCTAAAGTTGGTTTATTATATATGCATATCATGTGGCCAGCATGACTCACATACCCAACTTACAGCATATCCGGATGTCCGCTCGCAATCATGTGGGGTGATCAAGCTGACGACGTTCGCGAGGAATTATTCGTTAACAACCTTTTCTCGAGTAGTCCAGCGATGGCCGGTGCTATGAGATAGGTCGTCGATCTTCGTTGGTAGGTTGGGTGCGATAACTCCGCATTTGTCGAGAATGTTCTCGATAATGGAGTGTACTCGACCATAACCTACTCGAGTGCTCAATTGTTCCTGAAAAATATTTTCTAGAAGGCAAGATATATAGCAGATAATATCGAGTATGTATTCAAAAAACTGCATGGATCTTCTAGTATTATCAGGACATAACGAGCAGATGTAATTATCAGGCATTATGTAAACCGTAAACAAGCATGATTTATACATAAGAGAATGGAGTGAGCCCCCAGCGTTAGACTATAGTTGGCCTATCGTCGGAAGTACTCGCACAACGGATATTGTATAAGAAGCATGCTCTAGGTAAACATAATAAATTATTGATCTGACAATACTGTATAAATTGGAAAAATAGGTACGATAAATTGTGTATAAAATATTGCGTACCTTTGTAGATACATGCCGGATGTATCTACGGAATTAGTAGATCAATTATAAAAATCAATCTACTAAATACCTTTGTTGATTTGTTTGAATATTATGCAGTCGTGCTGTGTAGACATGTGTTGATGTGCATATACCGAATAGGTTTTGGAAACCGATCGGCATATGTACGTACGTCAACATGTAGGCCTGTGGATGGATATCTCCTGAGTCCTGTTTGGTCGGCACGGTTGTCATGCATGCACGTATTCCGTTTGCCTAATTCCAGTCCTAACCGGACACAAGAACGAAGCAAATACAGATTGATCTGCCACCAAGTCGGGCTTGGCATTCCTTGGATGGGCGTCGCACTCGGGACAGCAGCTGCACGGCCAGGTGGAGGTCGGCGTCTCCTTCTCGGCGGCGATGGTCCCCGGTCGGATTAGACCTCCCCACAGCCGAAGTCATCGAGTAGCTTGTTGTTGGAGAATCCATCTTTTGAACCCAACTCGTCGAAATCCTGAAGCACCAAAATCCCCCTACCTGGCGCGCCACTGTCGACGTTTGATGTCACAATTCTGGTATTTGCATGGTATGGGATCGTTGGTGCTAGGATATATGCGAGACTGAGGTAAAAGATATGGAGTCAGGGATTTTTATACAGGTTCGGGCCCCTGAATTGTCAGGTAATAACCCTACATCCTGTTGGCCGAAGCCGGTATTGCTGTTATTCATGATAATCACACCAGTACAATATTTGGGGTAGCATATCTAACTTTTGTCGACATGGCGGTCTGAAGGTCCGACTCGTAGTCGACAACAGGATAGCCCTCCTCCTCGAACTCGCGCCCGATGGAATCAGAGACAGTGCTAGATCCCTAAGGCCGGCCTCTGAAAGTACCGGATAGGGTCGATCTAGGCGTATCTCTGATGTCGATATCCGGCGGCTTGTCTTGGCGTATGTAGGCTTGTATATTGTGGCTTCTGGTGGGTGTTGATCTTCTCATCGTGGGTGTCCCCCTGTCCTCCTAGGGGGCTTGTATTTATACCCATATGTGTCCCCTTGTCCAAGTAGAACTAGAGAAACCAATATGGATACAATCCGAGTAGTCCTTGTCGTTTCCATGTAGAACTCTGGTTGTCTTTCCTTATCCGGAACTCCCTCGAGGTCAGTTTCCGTATAAGATATGGTATGTGGTGGATCCTGCCGAAATTTAGTCAACTACTATTAGGTATGTGGTATCCATAACCCTGACAATATGATTTCATTTGGGTGCTAGCCGCACAATTGCGCGGGCCACCAGCTAGTTCTTTCAATGATAAGCAACCTATCCATCAACAGCGAAGCGATTGTGATGATCTCGTCAATCTTAAGATATATCGGTTTAGTCTTTCGGAGATGTTTATAGGGGTAAGATGTGTATGTGTATGTTCATAGGAGTGAGTTTGTGCCCGTTATGAGCGCCTATATTTGTACTATGTTTCTCAAGATAAGACATAAAAGTGTACTTGGGTGCCATTGTCACTAAATATATTGATCGGGGATGTCTAATTGGTGAGTGTTCACATGTGACCTAGATACATGAACATGTTTGACCTAATTAACCCACATGCATGGCCCACCGTGGGATGTTATTTCAAAAGGTTTATGCATAGAAAGTTAATGTTAGAAACTTTTGACAGATATAGAAACATTCTACATAATTTTTTTTTGAATCCAAATCGAAACCCGCTCACGCGAGCACAACCATTTGCAAATCAGCTCTTTCGATATTGATCGTGTGTTCATCCAAACAAGACAATGTAAAAGTTTACTATATTCCTAGAAAAGAAAATCTGTTTTTATGTGAGATGCTGCTATACAAACTTATGTTTTTTTGAAAGAAGAATAAAAACCTTGCTTCGTATATATTAATATTAGGAAAAAGTACGAATTACCCCCCCGAACTATCATGGTCGTCCGAATTACCCCTGAACCACAAAACCGGATATTCTTCACCCCAACTATGTAAACCGGACGAATTACCTCCCTCAAACCAATTCAGAGCGATTTTGTCCAACGTGGCGCACACGTGGCAATCTAATCAGCGTTTTTTTAATAAAAAATTGGGGACCCGCCTGCCATACTCTTCTTTTCTTCCTCTATCTCTTCTCTCTCTCGCTCTTTTCTCTCTCGCCGCTCGCGCCGCGCGCACGGCGTTGGCGGCGACTACCCGCTCAGCGCCACCATCATGTCGGAGTACGCGAACAAGAGGACGCGCGGGGCCTTCATCGCCGCCGTGTTCGCCATGCAGGGGTCCGGGATCCTCTTCGGCGCCATCGTCGCGCTCGCGGTGTCGGCGGGGTTTCCGCACGCGTACCCGGTGTCGTCCTACTCCGACAACCACGCCGCGTCCCTCATCCCGCAGGCCGACTACGTGTGGCGCATCATCGTCATGTTTGGCACCGTCCCGGCGGCGCTCACCTACTACTGGCGGATGAAGATGCCCGAGACGGCGTGGCACACGGCGCTCATCGCCCGCAACACGAAGCAGGCGGCGGCCGACATGTCCAAGGTGCTGCACACCCAGATCGAGGAGAGCGTGGGCCACGCCGAGACGGTGAGACGGTGGTCGTCGGCGGCGAGACCTGGGGCCTCTTCTCGCGCCAGTTCCTGCGCCGCCACGGCCTCCACCTCCTCGCCACCACCAGCACGTGATTCCTCCTCGACATCGCCTCCTCGACACGCAGCGGCGGCGGCGGGTGACGCGGCGGCGGCTGCGGGGGACACGCGCGGCAGCTCGGAGGACATGCGCGACGACTGCGGGGACACGCGCGGCGGCTCGGGGGACACGCGCGACGGCTCAGAGGAGCCACGGTGGCGCGTGCGGTCGGCACGCGAGGGCAGCGGTGGCCCTCCTCTTCCACCTCCTCCTGTTGCTCCTCCGGCTCAAGCAACCTCGCTGTCGCCTCCCGCACCGACCTGCTCTCGCCTACCTGTGACCACTCCGACGCTGCCTCCCGCTTCCTCTGCAGCTTCGACATATCCGAGCACAAGCACCGCGTCCTCGCCGGCTTCTCCAAGAACACCTGCGCCGACACTTGGGCCAAGCTCCCGCTTCCACCTTGAATTAATGGAGGACGCCGCCGCGCTGCTCTAGACCCGGCCGCTGCCGTCCAACCTGACGGCCAATGGTATCTCCGCGCCGGTGAGGCGAAGAGCCTCCAAGTCCGGCGCAGCGTCAGGGACGGCGGGAAGCGAGGCGGAGTCCGTGTCGCAGCTCCCCTCGCGCACGTCAAGCTCCCGCTCCGCCGGCGCACCGCCGCGGTGGCGGCGCTGGACGCGCCATTTCTCCAAGGTGCTCGACGCGTGCCGTGGCGGGCTCCCGTACCCGTTCGCGACTGCCTGCCTCGTCGGCCGTGCCGAGGCGTTCCGTTCCTTCGGGAAGGCAGCCGACGCCATCGCCGACTGCAACCGCGCGCTCGCGCTTGACCCGCCGTGCGCGCCTGACGGAGAGAGAGAGAGAGAAAGAGGAAGAGGGGAAGAGGAAAGGGAGATGGAAGAGAATGACAGGTGGGCCCCACCATGTTTTAAAAAATGAAAATGCTGAATGGGTTGCCACGCGTACGCCACGTAGGACAAAACTGCTCTGGATTAGGTCGAGGGGGGTAATTCGTCCGGTACTGAAAGTTCGGGGTGAGTAATGTCTGATTTTCAGATTTAGGGAGGAAATTCAGCCGACCGTGATAGTTCGAGGGGGAAATTCGTACTTTTTCCTTAATATTAATAGAGTAGGAGCAAAGAAAAGTATGTTAGTGATTATTCCATTTATGTATTCGTGATTCCATCTAATACTATTATGTGATATGTAATTCCTCTGTTTAAAAAAAATAAACTAGCTAGTATTGGATGTGATATTTTATAATAATAGATTAATTCTTTTTAGGACGAATAAAGTGCAGTGTACGAGCAGTCCAGCACAGAAGAGCTAGCAGTGCTACTATTTCAGTGGAATTTCAGCACCGTGTGGGGGCGGATTGTCGTGGCCTCGTGAGACTCGGTCGTTAATTCGTTATTGCACCTGGATCTGGGGCTGGGGAGTGGGGAGGACTAGGACGAGGCCCGGCTGGGGCCTGGGAACCCGAGCATGGGGTGGAGCCAATGAGGCGAGCGAGAGAATGGGTCCGCTCGTGGTCTCGTGGCCGTGCCGTGCTGAGCCGGCCAGCGGGCCGTGGGCGCATGGTGAGCGGTGGCTCGATGACGCACGGGCGATCCTAGCTAGGCGTCCTCGTGGGCAGCAAACGGTGGGGATCATCTCTCGGCCGGCCGCCGTGGGCGTGGGTGCATGCGGGCCTGTGTGGCCTGTGGCTGTGGGACGTGTTCGCCGTGTTGGGCCTGGGAGACTGGCCTCGTGGGGCTAAGAGCGTCTCAGCTGAACATACAAAGGAATAAGTTCACTTTGGGTCCCTCTATTTGTCGCCCCGTCCCTCGACCGCAAAACCGGGTACGACCCGTCCCCCAACTTTCGAAAACCGGGCAAACAAGATCCCTCGATGGTTTTGAAGGTGGTTTTGGCTGACGTGGCGCCTACGTGGCTTGTTTGACTAGTTCTCCGTCCCACGTGGCATTGATGTGGCGCTGATGTGGCAATTATATCTTGGAAAAATAATAAAAATCGTGGGCCCACAATTTAACCATAGAAAAAATAATTTAAAAATGATGGGTCTCACATGTCAGCCAAAAAAAATAAATATGGTGGGGCCCACATGGGCCCCACATGTCATTCCTAAATGACCAAATCCAATCCTCTTCTTCCTCCTCTCTCCGGCTCTCCCCATCTCTCAGCTCCCTCCTCTCGCCGGGTGGCGTCCAGCACGATGGGCGGCGCGGCGGTGGTAGGCGGCGCGGGCGACGGATAGCGCATGGCCGGTGGCGGGCGATGGCGCGCGCGGCGGCGCGCGAGGTGCGTGGGGCAGGGGCGGCCATCTCTCTCTTGCACAACAGATGGATTAAGTTGTGACCACGATCGATCGCTTCAAACCAAGTTGAGTTCACAGCAACGAGATTCACATACTGCAATGCAGAAACGCAAACAGAACAGGCAATTCAGATGGCCAAATGCGACAGAATGGAAGAGTTAACCACAATCCAGAGCTAGAGGATTCAAACAGCAGCACCAGAACTGCTTCACTGGGTTATGTTGCGATCGCCTAATAACCAAATTGAAATCACAGCAGCAAGGTTCAAATCACCGCAATGCAAACACAGACAAGCAATTCATGAGACGATTCTCCACTGCTTCATCACAGATGCTCAAATCCAACCGAGGAACTCCAAGTTAGTTCAAAGTTCAAACCAATTCCCTTCCTCCAATCCACCGAACTTCCAGAAACACACGCGTACATTGAAACCACACTCGATTAAGAACAAGGCATGCAGAATCCGAACCAATTTCAAAAGTTCAAGAGCTCCGGAGTTTACTCAAATTCGCCATCTCGAACTCGAAGCCACGCACGCACATGGAGCAGAGCGAATCACTTACCAGTGGAAGGGAGGGCGACGGCGAGCGAGGAAGGAGGCGCGCGGAAGCCTGCACGCCCGGAGCGGCGCCTCGCACAGACCGCACACGGATGGCTGACGCACAGGTGCGGCGCCGGCGGGAGAGGAGGGAGCGACGCCCGCGCGCTCACCGGTAGACCAGGGAGCTCGCCTAGCCGTCCGCCGCCCTTCTAACTCGCCGGCGGGAGAGGAGGGAGCTCGGCACGGCTCTAGCTCCTTCGTTCCTCATCCCCTTTCCCATACGCGCGTGCCCGGGAGGGAGTGAGGTGAGTACGAGCCGCCGCCGCCGCTGTTGTTGCCGCTGTCACGGCAGACAGGGAGAAGAAGCCGAGGGCGGAGGCCAGGTCGGGGAGGAGGCGAGGGCACGGAGCGTGGTGTTGAACATGAAGGAATTGGGGGCGCAGGGGAGGGAGGCGAGGAGGCGGAGCACCGCGTCGGGAGGGGAGAGCGCGGCGTAGACGGCTTGTGGAGCGGCGGCGGGAGGATGACGAGCGTGGTGTAGAGGCGCTTGGCAATGTTGTCCCGCGCGCGCGCGGAGGGCGTCCGGGTGGTCGGCGGCGGCGACATGGATGGCGGCGTCGATGGCGTCTTCCAGGGCGCCGCCGCGCTGCTCGCCTTCACGCGGAGCGGCGGCGCCGACCACGCCCGCCGCCGCCGCCGGAGCTCACCTGCTCCGCCGCCCACCCGCGCCGTCCTTTGCCTGAGAAAGAGAAAGAGAGAGGGGAAAGGGAAGAAGAGAGAGAAGGGAGAGGGAAGAAGAGAGGAGTGAGACTGACATGTGGGGCCCACATGGCCCCCACCATTTTAAAATTATTTTTTTGTGCAGCTGACATGTGGGGCCACGTTTTTTATTATTTTTCTGAGATATAATTGCCACGTAAGCGCCACGTCAATGCCATGTGGGACGGAGACCTAGTCAAACAAACCACGTATGCGCCACGTCAGCCAAAACCGCCTTCAAAACCGCTGAGGGACCACGTTTGCCCGGTTTTCGTAAGTTGGGGGACGGATCATACCCGGTTTTGCAATCAAGGGACAAAAATCGGACTGGACAAAAAATAGAGGGCCCAAAGTGAACTTATTCCACATACAAAAGGCCTAAACAGAGGGACTGGCCGAGTAGGCACGTTGCTGATCTTAAGAGCCACTAGAGGGGAAGCCCACGAAACTACTGTAACAAACCTTGAATTTTCTTGGAAGAAGTTCCCTTTAGGTACCTTGTGTAATATCGAGTTCAAATTACATCCTCAAACCATAAAACCAGAAACGTTAAACTTTCATATTTCAAAACCAGGTCCTAAAGCAGTACGAACGATTGTTTTGGATAACGTGGCATCCTATTCACAAAAAAAAAATGCAGGTCCCGCATGTAAGTGCCTTCCACCTCTCCTCTCTCTTCCACTTCTCCCATTTCCTCTGCAGAAGCTCACCGGCGGGGAGAGGGGCGGCAGCTGATGAGCCCATTAGCAGGAGGTGGTAGCAGCAACAGGAGATTGGCGACAAGGGGGCACCGGTGGTCTATGGTGGCAGAAGAGAAGAGGAAGGAGACGAGGGAGCTGACGCAATGCGCAACGAGTTGTGATGCACCTCCAATCCGTGCACGAGGTGTCCAAGACGCTGCTCTGCCAAAGCGCGCCACACGCCACCACACAAAACCGCGTTGATTCATCTTCTCGACTCCACTCACCACCTCCGCGTGCGGCGGGCGTCCATGGACCACCACAACCCTACTATCTAGGCCACCGCCACCACCGTCGGGCTGCGTAGAGATGTAGACGCCTATAGGACCTCACAACGAGAGTCCACGTCTTCCTGCGCTAGATCTTCGTGGAGCACCGGGGCGACGTGGCGCGCTGCTACCTCACCGTCATTGGGATGGCCCTGTCCGTGGAGTAGCTGGACTTGCTCGCCGCCACTGTGCTGACACTATTGTGCTTATTCCTGCCAGTGCAACCTTTGACAAGGAAGATGTCGGGGAGTTGATTCACGCCTCCCTCCTCTCGTGGTGGTGCACAGGACACCACATTGCCATTGTTACCAATGCCGCTGCCAAGCCTAGACTTGCGGATGGACGAGCAGAACTAGTGTCATTGTGGCCTTGCTCCCGCCGCTCCTCCCCCGGCCTCCCACTATTGCTCTTTCACCTGGCCTCCTCTGCTCCCCCCCCCCCCCCCTCACTCTGCCCAACCTCGCTCATGCCGCTCCTTCTCGTGGCACTTCTCTCCATCCTTCCCATTGTGCCCATCCTCCCGCTGCACCCTCCCATGCCAGTGCTTCTCGTTCACCTCCTCCTCCTCGTCCCTCTCGTAGTCGCAACCAACAAAGGGAGATAGAGAGATAGGAATGAAGGAGATGCCAGTGTGGGTTCCACATGTTTTTTTTTTCCTGGTGCCGCCTTAGCCAAAACCGTCTCCAATACTGCCTTAGTATTAGATTTACACCGGTCTTAAAAGATGAGGAACATGTTATATCTGATATTGCCATTTAAGAACGCGCTTCAAACTCAATGACAACATGAGGGACTAAGTGAACTTATTCCATTTTTTTTTCTCAAGAAACTCATATCTCACATGAAAACACACAGAGCCCTTATCTCCTCTTCTTTTCTTTTTTCCTCCTTAGTACACCAGTGTGTAGTACAGATGGAAGGGATCTTGTATTGAAAATTTTGTTACTGGAGCTACACATACTACACAGTGATCTTTGATGGAAACACACGCTGCTAGATGCTACTGTCCGGACTGCAGGATCAATCATACAGGCGGCGGGGGAAGGTCCAGCAGGAGCCAGAAACCAACGCACCCGTCGGAGTTGAGGTTCTCCTGGATGGCCAGGAAGTGCAGGCCGCCACAGGCCTTCTTCGCCGCCTCCCAGGCCTCGGCTTCCTGCGTCGTCGCGGCGCTCTTCTGGTACCCGGCGTAGACGTACCTGGTCGAGACCCCCGCCGATAGGATCAGGTTCGCCCTGCCCGTGTCAACCTCCATTGAGCAGATCTCTAGACCGTTCATCCAAGCTGCAAGGATTGAAGAACACATGTTTCTGATTAAGCCTCTTTGAGTCCTAACACCAGTCTTGAAAATATAGAATGGTCAATCAAACATGACAGAATCAAACGGACAACTTGAATACAATGAACCTATTTAACTGTCACGAGAATGTACTCGATATGATTTTTTTTTTCTTTTGGAAGATACTTTCAGAAATTAAACTGCAGACAGTTGGTCATACAATCCCCAATTCCTACAATCTCGTGGATCAATCTACCATAAAAAGCAGCAACAATGAGGAGAATGGAATATCATACTGAACACGCTAATAAAGATAACATAAACATATATGCACTAGCCATTCATTTGATTCTTGTAAGCTGTCATTCATTTTATTTTTCCAAAGTTGAAAACATGATTCTTACACTAGTGTCATTTTTCGATACACAAGTAAACAACCATGAACTATGATTGTACAAAAAAAATTAACTCGGAAGATACCCTACGCATCCTCAATTTTGAGTAGCGTGCTGCAACATCAAATTAACTTGCACTTGCTGAATTCAGGTTTCAGTAAAGTAAAGATCCATCATACACTTGTCATTCAATTTAGCCCCTAGACCACACTACACATCTCATTGGTCATGGGAGAAACGTACCAGCTAGAGGCTTGGCTCGCGAAGATTCCACGGCAACCCCAGGTATCAAGGTGTTCTCATCGAGCTCGAACCCCAGGAGGTCCAAGTCGAGCCCCGCCCCAAACGCATACCTCCTCTCCAGCGACTCCACCTCCTCCCTCACAGCTGAACAATCACACAACAATCTGAAAACAATCAGCTCGATCGCAACAAGAGAACATGTGGATCACACTAGCAAGCACACAAAACAGCACCAATTTTTTGATGGAATTAATGGATCAGCGAATTTGCCAATACTGCACTGACCGGAGAAGGGGAGCTGCACGAACGCCCACTTGTCGCCGAAGAGATTCTCCGGCAAGCTGGTGGGGAAGGGGTTGTCGAGGGTGAGCAGCGGCTTGGTGCCGGACTGGAAGCCCGGGTGGCGGCTGTACACCGTCTCGTAGCGCTCCTCCAGCCAGAGGAGGAGGGAGACGCAGCGGCGGCTGGGGACGGCCTTGACGCCGAGCTCGTTGCAGGCGCGGGAGATGATGGTCTGCATCTGGGAGCGGAAGAAGCGAGCGCGGTCGGGGAGGGGCACGCCGAGGGAGGTGGCGACGGAGGCGAGCGCGTCGCGGAGGGTGACGCTGTTGATGGAGGTGTTGGGGAAGAAGCGGGTGAACTGGAGGGACAGCGTCGCGTCGCACACCACCAGCTCCCACACCTTCTTCCCGCGCGCGTCCAGGATTGGGCGCGAGCAGAAGTCCAGCTCCCACTCCCGGATCCCCTCCGCGTCCGCCTCCGGGTCCAGGTAGCACACCTCCGCCAGCGGGTCCATCTCCTCCTCCTCCGAGTCGCTCTTGGTCTCCTCCTCCTCGTCGTCGGCGGTGTCGGCCGCGGCGGCGGTGGAGCTCTCGGAGGAGACGGACCGGCACCGGCATGCCCGCGACGACGGCGCGGCCGCGGCGACGACGGTGCGGCAGCAATGGGCGGCGGGCGGGAGCGCGCGCGCGGAGAAGGTGGCGCAGCTGGGCTTGGAGAGGTGCAGGCTCCGGCGCAGCGCGAGGCCGTGGCCGGCGACGATGGCGGTGGCGGTCGTCATGGCGCGGGCGGAGCGCGCGCCCACGGCCACACGCAGAAGCTAACGTTGGTGGGTGGTGGTGTCGCCGCGGGCTTCGCTCGCGGCGTCGGCTCACGCGAGGAGATCTTTTCTTCCAAGTATTTTTTCGTGGGCCGGCCTAAGCCCACGTAGGCCCATACGATCACGGCGACTTGGATAACCACGACACCTAGGAGGAAAAAAAAATGAAGAAAGAGGAGAGAAAAACTAGAGGTGGAAGACGACGGCTTCTCGAGTCCATAGAAAGAGGGGAGGAGAGAGAGGCGGTGGTGGGAAGCAAGAATGGCGTGCTCTCCGCGTGTGTTCCTCTCGGCGTCGGCTACTCCTCCTCCTCCATCTGCTGCTGCTTCCTCTTCGTCTCCGTTCCTCTCCACGGGGCATGTGTCCTCGGCTCCGTCCACGTCCAGGCAAGCGTTTCTTTCATATGGTGTCCCCATTGATCCGCGCTTGCCTTCTTGCTCGTGTTCTTGGCCACCCATTTCTATCTCTTTTTTTTTTCCGATGCATAATTCATGGTTCGAAGGTAAAGGTGCTCCGTGATGTTACGTTCGTTTGTCCAGTAAGTTGGGGAGATTGTTGTGGTGGTTAGTACACAAGAAAATCATTCGCTGTCAGTTGTTGGTTTGTTCCAACTGCTCTGCAATTCGAGTGAATTTAGCATCAGCTGTTCCACATATTGATGATATTTGGTACGACTAGTTTAGAACTTTTCATTGTGATGAATTTGGTGGCCATCGTCGCTGGCTCACTTCACTGGATCAGCCCTCATTTTCCCAAAAAAAAAGAAGAAGAAAATAAGAGAGATAATGTCTGGCACTACCCACAATTACTTTTGGTAGCAGAAGAATACTACTCGTTTTTCTAGAGTGTTAAACAATTCACCTTCACCTTTTGGGATGGGAGTGATCAAACTACTATTGGAATTACTATTATGTGCCAACGGCTATTTCTTTGCTTCAGTTTATCATCTGTAGTATTTCCACCGAGTTAACTGATGCCCAAATATATGTTTTTTCCTTGCTTAGATGGACTGTCCAATACAAGCAGCCAGGACATACATTCTATCGAAGGACCCATGTGCAAAGCTTCTTGGCTTTTGCTAGCACAGATGTATGATTCAGGCTTTCTGTGTAGATCATTTCATTTTTGGGGGTTCAAAAGTACTTTTGGTTTGGTAGGTCTACAGAATGTAAAATTACAAAATTTATTGAATATGGTATTGGTAACTTCAAGTGTTTTTGTAGGAGCATGATATTTAGTAGTGGATCTTGAGCAGGTGCTGTATCCCTCAAGAATTTCTGCAGAAAGAGATTCATTATTTTTAGCTATAGAGTAGATATTATTTTGCCTCTAAAAATGGATTCAATACTTCTTTTGAAACTAATATACAATGTTCTTTTGCTTTAGTCAAAACTTTGTCATTATCGTTTGGTATCTAAGACACTGAGTTCAAATGAATCAGGCATCAGAAGGCAAAAGAAGTTCAGGTGATAATGTGGTAATGGTTGATCCACTGGAAGCTAAGCGCTTAGCAGCTCAACAAATGCAACAAATTCAGGCCAGAGAAAAGCTGAAGGTGCAGTATTTGATATTTGTCATGTACTTCCACAGTTCCCACCAGACCTGTCTCCTCTAAAGTTCAAAATATTCTTGTTTTTTTCTAAACCAAAATTAATAACAACACCCCCAGTTTTATAAACACTTCTCAGCAAATTTCTTTCTTAGAGCTGGAAGCAGTGATTGACTTTTCCCTAGTCATATAAGGCTCTTAGCCTTTTTACTGACTTGTGCTGCCCTATCTACTTTTTGCTGGACCAGATCTTTATCTGCTACTGTTTATTGATCAAAATGTGGCAGTGTGTTCTGTGTTGCATAATTCAGTTATCCTAAACTAATTATTGAGGAAGCTTTAACTGTGATGATGTTCATGTGGACGAAAGTTGCTTTTGAAATCTGCAAGGTTTCTTTGCTCAAATTTATTTTCGATTATTCAGTTGCTTGTCATGGCATTCCATGACCATGCATAAAAGCTATCATGGCTAGTCTGTAAAATCCTTATCAGGGAGAAAATAAGTACTGCACCTAAAAACACATCTATGTAAACCAGAAATAGTTTCCTCAGTCATTACCGTAGATTACTCCATGTTTCCTACTGGAGAACTCGCCTGTTTGTATTCCTCTCTGATTAAAATCAAAATGCTCTATGTTGGTGCTAATGCTTTATGAACATCCTTTCAACATTATGCCATATCATAGTTGCCTGTTACGCAGAGACGTCGTCGAGCAGAAGCTATTAATGGTGCATTGGCAATGATAGGACTGACTGTAGGATTGGTACTGGAAGGTCAGACAGGAAAGGGTATCTTGGCACAGGTATTTCATCTGAATATAAAGAAGGCATACCATCTTAGTAATCAGAGCCCACAACGAATAGCTATGATACTGTAAAAAATATACCATTGTTAGCTATCTACCATAAAGTACAGCACATTTATAATCATCTGCACTTTCATTCCTGCAGCTGGCTGGATATCTCACGGCTTTGTCTAGTTTATTCGGGCAATAGCAGATCATCATGATTCATGAGTTCCTTTTTTTGCTTTTAACTTCCTCAACCAGGAAAGCTTTTGTCTGAATCTCATTTGCTGGATCCAACCAATTTGTTTATGGTTAATCCTGTCCATATTTGCAATGACATGCAGATTTGCAGGTTAGTGATCCAATTAATTGTATTGATCTGGCGCCTGTCCTGAAAATTCATACACGGTGTATCAAGTTAAAACATTGTATTCCCCCGCAAAAAAAAAAAAGTCAATGCTTTGTATTCATATTCTTTTCCATGTACTCAACAGCTTATTATGACAGTGTAAAGCAACTGAAGAGTAGTTCAATTGATCATTCATACTCCCTCCGTTTCACAATGTAAGACTTTCTAGCATTGTCCACATTCATATAGATGCTAAAGAATCTAGACATTAATATATATATAGATTCATTAGTATCTATATGAATATGGGCAATGCTAGAAAGTCTTACATTGTGAAACGGAGGAAGTATATGACAAGATATAAATCACAAGCTTTTTCTTTATTTTCTTTTTTTTTTCTGTTCTTTTGTATCTAAACCTTCGAGCTTGGAATGGAGAAATGGCTTTGAATGCCCTAAAAAAGAATAAGTGGCTTTGAATCGGAGCTGGAAGGTTATGTTTATTTGCTATGAAGTCTGGGAGAAGTAGTGAAAGTTGTAATAATGTTGCTCGAAGTCGACACTATAATTTTGGCAGCTCAAGCATAAATTTGGCTTCTCTTGTCACTGATTCGGCATGGATTTTGGTATTGTGGATGTAAAGTTTTGTTTATCCTCTAGTTGGCTTTGATCGGTTGGTAAGCTGTAAAAAATAAAAAGAAGAAACAACAAAAATAAATATATGAGTAAAACTTTTATATATTTATTATTAGCTATTTGAAAGCTAATGTTGGAAAGTGGAGTACAATAAGAAAAATAAAACTAACTCTAAAGTCCAGTTTTGAAATTTAAATTTTGGCTGAAGATGATAGCTAACCAACGAGCGATGAAAACCGCTATACTCCTATTATATTTTTCACACACATGTCATAGTCTATGTTGTTTTCCCACTGAATAGCCGCAACACCTCTCTCTCCTTACCCATTTCTTCCTCATCATCTTATTTTGGCTTCCTAATATCTATCTTCTATGATGGTTCAGGTTTTTTATGACATCCTACAAGCGCGAACTCTACTTAACCCCGACCGCACAAGGCGATGGCGCGACGCCCGAGCGAACACAGCGCTTGACGTCCTCGTTTTGCCCTGGCCTCGTCGCCATGCTACACCACCACTTCATCCCTTCTCGAGCACCGGAGAACTGCATTAAGTATGTACTCCAAACATCCAACAGTATAAGCATTTTTAGTTGTTTAGTTAAAAGTTGGAGAAGAAAAGACTTTAATGCTCCTCATTTAATAAGAGATTATCGTGGGTAGATTGAGATCATGTACGATTTGGAAGTCATACATATTTTTGATTTGGTGGTCCATATTTTGCTGCTAAAAGATGTATAAAATAATATGGTTTGCTATAGCCTATAGTATAAATCCCGATAGGTTGAGGTGAACGAGATTGGGGATAAGATAGAAAGAAAATTAAATAAGGTTGGAGTGGGATTAGAGATAAGATATAAAGAAATTTAAATAAGAAATAATTGATGTGATAATTATTAGGCCCCGCCTTTTTTTATATTTATATCAAGATAAAGACTTTATTCATTAGCACGTTTTTCAAACTGCTAAACGATGTATTTTGTACAAAAATTTTTATATAGAAGTTGAGATAAATCTTTCTTTAAGTTTATAGTAATTAAAACTTAATTAATCATGTGTTAATATTTTTAAAATAAGAAACGAACATAAAAATTCTTATATTCTTAGATAAAATTTAGACAAAATTCAAATGCTTGGGGGATAATGGTTTACGGCTGGTTCGGGGACCCACCGAGCAGGGGAACCCGTTGTAATCCAAAGAGAGAAAAATTTTAACTCGAATCCCGTAAATGCCCCTGTCCCCAATCCGTCAACCCCCTCCGCCTGATATTACACTCCCCCCTGCACCTCCGCCCCTCCTCTTCCGCTCGCTCGACGGCTCGAGCTTAAAACCCTAGAGCCGCTCCTCCTCCTCCTCGCCTACCCCGAAACCCAAATCCCCCCCAAGGCGGACGCGCCCGCAAAGGCAAGTACTCTCCAGATCCCCCGCTGCTTCTGCTTTTGCGCCCCCCTTTTCCGGTCGGAAACGCGAGGAATTTCCGGATTTACTTCCTCTTTTTTTTTTTGTGTGTGTGTGAGTGTGTTCTTCTACTTTTGGTTTGGTAGAGATTGGTGGTGGTGCTTGTTGCTTTCGTCAGCGTGGTGGGAGTGATTTGTGTTGAATACCTGCAGGGTCGAGCGCGCTCATGGCTCGCGTGTACGTGGGGAACCTGGATCCGCGCGTGACGGCGCGGGAGATCGAGGACGAGTTCCGCGTGTTTGGGGTTCTGAGGAGGTGTGAGATTCTGCTGACTCTGAGCTAAGAATCACTATATATATATATTTTTTACTCCCTGTGTTGCGTATACTTGTTTAATGTGCCTGCTTGTTCGTTTGACTTGCTTAGCCACTTGTATGGATGTTAGTCAAGCGTGTGATTTTGAAATTGGAATGCTGCAGCTTTACAATTTAAGTTTTAAATGGTGGGTATTAGCTCTCAAATTAGTAATGATAGCAGGGGATGATTGTCTTGTACTGTGCTTTTATTGGGGTAAAATTAGTTCATTGACATATGTGAGGTGGAGAGCTCGGTGCAATGCAAGTTTGCTGGATATAATTAATTCCTTTTTATATAAACAAGTAATCTGCCTTACTTGGTCACTTATTGTTGGGCACCTAAGTGCTCTGTTCTACTGGTGGGATTGGGAAAATATATCTAATTTGAGTATTAGGATCGGTCTGGTTTGTATGTCATGCCTCATATTGTGGGATGCAACGTATATGCTAGAAAGTATCAGGTGAACTTGAAGAGTAATTGAGTTTGCAGTGAACAATAAGATATGAAGAGGCAGATCAAGTAAAGTTATGATGTTTAACAATGTGACGCAGCGTTAACTGTGAAGTATATGCAATAAAGTCATGTTATCTCTTGGTCTGTCAGTGTACGCCTGAATTCCTTTCTTAATAGACTGGCGATATCTCAATATTCTGAATTTCTTGTCTGCTGGTCTAAAGAGTTTATCACTTACTCATTAGTTGAACCACTCAGTGGCATGTTTGTATCTGCATGCCAAAGGGTTATGTTGAAGGCTGTTGATGTTCACATGGAGTAGTCACGGTTTGTATGCCATAGGTTTTTCTTTGTGTGTGTGTGTGTGTGTGTGTATTAGTTTCTTTATTGCTGATTTCTGTCACAACATTAAAGATGATTTTGTATCGACAACCATGGAAGAGATATTTAGGTTGTTACTCAATACTAAGAATGGTAATGAATTCATAGTCTATATGGAGCAGTAATGATTTCTTAATTATGTCTGCAAATGAGATTATCTGATTCTTCCACTTTCAACTGAGTTGTTTCTTCTATGCAGTGTATGGGTTGCTAGAAAACCACCAGGTTTTGCCTTTATTGACTTTGATGACCGCAGGGATGCAGAAGATGCAATTCGTGATTTAGATGGTAATAAGCGTAGATATTTGTCTTTGTAGTTCATACAAGATAGTTTCATGTTATGCACTTCTCTAATGAGTTATCTATTTCAACTTCTGGCATTACATAGTTTTGCCATTAAAATGGCTATTACATTATTTCTTTAGTCAAGTGAGTCCCCATCAATTTTTATCTTGGTTATAGTATAAATAACTCTGTCTGAATCATGATTCAAGCAACTTATAAATTTAATTTGGATAAACAATAGACACTGAATTTATAGATAAAATATGTTTTGTCCAAACATATAGTTTTAGCTTACCATCATGAATGCATCTTGCTATCTCCTGTAAACTGTTCGGTCTTAGAAGGATGTTTTGAAAATAATAGACAGGGGCAAATCCATAGTTTCATAAATTCTGAATCTCAATTCCTGTTCACTAGTAGAATTCTAAATTGAACCTTTACATGATATCAACTAAGAGGTCCGTCTTTTAACCTAACCGGGCCTTGTTATTTATTTCTAGAGTGGTGATATTAGTAAATCGAGGTCAAAATTTGACACTCTACATTTATATTGATCTGATATATTGTGATATACATATATTGTTGCAAGCACATTAGGCCCATGTTGTTCCAAGTTAAGAAACTTGATAGATATTGGTACATGCCTACTTTCTTTTTTCTCTGTGACTTCAGTTGTGCATGTAGCTTTGTACATTAAAATTGTGATATCATCATATGATTTGTTACTTGACCAAGATATTCTTTTACCCTTTCAATTGATGTGTTGTATTTTTCCAACCTACTTCTATGCTTTAGCTATTACTTAACATATTATTATAGGGTTACTCACAAATTTAAACAGTCCATGAATTCCGCTTACAATCATCCTGCTGATATGTGATGTGCTTATAGGCAAGAATGGATGGAGGGTTGAGCTGTCAACCAAAGCTGGTAGTGGCCGTGGCCGAGATCGTTCCGGTGGTTCTGACATGAAGTGCTATGAATGTGGCGAACCTGGTCATTTTGCACGTGAATGCCGCTTACGGATTGGTTCTGGAGGCCTTGGCAGTGGAAGACGCCGCAGCCGCAGCCGTAGCCGGAGTCCAAGGTACCGCGGTCGTAGTCGCAGCCGCAGCCCAAGATACCGGAGGAGCCCAAGCTATGGTAGAAGGTAATGTAAAGTTATTGTCTTCAAACAGGCTCTGTAGATATGAGTAATGACAAAATGATATCTTGGCATCCCTAGATTCTTTCTTGTTGGCCAGCCAAATCGTTGTTACATTTGCAGTTTTATATACCAACTTATATAGCTGCGCTACCCCATATTCAAGTATTGTGAAAATGGAGAAACTAAAAGGTGTGCTTACATAAGAAGCTTGAAGTACAAGATATATAAGTATTCCAATAAACCTGAAACTTTCTCCCTCACTAAAATATTTGCTCAATGGCACTGATCAGCTTTGTCCGCACTTACATTTGGGTTCAATTTCAAATTCAGGGCTATGTTACTAAGATGCATATACTGTTACCATGATCACTAATAACTATTAAGATAACTAGTGTTTATTTTTTTTAGTTTGTTATTTGTTACTGCATTATAGCATATTGTGGATTGATCATACAGATAAGATGACAGTAGATTAAGGCAAACATGGTAACAACTCGGTTGAAGGATTTTGTAGTTGAGATTGTCTCATATTTTACTTGAAGCGGAATATCATGCTACTGTTGTTGTGTTGCCACATACATGCCCTTAAGCAACTATTTTCTTTGATAACCGCAAGTTTGTTTGTTTTTAAAACCTTTCTTTGTTTTAGGAGTTACAGCCCACGGGATCGTTCTCCAAAGAGGCGCAGCTACAGCAGGTCGCCACCACCAGCTCGTGCACGAAGCTACAGCCGATCACCTCCACCTCCTCGTGAGCGAAGCTACAGCAGATCACCAGCACAGCCGGCCAACCGCGAGGAGTCCCCCTACGCAAATAACGCGTAACCCGCCTAGTTCCAATTTGCTGGAAATGTTAGGGGGGCTCGGTGTGTTTTTGTAAGCGCTTGTGTTATGGAGTCTTGAAAAGCTATAGGGATTGAGTATGTTCTTCGGAAGCATTTGTGTACCCTTCGGGAAAAACCCCGCCGCTGCTGATACAATTGTTGAAGCAGGAGCCTAGCGTTTTGGTCGACTGTATGACTTTGAGACCCCATGTAGTCCGTAAGACTAAGTTTTGTACCATTAGATTTTTCACATTGCTGGAATATTTGTGCTAAATACTAGTATTATTAATTAATGTCTTTTGTAGGTGCTGCTCTTTTTGCTTGTTGCGGATGCCGTAATATCAGAGGATTACACATGCTTCTGGATGTCTCCACTGCATCTGGATGCGCTGTGGTCACCGTGCTGCGCCACTTTCCAGGTTCACAGCTCTTCTGGAGCAGCTCACATATACTCCTACAACATTCACTGTATCATGCATCGCGTCACCATTGCCATGATCACATGCGCTACATGTGTACCACCCCCACACCCGGCACGGGCACACCGATACGGCGCTTCACATGGCTTTGTGCCAAAGCGGTGTACGCTAGTACCGAGGTCACATGGTTGCACTACGCGGCTGCAGCCATCAAACTTCCATGGCATCTGCAACAAAAAAGGCTTCAATGATTCCAACCCTTTTTACGTGGTTCAGTACATGTCCGTGTCCCCCAATACGGAAGTTGTTGCACGGTTTCACCTCACAGGTAAATAAAAGACGTAACAGAAGCTAGCACGAACGGAAAGCTGTGTAAAGGGTGCTTTGAATATGTACCACTAGGTCGGCACGACGCCGTCCCAGCGCCGGTGGTGGACGCCGCCGCGGCCGCCCATGTCGCTCTCACCGGAGAGCACGAAGATGCGCGATGGCGGCGGAGCATGAGGCATTCGGTGTGACCAGCAGGGAGGACTGCAGGTGGGGAAAATCGCACCTCCATACCCAGCAGAAGAACAAACCACAAACACACCCAAAAACAGAATTTGTCTTATTCATATTCAATTTTCAAAAATACCAAGGACCTAAACAAAAAGTCACAAAGACACAGAATACAGAACGGATAGACCGATCTGAAATAACAGAAGAAACAATTAGATCAAAACAAAAAATGGCAGCATGGCACGCGGCAGTCAACGCACCAGCCAACCGGAAACAACCGTCACAATGACCGGCATCCAAACCCCAAATACATGAACTAATTACGTAATCAACCGGTATAATTAAGCAGGCAACCGGCGCACCGGCAACGCATAAGCATGCAAATTAGGCCGAGGAGCACAGAACAGTAAAAGGAGACGTGTAAAACAGTCAGATAGCCAAAAAAAAAAACCAAAATCAGGAGAAAAACTGTGAGGTTAGGGGAGTTATTGGTTGATGATTACACTCGTATAATAGAGTAGTATGATGCTCGAACCTCCTGGTTGATGGAGATATGAGTACTGCAGTTCGTTCTTGCACATTTTTCTTTACCATTTTTCGGCAAGCTTCTAGTAGCAAGTAGGAGGAGTACTAGCCTTTCCAAAAGTAGAATGGACAGTTACATTAACGCCCTTGAACTTGAAGCACTGAACCATGGTCACGGTTGCAAAAACAGCTACTCCCATGGTAATGTACAAGCCTTGGTTAGGCAGAAGAGGAGTAGTAGGAGTACAAGGAGTACAATAGAATACTACGTCCATGGATGAAAAACTGCTGTACATATTATTCATGTCACACGGGGCCATGCGTCGCACACACGCACGCATGCACGCGCGCACGGGGCGCGCCAAAATTACGACGGCGCACGTCGCCGACTCGCCGTACCGTGCGTACGTCCTTCCTCAGAACGACGGCACGACGCCGTCCGACGCGGCGAGGGCGGAGAACGCCGGCGAGCATGGCGCCTCGTCGTCGTCGTCGGCGTCGGCGGTGCGCTTGGCGAACCGGCCCTTGATGCGCGGCCGCGTCTCGGCGTACGCCTTGCGGGACGCGTACCGGATGGTCTTGTCGAACCGCCGGTTCTTGCGCTTCTCCCTGTACCGCATCAGCCGCGCCTCCCTCTCCTTCCCCTTGCTCGCCACCACCACCACCATGGGCGGCGCCGCCGCGCCCGCCGACAGCGCGTCCGGTACGATCGCGACCTCCGACGACGACAACTGCGTAACGCGTAGGAAACCATGTCATAACGCCGCGCCATGAGCATCGACGAGAGCTAGCTGTGTGGTAGTGAGGCTTACGCTGTGGGCCATGGAGTGTTCGGGGTAGAAAAGGCTGCCGGCGGTGAGGTCCAGCTCGGGCGGCGCGACCGGTACCCCGATGGCCTTGATTCCGTCCATGGACCGGGCGAAGTCCAGGTCGACGCCGAGATACGCGCCGGTGTCGGCGAAGAACGCGTCGGCGGCTGCGGCGCTATCCTCGTGGCTATTGTCGTCGGGCTCGGGGAGAAGCCACGACGCCGCCTCGGCCTCGTTGCTCCGGTCATCGTCCGCATCCTCCTCCCGCGCCGCGGCGGCATCCGCGGCGGCCTGGGAGAAGGGGAAGGGCTGCGGCGCGTCGGCGAGCGGGCCGAAGAAGGGCGCGACGGGGAGGCGCTCGTGCCTGCGCGCGAGCGGGTTCGCCGAGTGGATGTCGGCGTCGCAGGCGGCGCACAGCGCCGCGGCGTCCGCCCGGCACGTGACGGCGGCGGGCGCGTGCTCGCACACCTCGCACAGCCACACCCGCGCGTGGCGCGACCCGGCGCCGTGCGCCCGCGCGTCGCACCGGGCGCACAGGAACGCCCCGTCCGCGCGGCAGTAGAGCCGCGCCGCCTCCGCGCCGCACGAGTCGCACGCCCGCGTCCCCAGCCCCCACGACGACGAGGAGGAGTACCCCGCCGCCACCGCTCCTCCCACTCCCACCACCATCGCCTTGTCCTCCGCCGCCTCCATCTCTTCTTGAGTTCTTCCTCCCTTTCGCTTTGCCGCTCGGCGCGTGGTGCGTTTCACTCGCTCGCAGCTCGGTTTCTCGCGGAGTTTGGCTGTGTGTTTTGGGCGTTGGGCACGGGGGATTCGACTATTCGCGGGGGGTTTTGAGGGGGTCCGTGGCACGTGGAGGGACTCCCGGCCACGAGACGCGCGCGCGTGTGGTCCGACCGACCGTCCGACCCGCGCGGTCACTCTCCCTCCCCCCGTCGGCTCGCGTCTCGCGCGTACTCTCGCTCACATTGCCCGGTGTTTAGCCGAGCAGCGGAGAGCTGACGGCTCCGCATTGGCCGAGCCGGCAAATCGCCGTGGCAGCAGCAGAGGGTCGCCATCTCGCGCTGCTTGCAAAACGGCACTGCCAGTACTACTGCATTTTCAGCGCTTATCCGAGTATACCTTTACGCTCTTGCATTCGGGGAAACTATTCTAATCCCTCAAGGGGATGTTCCCTCGTTTGCTCAAAAAACATCTAAACGGTTATGAAAAATTCTGGAAAAATTTGACAACATTCATACAACACATATATACAACTTCACAAAATCTTAAGTCCAAACTCAACTCACACGTCGAGATATAAAAAAGACAAATTCAGCGTATGAATAGTAGCGTACTATTTATATCTAAATTTATCTTTTTTTTCTCGATGTGTAGATCGAATTTGAACATGAATTTTGGTGGACTAGTAGGTATCATTATACTCTATATTGTCAATTTTTTTCAGATTTTTTCACAACTATTTATATCGAATTTGGAAGAAAAAGATATATGAGGGGATATCCCCTCGAGGTATTAGAATCCACTCCCTTGCATTCGTTTTGATCGCGATGTGTATGAGACCCATAGTTTAACCAACGGTTTTTAGGCGGCACGGAACCGGATCAAATCACTTGCTACGCAACATGGCCACCATGAACCCATCTCTCTGCTTTTCCTGCTACTACTAGCACAGAAGCACGCAAAAAAGCCAAGAAAGAAAAAGACTCTGTACGTCGCGATGGGCACGAGCTCTCTAGGACTGTAGTACATCTAGCCAGATGCCGTTCACACTTGCGCGTCCTTTTCCTCTGCGGGAAGAGAAGGAAAAAAAAAAAAAGAAAGGAGAGCGGTGGTTGCGCCACCATTGTCGCGACGCGCGCGCCTGCGACGCACGGGGACAACGGGGACAGAGGGCGGGGCCCACCCGTCCGACTGTCACCGTCGCCTCTCGCGCCAGGTGTCGCGCGCCGGTTGGCTGGTGCGCTCCCGGCTTATCGCTTTGCGGATGAGGTGATGCCATGTCAGCGGCCACGGCCAAGCCGAGGCCACCGTGGGTAGGGGGGAGTGGGGACGCGGCAAATCTCGTGCGAGATCTGGGTCCTTCACGTAGGGCTTGGTGCGTGCTGGACGCTAGACACTTGCGGCGGCAGCACTGTGCTGGGCTGCTGCCTGCTGCTGGTGGCCAGTTGGCACCGCACACCAAGGGGCAAGGCTAATGGACATGTGTTTGCGTCTCCCTTCCGTATTAAAATAAACATACTAGTATAAAATGTGACGTATTTAAGTGCTAAAATATAAAAGCTTAATATGAAATGTGGTGTATTCAAATGCTATGAATAGACATGTGTTACATTAGACTCGTTTATTTTAAAATGGAAGGTATACGTAGACATGCTAGGCATGTTTGGATTGAGGTTAATTTTTGCCCTACCAAGTTTTTTGTTTGCAACTTCAATAGTAACACATATAGATGTTTGGTTTGCAATCAATTTGTATCCACGCTAGTAAAAACACTATACTATCAATTTGTTAGTGCCAAAAGTTACCAAGGGGCTGTTTGGTTCTATACCTTACCAAATCATCGGTAGTACCAAATTCTTGGCATATTTTGGTACTACCAATTTGTTGGTAGGGTAGAGATTTATTACACATGTTTGGATTGCTATCAATATGGTGCCAAATATTGATGATATAAAGAAGAAGGTTTTAGATTAGTGACAAACTGATCATAGGTATCACCAACAATTTGGCTTCAATCCAAACCCATACTATTACTATTTAAGGATATCAATAAATTGGTAGGGCATATTTTGGCATCAATCCAAAATGGCCCCAAGATTTTAGCACTACCAAAATATTGATAGGGCAAAATTAGTAACAATCCAAACAAACCCGTCTGCAACTTGCGTAGAGTGTATATGGAGTACTGTTATACTTGTGCCACTTGTAATTAGACTTTGGTGTGCGTTTTGGAATATAGGGTCGCTACTTGTTTGGGGTCTATACGAATTGGTGAGTTCAGCATTTCCGGCACTTGAAGTGACTATGATCTAATCCACTGCAACCAAGTCCTCGGTAGGATTTGGTCGTCAATGGCATCTTGTGTGAGAGGTTGAGCTTTTGAAGCAACCTAGTGTGTGTGAGGAGGAAGCCTAGCCACTTAAAAGGCATAAACAACAAAATACATGTCAATAATGAAATACTGGGGAAAAGAGAGTTTTTCCCCCTCATATTACTCAATGGCTACAAAACTTGTAATCTCGCCCTGTACATTGTAAATTGTTAATATATTTGTTATAGGAGTCTTTCCTACAGTATTTTTCCCTAAAAATTACTGGGAAATCTACCAAACGAGCCTCAATGACAAATACGGCAAGTATTATTGAAGTTTAACACTTTTATTAGGATTAAAGTAAACATTTTGTGAGGCTCATGGATTTTATTTAAGTGTCAGTTTCTTAAGCATGCACCCAGGGGCACACACTTGGTGGTGTCCGCATGTGTCTTTTCCGTATAATCGAAAAGGTCATATTAATGAAGTTTGGCTCTTTTATATGGGCTGTTGGACAATTGGCTACATTTTATTGTTCTATAATACACTATCTTATTCAACATTTTTAAGAAATATCCTAAAGGGAATGTTTACATGAAGGCCACAAATTGCCACACCCAAATGTTAGGCGTGTCATAGTTTACTGGGTTAGTTAGTTGGGAGCGTATCCTATGCACACAGGCCCTCACGTGTACACACCGTGTACACCAACTAAAAATTATCACAAAAAATTCTAGGAAAATTCATACATATACTTTCAATAGTATTACATCTACGTGCAAAGTCGCATCTTCAAATTTATTCTACATAGAGAATAACAAAAAAGATAAAATTCTGACAAAATTGCAACCTTAAAACTGTCAGATTTTTTGTTTTTTTTGTTACGGCTAAAATATAATGAATTTGACGTTAAGATTTTAACCCTAGGTGTAATACAATTTAAAGTATGTGTATGATTTTTTCTAGATTTTTTGGTGACATTTTTTAGTTGGTGTGCACGTGTGTACACGTGAGGGACTATGTGCATAGGATATGTTGCCTAGTTAGTTACTACTTATATTTGGTTGGTTGTTGTTGCGATCGTGGAGAGTCACACTTTGTTAATTCACACATTCGGATCACATGTGTACTCAATTTCTAGGCAAACATTATTAAACCTGTACTACAGTTAATAAGGTGTCTACCTCACTTTGTATGGCATCGTCTTACTTCTGGCAAAGTTAGGCGTCAGCCTAATTGGCTTGGAGTAGCCTTGCATGCATCTCAACAGTCAAGAGTCTGCTTCTCAACTGAGCTCACATATCTATGATCCCCACGATTATTGCAGTCTCAAAACACAAAGATTACATGTGCCCATGAAACACCAACCGAGGTCTACCTCTATTTTAGCAAACTGATTGATCACATGTACAAGAAGTTGGCAAAAGGGAATCCAAAGCATTTCACAGCTGCTGGACGCTTGGCACTCATTTCTTCAATTTAATAATTTCCATGCAGAACCTGGGGGGCAAAGCAAAAGGTAAAAAACCTGAACATTTCTCCATGATTATACGTGGGATTCTTCTCAGCATCCTCTTCTCAGCATCCCAAAATCGAAACCAATTTTGTGGTGCTTGGCACACACGGTTTGGGACTTCTTTGAGCCACAAGGTTGAGGCTTAATTCAGAGCTGCCCACAGTTTCTCCGTTTCGGTTTATTCAGCGGCCATCCCAAAAAGGAACGGTTTCAGTTCATCACACACTACTCGACAGCCGACAGTCACTCTCGGAGAAGAAAGGCCGTGAACATGTTGGATAGTACTACTTCGACTAATTGACCATTTGCTGCTGCCATGAGAGGAAGACAAATCAAACGGACAGAGTGTGACAAGTGACTCTAAAGATAACAGAATTCTAAGTACTAGCTTTGCTACTGTATTTGGGCAATATGGAAAGGGATATTCCACATCGTTTTCGGCCTCGAGAGGGAAATGCGGCCGTTTCCGGTAGAAAATCCGGATAAGATTACACCGCAGCTTGCAGATCGCAACGGGAGAGAGAGGAGAGGAGAAGAGGAGAGAACCCCTGCACGCAAGTGCGGAGGAGGACGAGGAGAATGGCGTCTCTATCGGATCGCCGACGCCGACGCGTCGACGTTGGACAGCCAAGTGAGAAAGTTTAAGATCTTAAAAAGCAGTTGGTTGGTTTACGAGAATTTAAAAAAACTGGAAGAATTAACTTCTGGATTTTAACTTATTTTGTGGATTTTGTAATTACAACTTTTTAAAAAATTAGATGAAGAGCTAGACTGTTTGAGAGAGTTTGATTCTCAAAGAAGCTACGGCTACGACTGCCTGTAACTCCCAAAACAAGTCCTCATCTCGACCTGAAGCCATGGACCGCGAGGCTGAGCCTAGTATGGAGATTGGGTCCGGCCCAACTTAGAAAGGTTAGCCCAATCGGTGATTGGGCCTCGTATTGTGTAGCGGAGGATAGTGTTTGGGCCTTTGGGCGGGGCCCAGCAGATGCTCCTCCAAAGGTTCGGCCACTCTCCGTCCGTCTTCCTCGTCGGCACGCTGCACAGTACGCGCGCTGCTCCTAAACCCAAACCCTAAAGCCGCCGATTCCTCTCCTCTCCTCTCCACACCAGCTCGATCGCGATCGGGGTCATGGCCGCCGCCACCGCGGCGCCGTCGATCGACGAGGCCAAGGCGAAGAGCGTTCTCCGCCAGGTGTCCGATCCCGCCTTCTTGTTGTTTGTTCACGGCGGATTACTCCCCCTTTTGGCGATTTTGTTTGAGCATTTATTTTTGGGGGGGACGTTAGAGCTTTTGATTTGGTTTGGTTGTCGCAGGTGGAGTTCTACTTCAGCGACAGCAACCTCCCGCGCGATAAGTTCCTGAGGGAGACGGTCGAGCAGCGCGAAGATGGATGTAATGATCTCTCACGCAGTACATTTCCACGCGGATTGCTTTTCTCCGGCGCGATGATTGAGTGCTGAACTTAGCGTCTTTTTTTTTCTCATTTTGTTGGAAATGTGCAGTTGTAAGCTTGGCTTTGATATGCTCTTTCGCGCGGATGAAGTCGCACCTGGGGCTGGACGCCGCCGTGAAGCCCGAAACTGTGCCAGAGGAGACAGTGCTCGCAGTAGCAGAGGTGCTACGTCGTTCCCAGATGCTTCGTATCTCGGAGGATGGTGATTCCTCTCTTTCCTCTTAATTCCATTTATTCGTGATTCACTAGCAACGGAGCACATATTGCTGGCAATTAAATTTCAAAAGGAGTTGGTAAATACCAGTGAAACATGTGAAGTGTACATTTATAGATAACGATGTAAAGTGTACATATACTCTGCTTTGTGACCTGCTATTCAATGTTGTCAATAAACTTTTGTTTTCGTTCTTTAGTAATGATAAATATGCCATATTCTCAAATACAGTGTTAGTTTGGGAACTAGAGCTGGTCTACTTTTATGAGTTAAGTTTCTCTAGTAAATTGGTTTCTTTTTTATCATTGCTGATTTGCTGTATTTATCAAATGCAGGAAAAATGGTTGGTCGAACTAGTGAGCTGTTGAAGGCAGATGAAATCATCGAGCAAGTGGACTCAAGGACAGTTGCTGCGTCACCATTGCCTTACAATGTAAAGCTGGAAGATGTCCAATCTTTCTTCGCGCAATACGCAAAGGTGTGTCCAAGTACTGAACACTTATAGTGCACAATAAGCTTGCAGTTTGAAATGAAATTGAAATATAATGCAAAGAGAAAAGGTGGCATGGCTAGGATGCATAAATTCAAATGAAATTGAAATGTAATGCAAAGAGAAAAGGTGGCATGGCTAAGATGCATAAATTCGATTCGAAGTTCAACAGAACAAAGGGAGTTTTTTCTCGTGAACCTTTTTCATAATTAGGATTTTGAGTATCATGAACATAATTACCAGTTATGCATGCTGGCTATCTGGAGCTTTTCCAGTGTTATGATTACTACATGTGCAATACTATACTGCAAATATCAATGAATTAACATTTTCTTGGTGTACTTGTGTCTGAAATTGTAGGTAAATAGTGTCAGGCTACCACGCCATATCGCAAACAAAAAACACTTCTGTGGCACTGCCTTAGTTGAATTTTCAGAAGAGGAGGAAGCGAAAAGTGTTTTGGAGAATAATTTGTTCTTTACAGGGGCAAATCTGGAAATAAAACCAAAGTAAGCCACTAACATATCCTTTTTGCATGATAATCATACATGTGGAATGTGCAGATAAAATGCTTGCTTTAGTACTATCCCCATAAATTTCTATGTTAATTCCAATATATTCCCCTCTAGCTGTACTGCCATACCAGTAAGTTGTTAGCCAATCATCAAACCTCATTTCATTGCCAACATTGCTTTCTTTTCTATTAAGTGCAATTTGAATGAGATGTGTGGAACAAGCTGCATTAATTTTGTACTTTTTTTGTTTAGTTTGGTGTCAGGTCATGCAAGCATTTCCCTCTGGCAAGTTCCTTGTCTTGCATGTTGACCTCTTTTAGTGATACATGTATTAATGATGCCTTTTATATATTTGCGTTCATTCTGTTGCTGTATGTGACATTATGTAACTTATAATTCCTTGCCTGAATCATGAAGGAAGGAATTTGATGCTGAAACAGAATCTAAAAAAGAAGCATATGAAAAGGCACATCCTAAGAAGGACGAGCAGAATGAAGGGTGACATTTTTACAGGCTGTCTGGTTAATTACTTTTCCTTCCTTTAGAGTTCAAATCAAGACCATTTTCCTGGAAATTGTGTTGCAGCTATCCTAAAGGCCTAATTGTGGCCTTCAAATTGAAGAGAATCACGGTTGATGGTGGGGTGCAACAAAACAGTGCAGACAATGATACTGCCACTGAAGAAGAAACTCCAAAGTCCATGAAGAAAACATCAACTGGGGAATCTGAAGAGAGGACTACTGCGAACAGTGATACGGAGGAACAGAAGTCATCAGACGACATGACTGAAGCGAAAGAAGTGAATGCTGGGGAAGCTACAGAATCTGGTGACAAGTGCACAGTTGATGCCTTGCTAGAAAGTGAAAAGAAGGGTGATAATGAAACATCGAGCAAGGATGACAGAGGCCTCTCTGGCAAAGCGAATAGTCCAATCTCAAGGGAAGATCTAAAAGAAGCGTTCAAAAAATTTGGAACAGTTCGGGTATTTTAATCCAAACCACTTTCTAGCTTTAGTTTTTCTTGGTATAAACACCAGTAACAGTTCTGTTTAACATTATGGAATGAAAATTATGAAACATATAGCATTCTTCTAGATTCAAATATGGCCCATAGAGAGCTCAAATTTTAACTCATGGGTCGTATACTCGTATGGCATTATCTTTGTACTCTCATTTGTCCTTCAAGATCTGGTGGGATATTAAGCATGACGAGTTGTAAATACTAAGATCAATTAACTATGGAATGGGAAATGCCTGAAAATGTTGTTGATACATACCATAAAATCGTGGTAATAGACTAATTAGCTAGTCCTAATTGTAAATTCATATTTGTAAAAGTTTATTTATGGTCCTTGGAGGAGCACAGTTATGAGGTAGTGGTATGACATAATGTTAATTATCTATATCTTTGGTACCTGGCATGGCTGTGGTGGTGAACTGTTCGTATTGTATGTCACTATGTCACAAATTCACATGACACTTTTTAATTCCCTTTTTTTTACTTTCATTGCACATGTTTTTCTTCCTGAAGTATGTGGACTTCAGTATCGGGGATGATTCGGGATACCTTCGTTTCGAGGATTCCAAGGCAGCTGAAAAAGCCCGTATGTCTGCTGTATTAGCTGATGAAGGTGGCTTGATAGTTAAAGACCACATTGTTACCTTGGAGCCAGTGACTGGTAATTGACAATTTGACATATGTTTATTATAGTTTTTTTTAATACCATATCTGCTTGCGTCGTATCATGATTAATAAATGCAGAACATCCATTCTAGAAAATTTTTAGTTCCATTTAATGATACTTTGGTGGAATCGACTCCTATTATTGTTTGACACTGTAAATTAATTCCTCAAATCTGGATGCAATTAAATTGGTTTATGGGGTCTTACTTTTTTTGTTTTTGCAGGTGAAGCTGAGAAGGATTATTGGAATACCATACGCAGCATTCAAGGGAAATACAAGGACAATAGGAGTTACAAAGGAAGGTATTCAATGAATTAACAGTTTAAATTTATTTGTTTACTAGAAAAAATGCCCGTGCGTTACAACGGGTGAAGGCTATTTTAATCTTGTTATTATTCATTGTGAAATTCACTGTGAGAATTCGCTTGGATATATATTTTTCTAGAAAATCATGTTAAGTTAGCATGTGAGTTTTTTTAAAGAGATTTCTTATAGACTCTTATATTTCCAAAAGCGAATGAACTTAAAATCCGACTCAAATACGGATCTATATTTCCAAAAGCGAACGAATTTAAAAACCGATTCATATATAGATTACGTACAAAAGTACTGGCAAAAACATCTTCAATTTTTATAATAGTAGAGATATCCTGTTTGGTACTACCTCCGTTTCAGGTTATAAGACTTTCTAGCATTATCCACATTCATATAGATGTTAATGAATATAGGCGCATATATTGTCTAGATTCATTAACATATATACGAATATTGGCAATGCTAGAAAGTCTTATAATATGAAACGGAGGAAGTACTACCGTACAATATTATCTCTGGAAGTAATTGCAGACAATGATCAGGAAAGGTACACTACAGCATTCAGTAATTTTGCGGCAAATTATACCAAAAAAACTTTTTGTCTGCCTTTTGAGAATGTTATATGACTTTTTCGTTTGCAATTTTTGAGCTAGATAACCTGCGCTAATTGCAATTTACTTTCACATTGCAGTATTGTGGTTACCACAAATACTCCTTAATTCCTTGTATATATATGTTGAATAGATACTTCCTTGCACGAAAATTAATCATCTCGTATGCCCATGTTAATGGTTTAATGTTCTCTGCAGAATATAATGTGTCTTTGCCCCTGTCATATATACGTTATTGCTTTTTTTCTAGGACTGGAAAGAGCTACAGAGGAGGAAAGCAGTTCAATGGGAAGCGAGGCCGACATTCTGATTCATCTGAAAAGGGTGCGAATAAAACACAGAAGGTCGAAGCTGCTGCTTAGGCTAACTTTAACGTCTTCACTCTACCGAGAAGTAACATGCTACGCTATCGGTGGTCTTGTATATTTATATCAGAGACCATTTATTACCATATTTTGTGACTGTTATTCTCCCTTTTTATGCTAACCTTGTTCCAAGGTATACTTCCGTAATGATTAGCCTTTAGTAACCGCTTTGCCGTTTATTTTTGAATGGCTTTGGAGGATATAACCTTGTATAGCTCCAAACATGCAAACCCGGAGCTGTTTCTTGCAGCGGAGCAGAGCAGGTGTCCTGACAATATTCAGATATCTTCACCGTCCTGGATTGATTACAAAACGATTATTTCACCATTCTAAGTTACACAAAAAAAGGTTTAGAAATATGGCTGATTTCACCGTTCTGGGATTTATACTTTGGGGCCTCAGCTCATTATCACGAGCATTCTCTCGTGTAAGGTTTGCTTTTAGGCTTTTATCTTCCAGGGAAGATGAACCACGGGAAATTTTTAGGACCTTCAAAAAAAAAAGTAGTACTCTGGATACATAATGACCTTTTAAGGTATAATACCTTGGAAATTATTGTTACTAAGAACTGCCAAAGCAGTGGAAGGTCTCCAAAGCTGGATGGTATGTTGACACCAAGATTATTGTGGCTAAGGTCCACATAAGTGGAGAAATTGAACATTTTGCCACTACTTTTAGTGAGGTTTCGAAGCTTTCCCATATTGAGTGGTATACCGTCATGGGGATTGGTGTAACCAATGTTCAAGTCCCGTAACTGCTGAAGACTTCAGAACTACTCCCTCCGTCCCAAAAAAAGATAAACTCTGGGTTTCTGTGTCCAACGTTAGACTGTTCGTCTTATATAATTTTTTTTATAATTAGTATTTTCATTGTTGTTAGATGATAACACATGATTAATACTTTATGCGTGACTTGTCTTTTTAATTTTTTTTATAATTTTTTTAAATAAGACGGACGATCAAACGTTGGACACGGAAACCCATGTTTTTTTTTTTTTAGGAACGGAAGGAGTAGTTGGTATATGACCTTCAAAGCTGTTCTTTGCCAGAGATAACAGTGACATGAAAGATAGCCAATAGAGGATGGTATTGGCCCAGCGAAGTTATTCTGTTGGAGATCAAGGAATTCTAGATAGTTCAGCTTTCCAATCAATTCTTCAATTCTACCAGTAAGATTGTTTATACTTAGCTGCACATCAGCGAGGCCACGAAAGTTTCCTATACTCGGAGGAACTACTCCGGCGAGGTGGTTTCCATCCGACCATAGCTGTTCAAGACTAATATCCGCCTCTAGCTGATCATGATTTAGGCGGAGCATTCTCAGATTGGTACAATTTCCGAATGCACGCACACTTTCATCGTTACTTGCTTCAGGATTGTTATCCCCAAGATCTAGTTTGGATAGATTTGAAAGCATACCAAAATGACTAGGAACCTGGCCATTGAAATTGTTAGAAGACAAAGTCCATCTTCTTAGTCCCGAACTTTCGATGCGTTGCAAGAGGAAATTTTGATACCTCTTTCTATGTCATGTTAAAAATACCAAAATAATTTAAAGAGGATCAAAATACCCATTACAAATCAACGGTTTGATTTGAATATACTACACTACTACCACCAGCCGTGGAAAGTACCGTAAAATCCCCCTTAAAGAGAGGTCGAGTTCCTCGAGAAACATCAGGTTCCCAAGGGAGGGGCTGATTGTGCCGGACGGGAACAGGTACTCGAGGTCCAGCTCCACGACTCGCCCAGGGCGCTTCTTCCGGCCGCATCTAACGCCAGCCCACCAGCATACAGGGGTGCGTGCCTCCCACGATCTGCACGCCGTGGAGCAATGGACGCTGCCAACTCCGTAAGACAGCAGCAGCAAAAACAACACAAGTGTAGCCTTCTTGCTGAGATGCAGATGCAGATGCAGACGATGGTTGGCCTTGGCACAGGCAAGGCCGGCCTCCATGACCATCTGCCAGATGTAAAGCACGAACATTAATATATATTTCATCACGGAAAACGGAGGACAACACAGTAGGATCGATCGATCACCTCGCTGCCGTTTAATTTGGCGTTTATTCCGGCAGCGACCAGCGGCAGCGAGTGATCGAGTTGGAAGCTCACTCACTTGCTCGTAGGCTTCGCAGCTGCTGCAAAGAGGCGTAGCTCGGTGTAGCCACCCCCATCAGGTATAAAAACAGCTTCATCGCCGCACTGTGACGGTGTCCACGTGCTTCTTCACCGGCGACGGCGACCGCTGACCCCAGCTTGACTTGCTGTCACGCCTTACAGCATTAGGCGTTGGCTATGACAATCTTGCTTAACTACGAAGCCATCACGCTTTCAGTGGAACAAGAGACGACCAACTTGCAAATTAACAGACTGAAGAACTGATGAGCCACCAAACCTTTCCCTCCAACAAGATACGACCAACTTGCAAATTAAGAGGCATTTGAATTACTGTGTATCTAGGTTTGCCAGATTTCAAATAAATTTATCCAATTTGTACCACCCAAATTGCTATCATCCTCAGATGATAAAGACTGTTAATTGTTAAGATGTAGAGCATGTATATGCGTATGGATAGATGGATAGGATTCTTATCCTGTGTAACAATCAGATAGATGATCTTATCATGAGTTAGTTGTTAGTTCTTATCATGTATATCTCAAATGTGTAAACCACGGTGGGGGTTGTTCCCATCTCTATAAATACAATGGCGGCCCGAGACAAAGGGTTCAACACTTTCCATTTTACATGGTATCAGAGCCTCTCCCTCCTTTCGCCCCCTTTCCAATCTAATCTGTGAGATTGAGCGCATGGCGGCGGCGTCGTCTGCTGGAGCGATGACGCTTCACGGGAGCTCCGTTTCTGAGAAGCTGACGAAGAGCAACTACGCCCTCTGGAAGGCGCAGGTCATGGCGACGCTGCGTGGTGCCCAGATGGCTGGGTTCCTGGACGGGACCACCAAGGAACCTGACAAGAGCATCATGCTTGCGTCTGGTGATGGAAAGACCACTGAAAAAGTGGCCAATCCGGCGCATGCGACCTGGATTGCCCAGGAATAGCAAGTGCTGGCATACTTGCTGTCATCTCTCTCCCGAGATGTGCTGATCCAGGTTGCAACCCTGGGAACGGCGCAGGAGGTGTGGGAGGCCATCGAGGGTCTCTTCGGATCCAACTCCCGCGCACGCATCATCAACACAAGAATGGCGCTGGCGACCACACAGAAGGGAAATCGCAGCGTCACCGACTACTTTGGTAAGATGAAGTCTTTGGCGGATGACATGGCTTCTGCAGGAAAACCACTGGACGAGGAAGAACTAGTGTCTTACATCCTCGCCGGGCTCGACTTCGACTACAACCCAGTCGTGTCGTCTGTCGCGGCACGCGTCGAGCCCATTACTGTGAGCGAGCTATATGCTCAGGTTCATGGTTTTGAGCTGCGCATGGAGCTTCTGCAAGGGGCGGCTCAGGCCTCCGCTAATTCCGCGTCACGTGGAGGGCGTGGCGATGGCGGACGGGGGCGCGGCAGCGGCAGCAACAACAACCGCGGCCGCGGCGGCTTTGGTCGCGGTTTTGGTCGTGATGGCAAGCCAAAGCCTACCTGTCAACTGTGTGGCAAGCTAGGTCACACGGTGGCTAAGTGTTGGAAGAGGTTTGATCCCTCTTTCACTGGAGAAGACAAGAATGCTAATGCTGCGCAAACCAACTCCTACGGCATCGACACGAACTGGTACGTCGACACCGGCGCCGCCGACCACATCTCCGGCGAGCTGGAAAAACTGACTGTCCGTGACAAGTACGCCGGCAATGATCAAGTCCACGCTGCTAATGGTAAAGGTATGGACATTAATTATGTTGGTCAATCTACTATTCGCTCTCTTACTCGCGATCTACACTTGAAAAACATTCTTCATGTTCCTGAAGCTTGCAAAAGTTTACTGTCAGCACATCGCTTTACTCTAGATAATCTAGCCTTTCTAGAAATTCATCCTTATTTGTTTTTGGTAAAGGACCTGCTGACGAGGAGGGTTCTCCTTCGAGGCAAGTGTAAGCGTGGCCTCTATCCTCTCCCAGCCGAACAGGTGCATGAGTCATCAAATAAGCAAGCCTACGGCGTCATCAAGCCAACCACGACAAGATGGCATAGCCGATTAGGCCATCCTTCCTTTGCTATTGTCGATCATGTTATTAGTCATAATAAGCTCCCTGTAACTAGTGGACCTAGTAGGGATTCAGTTTGTGATGCTTGTCAGAAATACAAGAGTCATCAATTACCATTTCCTAAGTCGCTTAGTGTTTCTTCTGCTCCTTTAGAACTTATTTTTTCGATGTATGGGGTCCTGCACCTTGTTCGATTGGCAATAAAGTTTATTATGTGAGTTTCATTGATGACTATAGCAAGTTCACATGGATCTATCCTCTTAAACACAAATCTGAAGTGTTTGAGAAATTTCGTGAGTTTCAAAATCTTGTTGAACGTCTCTTAAATAGGAAGATCAAAGCCATGCAAACAGATTGGGGCGGTGAATATCAACGCCTCAATAGCTTTTTTCAACGTATTGGCATCCTGCATCAAGTCTCTTGCCCACATACACATCAACAAAACGGCTCGGCTGAACATAAACATCGCCATATAGTTGAAGTTGGTCTCTCTCTTCTAGCTCATGCATCCATGCCACTAAAATTTTGGGATGAGGCCTTCCTCACTGCCACATATTTGATTAACCGAACTCCCAGTCGATTCATTCAGCTTGAAACCCCCTTGGAACGATTGCTGAATCTCCCTCCTGATTACACCTCGCTTCGCACGTTTGGTTGCGCTTGCTGGCCCAATTTGAGACCATATAACTCCCGCAAGTTAGCTTTTCGCTCCACTCAATGTGTTTTCCTTGGCTATAGCACTCTTCACAAAGGTTTTAAGTGCCTAGAGGTTTCAACTGGGCGGGTGTATGTGTCTCGCGATGTGGTGTTTGATGAAAATGTTTTTCCTTTCGCTCAGTTACACCCAAACGCCGGAGCTCGTCTTCGGTCAGAAATTGCTTTATTTCCTTGTTTTGATCAAGGGGGCGAATCAGTAATTGATCAACCTATGATTAATGTTCCGACTAACCTTGCTAATCCGGCTGATGAGCATGCTGCAGAACATAATGCTGAAACATCACAGAATGGTGAAGGAAGAACTGTATCGCAGCACTTTATGCCGCAGCATTTTTTGCAGAACAGCACAGGCGGGAGCAATTCCGGTGGTGCGCATGTCAGTTCTGACGGCATGCATTTGCACGATGATCCACCGTCGCCTGCGTCGGGATCGCCATCCACTTCACCTAGCACAGGAGCTGGTCACGAATCGTCGCCTGCCATGCAGACGGCTGAATTTTCTCCACCAACCAGCAGCGAATCAGCACAAGCAACAAGTACAGGCACAACAGATGATGTTGAGTCTGCTACGGCTACTACTGCACCTGATACTGATACAGCTGCAACTCAGGAGATCTCCAGCAGCGCTCCTGCAGGACCGGTGACCAGGGGGCAACGAGGTATTCGCAAGCCCAAGACTTATACTGATGGAACTATAAGGTATGGTTGTTTAACTGAAACTGGTGAACCAGTAAATTTGCAAGAGGCTATTACAAATAAAAATTGGAAGATAGCTATGGATAAAGAATTTACTGCCTTGATGCATAATAATACCTGGCATTTAGTTCCATATGAGAAAGGAAGGAACGTAATAGACTGCAAATGGGTGTATAAGATTAAAAGAAAGGTTGATGGCACAATAGACAGATATAAGGCTAGGCTAGTTGCAAAGGGTTTCAAACAAAGGTATGGAATAGATTATGAAGACACTTTCAGTCCCGTAGTTAAAGCAGCAACAATTAGACTAGTCTTATCCTTGGCAGTGTCACAAGGTTGGAGTCTACGTCAGTTAGATGTACAAAATGCCTTTTTGCATGGTTACCTTGAAGAAGATGTGTTCATGAGACAAACACCTGGTTACGAGAATCATCAGTATCCTAATCACCTGTGTAAGTTAGACAAGGCTCTCTATGGGTTAAAACAGGCACCTAGAGCTTGGTATTCCCGGTTAAGTAAAAGGCTTTAGGATCTTGGTTTCTTCTCTTCCAAGGCAGATATATCCTTGTTCTTTCTTAACAAAGGAGGATATACTATGTTTGTACTTGTTTATGTTGATGATATTATTGTGGCAAGCTCTTCTTCCCAGGCAACAACAGCACTTCTTAAGGATCTAGAAAAGGACTTTGCCTTGAAAGATCTTGGTGAGTTATATTATTTTCTGGGTATAGAAGTGAAGCAAACAACAGAAGGTTTGATTCTCACTCAAGAAAGGTATGCAAATGACATTATTAAAAGGATAGGAATGGAGAAATGTAAGTCTGTAAGTACTCCACTCTCTACTGTTGAAAAATTGTCAGCTTCTGAAGGAAGTCTCTTGGGGTCTAGTGACTCAACACAGTATAGGAGTATTGTGGGGGCTTTACAATACTTAACTCTTACACGTCCTGATATTTCTTATTCTGTTAACAAGGTATGCCAATATTTGCATAGTCCTACTACTTTGCATTGGGCTGCTGTTAAGAGAATCTTAAGGTATCTAAAGGGTACACTTAATCTTGGATTTAAAATTGAAAGGTCACAGTCTACCACAGTAAGTGCTTTTTCAGATGCTGATTGGGCAGGATGTTCAGATGACAGAAGATCCGCTGGTGGCTTTGCAGTGTTTTTGGGGTCAAATCTTATTTCCTGGAGTGCAAGGAAACAAGCTACTGTGTCTCGGTCAAGTACTGAGGCAGAATATAAAGCATTGGCTAATGCTACAGCTGAGATAATGTGGGTGCAAAAGTTATTGGAAGAATTGAATGTTCCACATCCGAGAGCAGCACAACTGTGGTGTGACAATCTTGGTGCAACGTATTTGTCAGCAAATCCAGTGTTTTATGCTAGAACAAAGCATATAGAAGTGGATTATCATTTTGTGAGAGAACAAGTTGCATGTAAGCAACTAGATATCAGGTTTGTTTCATCAAAGGATCAAGTAGCTGATGGTTTCACTAAACCTGTTGGGGGTACATCAACTCTCCTTGTTTAGAAACAATCTCAACCTTGTGTGTTGTGATTGAGGGGGGGTGTTAAGATGTAGAGCATGTATATGCGTATGGATAGATGGATAGGATTCTTATCCTGTGTAACAATCAGATAGATGATCTTATCATGAGTTAGTTGTTAGTTCTTATCATGTATATCTCAAACGTGTAAACCACGGTGGGGGTTGTTCCCATCTCTATAAATACAATGGCGGCCCGAGACAAAGGGTTCAACGCTTTCCATTTTACATTAATATCATCCGTGACAGCACATGCAGTTGGGCAATGTAGATACTGAATGATTGTGGAAAGGACGCCGATTGAATTTGGGAGACCCGCGTAGCAGATTACTTATAGCTAGTGACTGTATATTATACTATCTGGACGCCGATTGAATTTGGGAGACCCGCGTAGCAGATTACTTATAGCTAGTGACTGTATATTATACTATCTGTAGAAAGCCACAGTTCATTAACGGATCAAAGAATCTCCACCTTCTGCTTTCTTTAATAGAGGTTGGCACTCTGTAGGAAATTGTACAGAAGGGAACAAACTTGGCCGCTAATCCACCATTGCTGTGAGGACCTTTGACCTCCAAAACTTCTTTTCCAAGAAGATAGTCTAAGAGTTGCAAGGACCTTGACACCCAAGACTTCTTTTTCAAAAAGATAGTCTAAGAGGAGGATCAAGATTTAGGTTGTGTTGGCCACTGGGAACACTTTCTCCTCAGCACGCAAAACAGAGCAGCGAATTAACGCACAATTAATTAAATATTAGCTAAAAACTTAAAAAATAGATTAATATAAATTTTAATACAACTTTCCTATAGATTTTTTTTAAAAAAACACACACTGTTTAGCAATTTGAAAACGCGCACGTGAAAAATGAGAAAGCAGAAATTGAAAAGTGTAGTATAGAACGTTGAGTATTAGTACATGTTGGTGCGGTTAACAACGAGCAAGAGCCAGAACAAGGAATTTATCTATGTTTTAAGAGATTTACAAAAATAAACTATTGTTTTAAAAGTTTTGCAAAAATATAAATCGCCCTACGGTAGAGCAGGCTATGAGCACGTCACATAGTGGGAGGGGCACGCCATGGCAATTTTGTAGCCCCACATGACAGCGCGAGAAAGAGTCACTTGTAAAATTACCACGACGCACCCCATGCATCACCAAACTATTGCTAATGTCACAAAACTAAATCATCCTACGGGAGGTTGAGAAGGGTCCGCCTGCAAAATTGCCACAGCACACCCTCCCACCTTATGGTACGCCACATAGCCTGCGTCTACTTAGGACGATGTATATGCCCCACCCTACGATAGGGCTGGAGGTGTATATTTTTTACAAAACTTTAAAACGGTAATTTATTTTTAAAAATATTTTAATAAATAAATAAATAATTCCCAGAACAAGCCTCCCATTAGAAATTTGAAATGTGGGCATGTGGCCCGCGGACTTGAGAGGCCGTATTAATTTGGGCTCTTGGACTACAAATCATCCCGTATTGTAAAGGAGAGATCGTTGGCCCATATTGTTAAGGAGAGATTTGTCTCCGAGCCAATTCCAGCCGGAAATTCTCCCTCCTCATAGCCTCGCGCAGTCGCGCTAGCTGACGGCCACGGCGCCGGCGGCGAAGCTCGCGTGTGCTACTTGTTTCCGTAATTCCGTCTCGCACCCGCTCGCGCTCACTGTCACATGCCGTTGCCTTCGGTACGCAACTGTGACTCCCACTCTCGCTAATCTAATCTGAGTTGTCACTTGTCAGTGCTCCGGCTTGTCCTTGATTTGTTTGCTGTTGCTGTCATCTTCCGTGCAGTGCAGGCTCCGTATGCGGCATTGGTCGCTCCAGCGTAATTGTCGATGGGGCCTCACCGAGGGGCTCAAGTTTAGAGTGGTAAGTGTTTTTGTTTTTTTTTTTCAGATCTCTGACGATTTTTATTCTATTCACGTATTTCTCTTTGTGAATTTCAGTATCAGGGATGGTTCAGGATGTCGTTGGTTTGAGGGTTCTAATGCAGCTGAAAATGTCCCTGTATCTTCTTTACTAGCTGATGAATGTGGCTTGTCTAGATAGTAATGGCTACATATTGTTATCACCTATTATATTGGAGCTAGGGTTTGAAATTTTGTTTCGAAATTTCCGAAATTTTGCTCCCCACCGGAAAGTTCACATCTCGCCTGAAATTTTCGGTTTTTTTTTTTTTGCAAAAGTTTCTGAATTTGGTCAAAAATTTATTCAAATTCTTTCAAAATCAGTCAAAATTTCAAATAATTTCGGCCAAAATTTTTCAAAATTTCCGAAATTTCGGTCCCCCAGTAGAAAAACCAATTTCAAATCAGACTGAAATTTCGGATCCCTCCGATACGATATTATTTTGGCCCAAATTTTTTATTTTCTTGAATTTTGGTAATATTTGTTCAAAAGTTTATAAAATTCACCATATCGGCACCCCCATACAAATACCGAAAACGAAAGATTGAACCCTACCAGTAATTATATATTTCCTTGTTTGCCATTGATTTATTAAGGTTTTATTATACCATTTTTTTCTTGCATTAGTATCATCATCTCATGATTGATAAATTAATAGCATCCGTTCTATAAAACTTAGAGTTCAATTCAACAAATTTAGTCGAACTGTTAAAATTCTAACCATTAATTTTATCAGATTCTTAGTTATTGCTTTTCTAGGGCCATAAAGGTGGAAATAGTTCAATGGAAGCAAGGTCGACATTCTGGTTCCTCTGAGAAGGGTTTGAATAAGAAGTAGAAGGTTAACAATGCTTCCGAGGCTAAAATTTTTCGGCTTCACTCGATCAAGAAGTAACATACTATGCTCTCTGTATCAGAGACAGTTTATTATAGACAGTTTATTGCCAAACATGCATCCTGGGTCCTCGTTTTCTTCAGCATTACTGAAGTTCTAGAAGTACAATAGGCTTACGCAAACGGCAAGTAAGAAATTTTTGTTTAGGTGTCTTTCAATATTGGGTTAAATTTCACGAATTAAAAGTTGACAAATGTGGATCAAATTCACCATTCTGACCTTGATGTACAGTATACAGCTCACAGTCACATGCATTCCCTTGTATGATGTTTGCTTTTAACTAACAGGGAGATGAGCCGCGGGAAATTTATTGAACCTTCAAAACAACCTTGACATATATGCATATTTTTTTCGCGAACGCACAAAAGATTACACGTCAATATATTAGAGGAATAGAGTTTTTGTTACACACCGTAATTGGCCAGACCGGCCTATGCCAGGGAAGGGGAAAAACAAAGTCAAAAAACAAGGAAGAGAAAAAAGAAAAAGAAAAACTCGAACGCTACTCCAAACAACGGGAGGGGGCAGAGCCACGCTACACTCCCAACAAGTCACCAAAGGAAGCAACGCCCGCTAACAACCACAACCGGCCCTCCGACAGGATGGACTCTAGGACCACTGAGATCGAAGATAGCACAAAGTCAAACACCCTGGAGTTACGTTCCTTCCATAGCTGCCACGAGACATACCGGCCTCTTAAGGTATGATACCTTGGAAATTATTGTCACTAAGGTCTAAATGCTTGAGCTTTTGAAGCTTTATAAAACTGGATGGTATGTTACCATCAAGATTGTTGTGACTAAGGTCTAGTTGAACGAGGTTTCGAAGCTTTCCCACATTGTACGGTATACTACCATGAAGATTGTTGTAACTAAAGTTGAGACGATCTAGCTGCCGAAGATTTCCTAAGTTGGCTGGTATTTGACCATCTAAGCTATTCTTTCCCAAAGAAAATTGTATCAAGTTAGTAAGATCACCGATGGATGATGGTATTGACCCGGTGAAATTGTTCTCCTGGAGATATAGAAGTTCTAGATTCCTCAGTTTTCCTACCCATTCTTCGATTGTGCCAATAAGATTGTTTTTACTTAGCCACAAACTAGTTAGGCCATGAAGGTTCCCTATACTCGGTGGAACCACTCCTACAAAATGGTTTACACCCAAATTCAGATATTGCAGATTGGTGGATAGGTTACCAATCGAGCTTGGTATATCTCCTTTTATTTGATTACGAGCTAGGTTGAGTGCTTGAAGAAGGGTACAATTTGCAAATGCGTGTAACCATTTTTCATTGTCACTTGCTTCGAGATGGTTACCCGCTAGATACAAATCGGACAGATTTGCAAGCTCACTGAGATAACTAGGAACCTGGCCATAGAAATTGTTGTTTGTCAAGTCTATCAACCATAGCCCCGAAGCGTTGATAAGGGAAGTTGGTATATGACCTTCAAACATATTCCTCGCTAAGGAAAGGAATTGGAGATTAGGGAGCACATCGCCAATGTTGGGTGGCAGTGCTTCTTTCCCTAGCATGTTATCAGTCAACCATAAAGTCTGAAGAGAAGACAGATTGAACAGTTCATTTGGAAGTCGGCCTGATATGTTGTTCATAAAAATGGTCAATGACAACAAATCTGACAATTTCCCAAGCTCACGGGGAATGCTTCCCTCGAGATGGTTTATTTGAAGAGAGAGATAGTTTAGGCCGGTAATGTTGCCAAGGGTGGGAGGGATGGTTCCTGTGAATGAATTAATGGAAAGACATAAGCTCGAGAGGTTCGTTAGAAGGCCCAATTTGGTGGGAATTTCACCAACAAGAGAATTCGAGGAGAGATCCAACACCCTTAGTCTCGAACAGTTTGCAAGCCCCTCTGGAATAGTATCACGCAGTGAGTTATGCCTAAGATCCAGGACTTTCAGTCTGTGGAGATGGTTCAGCGGAGGCAATTTGCCGGAGAAATGGTTTGAAGAGAAGTTGAGTTCCTTGAGAAACGTGAGGTTCCCAAGGGAGGAGCTGATTGTGCCGGACAGGGAGAGGTTGAAGAGATTCAGCGCCGTGACGCGCCCAGGGTGCCTCCGGCTGCAGCTAACGCCGGTCCACTGGCAGAAGGGGACGCTTGCGTTCCACGAGCTCATCGCTTGCGTTGGATCTTCCGTTATATGCTTCTTGAAATCCATCAGGGAGAGCAGATCAGCTGTGCTGTTCAGAGTTGCTTCACAACGGATACTGCCAGCTCCGTAAGACAGCAGCAACAGCAGCAAAAACGCCAGAAATGCAGCCATATTCAGAGGATGATTTTGGTTTCAAAAGATTCAGAGGATGGTTGGCCTCAGCGCCTTCCTTATCTGCCAAACGTAAAGCGTGAACATTTCAGCACAAAAGTACAATACGATAGCAGTAATTTAACACTAGAGATGTATTTCCAGCAGGAGCAGACGATCGATGAGACGACTTTGCGATGAATGGTTAACATGCGCGATAAATTGCATAAATAAATATCGAGAGATCAGAATGCACCTCGCCCGGCGTGTTTGCTTCCGCCTTGTTCAGTGCAGAGGTTGGAAACTCGCTTGCTCGTAGGCTCGTAGCTAACGCGGCGAAAGGTACGCATGCACCTGGCACACCCTATCCGGTATAAAAACAGCTTGAACGGGCGGCCGTACCTCAGCTACGCTTGCTATCATGCCTTAGGCTGTGTTTGGATGCCCCCTTTGCCAACCCCTCTCCCTCGTTTTTCATGTACACGTTTTTCAAACTATTAAACGGTGTGTTTTTTGCAAAAAGTTTCTATATGAAAGTTGCATAAAAAAATCAAATTAATCCATTTTTTAAAAAAATTCTGGATGGGAACGGCTTCTAGCAGACACACTCTTAGCAGGTACGATAGCAGACTATATAAGTCAACCGTAAGCACATATAAAAAAGATAAACAAGAAGAGATAAGAATAGCGAGCTATAAATTTATAGTCAGCTGTAGCACATACTACAAATGTAATATGTATATGACAGGTGAAACCAGGTACTACTTGTGTAGTACTCTCTCCGTCCCAAAAAATAAAAAATTTTAGAGTTGGATACGGTTATTAAGAAAGTAGGTAGAAGTGAACGGTGAAGGGTTGCGATTGGATGAGTAGTGGAGGTAGGTGGAAAAAGTGAATGGTGGGAGAGTTGTGATTGGTTGGAAAGAGAATATTGGTGGAGAAGTTGTTATATTTTGAGACAAATTCTAAGGGCTAAAATTTGTTATATTTTGGGACGGAGGGAGTATATATTTTAGGTAACGAATTAGCTATTAAATTGACTATAGATGCTTTAGAGCTACTGGTAGGCTATACTGTTAAACTTGCTCTATTACATTGCAGGCAATGAATTTCAGTTCTTCAAACTTTTATTTCCGTTTGCTTTTTAGGCAATAGACCACGGCCGCACCGCACTTCTGGTGGAACCATCACAGATTCACAGGTGTTCAAAGAAGAGCTGACACAACTTGCAACAGACTGCTTGAAAACAAAAGGTAACGGAGGAACTTCCGATGCTATTTAAGGTGAATTGAAATCATTTGGTACTTAAGAAAAATTGAATGCACTGGATAATTAAACCACCAAGAACATAAACGATATTTTCATAATTATTATTTACACGTAAACTTTAGAGTAAATTTCACAAAACTAAAAGATATAGTGAGCAAACTATCGCAGAATTATAGATCTAAGATGATATATTAGAAAAATGCAGATTTAACATCAAATTTATCGTAAAACTACCAATTTAAGGTGGAGTATTGTAAAATTAAAGATTTAGTAATAGATTTATCATAAAGAGTAATTTTACCATCCAACATTTGGTACCTTAAGTTATCATAAATTTTTTTAAGTACCTCAAGATACTTTTTAGTGTAAAGTTTAGTATCTCTGAAATAAAATTTAGTCCCTCAAGGTAGTTAGAATCAAAATTTTGTGTGCAAAATATGGTACCTCAAGGTACCAAATGTTGGATGGTAAAATCGCTCTATCACAAAATTACATATTTTGTGTTAATTTAATCACAAAACTTGGAGGCCTATAACTCAAACATAATAGGCATGTTCGGCTGCACTTAACTTTACTGTTGGGCAGCCAACACAACAGTACGTTGTGTCTGCAGCTGCAGCAGCAATGGCTGCGTACAGTGGCTGTACCAGCTAGCCGAACAGACCCAATGTTAGTGCTAAGAATTTAAACGCTAAAATATGTAGTTTTGTTATAGTTTTATTTTTAAATATGTAGTTTTACGATATTTAGCCTTAAATATATAGTTTTGTAATATATCACCTTAAATGTGTAGTTTTGGACAATTGGTTAACCTCTATAGTTTTGTGAAATTTGCTCTAAACTTTATATATTATATTTATCCATTATGTTATTAGCAACTTTATATATTATTCACTATGAGGGCTTGCAAACTGTCATACTGGCCAAAGCGGAGGAAAAACGATCTTTTTTTCCATCAAATACATCATTTAGTAGTTTGATAAACATGCTAACGGATAACGAGAAAGTTGCCAAAACTAACGGCATAAAACAACGGGGCCTAAAGCAACTTTTAATATAGCTAAGAGCAGTTTCATGAAAACGTCAACTAGTTTTAGATAATTTATAAACATGCATAATAGGTTGCCTATTCATATGGTTCAAATATCTATCTCCACTACTGTAATAATACTACAAGAATAGGTTTTGTTTGTCCATCGACGCGCAAAGTTTCGGTCCACACTTCATGTAAAAAACACCCTTTCTGGATGAACATCTGGCTCATTCTTTCTCTAAGATTCCATTACAACGCACAAGCACTGTATAATTTGTTAATTACTTCATGTGTTTCATATTATAAAACTTTCTAGCATTGTTCACATTCATATAAATGTTAATAAATCTAAACATATATATGTGTCTAGATTCATTAACATCTATATAAATATGAGCAATACTATAAAGCCATATAATATGAAACGGAGCGAGTAACATACAATATTCTTTTTCTCCTCATAAGCTTGCCTTTATCTCATACTAATAACATACTCGTACGTTGTTAAAGTGATGAAGGATGATAACTCTACTTTTTAGTACTCCCTGTTCTACATTATAAGATATTTTAGCATTTCCATTCTTCGTATAGATTCACTAATATATATGTGATATACATATGAAACACATATATAAATCCATAGATAAATATATTTAAATCTCAAAACATTTTATAATCCGAAACTGATATAGTGGTATAGAAAAACTACACAGCATTCCCTCTGAAATACTAAGGCTGTGTTCGGTACTTTGCTTTCCCAACTCTTCCCTCTGAAATACGAAAGTTGCTTTAAAAAATCATATTGATCTATGGATTTTCCGTTTTCCGTGCATGGGATATGGGTTTCCAACACCCACCTCCGAACACAGCCTAATAGACTAATGTCACGCCATTGCTTAAGTACTAGTTAAGCCACTGAATTGTCTAGATTTGTCAGGTTTCCAATAAATCATCCAGTGGTACAACCCACTGTCATTATCCTCCGATAGAAAGCTGTTAATATTATCCAGTCGACAGCATGTACAGATTTAAGGAACGAAAGTTCCCTGATGTAGAGATACCGAATGATTGTGGAGAGGTCGCCGATTGAATTCGGGATAAAACCGCGTAGCAGATTATTACTAGCTAGCGACAATATTTGCAGAAAGCTAGCTTTGTCTGCCACTAGCTTCAAGTTTGTTTGCAACTCCGCATCTATCCAGTCAATATGACCTAGGTTTGGAACCTTTGAGCAACTCCAACAGATTAATTATCCCACTCTTCAAACCAAACAATATAAAACATAATAAGAAAATAAGGTGTAACAAACTCTCCATTTAAATGACTAAGCCATCTCGCTAGCCAAATGCCCAGTGGGCTTGTCAAATCTAGTCAGCCGGTTTAGCTGGCCAAACAATAGTATCGGCTGGCACTGCCCTGAGCAGGGCTAGTGAGAATTTTCTTTTAAAAATAAAAATAATAGTATTTTAATAAAAAAATTTGTAAAAGTGGAGATGGACCATCAGAAATCATAAATTTAGTATCATATCAACCAACCAAAGTTTGATATGGCACATATCGAAGAAATATGTGACCTCTCGGTATGTGGTTGTTCGATAGGTTGATAATTTGATTAAAAAAAATAAAGAATACATGTCCTAAGCTTGTTTGGCCGGATAAAATAAATAAATGGCCTGACGCGACCAATCGAACTTGCGAAGTTCGATATGTCCTCCTCACCGAATTAAGAAAAAAAAGAAGAGTGTGCATGTATGATGGCCAATCGAACTACCATAGTTCGATATATCCTAGCTACTGTTCAGAGTAGGATTGATTGCTTTCAAGTTTTCTTAATCATGCTAACATCACTGGTCGAACCACCACAGTTTGAATTATGGTTGTTCGACAGGTGCTAAATTTGTTATTTCATCCAACAGAAATTTATTTTTATATCTTTTTTATTAAAAAGCTATTATTTTTGAAAAAAAATAAGCTAGTTATAGCACTTTCTAAGTAGCTACCTCACTCCCACCACCTCCTCCCCATCAACAGTTCCTCCATCTCTCCGTATCCAATCTTATCATTGCTGCCACCGTCTTCCTCATCTTGAGGAAGACAGCCCCGTTGTCACCTTGGTTGTCGACTCGAAGGCAGGTCAACGAGAAGGAGGACGGCAAGCCGGAGCATCCTCCCGCGCTCCTATGTTGCCTCATCCCCATCTTCATCGCCACCATCTCTTGCATCATCCCCTACCCCCATCGTTGGAATCAAATGGAGATGCTGGCACCAACACTGCCACCAGCCTCTCCTGCATCACTTGTCGCCGCCAGTGAAGAAGGAGGCCTCCAACACCGCCGTACACCTTGGCGGCAGTATCCCTTGCGCCGTCATCACCGTCACCCCTACCCACGAGTAGCAGCGCCGCCACTTGCCTTGCCTCAAGCAGCCGTTGGCCGCTGCCACCACCTCCCTATCCGGTGCAACAACGTAGTTGCCACCCAGCCCCACCGGCGCCACCATAGTCATCAACATATGTGACCCTAGGCCACCATCACCCCACCCCTTCCTCCTCGTCGTCATCCAACTTCCACCATCTCACCTCTCTTCTCACCCTCTTACACGGTCGATCGGTTGCAGCGGCGGCTTGGGCAGAGGAGGCGGAGGTGGGGAAAGAACAACGATGTCCTACTAGTGGACAACCGAAAGCGGAAGAGAATTTTGGAGGGAGGAAAGTATATACACACTGACATGTGGGACCGATTGTTAGATTGGAGAGTGTAAATAGAGAAGCTATTAGAGTAAAAATAAAATTGTAGGTATGTAAACTGTGGCTAAATAAATATTTGGAGAATCAGATTTAGATAAGCTGTTGAATAGGAGTATGCTCTTACCAGCATACCGAAAGACGTATAGAAATTTCTCCCAAAAAATTGTTGTTATCCAAATCTAACCTTCCTAGTACTGAAACGTTGCCTAGGGAAGCTGCCTTCAAACATGTTGTAACTCAGCAAAATGAAAGCACATCTGCAAGACCAGGACTACTACCTCACACCAACTGCTGAGATAAAATGTTTACGCACACGCCCTGGGTGATTCGGGCTGGCGGTGGTGTGGACGCTTGTGTTCCAGCGGCTCAATGCTCCACCCTACTGGATCACTGGTGATGTATCGTGGATATCAACTCGATCGATCCCATTATCCCAACCTCTTCATGTCTTCCACTATCTTTTCGAGGGAATCACTTAGCCACTTCGCTGGATGATGGTAAAGTGGGGAGAGGACGGGAGAGAGAAGGGAAAGCCCTTCTCGCACCGCACGGCACGACGGCCTTTTGCTGCCTGCTTTAATTCGCTTTTGCTGTTGCCTCTAGCTTAGCTTAGCTTGGCCGCCAATCGTCTCGGTGAAAAGAGAGCTTGACCGCTGCCATTGTAGCGGAGACCACCTTGCATCGGTGCCAGGATGATGAACCATTGTAGGGTGTGTTTGGCTCACGGTTACGTATGGATGGGATATGACCAAACATATTTTATTCGATATGGCGATCCAATTTTTTTTGTTTGGTTTGTATGGATAGGATGATCAAATTTCTTGTTTGGTTGGAGGGATATAGCTTGGATGGGAAAAGTCAAAAGTTAGTGGGACCCGGCCCATTTGTCATATATATTTTTTTATCAAAATATTATCATCCGATATCTTATTTTAAAGATTTAATATAGCGGCCCGCACAGATTGTGCGGCTAGCATCATTATATTTTCTCTCATATAATAGCATATATATGTTTCCTCAACGTATTATTTAAATATATTAAAATGACAATATAATTTTAAATTTTGTACTAACTTTACAAAACTACTAATGTGTAATATTCATATTATATTTTATATACGTGTTACTAATTATTTTTAATATCAAATTTTAGTTATTTGTAAATTATATTACTATATGAACTCTAGACTCGTCTTTCAATATTTCTTTTTTTTTTAATTCCAAATTTTCGTTATCTGTATTTCTATATAGGCTCTAGGCTCTCTTCCAATATTATTTATTTTTAATTCTGAATTTTTATTATTTCTAATTGTATTTCTATATAGATTCTAAACTCATCTTTCAATATTCTTTAATTTTTAATTTTGAATTTCAGTTACTTCTAAATTATATTCCTGTATTGACTTTAGATTCTTCTTCCCATGTTTTTTTTTAAATTTCAAATTTTAGTTATTTGTAAATTGTATTTTTATATGAACTCTAAACTCTACTTTTAATTTTATTATGTTTATTCCAAATTTAGTTAGTTTTAAATTCCAATATGGACTCTATACTCTACTTCTAATATTCCTTATTTTTAATTTCGAATTTCTATTATTTCTTAATTGTATTTCGATATGGACTTTAGTCTCCTCTTCCAATATTCCTTATTTTGTAATTCCATATATATATATATATATATATATATATATATATATATATATATATTAGCTCTATTATACACCCCTCCCTTAAAATAACTATTCTACACCCCCTACCCCACCCTCCCCCCTCTCTCGTCGCGAACCCGCCCTTCCCCCACTCTCGTCGCGCCACTCCTGGCGCCCTTTCTTTTTTTTTTCTCGATCTCTCTCCCCTCTCCCGGCGCCCTCTCCCTCTCTGCCCTTTTTTTCTCTCGATCTCTCTCCTCTCTCCCGGCGCCTTCTCTCGATCTCGTCGCGCCCCTCCCTAGCGCCCTTCTCGATCTCGTCGCGCCCCTCCCTGGTGCCCCTTTTATTTTCTCGATCTCTCTCCCCTCTCCCAGCGCCCTCTCCCTCTCTCTTTTCTCTCTCGATCTCTCTCCCTGTTTTCTCCTGGCGCCTTCTCTCGTTGGCCTCTCCCCCTCTAATTTTTTTTTCATCTCACCTTGGAAAGAAAATTTAAAATTAAAATGACAAAACCAAGACTTGAACCCATGACCTTATGGTTCAAGAAATTCTCTATTAACCAATTAACCATATGAGATCCTATGATTAGATTTTATTGCATCAATTTTATGTCTCTATTCAAGCTTTATGAGAGCAAATCACATATAATGTTGTGAAACTTATAATCTGTTATTATGTTCCAGTAGTAATATTATTGTAAAAGTGCAATAACACGTCACGTTACTGCAAAAGTATATAGGCTGTTACTGCAAAAATATATAGGTTGTTACTGCAGTTCTGACAGTAACATCATGTGGATATTGTAGTAACACGGAACATGTATGTAGTAGTAATGGTACTTCTACAGACTACGAATGTTGTTACTACGAGCAAGTAATCATGTTACTACAATATGGTTGTCTTGTTACTGCGCAATTTCTGCGAGACGAGGACATGAAAGAGGTGGGCGTGGAGGGAAGTGAGCAACACAAAAGATATATAATAGCAAACTAAACGCAAGTGGATTATTTGAAATTCTAATCTTTAAACAATCGTATCTCTCGCATCACATATTATATTTTTGAACCGTTTCCACCATAATGCTTTAAAAAAAGAGCTTTACAAAACTAGATCCGTCATCACTATATTTTGACAACGTTATAATATTATTACTACAAGAAAGTAACCCTGGTACTGTACGATGATCGTCTTGTTACTGCGCAATTCCTGCGAGACGAGGACAACAAAGAGGTGGATGAGGGGGAAGTGAGTGGACGGGTTTGACCGAGGTCTGACCGGTGGGAGGATGCTTTGATCGACCTTTGACCGGGGTGGGAGGGGGGTTTTGGGCCCTAGGGAGGGTGGGGGAGGTGGGTTTGACCCATGAGAGGGCGGGTGTAAAATAGTTATTCTAGGGGAGGGATGTAGAATAGATTATATATATATATATAGACACAAACACTATACTATTATACTACAGATGGAGTGCGTTGTATTAAAACGCAACCTACACCCTACCCCCCCCCCCCCCCCCCCCCTCCCCCCACACCAAATAAAAAGCCGCACAGGCAGCCCGCACACCTCTCAAGTATACCACGTTCGAGTAATCTATTTACTCCCAGAACATAAGATCGTACAGTAACACAGTTACTAAATGAATTTATTTTAGGTACGTGGAAACATTCAGGGTAGTTATCAATTTTGTCCCCCAAATTCCTCTCCCTCAACCCCCGATATTCCAGGATCTGGGAACCTGAGAGCAGCGATGAGAGACGATGCTCCTCGGCAACCAGCGATATGCGATGGTGGAAGGGCTCTCCGGTGCCGGCGACCAAGAAGTCTCCTCCGGCGCAGGGACCACCATCGGCGACGGGCGACAACCATTCCTCCCGAGCGGCCTGGGTACCGGGCTTTAATTCGCGTCTCGTCGGGCAGCCTCCCTCTTGAAGACGATCGATCTGGAGGCCGGCTCCATTGGGTGGTCTTTTTCGGAGACAGGGAGGGCGACAGGCAGGGTCGCCGGTGAACAAGCCGGCGATGGGAAGGTGCGCTAGGGAGGACACCGACACGCCGCTTGCCACTGAGACATCAGTGTATCCATTGCTACTGTCGGGTGGTGGACTGGTGGTTGATGGTAACGTGCTGTGTTTCTTCATTTCATTTTTTTACCGATTTCCAATGTATCGTACATAGTTTCTAAGAATGGAGTTTGCTCTGTCTAGGATTGCAGCAGACCTCAAGAAGAGCTTGGAAGATCAGCGGCAACACTGATGGCAGCGCTTTGTTGTGAGTTGTGACCAGATGGCGTGAAATTTTCAGACTTGTGTACATGCATCCACATATTTTTGTTTTTTTTTTTGTCGTAGTTTCTATCCTTTCTTTTCTGACTTATGCAAGATATTCTGCTTTTCATTCAGTTACAAATGGGTGATACTGTGGCTTGGAAAAAAAAACAATTGTGAAATTTTATGTATGATAGCCATATCAACTTATTCAGCATGCACCACTTTTTAATGGAAATAATAAAAGTTAATTCTGTTTTACATAAGAGATACTATGAAACCATCAAATCTGCAGCGTGCACCTGTAGCATACGGCCTCATAACAGATACTATGAAGCCATCAAATCTTCATATTTTCATTTGTTTGGTCATGATTTCGTCCGTGCAATATTTTGGAAAATTGGCAATAGCATCATCAGGGTGGAATGCAACATTGATTTTCATTAATTTCTACCCCATGCATAAATCTTATTTCCTCATTTAGATGTATTGCACAATGTTATCGATTGCAGATCGGGACTAGGCGAGCCCAAGAACCACAATGAAAGACCTCCATGCTTGTCTGAATTTAAAAAAAAAAAAAGAGGTTTCGAGGTACGAATGGGTAATTTAGGTTGTTTTTTTGCGTTACAGTTTTGTATCTGGTACTCTGACTTACTAACAGAACATGTACATGATATTCCATGGTTTTGTTGTGGCTACCGGCATCCGTAGCTGCAGTGTGAGAATTGAGATCTTGTGGTGGAGGCATAGATCGATGGCACGTTGGTTCATAATGGTCTGCTTGATATGTTCATGTTCTGAACTTTCCGGATTGAAGTATTGAACAGACCAGTTAAGAGTGGATTTCTCTAAATAGGTCAGTTGAATTATGTTCTACTGCATAAATGCTCTGAATATGTGGAGTCTTTTGCAGTAGTATACTAGAAATTTTGCGGACTTGATATTTAGATTATTCCCGTTATTTTCAAGTTTGTATATTTCTATGCCTCATTGATATGCACGAGGAACCGTTGTAACTGTTGACTAAAAGTAGGCATAAAGGAACCTAAACTGGTAACTCAATTTTTTATGAAGCATTTTATTTCTTCTTCAGAGAATCATCTCATTTGGAGTCATTTATGAGCATAAATTAAATACTACTCTTAGATGCAATCATTTTTGTCTATATCCAGGTGGCTGTGGGATGCCTCTCTAGATGTTCATGGGTGATGGATATTTGTCGATGGGGAGACATAAGGAATCTATAGCGCTTTGTTCGCTCAATGTCGATACGTGGCACTGGTGTTGTCTTGCTTGTTGGATTCGTGCATGTAATAGTAATTTGGTTCCTAAGAGACAATATGTTGAGAACGATCGGTGCAATACTAACTTGGTTACTAATTAAGAGAATTTTTGTGGCAATATCAATATGTTATGTTGAGAACAGTGTAATAGTAATTTATTTACTAAGAGAAATCTTTCGACGATATCAATACATTAATCTTAAGTAATTTATTTACCGTGAGAAGGTATGAGAATCAATTGGGAGTATTACTATCCTAAGCTAGTAATTTATTTACTAAAAGAAGGGATGACAGTAACATGAGAGTAATTCATTTACTGAGAGAAGAAACCAATTGAGAAGGGTTGAACATGGGAGTAATCTTTTTACTTCTCGTGTATTATGTCACATATAATCATTTTACTAGGCGTTTATTTTGAAAAGGTGTGGGGATGAGTACAAAATCCAATTTTTACGCATAGTAATTTTATTACTTATAGTGTCTTATGTCACATAAAAAGTTCTAGTAATCATTTTGCTAAACGTTTATTTTGAAAAGGTGCGGGATGCTATATCATCTAATTTCTACGCATTTTACTTACAGTGTACTGTCACATATAATGCTTAGTAATCATTATATTGGACATTTATTTTGAAAAGGTGTGGAGTGGGAAGTGTCTAGGGGCTGGGCTAGAAAAGGTGCGGGTGGGGGGGGGGGGGGGGTGGGGGGAGGGAGGGTGGGTGGGGTGTATGTGAGGGGAGTGTTTTAGTTATAGCGCACCCAGGGTATAGTTTAGTGCATCCCATATATATATATATATATATATATATATATATATATGTGTGTGTGTGTGTGTGTGTGTGTGTGTGTGACACCTATTTGCTACTACCGGGAGTAGTTACTCCCTCCGCTTATTGGACAAAATATTAGCTTGTAGTTAGTTCAAATAATTTCTAAATCATCGGTTGCATGCAAACCAATTTTAAAAACCGGTAGAACGTCAGCTAAAAAAATGGCAGAACATAACTGTTTTGAAAATATCGTTGGCAGAACATAATGTGAATCGGGAAAGGAGTAGAACATGAAAAAAAAAAACGCGGACAGAAGATATTCTGCTCACATGAAAAAAAAATTAAGCGGACAGAAGATATTCTGCTCATCCAATTAGGAGCAGAATAGAACTGGAAAGAGAGCAGAAGATCGAGCAGAAATTCTGTTTGAAAGGACGCAGAACATCAGCTGTTTGGCGGCACATGAAATTGTTGATGTTCTGCTCTTTTCAAATTGATTTTCTGCTACTAGCCAGCAGAAGATATTTATTAGAGCCAACAGAAAAAATTGGCAGATCATCAACTAAAAAAAATGGCAGAAACTAATCTGCATCAGAGAAGTATGCATGCGCATGCAGCAGAAGCTAATCTCCCGTTCCTTAAACTATGGATATGTAATAGAATAGCTTCTGGTCCTTCAAACGATTTAATCTACTACTAGAGCAAGGCCCGTGCAGAAACGAGAGCAGAACATTCCTGCTTCTTCTGCGCTTGTAGCAGAACATGGATCGTAGTTTCTGCTTGTGCTTGTATTTGGGTTTAGAGATGTAGCAGATCATGGCACACGGCAGAACTGGGAGCAGAACATCACTTCTTTTTTTGGGTTTAGAGATGGACATGCACTGATTTGGAGCAGAGCATGATCTGCTATCTGATTTCTGAGGAGCAGAACATGTTGCAGATTTGGTAGAGATGTAGCAGAACATGGCGTACGGCAGCAGAACTGGGAGCAGAACATGACTACTTAATTTCTTACATTTACACCAGCATGATAGTTTCTGGTGAAAACAGAACTAGAGCCACCACCACCTGATACATTTGCACCTGCTGCAGGACTGCAAAGTTGCTGCAAATGCAAAACATAAAGAAAGCGAATTAGGAGCAGAAACGATCAAGAAAGGAATCGAGATCAGGAAAAGAATCCAAAAGATGAAAAAATAACATATGAATATGATAACAAACCTTGGAACTGGAATCCTCCATGCCAGGGCTTTCACCGTTATCTGCAACACAGCCGCCGGCGAGGCTACAAATCTGACTTCATTTGGGTTATGAACCCTCCAAACGCAGAGCAATTTTAGATCGATAATGTTATGCTCTTCCTTAACGACGGAAGAAATATCCTGCTTTCTCGCTTTGGATAAACAAACACAAGTTTCAAATTTCATATCTACAACAAACTCGGGAGGCTTCGTTCAATTGTTGGATCTACTGTAGAAGATAAACGACCTTCTGTTGACCACCGAGAAAAATAAAAACGGGAGGGAGTATTCGATTCATTAGACCCGGTAACAGTCATTGGCATTAGTAGCGATCGAATTGAGGGCGTATAGGGAGGGAGTAACTACTACTACCGGGAGTAGTTACTCCTATCCCTTAGCGGATCGGGTTAGTGGAATCACAGACCGAGCTGTTTAATTAAGTAATTAACTAAATGATTTATTAGTTCAGATAAGTGCTAAATCATCGGCTGCATGCAAATCAACATTCGGATGGAGCTTCTTCCTCGCGCGCTCGCCTTGGCAGAATATGCTCTGCTTCTGATAGGCAAAAGATATATAGCCCGCCAATTGAAAAAAACGGCAGAACATCAGAAAAAAAAATGGCAGAACATCATCGGGAAAATAAATGTTGGCACAACAAATACTAAAATTTTCTCTATGTAACGGCAGTACATATTATGCCTATTGATTACTAATTGTAGTTTATGTGTACGTACTTAAATAAAACGTATTTCATATTTTGCATATCTGAATTTCTGCTCGGGATAGTTTCTGCTGGTATAAATGTACTACACACAGCCGAGGTAAGGGATGAAACTCTTCTGCACAGAATTTAATATCACAACGGCAGAACAGAATTTGTGCAGCAGAAAGCTATAATCCCGCTCCTGAATCAACGGATAGTAGGATAACAGAATATCTTCTGCTCTTTCACAAACTGATTCCATTCACTATTAGACATACGACTCGGAAGAAACAATGGCAGAATCTTTTCCTCCCCAACCCATAATTCGTGACTTCTAATCTGTTGTGTCCATTCAGGGCCGGCCCTGACTTTTTGGTGGCCTAGTGCGAAAAAAAATAAAGGCCCCCCATTCACCATAAAAAAACTAAGATAATATTTAAAAACTCATTGTCATTAACGAATTTCACACTAATAAGTTTAAAATGCAATCAAGCAATTTAAATATTGTCATTAACAAATTTCACACTAATAATATTTAAAAACTCATTGTCATACACTCAATCATCGATCGGTTTTCTGTCTTTTCTCTAAGCCCATCAGGCCTAATACCATAGTATACATATTTTGGAGTCCTCTAATTTTTGGAGGCCCAGTACGGTCGCACCGTCTGCATTGCCCCAGGGCCGGCGCTGTGTCCATTCAGGTCATTTACAATTTGTAAGAACGTAGAATATAGAGCAAGGATTACAAAGTGCAGAATACCTTCTGCCTGTTAAGCTGAATCTCATCGTCTATATGAAGCTTATAAAACTTGAAAATGAGCAGAAACAGGAAAGAAGGCAGGCAGTATGTGAGTATGTGACCTGGGAAAGGAGCAGAACATCGATTAGAAAGGGAGCAGAAATTATAGAAAAATAATTTGAACAGAAGCAGAACATCTTCTGCTCCAGCAACAAAATAATCACTAAGCAGAAGACGTTAAGAAGTCAGAAAATTTTCTGCTCGTTGTAGTTTTACTCATTGCTAGTTTTGCGGCCAGTCGTTGCACGCATGGTTATGAACGGCATGTGCAGCACACAAGGAGAACAACATCAGTTAGGAAGGAAGCAGAACATCGTTTTCGAAATAGATAAGAACATCAATCGGCTTAATATAACAATCTGCAACGCTAACAAAAATAGGCAGAATATAACAAAAAGCAGAAACTCTTCTCGACAGAAACTCGTCAAGACCTTCTGCTCGGTTTTTAAATGCACATGCATGTGTAAGAAAAAAAAAACTAGATTAAAACGGAGCAGAAGGTTGGTACGTTCGATTTCTGCTCCGTACGTTCGTTTGTGCGCTGCCGATAATTAAGCCATAATCTAGTATTTAGTTATTTATTTGTTAATTGTTTAATTCAATAAACCTTTACGTGGACTGGTTGGTTAATGGATCCCTTCATTAAATTTGTTTGGAGCTCCATTGTGCGCGGGCTCCATGGTTCAAATTGCGTATATACTCAATTCAAATGAGTATGATTTTTTTTAAATGTTTAAGTGTTAACATTAACTACTTTACTAACTAGTTCAAAACAAGTTTGAACTAAATTTAAACATGTTTTTATTAGATTTTGATTCCAAACATATAATTAGTTGGATATGTAATATTGGATTGTAAAATAAAGTTAAATTTGAGTTGTTTTGTTGCTAGGTATAGGTATGAATCGAAAACTTATAACTAGGTATATACTCACAATTTGAAAATTTTGAAAAATTTGGACGAATTTGTGTATTTCATACCATGGTGCCTGGGCAATTATTATTTAGAGTAGTTTAAATATCATGCAAACATAACATATCATTTGCATTTTGTTGTAATTTTAGAACTCAATATGCAAGCCATATCAAATCATTATCTCCACATCTTTTTCACATTATTCAAACATATATATCTATTATTTTCATAATGTATAATATGTATTTACCCACCTATTCTACAACAAAACGTTGGGTATCAATCAGTTGATTTAAGCCTATAGGGCAATAAATTGAGAACAAGAGAATGGGAGAAGACATTAGAAAAAGAGAGAGAATGTAAAAGACTAGAGTGCCCTTGAGACACTAAGACACACGTTGACACGTACCCTTGGGCCTCAAGAGAAATAGTGCAGCGATAACTGATAAGTGGGCATAAAAGGTATATGAACGTACTGGTCACGCACTAATGGCATGTTAAGCATAGAAACCTTTGAGACTGTTATAACTAAGGTCCAAGCGACTGAGTTGACGAAGGTTTGCCAGACTGGATGGTATTTTGCCACCAAAATTATTGTGGCTAAGGTCCAGCTGCCTGAGCTTAGGAAGGTTTCCCAAGCTGCGAGGTACTTTGCCACTGAGATTATTGTGACTGAGGTCCAACAGGACGAGCTGTTGAAGATTTGCCACGCTAGATGGTACTTCACCATGGAGGTAGTTGTTGCCGAGGTTCAGCCATACGAGCTGTTGAAGATCTCCAAACTTGGATGGTATATCACCTTGAAGATTGTTGTTACTGAGATTAAAGCTCACTAGCCGCTGAAGATTTCCCAAGCTGGGTGGCATCTTGCCTTTTAGATTATTGTAACTAAGGTCCAGCTGTGTGAGTTGTTGAAGATTTCCCATGTTGGACGGTATGTGTCCTGATAGATTGTTTGTGTTCAAAAGCAGGTACTGAAGGTTGACAGACAGGCTTCCAACCGAATTTGGTATTGTTCCCGCTAGCTCATTCCAGGCTAGTGACAGAAATCGTAAAGTAGTACAGTTTGCCAGTGCACTTAAGAAATCCCAGCTTTGGCTGCTCGATGCTTCAAGGCTGTTTTGCTCAAGTTTAAGATATGTCAGGTTCGAAAGCTTACCGAGAGAGCTAGGAATTCGCCCAGAGAAATTGTTCTCTGACAGATCTATCAAATGTAGCCGTGAAATGTTGCCAAGGGATGCTGGTATGTTACCTTGAAACATGTTATCACCCAAGTAGAGCCATTGGAGATTAGGAAGGGCATAGCGAATGTTTGACGGCAACGATTTCCCCAGAGAATTCATTTCCAAGCCCAGTATTTGAAGAGAAGAGAGATTAAAAAGGGCGCGTGGAATTTCACCTGATATCATATTATAATTCAGCTCCAACAACGACAATTTGGACAGCTTCCCGAGCTCAGAAGGAATGTGCCCCGAGAGAGAATTCAGAGAAAGCACGAGATCCGACAGCTCAGAGAGGAGGCCTATGCCGAGGGGAATCTGGCCTTGTAGCCCGTTTACGCTCAAATCTAGCTGCCTTAATCTGGAACAGTTTGTGAGCGTGTCCGGAATAACCCCATCCAATGAATTGTTGCTCAGGTTGAGGACTAGCAATTTTCGGAGACTGTTCAGGCGAGGTATCTGCCCAGAGAAGCGATTACCAGAAAGGTCAAGCAGGTGAAGGTAACTCAGATTCCCGAGAGAAGCGGCGGCGAGTCGACCGGTCAAGTTCTGGCCGGCGAGCTCGAGCGCCGTGACGCGATGCTCCCGGCGGCCGCATTTCACGCCATTCCACCGGCAGAAAGGGGTGGTTTTGTTCCAGGAGCTCAGGACGCCCGCCGGATCGTCGCCGATGGCATCCTTGAACTCGAGCAGCGCGAGCATGTCGGAGTCGTTTCCATGGACCGCCACGACGCAGTGGATGTTGCCGGCTGCGTAGCAGAGGAGTACTAACGCCGCAAACAAAGCTACGAGCATGGCGAGCTACCTGCACAGTGGTAAAGCAAGAAATACTTAGTACAGGATAAAGCTTTTAAAAAGCTACCAGTAGCAGCTATATTAAAAAGGTTATGATGATATCAGCACCGGCCTGCACGGCTGCAGCTGGTCTCGGTTGGAATATGATTGTGGATATGATCTCCGAACCTCTCGTGCTACATTTTCGAAGGAATCGTCGTCGCTTCGTCAGTTGATTTTTCTCGGGCTGGCACCGTCGCGCACGGCGTGGCGGTCTTTCTCGCCGCCTTCATGGCTTGACCGCCATTGCAGCGGAGACGACCTTGACCCCACAAAATTTTGAGAAATTCTCCTGTACCCTCGAAAATTCGTTTAACCCCCTTACGTGCCCATAAATTTTATCCCGTTCCCCTTGTGTGCCCATAAATCTTGTCCCGTTCCTTATATACCCCTAACTTCTTACTTTGATCTTCTCTATGTCAATTCCGTTAGTTGACCATGAGTTGATCGTTAAATGTTTTTGAAATTGACTATATTACCTTTCTCTTATACTTATGTGCTAGTTTAGTGATAAAAACACAATTCTTATATGAAAAAGATCTATTTGTAAAAAACCAAAGGGAATATAATTATTTGACAATAAATTTTAAAAACAAATCTAAAATTTTAAATAAATTTAAATTAACTTTTATGAAATTGGTACACTGTTTTCATCAAAATTTGAATCCAATAAATAAATAATTTTGGTTCATAATTCCTAGCTAAAACTCATATGGATTTGTCAAAAAAAAATGTTAAACAATTTAAATTTTCTTTTACAGGTTTTACAAAAAAATAATTATGCCCCATTTGATTTTATCATGAATTACAATTTTTTCACATTGTGAATTATGGAGTAGATAGCATGTAAGTATGGTAAATGGGCGACATGGTCATTTTAGAAAAATGTAAAAGTCAACTCACGGTCAACTAACGAAATAGGGATATAAGATATTAAAATAAAAACTCAAGGGCACATAGAGTTTGAGGCAAAATTCAGGGGTATAGAAGAGATTATGAAACTTTTTCAGGGGTATGTAGAGAATTTTCTCCAAAATTTTCCCCTAGCTTCTTCCAAAATTCATTTCTAAACCGAATTACCAGATATAAGAAGTCCCTCAATTTATAAAATCAGATCACCCAATGTCCTAGGCAGTATTGTGACCGATTTTAGGTGTCTTGGCAAGCTGAGTCAGTACGAGACCCATGTGGACCCCATATGTCATTGGCTATCACTTTCTTTCTCTCCCCTCTCCCTTCTCTTCTCCTTGTCTGTCCAGAACTTGATCCAGCGTCGAGCCTTCCCGGTTGCTAGGTTGCACAGTCCAGGCTCCTGTGGGTGGTGGACGACGACGTGGGAGACGGCACCGGTGAGGCCATCGACGTGGAGAGCTAGTGTTGAAGGAGCGCGCAGTGGAGTGGCTCCGCTGTGAAGGCGCGGAGGAGGAACATCATGATGTTCGCACCGTCGACGGTGACGTCGGATCACTACACCGGGTACCCAAAAGTACTGGAGGACTATAGTGATTCAAACTGGATATCTGATACTAATAAGATAAAGGCACAAATGGATATATATTCACACTTGGATGTGGCGCTGTTTCCTGGAAGTTTTGAAAGAAGACGATCTTAACGAGGTCAACAATGGAAGTAGAACTCACAGCTTTAGATACTGCAACAGTTGAGGCCGAGTGGCTTCGTTAGATCCTGATGGACTTGTCGGTGGTTGAAAAACTAATACCAGCAATCCTGATGAACTGTGATAATCAAACAGTGATTATTAAAGTAAACAGTTCAAAGGACAACATGAAGTCATCTAGGCATATACAAAGAAGACTGAAGTCTGTCAGAAAGCAGAAAAACTCCGGAGTGATAGCATTGGACTATGTCAAGATAGCTAAAAATCTAGCTGATCGGTTCACTAAGGGACTATCACGCAACGTGATAGACAGTGCATCGAGGGAGATGGGTTTGAGACCCACTTGAGTTGCCTAATAGTGGTAACCTGTCCTTTGTGATTGGAGATCCTGTCAATTAGGATGGAGAAAGAAACTATTGGGTAACTGAGAAGAGAGACCCTGAAATGGGCTCATCTCTATGATGTACTTCTCTCCTATTCTGTATGAAAGGATGGTATATACCTCAATGTGATCTGAGTGGCTTTTCGTAAAGCAGAGATACCTACAGAACATCTTAAAAGGAACATACCTATATGAGTCTGACTGCTAGTCACAGTCTATGAGATCTAGGTGATCTTTATATACACATGAAAAGGCTTGGAGTATGACTTATATGCTCCAAACAAAGGGGATGCAAACGGCAGCCTAGTACCAGTTAAGGGTTCGAGTGAAACCTGATCGTATAAAACTGACAATTCAATGTATAGTCCATTGTTCAGTTGTGATCTGGTGTAGCTCTTTTCCTAGGTGGAAGTTCAACTTAAAAGTCTCCACCGAAACATTGGTATAACAAACATGTTCAGTTTTAAGAATATTTCTTGTGAGCCATGAAATTTGGTGGGGATTGTGGAATAAATGGGCTAGGCCCAATTTAATTCAATTAAAATCTCAAGAGCCCACAAATAATGTTAGAGACAATACTACCACCTTGAAAATTTAGGTGGAAGAATCTCAACTTAAATATACATGTTCAGTTTGTAACCTACAATTGTTTTTTGTTCAGAATTTGATGTTAACTTTTGTGTGTTCGATGCTTTTGCTTGTATTTTAAAGCTTTAATTCTGCATTTCTAATTGGATTTTGAGACTCTACCTTGGTACTTATGAAGTTCCTTTTCATTGAAATATGTTTCTTGCATGGCAATTAATTTGGTATTGAGTGTTTTTTACCTTTACCCAACAAATACTATTTGTTTCTTACTGGATACTTCTATTTGGACTAAACATATTCAGTTCTATATGCCTACTTTTATTAAAGTTGATGTTTCTTTTTTTAATCATTTGTTGCTTTACACTTCTATCAGCATTCTAAAGCTTTAATTTGGTATTTCTAATTTATTATCCAAAAATTACGATTTGTTTTGTCATTACTTGGTATCATCCTTGATACTTTTATTGGGATTCAGGAAATTTAGATTTGGTCTTTTTAAATCTGGTACTCAGAAATATGATATTCTAGTTCACGCGTGACCCTTTTAATTTGTAATTCGTTTTCCCCCAAAAAAACACTAAATTGGTTTCTTCCTAGACACTTGTATTTGGATTATAAATGTTTACCTTATTACTTTTTTTTTGGATTTTTACAAGTTGGTGCTTCCTTTTATTCATAAATACATTCTCTAGATTTTGGACTGAAGCTCTATTTGAACTCTTCTGCTTTAGCTTGGTACTTTTGATTGGATTTTTAGAGTTTGGTGTTCCTTTGTCACGTTCATTTTGCATTGATACTTTAAATATCCTTTTTGGAGTTTCCAATTTTTTCGCTTGTCACATTTTGTCTTCCTTAATTTTGTTTGAACTTTGATTTCTGGTTTATGATAACAAAATGTTCTTCTGCATTGAAGCCGACCGTTTTATTTTGTTCTTACGTTAATTTTGAGCTTAAAATTGAGTTGTATAGTTGGGTCTCCATGTTTATCAAAGACAAATAACTTTATTGAGAGCTGAACCCATGCATTTTGTTGCACCTTGAAGGTTTTATAAAAAATCATGGTTTCCTTGTATGAAATGTTTCTAATTTTCTCCCTTGACGCTTCATTTTCCATCCTTTCGTTTAAACCTTATGCTTTTCGTTGGATTTCTTTATTTTCGAAAGTTCTCTTGTATTAATGCTTTTGACATGCTATTTGGACTTTAAAACTTTATTTTGGTTTCTCGAGTGATGTTCGTTTTTTCACCCTTGAATTTCAACTTGGTACTATCTTTTTGGAACTTCTCTTTGGACTTTAGAACTTTATTTTAGTTCTGAAATCTCAATTTCTTAAGTTTTGTATGTATTTATGTTTACTAGTTCGTGAAAAGATTGAACATTGTTTTCTAGTTTGTAAAAACAAAATATTCTTTTGCATTGAGGACTAATTGATTTATTTTGCTCTTATAATTGAGTTGTAGATTTGGGTCTCCCTGTTTATCGAAAACAAATAACTTTGTTGTGAGCTGGGCCCATGCATTTTGTTGCACCTTGAAGCTTTTTTGAAAGTCAAATTTTCCCTATATCAAATATTTCTAGGTTTCTCCCTTGACGATTCATGTTCTATCCTATCATTTAAACATTAAGCTTTTCGTTGGATTTATTTATTTTCAAAAGTTCTCTTGCATTAATGCTTTCGACATGCTATTTAGTCTCTTTAAAACTTTATTTTGGTTTCTCGAGGGACAGTTGTTTTTTCGTTCTTGAGTTTCAATTTAGTACTTTTAGTTTGATTTCTTCAATGACAAAGTTTCTCTTTCTTTATCTTCTCATTGGACTTTAAATATTTATTTTAGTTCTGAAATCTCAGTTTCCTAAATTTTGTTTGAATTTATGCTTAATAGTTTTTTACAAGAACATTTTTGTGTGCATTTAAACCTTGTGGTTTTTTTTGCTATGACGTTTTAACTTTGCCCTTATAATTAAATTATATAGTTACGCCTCCTTTTTATCGAAAAAATATTTTGGTTGCGAGCTGGACATCTACATTCGGTCGCATCTTATTGATTTTATGAAAATCGTAATTTGGTTGTACCACTTTTAATTGGATTCCTTGATTTTGAAACTTTCTTCTTCATCAATTCTTTAAATATCCTTTTTGGAGTTTCCAATTATTTTTGTTGTCACGGTTCATCTTCTTAAGTTTGTTTGAACTTTGTTTTCTGGTTTACAAAAACAAAATATTCTTTTGCTTTAAGCCCTAACTGATTTGTTTTGCTCTGCCGTTAATATTGATCTTTTAATTGAGTTGTAGAGCTACCTCTCCCAGTTTATTGAAAACAACTAACTTTTTTGTGAGCTGGGACCCTTATAGTTTGTTGCATGTTCAATCTTTTCTGAAAATCACAGTTTCCTTGTATAAAACGTTTCTAGGCTTCTCTCTTGACGCTTTAATTTACATCCTTTCATTTAAACTATCATTTAAACTGTATGCTTTTTGTTGGATTTCTTTATTTTCGAATGTTCTCTTGTATTCATGCTTTTGACATGCTATTTGGACTTTAAAACTTTTGACATGCTATTTTAGTTTTGAAATGTAAATTACCAAAATTTTGTTTGAATCTATGCTTGTTTGTGAAAAGAAAATATTTGCTTGCATCTAAAACTTGCGCCTTTTTTTTATCAAACATTTCTAGGTTTTTCCCTTGACGTTTCATTTTCCGTCCTTTCGTTGAATCTTTTACTTTTGTTTCTGGTGTAACGGTTATTTTTCAACATTAAGTTTCAACTCGGTGCTTTGAGTTTGATTTCTTCAATTACAAAGTCTCTTTTTGGAACTTCTCTTTAGAGTTGAAAGCTTTATTTTACTTCTAAAATGGCAATTTCTGTAATTTTGTTTGAACTTATGCTTACTTGTTTGTGAAAAGAAAATATTTGCTTGCATTTAAACCTTGCGGCTTTTTTGTGCTATGACCAACCATTTTATTTTATTTTGATGCTAATTTTGAGTTTATAGTTGTGTGTATAGTTGGGTCTCCCTGTGTATTGAAAACAAATAACTTTGTTTTGAGATGGGCCCATGCATTTTGTTGCACCTTGAAGCTTTTATGAAAATCAAGTTTTCCTTGTATCAAATATTTCTAGGTTTCTCCCTTGACAATTCATTTTCTATCCTATTGTTTAAACATTATGCTTTTCGTTGTATTTATTTATTTTCGAAAGTTCTCTTGTATTTGATATTTCTAGGTTTCTCCCTTGACAATTCATTTTCTATCCTATCGTTTAAACATTATGCTTTTCGTTGTATTTATTTATTTTCGAAAGTTCTCTTGTATTAGTGCTTTTGACACGCTAACTGCACTTTAAAACTTTATTTTGGTTTCTCGAGGGACGGTTGTTTTTCACACTTGAATTTCAACTTGGTACTCTCTTTTTGGAACTTCTCTTTGCACTTTAAAACTTTATTTTAGTTTTGAAATCTCAATTTCCTAAATTTTGTATGTACTTGTGCTTACTGGTTTGTGAAAATATTTCTACCATTTAAACCTTGCGGTTTTTTTGTGCTATGACGTTTTAATCGTAGACTTATAACTAAGTTCTAGAGTTATGTTTCCCTGCTTATCAAAAAAAATATCTTTGCTGCGGGCTAGACGTATATATTTGGTTGCATCCTTTCGATTTTATGAAAACCGCAGTTTTTGCTTGTTTTGAACGATTTATTAGTCTCTTGTATTCATGCTTTTGATGTGCTATTTGGACTTTAAAACTTTACTATGGTTTCCTGCGGGACGGTTCTTTTTTCATTATTCAGATTCAACTTGGTACTTTTAGTTTGATTTCTTTGATTACAAAGTTTCTCGTTTTGGAACTTCTCTTTGCACTTTAAATCTTTACTTTAGTTCTGAAACGTAAATTACCAAAATTTTGTTTGAATCTATGCTTACTTGTTTGTGAAAAGAAAATATTTGCTTGCATGTAAACCTTGCAGCTTTTTTGTATCAAACGTTTTTAGGTTTCTCCCTTATGTTTCATTTTTCGTCCTTTCATTGAATCTTTACTTTTGTTTCTCGCGTAACGGTTTTTTTTCAACATTAAGTTTCAACTCGATACTTTAAGTTTGACTTCTTCAATTACAATTTCTCTTTTTGGAACTTCTCTTTAGAATTGAAAGCTTTATTTTACTTCTAAAATGGTAATTTCTGTAATTTTGTTTGAACGTATGATTACTTGTTTGTGAAAAGAAAATATTTGCTTGCATTTAAACCTTGCGGCTTTTTTGTGCTCCGACGTTTTAATAGTAGACTAATAACTAATTTAATTTCTATAGTTACGTTACCCTGTTTATCAAAAAAACATACCTTGTTTATCGAATTTGTGTAGCCCAATCTAGATGGGATAAAATCTTGGTTCGTTTAGGGTAGCTCAAAAAGGTTACCCATCAATCTCTCTAATTTTCTTTTTAAAAATTTCTTTTGAACCTTTAGAACTTGACCTAAAAATTACGTAAAGATAGTAGACCGATAAATTCTAGCATTGCATCACTTGTCTTGACCAATTTCTCTAAAATAGTCTATTTGTCCAAAAAATCACCTTTCCTACCCAGATTGGAGAAAACTTTGTTAGGATCATGAATATAATTTTTTTTTCTAATTTATCACCCAACTAGCATAGTCTTTTGCTTCAGTTTACGCCTCGGGACTGGATAGTACAGCATATGGGCACATAGACCTATTTAGCTCTTCCATTAAAATTTCTTTGATAAACCCCATTGCAAAATTTTATTTTATTTTATTTTAAGGGGGATAGAGTGCCATGACCTTACAAACCAGAGACAAATCATGTAACCTTTGCAAGCCCCCACAAGCCTAAATGGAAATATCATACAAGGAACAAGTCGTAAGCAAACTATGTAATTTAAGTTGAGATGGCTCAATGTGCAAATTTTGTGCCCCTTTACGGTCGCATGCAAGATTTGCACATCGTAGCAACTCACAAACATGGTTTTGGAACTTGACTTTTAGGTTTTGAAAACTTCTACCATCTCTTTCCTAGATAAGGAGAACTTTGTTACGAGTCTGAGTAAAAAATTTTTAGTTTTGTCACCTTATCCTAGCCTAAAGCCTATAAAGAGTTGCAACTATTTCCATGCCCATGAAAAACCTTGAGTAGGCTCAATAGTCTCATGAACAATTTTCCCAAAAGGATTGTTCTATGGCATGTATGCAATACAAACTATCTTCATAAGCATTGTATCATTTCATACATGCATCGCATCATTTCATTCATCATGATATCATATCATACATCCTTGCCTTTTTGAGAAAAAGAAAAGTTATTGCTATACATGCCATCTAGCATCCCGTTTTCTACCATGACCCAAGTTTATGGATGCACATAATGAGACCGTCCTGATGCATCCAATATGACTTGACAAATATTCCTAGAACACCTTAGATTAGATTGCATATGACTAACTAGCACCCGTAGAACAAATATTGCCAACCCCTAAGATGTAACCCAAAGTTTTGTTCAATTTATCCTTATTTTCCCAACCGTCTTACTTGCTGTCCTAAAACTTAAATTTATCGAATGTGAGATCAACAAGGTTAGATCATGACCGTAGACCATGAAGACTTGAACCTTGTTACATCCTAATTGCCATTAGAGATTCTAAATCTGGTATTCTTAAAAAGTTTTGTGAACATTTAAAATCAATAATATCGTATTGTTATCAGAAAACAACATAGCAATGACACCTTAGATCGTATTCCACCAACCAAACAAGGATAGGTTCTCATACCACCACCACCAGAGACTAAATCATCGTAACAGCCACATAAATAATATGAATTCCTAAGTAGGCTGACCCATATTCGAAAAGGAAATAGTTGCATGTATTTAAACCTTGCGGCTTTTTTGTGCTCTGGCGTTTTAATCGTAGACTTAGAACTAAGTTCAAGAGTTTCGTGTCCCTGTTTATCGAAAAAAATATCTTGGTTACGGCCTAGACATCTACATTTGGTTGCATCCTATTGATTTTATGAGAACCGTAGTTTGCTTGTTCGGAACGATTTATTGGTTTCTCCGTTGACGCTTCGTTTTTAATCCATAACTTTTCGTGAGCTGCACCCTTGCATTTTGTTGCACATCTATGCCTTTATGAAAATCATGGTTTCATTTTATCAAACATTTCTAGTTTTCTCCCTTGATGCTTCATTTTCCATCCTCTCGTTTAAACCATATTATTTTCGTTGGATTTCTTTGTTTTCGAAAGTTCTATTGTATTAATGTTTTTGACATGCTATTTGGTTTTATGAAAATCGTAGTATGCTTGTCCGAACGATTTATTGGTTTCTCCATTGACGCTTTCGAACAAATTTTGTTCGAACATATGCTTACTTGTTTGTGAAAGGAAAATATATGATTGCATTTAAACCTTGTGGCTTTTTTGTATCAAACGTTTCTAGGTTTCTCCCTTGATGTTTCATTTTCCGTCCTTTCGTTGAATCTTACTTTTGTTTCTTGCGTAACGGTTTTTTTTTCAACATTAAGTTTCAACTTGGTACTTTAAGTTTGATTTCTTAAGTTACAAATTTTCTCTTTTTGGAACTTCTCTTTGGACTTTAAAGCTTTATTTTAGTTTGTGAAATTTTGTATGAACTTATGCTCACTAGTTTGTGAAAAGAAAATATTTGCTTGTATTTAATCCTTGCGGCTTTTTTGTGCTCCGACGTTTTAATAGTAGACTTATAACTAATTTAATTTCTATAGTTATGTTACCTGTTTATCGAAAAATATCTTGGTTGCAAGCTAGACGTCTACATTTGATTGCATCTTACTGATTTTATGCAAATCATAGTTTGCTTGTCCCTAACGATTTATTGGTTTCTTCGTTACGCTTCATTTCTCGTCCATGCATTTTGTTGCACATCCAAGCCTTTATGAAAATCATGGTTTGCGTGTATCAAACATTTCTAGTTTTCTCTCTTGAAATGTGTTGTGTTGAGTGTGTGTGCGCGTGTGATGATGATATTATGCCTTGCCAAGGAAGGCAGCTATGCTTATGATGGTACTATGATGTTCTTTATGATATAATTATAGAATTTGTTTTGTTAATTGAATCATCAACTCCTTTGAAAGGAATTGTGAACCAAAACTTGCTTTACGCTAAAATTTAACTACATATAGCCTTCCTTGAATATATTCCCTGCATGTAATATATTAGAATTGCTTTAGGCTTGGCAGTACATTATTTCTAATGATGTACTGACTCTTGTTATACTAGAGTATCCATTTTTGTAGGTTGTATGCTTAGTGTTTATTGAGTGATGCGGGTTTCAACCGCTTCTTCTAGGAATTAGATTCTAATTGGGGTCAACCCCCTAGTCGGTTTGCTTGTGGTTTGGGTAGGCAAGCTTCCGCGAATCTCTGATTATTTGGCTAGTCGGCCTATGTATAACTAAAGTAGTTGTAATTGAATTTTATTTGTCTTGTATTTTCTTTTGTGTATCATTGCTTAAGATGAAAGTGTGAAGCTAGTGCATATCCTAGGAACTAGTTCCACATGAGTAAGGGTTTAGGATATTTGGGATGTTGTAGAGCTTTAGCTATTTTCGTCAAGTCTCCTGAATGTGTAACACATCTGGTCGTTGCCTTCGTGTGGTTTGACGGGCACATCTCAGGCTGAAGTTGACTGGCAACCTAAAGTCCCAGCAATGTCTCCTATATCCTTTACTTGAGGCTTCGGATTTTACATTATGCCTGCTACTTGATTTGAATTGTTCACTTCAATTGGCAGATATAATGTAAAGTTCGGGTGTCCTCCACAGGCATGGTACCAGAGCTAATACCGACTATAGGAACCCCTTAAGTTGGTCGTTTAGAATGGTTTCTTAAAATTATTTTGAGGGTTTTGCTCTCGGCTACAAATTATTTTGTGAAAATCATATTCAACCTTATATATCATCCCTCTCTAGAGATTACTTTTCTCTATGTCTCTATTTTGATTTTGAAAACTCTTATCTTGCTCTATAGGACCGAGACCTTTTGAAAGCTTGTACTAAAGTGAAAATGAGCTTGAAAACACTTATTAATCATAAAAAATCAGTTCCAAAGTGTTTTGAAAAGTTTTGAAATCCATTTGCAATCTACACCTATGTACAAGTACGGATTTGCAAAATATCGGGTTAAAAATAGCCTCTAGTTATAGGATTTGAAAATGGATGGATAAAATTTAAATCTTGAAAGACATGATATGGTTTCCATCTCCTTATGTTATCTCTGCACCAAAAAAATGAATTTGGTAGATTTTGAACTCCTCTCTTCCGACATTTCAAATTTTACTGACATGGTCTAGAATGGGTAGTTTGTGAAGGATAAAATTGTTGTGCTTAAACCTGTAGATTGTTTGCTTAGATGGACCACCCAAAATTCACATAGCCTCTGTACCACCCTAACCTAATGTAAACAAAAGATGAGGAATTTAGGTAACTTAAAACATGAATGAAGTTTCTTTGTGTCGGTTGATCGTGTTTTGGAATTTCGAGTCAGTCTGTTAATTTTGCCTAGGCTAAACCGTAGACGATAGACCTGAGAATTTTTACAAGGAACATGTAGATCACCCCAATAGGCATCATGAATTTTGGTATGATTTTTGGACCTTTGTATCATAGGGTAAAAACTCAATTAGTGTGTATAACCGTGTTCTGAAATCTTTAGACAGCGGCGTTCATCTTTTTATGTAGTCCAAACCGTAAAAGATAATCATGCTATCTTTTAACAGTAGCTTGTAGACATACCCAGTAGACTCCACGAATTTTGGCTAAATTTTTTGAGTCTTTGCATCATGGTCTAAAAATTCATAAAACACTGCATAGTCCCAACCTAAAAACAGTAGGTAACCTGGTTGTCGAATTTGTGTAGCCCAATCTAGAGGGATAAAATCTTGGTTCCTTTAGGGTAGCTCAAAAGGTTACCCATCAATCTCTCTGATTTTCTTTTTAAAAATTTAACTTCAATCTCTCTGATTTTCTTTTTAAAAATTTAACTTTTCGTGAGCTGCACCCATGCATTTTGTTGCACATCTATGCCTTTATGAAAATCATGGTTTCATTGTATCAAACATTTCTAGTTTTCTCCCTTGATGCTTCATTTTCCATCCTTTCGTTTAAACCATATGCTTTTCGTTGGATTTCTTTATTTTCGAAAGTTCTATTTGATTAATGCTTTTGACGTGCTATTTGGACTTTAAATCATTTATTTTGAAATTATAATTGAGTTGTAGAGTTGGGTCTCCCTGTCTATTGAAAACAAATGACTTTGTTGTGAGCTGGACCGATGCATTTTATTGCAAACGTGATAAAAATAGCACGTATAGTGCAAGCTAGCTAATTCGGAAACCACACGGAAAATGTTGAATCATCTGAGATTTTGCTCGTCGATCGGGCACAACCTTGGTCCATAATTCGAAAACCACAAGGAAGATACTGAACAACTTTGAGACATATGAATGGATTGGTAAGGTCAATTTTGTCAGGCCAATTTTGAGAACATTCGGAAGACAGATGTTTCTTCAACAAATGTTATAAATAAGCTAATAGTCAAATAGACAATACATGTGCACTGCTGCGAATGGCGATCAATTGCCCTGTTCGAGCTTGATCAAATAAGTTGATGTGTTTCAGTGTTTGCATCATTGGAATGAAAATAAATGCTATTGCGGTGAAAAGGGAGACGCCGCCGGCAGTTTCCTGATGTTGCGCCAGTGCAGCACTTTGAGGAGGCGAGCAGTCCCACGACGGTCCTGATACCCTCGGCGGAGGAAAACGTTGGGTTGGGTCAATCAACAAGAGTTTTCTGCATGGGTGTTGAACCAACGAAGATGGCACTTGATCCGATGGTTGCAAGATGTTGATGACGTGGCTTCACGTAGAGGCTGCTTTAGAGAAGTTAATGCTTGTAGTGGATTACAACTATACAGTAAGAAGGGATTCGGAGACATGGAACACCGGGTTCCTAGTGAGGCAGGGCACCGTCAACCATAGAGCGGGACGAGAGGAGGGGAAGGCGGGGAGCAACGCCCCACCAGGCTGCCGGGGAGCACCAGCAGCGCTGTGGCGACGGCGGTGGGGACCTCCTCCTTGGTGAAGCGGAGAAGGCGGAGCCCAGCAGGGGAGCGGTAGTTCGGGAACCCGTCCAGATGGCATGTCGATCGTGAAGAGGTCGCGGAGGAAGCTAGAGGCCACGCGGAAGAGCTCGGGGTTAGAGAGGCCTGGGAGGACGGAGACCCCAGCGGCGGCGAGGTGAGTGAGGACAGCGGACGGTAAGGGAGCGACTGCGGGGTAGGAGGGAGACGTTGTGGCGGGTGACACGCGCAGAGTGGTGATAGCGGAGCCACGGGTGGTAAGGCGACGGAGGCCGGTGGCGTGGGAGGGCGAGTGTAGGAGGCCATGCGGCACCGGCGGGCGGTGGTCGACGTCTACCATATGGAGGGGAGAGGGGAAGAGAGAGGAGAGGAGGAAGAGAAGTGTTATTCACTAACATGTGGGTCCCACTCTGCCATGTTAGCTAAAAGCGGATCAATCGGGATCCTTGGCAGTATTATGTCCAGTTTTAGCACTGAAAGTTTACGATTTTAGATTTATAGCACCGAAAGTTACCTCGGTTACATTTTTTAGCACTTCGTCAAAAACTACCATTACACTTCCCAGTCACCCTCTCCATTTGTTTCTTCCTCCTCCGAACTCCTTGCTATTCTTCAGTTCAATATGCACACTGTACAGAAGGATGATTCTCTGTTTCTCACTCTTCCAAGTTCCAAGGTATGTGGAAAATCTAATTGTGATGTTGTTTTCTAATCTATTATATCGCCTCTCTCATAAGATATATAGGAGTATATAGAAGATAGAAACTTGGAGTACAGTACAAGTAAGAGCAAATTTATCTCTAGATTATCTCTAGGATTCTATCTCTAGGGCTCTATTTTATCTCTAAGATTCTATCTCTAGAATTGTATCATATCTTTATCTTTGTATTTGACTCTTATCTCTAACTAACGTATATATGTACTTCTAACAAGGTATGCGTCCGCCCACGCTGAAATCGGCCAGGCCGATGCTGTTCAGTGCTCACTAGTAGAGGCAAGCGGCTGACCACTAACGCCAGGGGCGATGATGCGAATGCAACCTGCATCGTCTCAACTGCTCACCAGGTTCTTCTTGGCGCCCCTGTTGGTGTCACTGCCATCAACCCATCGTGCTCGATCAATCTGCGCCGCCTCAACATCAGTGTGTGTGCAGGAACAAGAACTTAATTGCCGGTGGCCATGGTGACGTGTTAGCATGAGCATGGCAAGCCCAGACACGAGCATCGCCATGGCAGCCTATGGCGATCGAGCTCCGCTGCTCGAAAGCGCCGGCCTGGGCATTCTCGAGGGCGGCGGCCGCAGGCGAGTGTCGGCCTCGAGGGTGTTGGCATGGGCAAGATTGAGGGCTGCTGGGGCGGATGAGCTCTAGGACGGCGGCTGAAGTCTAGGATGAGCACTCGCGGTCATCGCTTGATCTAGAGCGCAAGATGGGAGAACGGAAAGGCTGGAGGAAGATGAAAGAATAGAAGGGCATTATCGGTATTTTGCATATGTTCTTTGACAAAAATAAAATAAAATAAGTATGAAACTTGACTGAATTCCTGACAGAGTGCTAAAAATTAAAACGAATGTAAATTTCAATGCTATTAAAGTGAACCGAGAACTTTCAATATAAAACCCAAGTCATAAATTTTCAATGCTATAGAATTATGTTTTGGTTTAGAGATGAATTTCAGACCAGGCCACGAATTGATGGAAGGGAACTAATTCCCCTCGGCCCACCGGCACCCGTTGTCAAGCGTTATCAAATCCATGCAGGCTCAAGTCGTGTAGTTATACAAAGTCACAAACCTGTATTATCGACGAAAATCTCGTTCCTTGTAGATTGAGATGCATGGCCTCTCTGTTTACTTTAAACATCATTCAAGCGGACAACAGGTGGATGTTAATTTGCCTAAAACCGACATTTTTCATCTTCACTAATAGCTGATCCATTTTGCTGTGCTACTTATTTACTGTTCTCTGCAATGACTGTTTGGAGATGCTGCTCCACAAAATTCAGTGGTGAATAGATGTGTTGTGTATTTATCATACATCTGTTCACTTTAAGCCAATATTCGAGCCTTTTGCCCTGTTACATCAAATTGCATTCTTCACTTAAATAAATAGGTATGAATAAGGTTACTCAAAAAAATGCTTTCGCAGCAACAAATCTGACAAAACTGCAAAAGTTCACCCTTAAGAGGGATATATATATATAGCATTGGTTCTGCACTTCTGCATGCTAAAGTACTCCACATGATACAGCAGGCTGGCTTTCCATCCATAAGGTTACAAATGGGCGGGATTGCCGTTTCTGTTTGAGATAAACCAAAGGAGTTGCAAGTTAGAGTAAAGCATTTATAGTCACATCATGCATACAGTTTCAGTACAAGATACAACACACAGCGAACTGGCAATAGATTGCTTTTTTGTAAATCTTAGCACTCCAATGCAGCTTGAGCTTGATTAGTTCCAGGTGTTGACAGACGGTCCTGTGACTGGTTGCTCATCTAGGGCACGGCGCAACTCCTCAAAGAAGTTCATCTGTACTACCAATGACCACAGAAAAGGAATCAGAGTACAGAAACTAAGACGTAGGAGAACAGTACGACAAAATCGCAGGTTCAATATACCTGATGAGGAAGTTTCATGTGACCATGACCCCATGATGATCCACTAGATCCAGAGTACATCACCGGCTTATCTGGCAAAACATCAACAGCATTTAATAGGTTACTTTGGTTTAGTGCTTCCCGTTGGTACAACTGACATGAAAATTCACTTGAGTGCACAGGGTACTTGATGGTGTTCATAATAACATATTAACATCACGAATTGCTATACAATACTATAATTGCTATCACCATAATTGTGCGGCGTCACTACTGTTGCCAACACTTTATATTCACCTCCATATTTCTATCATAACTTATGAAATGGTAATCTAAATTAAACATAGGTCTAGGATAGTATGCCAGGTCTTGTCGAAATTGATCCTAAAAGATCTAAAGATTCCTCTACCATGATTCATGACATAGTAAATCTCCCATCATGCGGCCTGAATTTGCTTAAGGACTCACCAGGGGAATCATATGACTGATCATTGTACAAGTTCATTGCTGCAGCCCAACCTACAGGGGAAAAGCAGCAAAGGTTTATTATCACATAAGAAGAATGGTTGTAAATAAAGTTGGTTCAAAATTAGTACAGCAACTGTAGGAATACATCTTTGTTATATATGCCTAGACCATCCTTGATTAAAAGTTGCCTAACTTCCGGTAAATTACCGGTGGCATATGCACAATTGCACATAAAGAGAACAGTTGATGGTATGATTAATGAACAAAAAAGATAGGATAAGCAGTAGGTACACAGTTTGAATATTCTTCCATGTTACTAACATGCAGAGAACCCCAAAATAAATCACAACAGGTGCTCCACGTATTTTTCTTTACAACTTATAGTATCTGAATATTGGATTATCAGCCTGTGTAAACTTATTAAAACAATGGGCGGTTCTGTAATATACTGCATGTGCTTTTACTACTTATTCCCTCCGTCCCAAAATATAAGCATTTTTGGACCACGACATAGTCTTCGAGATGCTACTTTGACCAACAATATCTATAAAAATAAAATGTTTTAAATAAAAAGAGTTGCATATAATAATAGTTTGATTAATGATAAATCTAGTAACATCAATTTCACATTATTGATTTTTTTTTATTTTTTTGCTATTAATAGTTAAAGTTAAAAATGGTTGACTTAGCACTATGCTAAAAATGCTTATATTTTGGGACAAAGGGAGTAGTATGTTATTACTGTAGACATAATGTATCACTACCACAATAACATGCAACAATTCCCAGAAAGTCAAAAAGATAAGAACTTATATCATAGAAATTCTACAAGCAGTTAAAAGGGCAGCTTGGTCTCTCTGAGAAACATACGGTCATTGAGAAGCTGGGCAGCCTCACTGGCACAACATCCCTCCAAGGGTATTAATCTTGTTTGACTGTAATCATTCTGAGGATTGCTGAAAAAAGTCTCATGAGGGATAATTGGTGGAAGGTTCTTTAATGAAGGAGCATGGCTCTTCTCTCCATCATTATTGTACAAATAACTAGCCTTCTCAGCCCTATCTGTTTGGTATAACAAAAGTGTTACAGTGTCAGCCAAAAAAAAATCACCTCATAAATTAAATTGTTATGCTTAAACATACAGATAAATCATTAAAAAAACACATGGATAAGGAAAAGATAGCCCATAAAAAAATTATTGGAAATATGAATAATCAAATAAAGACATGTCAAGGTTAGAAGATTCTGGACAGCTATTGGACATAATAAGTAAACTCTGAGTAAAAAACACATTTGACTTGTAAATGACTGATTGTGGGGATTATGATTGCAGGTAGCTTGCATTAGATGCATGAAGTTGCATGTTGTACAGAGTATTGGCATCATTAATACAATGGAGTAGAGGGGCTCATACAAGGATGTTTGCTTGCAAGGATTTCCTTATAGATATAGAGTAGTTATCAACATGGTCGGTGTAAGGCACATATTTTTCAGCCCATTTGTGGAAAAGAAACATGGCAGTTTCACTGCATAGAAATCTACTAGAGGAATAATGAATTAAGTTTGATACCATAACAACCAACAACTGGATAAGACCTTATCAACTAATTTGGAGACCTTATATAGCAGTCAAGCCAAAAAAGTAATAAAGGAAAATATAATAAATCCCCAAAACATCATGAAATCCAACTGATTCAATTGGTAAATGTGATTTACCTCCAGACTTGCGTCGATTGTTAGCACGGTTCCTGAAGCATATTCAGTAAAGATAGCCATCAGAAAGCATATCTATGCATGATATGTAGCAAGATTATTAAAACTAAATAATAACTAACATTAGACTGCAGACAACAGAATATTTCAAGAAATAACTGATGGTTTCAAACAAAATAAATATTTAGCTCATAAATACAAAGATGGAACAAAGAAGCCATATCAAGTTATCAACTAATCAAATCAACAAGGTGATAGACTGATTGAACAATATGTCTTAAGCAAATCTACTTCTTCATTGTGAACTCCACTTATAATTGTGAAATTGTGATTACGCGATCACCTATCAAAGGGCAATTTTCAATATCTGGCAGTACAGTAACTAAAGTATGATAGTCTTTATGCTAGTCATTATATGCCCTGTGTTGAAGTCATGCGTTAAACTTATACAAGCTGACCGACTGGCAGAGTTTTGCTAGGCAAGGTTAGCTTAATCCGCTAACCCAAATTCGAAACATGGGTCATCCTTCACTTGCTAAAACAGGTAGTTAGGTCAGCATTAAACATGCCCTGAAATAAGCCATTAGCCATGTAGCTTGAACAAAGATTTTTCTAAAATAAATATGCTTTTAAGGATAAAAGTTAGTTGCTAAGGTTGTTCATTCTCAAAAAGGCTAAAAAGAGAGACCAGCGAGCCAATAAACCACCACAAAACTTAAAAACGGCAGCTTGCAAGCGACAAAAAGATATATCATATATGTACTAAAACCCACACGTTCTCACAAAAAGCCAACGTCCAATAGAACACCAAATAAAAGAAAACGATATTCGAATTACACTGGACACAGATTTGTACGTGGCACCACAGATCAAGCCCATCAAAGCAGCTCAAAAAATCTAATATACCGCCCAAATCTAAGCAAAACGGCAACACACCAAGCTTCCAATGATCCCGACCACATCAGCATAGAAATGCCCCCAAGCCTCGAAGCATGATACCCAGTAAAAAAAACGCTCAGAAAAGACCCAAATCCAAATATCCAATCGAACAAGCTCCTCGACAAAAGCCTCCCAAATCAGCAAGAAACGCCCCCCAACCAAATCAGCTCACCCACAAAAGATTCAAGCAAAGCAACCCGCCCCTCCTCCTAACTCGCTCTCCCAATGCGATTCTTCACTACGGCCTCCCCAGATTCCAACCAAGAAACGCCACACCTCTCATCACCTACGAGACCCCCCAGCTCACGTAAACGCTCAGGATTGAAGAAGGAACAAAACGAGGCGGACCTGTGCACGGGAGGGGTGTATCTCTTGATGCCGTCCGGGTTGCCGTCCGCCATCGCAGCTCAGCGCGGGGGAGGGAGGAAGGATGGGGGCCTCCTCCTCCTCCTCCTACCCCCTCTTCCTTCCTTTCTCCTCCCGACGAGAGAGATGCAGAGAAGAGAAGAGAGAGAAGGAGAGAGAGGAAGGAGGAAGAAGGGAGGAGGAAATGGGTGGGTGTGGCTGCTACGTGGGCCCATCTTGTCAGTGTGTAAAGTGGCAGTGCTTTGCGCACTGAACGCGGTAATGTCTCTCGGTGTGGAAACTACCGTCCCTGACAGGTGGGCTCGAGGGAACACGCCGTCGAGTGGACCCCACATGTCAGTGGAAGTTACTAGATGTTGTAGAGGAAGGATAGGTTTTTTTCCCGTAAAGGCAGGCCGTAAGGGCCCAACATTGCACGAGCCCACAAGAGAATATGGGCCAGGCCGGATTTGCTCATCTCATCCCCAATCCAAATGTAAACAGGTCCATCGTATCGATGTGCCCAAATTCATCTTGGTTTTGGTACATATAGGCTTAATTTCAAATATTTTAGATTATCGCCCAGATTTTGTAGAATTAAAAAAATGAACTAGATTCTTACAAACTGGTTTCTCAGGATCTTAATCTTAAGCTTCTCAAACATGGCAGAGTTACAAACCTCATTCAAATGATAAATCATCTTCACCAAATACATCCATCTTGTTTTTTTTAAATAAAATATTCATCAATCTACACAAGTCTGCAAAACCAATTTCAATATCGACGAATCAACACTGAAATCGAAATATACATATCACGTATGGACAATTACAGATAAGCTCATGTTCTACTTCTACAGATTACTCGATCTATTCCTATGTTCTACGGATCCTCGAGGTGTAATTTTGAAGGGGCACGAAGCGAGAAACTAGTAGTAATCAATCACAAATTCTCCCAAAGGAAAAAAAAAGGTGTTTAGAAATTTCAGTGAAGTAGTAACAAACAACAAAGAGAGAAATCATGAGTTTATTGAGTATGCATGAGACCTGAAAATACTTGTTTGATCGCCAATTTACATATGCAAGAGCAAGTAGGGATCAATGGCTACTACATTAATCATGAATCATATATAGCATTGATCAAACAAGAAAGCCACCATTAATCACTGGTTCCATTCCAATATCATAGTGATGATCGTTGGCAGCAGCACTGTGCCGAACCATCTGGTTTACTCTTGCAATAGCACGGAGCATTGTCAGGGTAACCAAGGTATCTGCATCTAAGCTTGCACACGTCACCCCGGCAGAACATGACGTCGTAGCACGTCCCTTCATCGGCTTCATGTTTCACGATGAAATGATCCAAAGCCAAATTTTGATTATTTAACACATACGGAAACAAATATTAATACAATGAAAGTTAGTGTAGTGACATGAAAGTTAAAAGTCTTAGAGAGCATATATCCCTAGTACCTGCATAGGGTGGAAGACATGACCATAACAGCCAAGAAAACAGCAGTCAATGGGTTCCCCATCCTTCTCATGGCCATATTAGATGATCTATAACACAATCTGCTTTATATGTTAGAACTTTGCAAGAGTTTATATAAAGGCACAATAGACCTTAGGCATTCAATGTATTTATGTTTTTCCCTGCATTGATGTTGATATATATTGCAGTTGCATTAATGGTGTTAGATAGCACAAAGTATATGGTTTTGGAGGATTCCTAGATGGTTAGATTTATTGTACATATCCCTATTTGCATTTATTGTAGATTGCAAGATTTGAGAATTTATTGATTAATATATTGTTGTACACATTCATGGCATCTAATAGTATTAGACTATTACATTCAATCCTGAACATCATAATTTTTTTTCAATATTGACCAAGCAAGAAGGCCACCAATTGATCGCTTCTAATGTCATTTTGATATCACCGAAAAAGTATCGTTCACAACATTGTGATGAACCATTTGGTTTAGTCCTGTAGTAGTACGAAGAGCGAGGGGAACCACAGAATATGCATGTAAGCTTATACATATTCCCTTAGTAGAACTCAACTTTGTAGCATGTAATTTCATCAAATTCGCAAAATGATCCAAAACTGAAATAGATTATTGAACACATATCAAACAAAGGGTTCATAAACAAAAAGTTAAAATTGCAGTTTAGTAAAAGTTAACATCTTAGAGAGCAGATGGCAAGGTGGAAGACATGAAAACAACAGCCTATGAGAAACCCATCCTTCTATCAGGGTCATAGCTAGCTAGGTGGCACCATGGTCCACGGACCACCTAAAAATTTGAAATTATAGTATATGTGCTAGTTAATATAGTAATAATTGTATAGTGGACCACCCTTTTAATTGACATATTACATATAGATGGACCACTTTTACTTTAAATCCTAGCTACGTCACTGCCTTCTATTCATGGTGGACAATTGGACATGTTAGAAGAATATTACTTCGATCTGGACTCTACTGTATATGTTAGACCTTTGCAAGAGTTTATATAGAGAGAGGCACAGTAGGATCTTAGACACTCGTTGCATTTATGATTTTTCATGCATTAATGTTGACGTGTATTTTCAATTGTATTTATGGGTGTTAGATGGAGTATATCTGATTGGTGGATCCAATAGATCTACCATACAAATCTCCTGGATTTCAACACTTGAGAATTCATTGATAGTCATGTTTCGCACATTCATATATTAGAATGTACATATTTTGTTACACTTTCAACATAGTAAAGGTAAATAGGTAATGCAACACAACTTCTACACTTACAATTAGTTCAATGTTTTTTCTTTCCTTTTCTTTTTTTCATTTATGCAAGAACACCTTCTGAAAGCTTCTACCATAAAAATACGAGATTTGCTCCGGTCCAACAAAAAGTACCTCGAGGTACCAGTATCTCACGGTACTAAATTGTTTCCGATCGTTGGATCTAGCTAGACAGGATGAACATTGTTAGATTGAACGATCGAAAACTATTTAGTACCGTAAGATACTGGTACCTCGAGATACTTTTTGTTGGACCAGAGCAAATCTCTAAAAATACATGCTCCGATGCTTACTTCTAACTAAGTTCCCTCAACTATAACTTTTCCAATAAAAACACATTCATGGTGTTAAGAAAACGTAGGTAAGTTACATTCCAAATGAGACCTATATTTGTTTAAGCACATGAGGTTTTCTGCCTATTTCCAGATTCAATATAGGTTAACACTCCCCTACTTTACTAACGGAAGCAGATCCTCTAACGTAGATTCATCTACATTAGAGGGACGTACTTCGCTTCATCTGCGTCCATTCCGAATCCGACAGCGACGGCGCGATTTCCTTTTTCGTCGTCCTTCGGCCTGGTAGTTGTCCAGCGTTCGGCCCAGTTGTCAGTTGCGGAGGCCGAAGGGGAAAAACAGAGCAACGAAAAGCAGAGCAGGGAAAATCCCCAATCTCGGTCCTTCACGCCAGCGACCGCCTCCTGTGCCGACCACCTCTCGCCGCCGCTCGTCGCCTCCTATCCACCGGCGCTGGCGCGAGTGGAGTAGGTACCCTCAACCGCTCTCGCCTACCCTCAGCCCTGCGTCCTCCCCGTGCGGGAACTCTGTTGCCCCTCCATGGATGTCGAGGTCTGCCGTCTCCATCGACGACGTCGGCCTCAACGCCTCTTGGTTCGAGGCCACCACCATGGGCCACTGCCGCGCCACCGTGGGAGGGAGGGTTGCTGCTGCCAAGCCCACACCACCGCAGGAGGAAGGGCGGCCACCACCACCATGGGCATCTGTAGGAGTGCGATGGCAACACAAGCCGCTGTAGCAGCTTGAGAAGCCAAGAGTGAGATTGAGAAATGATATGAATTGATGTTGTAAATTGATTTGAATTCACAATGTGGCTCAAAACTGATTGAGAAATTATATGAATTGATATTGGATGCGTTTGTCAATTTGGTATGGCAAAAGAGATTGATTCAGTATAGCAGAAGAATCAAGAATGTCACTTGTGTTGCTGTTGCTGCATTGAACATATGTGATGGCTGAGTTTTTATACAGATACAGATTTGGTTCCAGAATGTTTGCTTGCAAAATGGCAAAAGAAGGCTAAACCTGACTGTTGTGCTGTCAATTTGTGAGCAGATCTGAACATGCTTATAAACTAACTTCTCCAGGACAGACTTTTTTGCTTGCTTGCAAAATGCCAAAAAAAGAAGAGCACAACTGAACATGCATACAAACTAACTTGTCCAGGATAGACTTGTTTTCTTGCTTGCAAAATGACTAAAAAACATAAGTACTTCACCAGGACACAAGCTCTTCAGTAAAACCATCACTTGTGATTGGTCCCTGTAAAATAGACAAAAATAATTAAGATTTTTCTAAACATTATCTCCTCTAGATTTGTAAACTAACTTACTGTCAACAGTGAGTGAAGCTATCAATGGCCTCATAATCTTCAGGCTCCTTCCATTTATCCATAGGAGCACTATCATCTGCAAGTTGTTCTTCTGCATCACCTACCTCTTCCCTAACCTCTTGTATCTTGCAAACAAAGCAAATTCGAGGGTTTAGAGAAATAATGGACAGAATGATAACACTGGAAACATAATTGTTCTTCAGCAACATACCATTGATTTTTTTGTTTTGTTTTTTCATTTTTTTCCTCTCTTTTTCCTAGTCTTCTGGTCTTTATCGAGCCAACCTCTTGTTCGTTTTGAACTTCTTGTTTTGACCTCCTTTTTCTTTAGACGTGCATTACTCAACAAGTCATTTGGTGGACTAACATCTGTCTGAACTGTACATGGATCCTCAGAAATGCTTGTACATGCACTGATTGTGTCTTCAATTTGCTTACCAAGGATGTCAAGTGCATTGTCTACTAACATGGTGCACTCTGGAAGTTGGCTGCTCGATTTGCTAAATTGAGAAATTTGTGGGACATAAACCTATAGCGAAGCATAGCATCCATGTTTGGATTTTCGATTATATTTCTCCCCAAATTGTCTTGTATAGTTCCACTCCTTGCTTCTCGTGTCCATCGCTTCAGCACGTAGTGTGGTGGTAATGACTTGATATTCATCAAATCAAGAACTTTCAGAGAATGGGCACACAATATCCCAATTCTATCGAATCGTCTGCAGCTGCATTGAACTGTTTGCTTCAAAGCATCTCCGATAACTTTGTACTCCTCCTCATAGGTGAAATCTCCTATAGATATTCATTGTTACCATCCAATTCCTTGCTGCAAGCTGCCAAGGATTTTTCATATTCACCTTGAAAAGCTTCAAATATAATAGGTGTATACAACTTGCTAGCTTGCACCAACATAGGTGGTGGCCTCCACATATAGATTTTATGCAACTTTTTCCTTGATTCAAATTTTGAATTTAGTTCAGTATTTCTTTTTCCTTGCACCACCCTTTCAAAATGCTTAAAGAACCGAATGATATCAAAATTAGATTTAAAATGGTCTTTCAAGTCATTATTTAGACTTTCACTCAATTGTGTACTTCTCATTCCTAATGTGAAGACATCTTTCATATAGCATTCGGACCATTTTTCTTTCAACTTGTATATACTATCCAACCAGGTTTGCTTGCTCACTTTTGCCCTCATGATGTCAAATTTTTGTTCAAATGCTGCCATGTCTTCGTACTCATACATGCATGCACTAAAATCTGACAGAACACTTGTGTCTTCATTTCTCTCCTCATTCTTCACTCCACCTAAATGTTTGATTGCATTTTGCATAATGTGGAAGGTGCATCATCCATGCCACGCTTCTGAAAACACTTCTGCAACTGCCTTTCCCATTGCCAAATCTTGGTCGGTATAGATTGTTTTAGGCTGTTGTCCATTATGAGCTTTTAGAAAGGTCTCAAACAACCATTTGAAGGACTCAAAAGTTTCATCATACATGAGAGCAGCACCAAAAATTACAGTTTCTCTAAAGTGATTGAACCCCACAAAGACACCAAAAGGCCTACTCTCATTGTTTGTTCCAAAAGTAGTATCAAAACTAACAACATCACCAAAACGTGCATAGTCTGCGATCATTTTAGCGTCAGCCCAAAATATGTTCGCTATTTGTTCTTCACAATCCATTTGCAATGCATATTGGAATGATGGGTTATCGGCAATTTTGTCTTGAAAATACTTAAGCATTCTACATGCTTGGCCATATGCCATCTCCCATTGTCGCTTGGTCCGTAGATAGTTCCTGTGATCTCGGAGGGTGTAGCTAAGGTTGAGTGATCCACCAACTTGGCGACTAGCCAACTCATGTGCCGCTTTCGGTCTTATTCCTGCATCATCTGCTGTTTCAATTTGAAAAGCTTGCAAATCTGAATTTTTTCTTTGTGACACCATTAAATGTAAGGTTTCCGGCAAGTGTAGTGCATGGTTGTGTTCCAATATCATATCAGACACTATATAATTTCCCTTCTTTCTATTCATTTTGAGATTCATGTGGACTTGACAATCGGATCTAGTTTCAGCTCGAGGACACTTGGTTAAATGATCCCTTTTGTCTTGCAATCGATGACCTTCGTTTGCACAAACAAATCTACATGATGTAACACTGCCATCCGACTTGCTTCTGTTTGTATACCTTTTTCTAACCTCAAAACCTTTCTGCCCACTGTAGCTAAGCCAAAATGCCCAAGCCTCATCTGAATTTGTAAATTCCATGCCAACCCGAGGTACCAAACCAGGCATCAAGTTATCTCTGTATTAAAAAAAAACTAATGAGTATGAAACTAGTGCATAGATATGCTGACCAAAAATCGCCAAAACCATGCTGTAAACATTGATTACATATTAGCACACATTATATGTTGTCCATGGCCTTGTATAATTGTATTACACACCTATGTGCTTCCATCGCATGACTGTTTGACATTGTTTGATGGCAGGCCTCGGCAAGATTTTCAACTAGCTGCTTCTTCCATGAGAAAAAGGGAAACTTGATCGATTTCAAAGCAACCTAATGGTGGAAGTTTGATTCAGTGAGCCATTCATGAGAAGTAGAGGCCTAGAGGGCATAAGAGAGGGTTTAGACTTACAAGATTGAAGTACAGAAAGCTCCTGTCCGGCGATCACCTCCTCCACTCACGCCAAAACTTAACAAAACCGTTCCATCCGAGTATGGCGATCGCTGCTCGTCGGCCACTCGCGCCAAAACACGTGAGCGTGTTCCTTCTCGCTCGCTTTGCCGCCAATCCCTTCCACTGACGCGCCTTTTTACCTCCCTCCGCATGGTCTGCAAATGGGCCGAAGGGAGCAGCTGGGCAACGCTATTGGGCCGAACAATAGAGAACCGAGCAGCTGGACGTACCAACAGAAAGGAAATCGCGCCGTCGCCGTCGGATTCGGAATAGACGCGGATGAAGCGAAGTACGCCCCTCTAACGTAGATGAATCTACGTGTTAGTAAAGGATCTGCTTCCTTTACTAACTGGAAATAGGCAGCCCTTCTGGCTATATGTATTCTTGTAAGAAATAATTCAATATAATGTACTACAGATTTTGCAATATGCATGCTACATTGCTACCTTCAATTCCTGGTCGATCATTTGAGTACAAATCATTGAGTAATTAGTCATCTTATTTTCACCGGCAATGCTATAGGCCTATAGCAACCGATGCTCCAAACCCCTTGTTTTCAAATTGCACCAAGGAACGACAAAAGTGTGCCGGGCATACTGAATTTAATTTATGGAATTTTGATGCGTCTCTCTGAATATCCTGTTTGCAACTTCAAACAAAACAAATTATAAATCTGTTCGAACATAAATACTACAAATTGTTCGAGGTTACTATTCTACGGAGTATCATATTATCAGAAACAAACTGCGAGGATCGTCGCGATGCTATAGCATTTAACCGTGCGGTTCGAGCTGATTTCTCACCGGAAATTAACACAAAAAAAAACAGGAAAAATACATGCTAGTTTGCTTTAACTGAAAGTCTGAAACAGAAGGTGAATTGTGCACGGGCTTAATCAGCACACGCGCGCAACAATATTGGCTTTCTTTCTTCCCCGAGAGAATGCTAGCGAGGGCTGATGAGGAGAAGATTTATTCAGACGACTTGACGATGAAGTTCTGGCGCCTGACGGGGTTCATCACCACCGGCGGCCCGGCCGTCCGCGGCCACGCCTGGAACTTCTTGTCCGTCTCCTTCCCCCATTCGTCAGTCGCCATGGTCCGAGTCGTCGTGCCTAGTTTTGCCAAGAAACACATGTGCAAGCAAGCAGTGGTTAGATGCTGATGAACTGCAAGCTACTTTGTTTAGATAATGGAATAGAATATCGGCCTTTGCTTAACGAGCTACAATCAATTATTACACCAATTCACTCAATCACGAGTACGCCTCAACAAGTCATAAAACACAAATAAACTGAAGTAAATACAAACTAATAAACGCCAACACAAGAGAAAGAGCACATAAGCTGCAAGCTACTTAAGCTAGCTAGGCAGCTTAGCTAAGGAGATCTCGGTGGTCAGAGAAGATAATTAAGCTAGCTCACCTCCAAGAAGCTTTCCTTCCGCGATGTAGATCTCGCAGACATAGGCGAATGCGAAGGATGCAGCCACTGATCCGATGATGTACTTGGTCGCCATGCTGTGTGATCACCAGCAGCTACCTAGCCCTGCAAAAGAAATAAAATAGTGATCGAATGTTAAAGATTCGTTTTTGTTTTTCCTGCTCCAGTTCAGTTTTGCGACAGAAAAAAAGAAACTGATAAATCACTGGTACATATTGCAGAAAAAAGAGTATGCGTGAACTAGGAGAAATCTAAAGCATTGTATGTACAAGAACTGGAACGGCAAGCATAGGAAGTGAACAGTCACCTTGAGCAAACAGTGTTCGTTCCTGAGATGTCTTTGGAACTATGGAAGCAGTAGAGAGCAAAATGTTTGACCTTAATTGCGTGTATGTAAGGAGCTAGATATGTGGCGGTTTGGCATCTTAATACTGCCTAGCTAGCAAAGCCAACTTGCCTGTATCATAGTCCTTTGAAAATTGAAATTTGTGACTTGTGAGGCAGGTAGCCAGTGCCATAGACTAATGAAACAGTATGTGGTTAAATGATAGAGAAACTTATAGCTTGGAATGCTTCACAAATTGTTGGTCGTCGTCGCCGCTCTGCTTTTGAGCAGTGACAGCCTAGCAGCCATGGCAAACCAGGGCAAAACAGGGGGCGCCGCTGTATTCTGGTCACTGGACATTAAAAAATATTCAGCACCGCCTATTGACGTTAACGAACTCCTACTGCGTTATATATTGTCATTTTGCGTATTGCTCTCGTATTCTTATCCCCATAGCAAATCTTGTCTTGGAGAAAATCATGTGCTTAGACTTTGTGATGGTAGTATACTAAATTCCTGCTTTAACCACGATCCACCCTCCGAGGCGTATGCCGAGCACGAGCAGTGACCTTGACGTAGATTGAAGGAAAAGAAATGCTCACATATCGCCCTTTTTAATGCAAGCAGCATGTAATCAATTAATGATCAGCTCATAACTACATATAGCGAATCACTTTGCTAGCCTTGCCAAGTACTCCCTCCATCTTAAAAAAAAACTCAACCACAGTATAGACCCTCCTAAAATAATGAATCTGGACAAATCACATCCACTCCTAAAATAACGAATCTAGACAAATCACATTCACTTCTAAAAGTAACGAATCTGGACAAATCACATTTACTCTTAGATTGAGTTTTTTTGAATGGAGGGAGCAGACAAAAGCAGCAGCACGACGGACGGGCTGACGAGCAGAGCTCGGTTGACAGGGTTCTCTGCAGCAGCTATCATGACACCCGTTATTTGCTCGTGACTTGAATAGTTATAAAAATATAAAAAATAATTGGTAACATCGGTAATGAATAATACTTGTACGACAAAAAAAATTCTGTTATTTTGTTTCTTCATGTGTAGATCGAATTTAGACTTTTATGTTTGTATAGTGTCTTATATTATCATAAGCTATCTTATCAAAATTTATAAATTTTTATATAACTGTTTATTTATAAATTGCATGCAGAGCCTGTTTGGTAGAGCTCCAATTTTTAAATTTAGCTACAGCAGTTGAGTCTGGAATAGAGTTATGGAGCGAGTAGAGTTATGGAGCTGCCTAAACCCAGCTCCACCTCTCTAGTTCATTTTGTGAGAGAGCTCTACCCAGCTCCGCTTCCATATTAGATAGAGCTGAAACTGTTTAGTTGAGCTTCAGCTCCAGGAGAGATGGAGCTAGAGCTGGAGCTGTACCAAACAGGACCATCTAGGTACTGACCCGTGTAGAAAATACTTCCCGGAGCTTTGGTTCTTCTGTTCCACTCCACCCATCGGCACAGGCGGGCGTCTGGACTCTGGGCCTCTGGCGTGCGGCGCCCGCGCGTGGTCTGGTTGCGCAGCGCGCTGCGCCGGGTGGAATCCGTTGCGGCGGCGTACACCGTCACGGCGTCACACACTCACACCAGCGCCGCGCGCCGCGGGGGACGTCAGGGACTCGCGCGGGCCATGCAGGTTGGGCTGGCTCTCGGCCTCTCGCCTGTATCTCACGGGGTAGCAGCCCATTGCGTCGGTAGACCTACGACTTCCCCCGTGGGCCGGTCACGTGGAGTCGTACGTGGCCCTCGTCGACAGCGCCGCAGGCCTCTCTCACCACAAGTCCACGATGCTGCCCCGAGGATGGTTGTACACATGGTAGAACAGTCCGAGAGGGGAATAATTTTGCCTACAAATTATCCACAACTTTGCGAGCGTTTCATCCGTTCCGAACAGTCCCCTTCCTCTGCTGCCCCATCATCGCTCATATCTGGATTTTTTTTTAAAGGAGTATATCTGGATATATATAATACCCCTCCGTACTCGTAAAGAAAATTGTTTAGAACAATGTTTAAGTCAGACCTTAGAAATATAAATCATAAATAACTCTCAAATTATTAAGTTTGAAAATATAAAAATTATATAAATAGATTTGTCTTGAAAAATATTTTCATAAAAGTATACATATAATACTTTCAATAAATATTTTTTTATAGAAACAAAAAGTAAAAGTTGTGTTTTAGAGACCATGTCACTGTCCAAAACGACTTCCTTTATGAGTACAGAGGGAGTATTCTTTTTTTTTCATGACTGGACAACCGCAAAATCCACGCGTTCGTCCGCTGGTACAACTCCTCCCTGTCACGGCTAATTTACCAAGACCGTTAATCCAAATCTACGCTCATCATCTCCACCTAGCAGAGGCAGTACAGTCAGCCATTGGCACAGCGTCAGCGTCACTACAGAGTGTGCACGTACATACATGTTGCTGACTGTCTCCTGCTTAATTACTTGATGCTTCCATGTCGTCGTGCTTCCGCGGGGGACGGTTTATTCCTCGCGAATATGCCTCTAATTCGCTGGCATCAACGTACCATCATCCCTTCCGTGCACGCACCTACCCGATCCAAAATATATCCTTCGCTTCAATACAGCACTAGCAGCTTCATCTCATTCGCCCCATCTTCCAGTCTTCCAGGCGTCCAGCTCCAGTTTCTTCTCATTGACAATATATCCAGATTATGCTCTGGGCTTGCTAATTGCTACTAGTAGAATACTAGGGGTGGTCGTGGTGTGCAGGTGAGATTATTGCTATCCATGAACCTGTTTTGTTGCTGGTCATCTAGCTACCCGTGCATGCCTGGAGATTGGAGAATAATTGTGACGATGCAGCAGTCGGCTTATTGGCTCTTGGGCACGCGTGGTTAGATGACCATCAGCAAACAAGTTCGTGAGACGCATGCATGGTTTCGTCGATTCTCTGGTTCATTTGAGGTGAGGCTGCAATAGGAGTTCCTTTTTGTCATGTATGCTTCTTCGATCTCTGCTCCCGTTGACCTCGATCTCGTTATCAGATTCGTGTTTTTCTTTTTCCCTCTCCGCCTTATGAAGAAGCAAAGGCGGTCGCGTTCTCTTTGCGTGGCTCTGTCGTTAACTAGCTACGTCTTGCTGGTTAGGAGTAGTTCTGAATTTGCATTGCAGACTTGCAGTGTGTGTCTCTGAAGACGACGCTGCAAATCGCCATCTCCGTGTGCTTAATTACGATAGGTTTGCAAGGAACAGCGGCTGTTGATGTTGCTGATCGTCAGCAATTCCGTGTTTATGCGTGTCTGATTGCAGGAAAAATGAGTACTAGTAGTACCTGGTATGACGATCAGTTCCAGGTCATCAGTAGAAATGGCGATCTTCCACACAAGATTTTTGTAGAGCAAGAGTACGTTCGATGCCCTGGATATGTTTTAGTACATGGTAAATCTTTCCCTCGGCCAATAATAACGCTGTGGTATCACAAGTTCACAACACCGGAGACTGATCGAGACAAAGCAAGGAGCACCGCGGCACATTGTGTTCATTTTTTGTTTCATCGACAATACATTTTCACCCTGTAAAGGATTATGTGAACGGAGCTTCCAATGTAAATTGATACATGTGTGGTCAATACCATAAACCTCTCATAATTTACACGTTTTGGCCAAGAGCAGGCTCGTACATCGGCCAATTCAAGGTGTTCTTTTGTCCAAGATTACTTACGAACAAAACGGAGTAAAAAATATATGTCCCAAAGGTATCCTTTTTGTTTAGTTTTTGAAAGTTTTTGTTTTTACAACTACTTAGAAGACGCATATACGCGCGCGCACCACTACACCATGTACCTTACTTAGATATCCTTGAATGCACCACTTTAACACATACAAAGATCAACAACACATCCATAGCCTAAAATTGGCTGTGTACATCCGATCGGACGTAGAGGCCACGTTTGTCCCATTTTCTAAAAAGATAGCCTCACTAAAAACCTACTCCCTCCGTTTCACGTTATAAGATGTCAAATTGTTTTAAATTTGACCAAGTTTATAGAAAAAATAGTAATATTTTGGACCAAAAATAAATTTATTATAAAAATATATTTAATTATTAATTTAATAAAAACTAATTTGATAATATAAATATTATTATATTTGTCTATAAATTTAGTTAAATTTGAAGCAGTTTGACTTTGACCAAAGTCAAAACATCTTATAACCTGAAACAAATGAGTATCAAAAGCACAACCCTATATGCACACTTCATCTGTTCTAAAATATAAGAACTTAGAATCGGATGGAATATTTTCTAGCACTACGAATCTGACGGAGAGAGTAACATTTATGTTTCCTATGATTTAAACTCTAATAGGTGGAGTCATGCATACTACACCTTAACCAAAATCACCGTCAATGCTTCTCCTTGGTTTTAAAAATCGAGGGTGAAAAATAACCGATATTGTAGTTCTGGATGAAAAAAGTTTCAAGCAAAGCTAGAATTATTGAAAGATGAGCTTTAAAAAAAGTAACACGTGTTTTTAATTGTTTGAACTTCCATGCTTTATGGCAAATTAAAATGCTTTTTTTAAAAGAAAATATCCAAAAGGTAGAAGTTTGATTTCTATCCATAAGAAAAATTTAAAAAGTTTCGAGAAAAGGTCAATGTTGCTAACTAGTAAAAATACAAATTTAGAACGGGATGTGATCCATTCTATTCAGATTTATTATATTATGATGTATCCTAAGTTTTATACAGGACGATGGGAGTACAATCTCAGGACGATGGGAGTACAATCTCAGGGTGTGTGTTCGACTGCTGCAATGCACCCACACAGCTGCTTGCAATGACACAAATTACTGTACAACATGGCTGTATCGTAGTTGAAATAGGACAGCCGAACACATCCTCAAGTGATTTTGCCTAGACACAAGAGTCCACGTGGTTGGTCTTTGCACAACCAAAGAGTTGACAAATCATACGACCAAACAAGGGATCACTGTTTAAACTTCACACTGTTAGAAGTTGGAACCACCCAAATTCTACTTTCAAGTTCAAAATATTGGCTAAAAAAGCCATCAGCCTTTCCTGCATGTTGTAATGAGTGGGTCCCCACTGAACTTAACAGACTGACAGTCACATTTACTGTTCAGTCGAGTAATAATACAACTGCAGTAGTAGAACACTGTACATACAGACACAGAAATACATAACAGAATAACCCAGTAGTCCAGGGTTGTAAACGGAAAAAACCCCGAGCCAGGGATTCCAGAGCCTCCCGCACCCCACCCCCAAAAAAATTCCCACTTCCCTCTTCCTCCATTCGATTCTTCCCACCACACCACTCCCTCCGCCCCTCCGCGTCGCTTCCTCCGCCGCCACCCCCATGGCCACCACCACCACCACCACCTCCTCCTCCTCCAATTCCCAAAACCCTAACCCCTTCAACCTCCCGCCATGGCTCCGCAGCCTCCGCTGCCCCTTCACCTTCCTCTGCCCGCCCCCACCGCCCCCGCCGCCCCCTCCTCCTCCGCCGCCGCCGCCTCCCCCGCTGGAGGTGGTGTCGCCGTCCCCGCGGTGGAGGCGGCCGGGGCTGAGGGTGACCACGGAGTACGACAGCGAGGAGGCCATGTTCGCGCACAAGGTGTCGTGCAAGGTCGCCGGCGGGCTCGCCAAGCTGCGGCTGTCGTTCCAGAGCGACCCGTCGGGGCAGGGGTTGGGGGAGGAGGCCGACCCGCGGCGGCAGCTATTCGTCGCGCCCGTGGTCGGGCTCATCGCCAAGAATTTCTCCGTGCTGTACGACGTCGAGGCCCGCAACGCGCTGCTCAGCGGGCAGGGCTCCCTCCCCGGCGGCGCCATCCAGCTCCGCGGCTCACACGATGTCAAGGTAAATGGCACACTTCTTCTTTTTCTGGCTTGAATCGTTAGTCACCCGCATTTACCCATCAAGTGTTGTTCAGCTGTTCCGTTGCTTATGATATAGTATGTGTGCATTTTGTTAATTTACTAATCGCGAGAAAGGGGTTCTCAATTTTTCATTTAGACAGTTTCTCGGTAAAATTGATCAGCTTTTCACATGTAGCTGTGGTACTGGAACCTAAATACTTCTTTCTTTCTAATGGGACTTTTTGTTGACTTTCAGGAGCGACAAGGAGAAGTCTCAGTGATCACTAGGCTGGGTGATCCGTCTTATAAACTTGAGCTATCATCCTTGGTGCCTTACAATGGTCTGGTGAGTACCAAGTTTCATGGATTTGATCTTTTTGGTTTGTTTGTTTGATAAAAGTTCTGTCAAGGTTCAGTGGTCATAATCGTATCAGTTTTGCAGTCGGTGCTATACCTTACAAATATATATATATATATATATATATATAATTTTATATCGTGATGATAATGCACTTTAGCCATTGGTTCTGAATGGGCTTACAGATCACTTTTATCCCTCAGGCAGAACTCTATGCTATAAAAAATGCTGACTAGTCGCCCCACTTTTCAAAAGTCATTTCATATTGTATGTTTCATATTGTTTAGGCTCTTCTATGTATATTTCTCCTGCATCCAATGGATCATATATCCTGAAGTTTCAATTTTGAGGGTTTGTAGAAGAATATGATCTTTGGCAACTAGAATTCATGCTAATTTAGTTTTTTTTACTAGCATAAGGCATATAAACCCTGTTACATGTAGAATAAAATCCTGATTGTTGTACGCAGCCGAGAGCAACCCTCCACTTTCCTATTGGTCAAGTGTCAGTTGAAGAGAGGAGAAACGAAGCGGATGAGAAAATGTTATCCCTTTATGGAATTGCAAAATCTGATTTCTTGGATGGCATTCTTACTGCCCAGTACAGTGAAAACGATATTAATCTGAGATATTGTTATAAGGTGATTTTTACAATCTTTCACTTTGGTTTGTTTTCCAGACTATTTGTTTAATTTGACTTCAATCATACGCTCTCTATGGCAGGACAATGAACTAACTTTAATTCCCAGCGTGTCCCTGCCTTCCAATGCTGTATCCTTAGGCTTCAAAAGGCGGTTTGGTCCTTCTGATAAGTTGAGGTCAGCATTTGGGATTGTTGCCATGCCTATTGATCTATTAGTCATTTGTCTCTAATTGTCTCTGGTTTGATATTTTTAGCCACCACATATTCATGCTTTGTAGGCTGCAAATTTCCACAAATTTTTCTTGACAATTATACACTCATTAGTGAGAACATCAATAAAGTTTCAGAACTGAAAATAACAGACACTGGAGGTGTTTCGACCTCAATGACTACATCTGTACGGATATTTTATCTCATTAAAGTTGAAAATACTTGCACTGTTTAGAAATCTGACTTGTTACAATTGTGTACCACATGTTGTAGCATGATTTCGTTATGTGATGTCCTGCTTGAGCATGGCTTTCGGATAAATTTTATGGATAACCTTGTCATGTCAAGATTTTGCAACCACCAAGCATGTTTATGAGCATATCTACAAGTTCCTGTGTGTTAGCAAGATATTCTGCATGAATGATAATGGTGTTCATGAGTTTTACATACTTCAACTGCAAAGTTATCTGTCTGGCATTTTTTTTCTTCACAAAGTGTTGAAGGATATGGTGATTGCTTAGCATCATTGGTAAATCAAGAATTGTAAATTTTCATTGGCTGATCAATTGCTCAATTTCCTTTATATTCGTGTTAACATTACAGTTTAATATGGTTGCTGGGATGTATCGACTGCATAAGGCCAATTTAAAATTTGGACCAGGATATTTTCAGTTATGCCCAAGGAGGCAAAAGGGTTTTGCATCTTCATGCATAATCTTTGACATCTGGTAGTTAGCTTCTTTCCCAATGTGTCTTTTTAATGTTGGGTTCCCCTTTTCAGCTATCGTTATGACTTTACCACTGATGACTGGAATGCTGTTTATAAGCGCACAGTTGGTAAAGATTTCAAAGTGAAAGCTGGTTATGATTCTGAGGTGCGAGTTGGATGGGCTTCAGTTTGGGTATGTATTTACAGCCGCCTTGTTTTGCTATATCTGCATATCTTACATTACTATTGGAGCAAGAGAATTAGAGAATACAAAATAGGGTTCTTTTAGTGATCTCATCAAAATTTCGAAGTTTTTTCTTGTCCAGACGAAAGGTTTAAACACACAAAACTTTCCATTTATTAAATCTGAAACCCCGAAAATGCACATATACCAAAGTTCTTTTTTATGGCCATTTGTACCATTGTTAGCCATCTATGCTTGCTGTGCGCGCGCTAGTGTTGCAGATATATGTTTTTTTAATGATCAATAATTAATATAAGCAATGTTGTGTTGACTGTAGACTGTATCTTTATGCCTTTCATGGGGGGCATTTATCCTTTGACAGCTGTTTTGACAATTTCTTAAACTACGACAGTTTTGTTGAAGTGCTGGTTTTTATGGCTAAAACATGCAAAACCTGACTTTGCATCATTAGACGATTTGTCCATTGAAGCTAATATTGCCTTCTGATGGCTCAAATGTACTGTACTTTTATGAGCAATTCGTGAGTTTCGTTTTCTTGGATGCTAGGTGGGTCAAGAAGACGGCAAGGCAAAGACCGCACCAATGAAGACGAAACTTCAGCTCATGCTTCAAGTTCCTCAGGACAATTTCCGCAATCCCACCTTCCTGTTCCGTGTGAAGAAAAGATGGGATCTGTAGCATATGCTACATTATATACTCCATTTGTATGGGGATACCAGTATTGGGTACTCGGGATTTGGCCAACATTTTGTTGTAAGCTGCATAGGATGGCTTGAAAAAAAAATCCATGAAGCCTTTCCAATTCTCATCATGTAATTCTGCCTGCTGTACATAACGGCCATCGTTCGTTCCGCACATAAGCAATTTGATTTCCATGTAAGATTGTTCACCCCTTTACTCGAAGTTCTGGGCTAACTTTTCCGGAGTGCTATCGGATCTTCACTCCGATTCCGAATCCGTTTTCGAATACTCTCTTGATGTCCTGCTCCGATGCTCCGAGTCGACATCGAAATCGGAGAGCCTAAGGCATAAATAGAGCCATAGAGGGACGCGCGCGATGCCACGGACTATCCACAAACACCAACAGCTGCGTCGCATCGCTAGCCAACACGTACGTACAGCGCGCACTTGCACCTAGAGCGCCATGGCGAGTAGGGTTCATCCACTCCTCGTCGCGTTCTTGGTGGTGCTCCTCGTCGGCACTTGCCAGGCAAGGCCGGCTCCGGGAAAGGCAGCGTCGTCGTCGCCATCGGGAGTGGTGGACGGCATCACGGCCATCTACAACTTCGGGGACTCCATCTCGGACACCGGCAACTACCTCCGAGAAGGAGCGGCCGCCGGCGCCATGATGGAGCACACCGTGGCGCCTCCCTACGGCGCGGCCATCGGCGGCGCCACGGGGCGGTGCTCCGACGGGTACCTCATGATCGACTACCTCGCCAAGGACCTCGGGCTGCCGCTGCTCAACCCGTACCTCGACAAGGGCGCCGACTTCACCCACGGTGTCAACTTCGCCGTCACCGGCGCCACCGCCCTCGACGCGGCGGCCCTCGCGAGGATCGGCGTCGCCGCGCCGCACACCAACAGCTCCCTGAGCGTCCAGCTCCAGTGGTTCAGGGACTTCATGAGCGCCACCACCAAGTCGCCCGCCGAGGTGCGCGACAAGCTGGCGAGCTCGCTGGTGATGGTGGGCGAGATCGGCGGGAACGACTACAACTACGCCTTCGCCGCGAACCGGCCGCGGCCGGGAGGGCGCAGCGCCGCGGACGTCGGGCGCATGGTGACCGGCGTGGTGGAGTCGGTGGTGCTCGTCCCGGAGGTGGTGCGGTCCGTGGTGGGCGCGGCGAGGGAGGTGCTCGAGATGGGCGCGACGCGGGTGGTGATCCCGGGCAACTTCCCGCTGGGTTGCGCGCCGAGCTACCTGGCGGCGGTGGACGAGACGGAGCGCGCGGCGTACGACGGGAACGGGTGCCTCGTGGGTCTCAACCTGTTCGCGCAGATGCACAACGTGCTGCTGCAGCAGGGGATCCGGGAGCTGAGGCGGTCGTACCCGGAGGCCACGGTCGCGTACGCCGACTACTTCGGCGCGTACGTGCGGATGCTGGAGCGCGCGTGCGAGATGGGGTTCGACGGCGCGGCGCTGACCAACGCGTGCTGCGGCGCGGGCGGCGGCAAGTACAACTTCGAGATGGAGCGGATGTGCGGCGCGGGCGGGACGGCGGTGTGCGCGAGGCCCGAGGAGCGGATCAGCTGGGATGGCGTCCACCTGACGCAGCGCGCGTACAGCGTCATGGCCGAGCTTCTGTACCACAAGGGCTTCGCGTCCCCTGCACCCGTCAAGTTCCCGCATCAGTAGAGGCCAATGTAGTACCGAAGAATGAACATTTCTTTGAGTTGGAAGTATTTATTTTTCTGAGTTTAGTAGTATTACGATGGATTGTACACAATGTATGAGAATTGGGGTTATATTAATCGCATGGATTGTTATTGTCCTATGCAATGTAACATCATAGTTTATTGCCACAATGTACTACTGAAGAATTAACACTTCAGCTGTTATATTCCTTGGATAAATGAGTATGCTAGTCAGCTGTTATATTCCTTGGATCTACGTGATGAAATTACACAGGAGCACCAGGCTTAGAACCATAGGTTCGACTGTTCGAGGCCCAGATATATGCTCATTTTTTGTCAAACTTTTCATAAGCTTTATTGACAATTCAACATCCTCTTATCCGATAATGTACCACATGCAGTTGGGATATACATTCGGGATTCGGCATTATGATATCAAAAGATATACTTCTCATAGAAAGCACAAGCTTATGACGGCTCTAGCCAGAAACAAGAGGAAATGCATACATTGTAGAGTAAAACTTCAGTTGAGGTCCAAGTATGGGGCAGATCGAACAATCTCGCGGACAGAGCAAGCAGAACTTATGTTTCTGCATCAGGGCCAACACAAATTATTCTGATGGGCTAGGGGGTTTTTCCTTGGGATGCTTTGATCCATAGTGATCAATCAATTGTTTCTCATTGGCCAGTTGAACCTACACAAAGAAAAGCGATGTTTCATTAAGTTGATACCACATCCACATGTGCGTGCGCATGCAAAAATGAGTCAACATGGTGTAGGTCAGATCAAGCAGTGACCAGTAATAGATTCTAATTCAGTTACGAAAAAATGTATTTATACCACATATTTTCGCTTGGTACCAAATAATACTACAATTTTTTTCACCTTAAAGAAATAATATGATTGCTCAAATCTTCCATCTATACCATTTATCAAATTGGGAACAGCATTGTCCAATGATAAAAAAAGATGTAGGATGATGCCTTCACTGTTACTCCAACCAGTGGTGGAGGACAGAAGGGGGCTGCTTCATCAGTTGGAATCAGAACTCACTGGAGAGAAGGCTTTATAATGGTATTTATACTATTCACAACAACAACATTAACAATTAGCAGAACTTAACATAAATAGTTCAGATGGAAGATATGAGCAGTGTGATATTTTCCCAAAGGGGAAAAAATGTGGTACTAATAGGCACCAACCAAAAACTTGCAGTACAGACACTGAGATGCAATTTTCTCCTTTGCAGATGCTCATCTTTGGACCTACCTCTCGACTACACACTCATCAGTATAATACAACCAAAACTGAGAATAAATGATTGATCCAACTACAAATTTTGCCTAGAACTATATTCCCCAACCCTTCCTGATTGTTCAACCATAACACAGTATTCATCAGAGGCAGGGGCGGATCCAACGTGGGTGTAGGGGGGACTCAAGTCCCCCCTACACCCACAAAACCCATGGATACCCCCTAAGCCCCCCCCCCCCCCCCCCCTTAATTTTTTCATCATAGTTGATAAGATAGGAGGTGCTAAAGGTCTCATAATAGCATTTTAGCATAGTTTAATACTGAGATTATGTGTTTATATCGGTGTACTCAGTATGTTGAGTCCCCCCAACTTTTTGTTTCTGGATCCGCCCCTGATCGGTGACTATCATAGAAATGGTAATGGACAAACAATATAACAGCAGCAATATCTCCCAAAAGAACATCACTAGGGTAATGTAATCATACTAGTTCCACCCTTGGCAGGCAGGCTAGATGCAGTGCTTAGAGAGACGAAGTTAGAACAATTACAATAATAGAAAATTATCCCCTATGAAATTTCCACATCAACTCCCTGTCTCTCCTTACCCTGTAATTGAGGTGCATCCGGGGACTATAGACGAAGACGGACAAAATCGATCACTCGGCTCGAGATTTTCAGATCGCATGGGATAGGAGCATAGGGCTGGGTGGATCGTGGATGAGACGATAACAAGAAGCTAAAGATCCAGCCATCCCCTCGAATCCTCCATGAATCCATCCAATCTAGCGGTCTAGCCTTAGGGCTGGGGAGGGAATACCGAATACGGCAGGCTACAAGCTACTGGTTGGATTAGCAAGCAGGAAGGGAAGAGGAGACGGATTCATTCGTCACCTTGCAGATGGGGCAGATGACCTTGAGGCCGACGGCGCGGGCCTCGAGCTGGGACCCCTTCGACTTCTGGTTCTTCTCCGCGTTCCGCCGCTGCGCATCGATCTTCTGCTTCCCCCGCGTCATCGGTGCTCCTCCTCCTCCTCCCCCTCCGGAGTTCTTCCCCTCCCTCTCCGATCAATCGATCGATCCCGACCCGAGAGCTCCAAACTTCCAACAACCACCGCAACAGAATCCGGATTCTTCTTCCCTTCTCCCTATTCCCCGCTTCCCATCTCATCGCCGTGGGCCACTGGGCCGACAGCCTTGTTGGACCTGCAGGCCCAGTAGTACACAAGGCTATCGGCCCATTAGAGCATGATTAATTAGGTGGAGTATTAGTTTAAAAAAACCTGTAAAATAAATTAATATGATTTTTTAAACTTTTTTCTATGGTATATTACGAACATTTTACACGGTGCAAAGCGCTGGATTCAATTTTTATTCCAGAACATGGTGAGTGGCTGAGTGCACGTTTGGTTTGCCTGTCAGTAGAAAACATAGGCTCAACTCTTGCATCATGATCTTTATTGGACAACAAGCCAGCGGATTGGCCCATTACAGAGAGGAAGGTAAACAACAACAAAAGAACAGCATCATAACAAACAACATAACTGAACGAACGGAATCTGACTACAACACTCTACTACAACACTCTGCTGTAACAGGTAGCAACCAACCGACCAAGCATTTTATTACTGTCCTTTCTTCTCACAAGACCTGGGATTACAACGGAAAGGAGTAGCCACGAAGGTACTTGGAATCGACACCGGATTCGCGGACCAGCGCCACTCGCCCTGTTCTGGCGACCTGTGGTCATGGACGGAATATGCATTAGCGAGGAAAGCTGGGTATATTACATGTGGATATAGAGATCGGATTTCTATCCATTATCTAAAAAATAGTGAGGAAAGTAAACGCCGCGAGCATGGGTGCGAAAGCATACGGATCCGTTGTCCCAGATAGAAAGGAGACGGCTAGCAACCTAGCATATCATATTTAAAGACATAAAGCAGATGTTGGCAAATGATTTAAAATTATTTTGGTAGTCAAAAGCATGTGTTCACTTCGGCAAAAGTATCCATTACGTGTGGAGAATGAGTTTTTGAGACAATGTGTGTTAATACGGTAACAGTATTTGCGCAGATAATCTGTTGACATCATTTCACATCACATAACCACATGAGCAACAAACGGATGAGGTGAAAGAAAAGAACAAAAAGAATTCAATATACCTCACAGATGCCATAAGGCTCCAACAGCCTTTGTAATGCAACCATCTTGTCGAGATCCCCAGTAAGCTGCACAATCGCGGCAAGTTATCAAGTATGCAGAAGTCCCACAATAATTTGAATGGGCATTAAATGAGTAAATGACAGTTGTGGTTCAGCTAAACATTCAGTGTTTCTGCAGGCTCTGTGCTGCTAAACAGTAAAGCACAACACAACTTATTAGGACAAAACACTAGAATTCCTATAACAATGCTGCGGGTAAAATTATATGCCGGCACTTTGTTATTTGTACATAGATCGGTGTTCTTCGTAAATGAAGCTGATTAAGCTAATAAAGAAAAGTTTAACAATCACAAGCAACATTAGCCATAAAATTAAAATTACCTGTAACGTAACAGTGTGATCAGAAACATCAACAGATTTTGCCCGGAAGATTTCAGCAATATCTAGTATGTCTCTCCGAGCAGCAGTGTTCACAGAAACCTTGATAAGCATAAGTTCTCTTTCAGCAAAAGGCAAGTGAGTTATATCTTGAACCTGCACAAATCATATTTTTTGAATTAATGCGACTTTACTACCACAATTGACTGCTCTTGAAAACTGCATATGATTTACCTCATGCACATCAACAAGTTTGTAAAGCTGCTGAACTAACTTCTCAATGGATTCATCTGTTCCAGGAGCAACTGTTGTAATACGCGAAAGGCCTGACTTTTCAGCTGGGCCTACAGCAAGACTCTGACCAGTAGTATGGTCTTGTTAACAACTAATCAGGCATGACGGCGAGATAATAACTATTCGAAAAAAAGAAAACCTGTATATTGTAGCCTCTGCGAGCAAAGACCCCTGTAACAATGTTGAGAACACCAGGGCAATCATTGACAAGGATGGATAGAGTATGTGATCGAAGTCCACTTGACTGCACCAAATAAAATCATATTTAGCTTAGGACCTGCATCCTTAATTTTGTATACATTAACATGTATATTTAACACTGAACAGCTTAAAGCTACAGAGACATTTATATACATTTATATATATATATATATATATATATATATATATATATATATATATATATATATATATATATATATATGACTGGTTGCTGATTGTGAAGATGGAAAATGTGAACTCAGTGTAGTCACATTGGAACTAGATTCGGTTTTGAATACATACAACATAAGTTAGACATAGTTTTTTTTGTCTCAAATAAAGTTTGGATATAGTTGCCAAGGTTCATATGGAACTTAACACTGACTGAATAATGCTTTTATCTAAACTGATAATATTGAAACTTACATCTTCATCATCAAGGACGCCCCAGTGAGCATCAAGTACTTGGTTCATGGATGAACCCTCATAAGGTTCCACAGGATAGACATCGCCCTGAACAATTAAATAGTAAAAGTGACTAAATGTTACAGGAATCAGTAACATATTGCAATAGACAGGCATATACGACTTGTTATGTTACTCATTTCTGGCCATCAAATATATTAGCATATAACTTATGCTATGACTAATGCACAGATGCTATACCAAAAGTTGAACAACGTTAGTGTGGGGGTGCCTGCTTATGTATCATCAGGTCTCATCCAATGACATAAGGTACTAGTGAATATGCATTTCAGTAACCCCAACATGAACGCCACCTGTAATTCTACTCCACAGTGTGCTTTTCACCACCAAAGAATATGTTGTCTTCAGTGAACTCACCTCACAGGACTGAAGGTAAATATTTAAATAGAAATATGGAATAAGTTCAGAGATATGGCACCTTTATAGCATACTAATTGTGTTTATGCACTAAGTTATTATCGCTTATAGCATTACATTGTTCTGGAACCAATACTGGCTAACATCTAGGTTCAACTGCATTTGTTTTCGTACCGAGTAAAATGCACTCTCAACATAACCAGCTAATTATTCAAATTATGTAAAAATAAAATAGAACTAGATGAAGGACTCATGAGATTTTTTTTCTATTTAAAGTACAAGAAACATACCCCAGCATTGGATGGTTGATCAAAACTTCCATTGACTGTCTTATTTACAGAAGTAAGAAGAGAATTTTTGGGCAATGCCTCTATGAGATCTGGGTAAGAAGCAGCAGAAAATCCCCAGAAGCGGGCAGTTGCTCCAATTTTTTCACGTCTCAAAGCAATCTGAGGGGGAAAAAAGAGTCAGCACTGTGAATAACACATGTATGCATGCATGATAAATGCAAATAGAAAATGGTCAAGAAAATACTTTTCCCGTTCTACAAATTTCTTTTATCCCAAATTTGCTGAGGTTCCTTTGCACAGCAACAATTTTGCCAGGATCTCCAGTTACCTACAACTTGATCAAATACACATCAAAGGAATTCCTACAATCATATGTATGTAAACCTGTTGGAATCAGGAGTCTTTACCTCGATGGTAAGGGTGTTCTCTGAAATATCAACAACTTTCGCTCGGAAAATATCAACTAAAACCATGACCTGACAATCATAACAAGATTTTGTGCAGTACGAGTGAGTTCCAACATGCCTGTTGCTTAATTCACTACACAAAGTTTTTACACTATGCAAATAGCAAGTCAACAGCACATGTTACCTCAGGACGCTGATCTGGTTCAACATTAATTTTTATAAGCATCAGCTCTCTTTCAACCTGTGGCTCCTTAGATAGATCTTCCACCTGCAATTTTTAGCCGGCACAAGAATTAAGGAGAGTATAAAATCAAGAGAAAGAGAGGTTAAAATGACCATGCTATCCAGCGTTCCAGACTTAACTACCTTGTACATAGGTGAGGAATGGTTAGTGCGATGTTTCGTGTGAACACGGGAGAGAGAGACTATGTGATAGATAAGGGAAAGCAATGAACATTTTCAATAATTGAAATGCAATGCAACTATTTTAAACAAGGTCACATGGCAGTATCCACATATTTATACTTATCAGATGCTACAGTAGCATTTACTGTGCTATAACTCAAGTACTCAACGAAAAGCCCAAGATACTCAGGAATACTTAGGTTATAATAGAAAACCTGGTTATTTGGTTACAAATGAAAACATTGAATTTTAATTTTTCTGCTCCCGGACTTTATTGCATAAATTGTGCAGACAAGAGAAATAGAGCACATTACATTGACCAGAATATGTCTGTACGTGATAAAATGCAAGTTTGACATTCAATATAGTTAGTGAGATACTCACGGAAAAGAGTTATTTATTCTTACTCTTAGAAGATTTTCAATAAAGAGGGCTAATGTTTTGACCAGATTAGGATAAAAGGTTTCTGCCCTTGGTATTTCTAGCTACAAAAGATGCTCAAGAGCAAGGCACGTTATAAAATATAAACAGAGTTGATACGTAGAAATTCCGCTCTTTATAGAACAATATTCAACATTGGTATCTTCACTCTGCTGACACCAATCGCTGTCAAAGAATCTTACTGAGGGCTGGAAGCTTATCAGATCTATAAATGGCAAACTAAATTGGTTTAAGCATCAAATTCACATGACCCCAACAAATTTTGGAGCAAGGGGGCTCACATTCAAGACGTTGACAAGCTTGTTGAGCTGCTCGATGACTTGGTTGAGCACCCTGTCCGTGCCGGAGACGACAATGGTGAACATGGCCTTGTCCTTGTTGAGCCCCACGGCGAGCGACTCGATGTTGTACCCTCTCCTGGCGAACACCCCGGCGATCCGGTTTATCATCCCGCTCTCGTCGCCGACGAACACAGAGATCGTGTGGCGCCGCACCCTGCATTCCCTTCCCCCCCAAACAAAAGAAAAATACAATCCACCCCGATTGATTGAATCAGTTGAGCAAGCAACCGCAACAAACACACCACACGGAACGAATTCAGGCGGAGAACGGCATTGGATAACTCACGTGTCCCTCGCGGCGCTCGCGGGCGCCCCCACCGCCGCCGCGCTCACCGCCGTCACCGCCTCGCCGCCGCCGCCGCCGGAGGAGGCCGCGGCGACGGCCCGGCGGACGCGCGGGCACCATGGCCGGAGCGCCGCCGCGGCGCGCGCGGGGACGCCGCCAGCACGGCATGCCGGCGCCGGCGGCGAGGGGCGGAGGTGGTGCGGGGAGGCGACGGACATCGTTTGGCTTGGCTCGAGCTCGAAGGTGACGGGGGGCTGGTCTGTATTGTGTGACAGTGGGCACGGGGCACTCGGTTTAGTTTTTGGGTTAAGCCATGGTAGCACTAGTAGGGTTTATGCGGAGTGGAGGGGCGAAGGCGGCTGGTGGAAAATTACTGGGCTGGCCCCCGCGCGGCCGCGCGCCGCTTGGCTTTGGGGGGAGACGGCGTGTGCGGCGTGTGCGGCGTGCGAGTGCGAGCGTGACACCACCCGCCGCGCGCGGCCGCCGCGCGATCCGCTCGCGATGGGTCACGGGTGGCCCTGCGTTCGCGTTGGGGTACTACTTGGCCGGGCAGCGGCAGGGGGACCGACCGATATTCGGTATCTTGGTCTGACGTCGACGGCCCCGGCGGCTGCGGCTCCCACAGCTGCCTGCTTTTGCTTTGGAGGCTTTCGGCAATTCGGCTCCGTGTCTACGCTCTCTATGGGTCAACATGGTTATCTTCGAAAAATAAAAAAGACCCAACCCATCCAACTCATGATGATGCGTCGAAACGGCTGAATTTGCGAGGTTTTCTTTTCTTATGGGTTTGGAGGGTGTACCGTGTACGTGTCACCGAGCCGCTCGGGTTTGTAGGTGAAAGTGTAGTATCACGCATGTGCGAAGGGTCGATATATACATGTGATGATGCCAGGTGCCAGCGGTACGGCCAAAAGATGATGCCACGTGTTTCGGAGTTGCTTTTTGTAGTTTTGTTTTTCTTGGGCGCGCACGTCAATCGATTCGTTACGTGGTGCAATGAGGCGGCGTTTGCTTTACTCCATCCAAGTGGTTGGGACGATTTTGTTTTTGTTTACGTGCGTGGGAGCTGTCACGTTTCTCGTGTGTTTAGCGACTATTTTGTGAGGAAAAAAATTAAGCATGAGATCGTGGAGCATGTGAGTACTGTTGTCATCGATTCCTCTCGTAAATCGTAGCACGCCATTTTTTAGATGAAACCGAGAGATGGCCCGAGACCATATGCCAAGAGCTCCCTCCACGCGACTCTAAAAAAAACAAAAAATAGAGAGATCACCGGATCTTTTTTTAAGTTGCAAATTAGGACTTACACGAACACACACCATGCTCACATCACAACACACGCACCCACACGCGTGTTTCTAACACACGTTAGAATTTAAATTGGAGACACTATATCTTAATACACGGGAAATATGATGTAGTACTGTTAAACACGCACACATGTATACCCTTATATCTAACCGGAACCAATCGAAATCGTTCCGGAGGAAAGAGGGGAAAAGACCCCGGGTGAGCACGAGCGATTGCAACGGACATTCAGCCCATTGTATTTGGAACGAAACGTTATCGCGACATACTTGAGGCCCATTGTAGCCCCTTGCATTTGGGTCGAAACTATATCGCGACGTACGAGGCCCATTATATCTGCCTAACTGGGCCGGAAAGGTATTGATTGCCTGCAACGGTAACGTGGCGCACGTGTAGCCCATCATATTTGCCCGTTCGGGCCAGAGCGGTATAGTGGCGAACGTTGGGTGGGCGGGCCATTTGTCGTGCAAGGCCGTGCATGCATGTGTACGCGCATCATCATCCACCGCTCGCGAAGTCGCCATCTCGATCGTACGAAGCGCACTTGGTCAATGCACTGGTCACTGGTGCACTTGTCAAAATGAGGGAAACACCAGGGCGGTTCTCCCATTCATGCTGCATGCTGATCTCCCACCACGCGAGGGCAAAACGAAACAATAATACTAGTACTAGTACATTTACTATATCGTATCGCGTCGACAGCAACAGCGACAGCGAGAAGAGAGGATCGTGCGATCTGATCGAGTAGCTAGCGCTTTCCAGTCGCGCGCGGAACCCGCCCGTCGCGCCGGGCAAGCAAGCGCACTGCGACTCGCCATCGCCATCGACGACAGCGACGCTCTCGCTCGCACGCTGCCGACATCGGGCCTGTTTGGTACAACTCCAACTTTTAAATATAATTTCAGGAGTTGAGTCTGGAGTGGAGTTGTGGAGCTGTCTAAACCCAGCTCCACAACTCTAGTATATTTTGTGAGAGAGTTCCACCCAACTCTACTCCTAGTTTTGGTGGAACTGAAACTGTTTGGCTGAGCTCCAACTCCAAGAGGGATAGAGTTAGAGCTAGAGCTGTGCCAAACAGGCCCATAGCCCCGCGTCCCCTGCTCCGGAGGTGGAAGTTGTACTTATTACACTCTCTCTATCTTATAATATAGCAACCTTAAACCAAATATGACATATTTCTTCTATTTCATATTATAAGTTGTCCGATTCTTTTATTAATCAAAATTCTTTAGATTTGATCAAATTTATAGTAAAAAAAGCAATGTCTACAGCATCAAATTAGTTTCATTAAATTAAAAGTTAAATATATTTTGATAATATATTTGTTTTTATTGAAAAAGTTTGTATTAAAAAGTTAAATGGCTTATAATATAAAACGGATGAAATAAAACAGTGCAACAAATATAAACAGAAGGGAGTACCACCAGTTGTTATGGGATTACACCCTCAAAACTAGATTCATTATACTATGATACATCCGATTTAAGATTATTATATTATAAGACGGAGAAAGTATCTTTGTTTTTTAATATATGCACTGTTGACTTTTAATAGATGTTTGATTATTCATCTTATTTATTTTTTTTGCAAATGTAAAGAATTTTTTTCATGTTTAAAGAACAATTGACGACAAAACAAGTTACAATAAAATAAATAATAATTACATAATTCTTTTAGAAAACGAACGAACAAATATAACTTAAAAGATTAACGACACTATATATTAAAAAATGTAAGAGTATTTCCTAACCACATGTGGTGGAGTGGCATGTCATTGGCGGCTAATAATTTCTCTCCATTATCCTGAGCTAGAGGAAAGCAAGAAGAAGCTAACTACCAGAAGGGAACAAACTGTGTCACCCACCATGGGGCCCACCTGTCGGGCTGCAAGTAGGGGCAGCGTATCGATCAAACAGTAAAAGAAAATTCTGAACGAAATTATGCTATTTATTCCTCCATTATCCTGAGCTTTGTCGTTTGGTGGAGCTTTCATGGATGCGATATGATAATCCGAATCCAGCAGGGGACGGGATATTTTCGATAGCTCATACGCTATCAGGTATTGGTGAGATGCCACAAAAAAAGAATGTGTCATCTCAAAATCTCAACCGACCGGATTATGCACGAACGTACTCGACGCAATCGCCAATCCAAACACGGGGCAGGACACTGTTGCCATTGAGGCGCCGGAAACTAAAAGATCCCCTAAATAAAGCAAACCAGGATTGGACACAATCACACCACTACAGAAGCCATTATACGTGCTGCGCAACTGTTCTCCTTTTAGGAGATTCCGCGAAAGGAAATGAGGCCATCAATGTCATCTCTAACCTTTTTTTTCCCTACACAGAATGTTCTCCTGATTCGTGAAGGGATAGCTAAGTACTACATCAATTTAATGCGGTGTGGGTATGTTGTCAACATCTACGTTTGTACCGTGTCTTTTTTTCTAAAAAATAGAAAAGTGCGGATAACGGATTGATAATTTCAGAACAGTCTCTTTCGTTCACTAGAGCAAAGTAATTAAAAAAGGTCAAATTATCGAGCTATGTATTATAAACTGGTACAATTTTATTATTTTTTTTATAAGAATCAGTCTAGGCTTGCACGAGAAGTGTTGAAAATTTCAGCAGACAAGTCATCACACAGCCCACCACCCTTCCGGTTCTCCAGCTACGCAACAATAATTCAACCCCAAACCAAAACACACAAACAAAAAAACTGAATAGTCGTCGGCAAGTGTTCTCACGAACCGACAGAAACCAAATAAACACCACCAAATCCACCCACTCCCCACTGACAGGACACCCACAACAGAGACGGCCCCACCCGTCAGTGATACCTCTCGTCCCAACCCCCAAACCCAACCAGTAATAAATTTTAAAAACACCAACCACGCGCGCGCCTTTTCCCCCACACCGGAATAAACAATATCCCGGCGGTTATTTCCCACCCTCAACCTCTCACCGGCACGGAAGATTTTACTCCCTCCAGATCCTGATTTTTGAGTTTTTAATCGCACTGACTATTTATCTTATTAAAAAATTTAGAATTATTATTTATTTTCTTTGTGACTTACTTTATTATCCAAAGTATTTTAAGCACAACTTTTCATTTTTTATATTTGCACAAATTTTTTGAATAAGATGAGCGGTCAAATATTATAAGCAAAAACTGAAAATCTCTCGCATTATGGGAGAGAGGGAGTATTAATTAATGGGATGTTTTCTCCCCTTCTCTCATCATATGCTTCCCACTGTTCTAGTTCCATTCCACTGACAAGGACGCTTGATGATTAGTAGTAGTACGATTCACGAGTGCTAATGGAATTCCGCGTATACTAATCCTCCTCCGCTAGTAGCAGTAGTAGTACGCTCGGTTCGTGGAACCCCACTCTACAATCCCCAAAAGCATCCACCCCACGGCGCGAGATCCCAACCGCGGCCGCGGGATTCTTCGGAGGAGTGGTGATCGGGGGGGTATGGAGGCGGCGGCGAAGCTGAAGAGGAGCATATCGCGGCAGCTGTCGTCGGGGGCGGCGAGGGTGTGGCGGCAGCTGTCGCTGGAGCCGGTGTACACGCCGCGGCGGGCGGGGGCGGTGGGCGGTGGTGGTGGTGGAGGAGGAGGAGGAGGGGGAGCGGGAGGGGGAGGGGCGAGGCCGACGAGGTTCGGGCTCGCGAGGCAGTCGTCGCTCGACCCGACGCCGCGGGAGGGGGGCGGGGCGGCGGAGGATGGGTCGGGGGCGGCGGCGATGCTGGCCGTGCCGGAGAACCTGGACGCGACGATGCGGCTGCTGTTCGCGGCGTGCCAGGGGGACGTGGCCGGGGTGGAGGAGCTGCTCAGGGACGGGGTGGACGTCGACAGCATTGACCTCGACGGGCGCACGGCGATGCACATCGCCGCCTGCGAGGGGCAGGGGGAGGTGGTGCGCCTGCTGCTCAGCTGGAAGGCCAACATGAACGCCCGCGACCGCTGGGGCAGCACGGTACTGCACTATCCTTCTCTCTTCTCTCCTCTCCTCGCATTGCTATCCATGGTGCTCTGTTCTAAGTTCTGGAATCTGGATGAAGACTGTTCATGTACTACTGAACATTTTCTAGTGTTCGTTCTGTGTGATCAAAGTATCAAACATTACTAGTAATCGAGTATTCATTTTGTTTCTGCAAGACTGCAACTAGCGAAGTGTAAGGCACGTAGGCACTATCCATGAATAAGTCGATTGACTGATCGAACATAAATGATGCGTGCAATGTTCTTATGTTCAGCCAGCGGCAGACGCGAAGCATTACGGGCACTTTGAAGTCTACAACCTTCTGAGAGCAAGAGGAGCAAAAACTCCGGTACTATAATCACCTACTTAAACTCCTGAAGCAATTGATTGTTGCTTACTTGCTTTGATACATATATACAGAACATATATAGTGTCATGTTTTTTTTTCTTTTTTTGCTTCTTAGAAACAAAAGAAGACCCCGATGACAGTTTCAAATCCCAAAGAAGTTCCGGAGTATGAGCTGAACCCACTTGAACTCGAGTTCAGAAGAGGAGAGGAAGTTACAAAGGCACGCTCAACTTCCCCTGTTTTTTTTTCCAGTAATTTGTTTATTCATATGTTTGGTATTTATCAACTTCCACTTAAGTGCTAAGGCTTATGATACTTAAAAGGCATGTGTTTGTGTATGACACCTGATTTATATCTGGACTTACAATGATTAATAAATTGTGCTCCACTCCCCATGGAAACTCAATCTAGTGATGGTTCTTAGTATTTTCATCAGTTGATTGTTTTGTGAGTTCTATCTTCTAAATTATGGTCCATGTCTTTTCTTCTTCATATTCATGCAAATGCACATGCCCTTTTTTTCTCTTATGACTTTCACAGAATCTTGACAAATCCTACTTGCCATAAAACTTTTTACAGGGTCACTATGTTGCCAGGTGGTATGGATCCAAAGTGTTTGTTAAGATACTTGACAAAGACAGCTTCTCAGACGCCAATAGCATGTATTAGCTGCCTCCGTAATTCTCCTTACTATTGTACCTTATTTATGCCTCATGCAGCCAACTATTCACTACCATGAGTCCATGATCTACATCTTCTCTTCATGTGATTAAAAATACCGTTCATGCATACTACATTTTTACACATGGATTTTATTACTGATGCATATACATAAAAGCATTTTTAGACTATTATAACCATACAAGTGCAGTGATTTGTTGTTTCAGTTTGTTGGATATATCAGTGTGGAATTCCAATTACTCAGTGACGTCATGCTATTTTTGTTCACTAAACTTGACCAACAATCTTTGTTTTCACAGACAAAACTAAGAGTAAATTATATTATTGTTATCGAAGTGATGCTTGCTGTTGATATCATAATGGATGTTATTTTCATATGGTCAGTGTGTAACCTAAACTAAAATAGTTTTAAATGATAAATAGAGGTTCCCTATTTTCCAGATCTGTCTACTTGGTGTTTTTTGCTTTTCTTTTTTTATTTTTCATGCTATGCTTCTAACTCTAAGTTTCATTGCTATATCAACTCAGAAATGAATTTAAACACGAGCTTACTTTACTGGAGAAGGCCCGCCATCCAAATTTGGTCCAATTTGTGGGAGCTGTTACACAAAATGTACCAATGATGATTGTTTCAGAGTATCATCAAAAGGTAAGCTGTTATGATTGATTCAACTGGAGGAGGCAACGATTGTCTTTTTACACACAATTATTTCCTGTTATGATTGATTCAACTGGAGGAGGCAACGATTGTCTTTTTACACATAATTATTTCCTAATCATATTCCTTCAAATTGATAATTTCCTTGGTGCAATGGTTGGCAGTCTATGGACAATTTTCACATAATCTTGATAAGAGTACTATGAACTTACCTGAACAGTATGCCTCTTTTGTCATCAATGACTAAATCTGTTTTTTTTTCGGATTAGGGTGATTTAGCCAGTTATCTTGAAACAAAAGGTCGCTTGCAGCCTTACAAAGCTATCAGATTTTCCCTTGACATTGCGAGGTATGTCAGAAGACATATTCAATAGAGTAAAATGAAGCTCATGTCTGCTAGCTTTGGAAACCTGATTTTATGTTTTTCTACAAATTGAGAGAGCATTCGTTTTTTCTCATTTAGGGGATTAAATTATCTCCACGAGTGCAAGCCAGAGCCAATCATCCATGGCAATCTGTCAACAAAGTAAGCTGAATTAAATTAATTTTATCATTGGGTTGGTTCAATGTTTTGAACCATACTGTCTTTCAACTTGTGCACTGTATGTTATGATATTTTGGTAAGGTTGCAGAAGCATTGTGCGGGATGATGAAGGGAAACTTAAAGTGGCAGGCTTTGGCTCACGTAGTCTGATTAAAGTCTCAGAAGATAATCCACAAATGGATCAGACGACATCAAAATTTAACAGTATGTTGAACTCTTGTTTTGATGCTACACCCTGAAATTGCTCATTGGCAGTTTATATCGACTTCAGTTCATACATATTGGGCATATTCTAGTGTCAGAAACTATGGCAAATTGGCAATATATTGTACTACTTAAAATTCCTAGGCGATGTACAAAAGTGCACATTTGATTGCGGAGTGACTAATCGTGTTACTTATTGGTCTATACTTCTTTAAAATAACATGTGGTTTCTAGAGCCTCATCAGTTGCCCATATTCACTAATAAGCCAAACGGCTTATTAGGGAATATCGTTGAAATGGATATATGCATTTATGCATTTTGGAAAAAAGAAAGGGGGCCCTTTATACGTGCATGAAGCTTATAACCGATTAAATGTACTTTAAAACCTGGTTAAATGGTTATAAGTTATTTATGATGTTAATCCTTTAGACGGAACATATTCTTTTTTTTTAGATAATGGAATGAGTAACATCCCGGCCTTTGCTCCAAAGAGCTACATTCCTTTAGTCAATTTTATTGGCCCCGTTGCAGCTGCATCTGTTCTTTACGTGAAGTTAAGACTTATGAATGTTTTTCTCCCTGTATTGTTTTGTATCATTTTAACTAACTTTCCATGGCCTGTAATAGAATCGGTTTACTATGGGCTGTGTGCATGTTTTGTATTTTATCTTCTATTATGTGCAAAAGAGTCACTTGAACACTTGGTGTTCTATCTTGTACTCAACAATCTTCATACCGTATTTTGCCTAGGTGTATACACCGCTCCTGAGATGTACAGAAATGGAACGTTTGACAGAAGTGTAGATGTATTTGCATTTGGTCTCATTCTTTATGAGGTATGTAAAAGCATTCATCTTACACGCAACAGAATCAATTTGTACTCCTATATGCTAAAGAGTTGTCACAGTTGAATGTATTGAAAGAGAAGAAAAAAAAAATCCACAGTGGTGGTTTGATTTGACTCCGATATTTACTTGAACTGGCATCTTTTTAAAATGGCATTTTCTGCATGGACTTTTATGATTCAGATGATTGAAGGAACTCATGCTTTCCACCCAAAACCACCGGAGGAGGCGGCGAAAATGATTTGTTTGGAGGGTATGAGACCACCGTTCAAGAACAAACCCAAATACTATCCTGATGATTTGAGAGAGTGAGTGAATCTTTACTATAAGCTTTTCCACTGGTAATTAGAAGTAATTTCTATGCACTGTATTATTACCTTGGTGGTCTCGCAATGAGCTTTGTTTCTGCTCGATCAAAATTCGCAACCGAGTTTAATCGTTTGGCTTATACTCCGCTGATAAGTCGTTTTACGGCTTATTGTCAATCCAAAAATTAATTTATGGGTAAAGCTTTTATATATGTTCTCTTAGCGATTTACAAGCCAATATAAATATGATAAAAAATCTTAAAATCAACTTAAAATTAGGTTATAAAAATCAAATTTTTGGTTCCGTTCGATAAGCCAAAAGGCAAACGATGTCGCTTTGCAAAAGCTGCTTCCTTCACCTTTTTTTCTTAGCAACTCGGCTGTACTATGGAGGTTTAGACTTTAGCACCTGAAACATCATCAAGCACGGTGTTCTTTTCAATGCAAAACCGCCTATGTTTCATTTTGTCTTCATGCCATTTGCCTCTCACGGTGGTTCGTTGCATGCAGGCTTATACAGGAGTGCTGGGATCCAACACCTTCGGTCAGGCCGACGTTCGAAGAGATAATCGTACGCCTGAACAAGATATCCACGAGTTTTACTAAGCAGACTCGGTGGAGAGACACTTTTAAGTTACCATGGTATACAGCTCTCCGAGCTCTCAAACTTTAGTTCATCTCCAAACTATTTTGAACTTTTTTATTTCCCCTGATTGTTCTACCATCAGAATCTGCCTGGTTCTCACGTTTTCACCTGATACAGGAAACAAGCTTCAGAGAGATAGCCTGGTTGCCGTCAAGATTTCCGCCCTTTTTGCATATGTGAGTAAACAAAAGTGAAAATTGTATCGAGTTGTCGAGGAGATAGTGGTCATTTTTCACGTTTTTGTATTTCCAAAAAATATTTGTAACTATAATCAGCCCGCTTTTACTTTCTTATGAATTATATCATTTTTAACTGGAATAATGTGTTAATTTTCCGAACGTTCAACGTTGCTCGCAAGCATTTCCTCAAAGCCCCCCTTGCCGATTAATTACATTTTATATTTGTTGAAACTTCCACACAAATTTCGTGAGCTATAACATCGTAAAAAGTTTGAAAAAGAAGTCTAATCAACCTCTTTTAAATTGTTAAGAGGACATTACCATGTAACTCTGCAGCGGAAAAAAAAACTAGATATATCCATGAGCTCCATTGCAGGAGGGCAAGCAGATACTGAAGTACTTGAGGATTATACCTTAGGAGTTATCATCTACTCCCTCATATAATGGATTTTGATATTTTACTTAGGAGTCGTATTGTTTGACCACTTGTCTTATTAAAAAAATGTGAAAAAAATGAAAAGTTGTGCTTAAAGTATTTTGGATAATAAAGTAAATTATAAATAAAATAAATAATAATTTCAAATTTTTTTAAATAAGACGAGTGCTTAAACAGTGCAAGTAATCTTTTATATTAGAGACGGAGGGAGTACTATCAATAATGTGTGCTAAAAAAGAAAAGGTAGCGGAAGCATATACTCCACCAAATAGGCTGCTCGTATTGGCACCTCATCAAATACAAAATACAGAGCATAAAACCGGGGGAAAAATAGTAAGACCGTAACAAATTCCAAGTTCTACAGTTATTTTAATTTTCAAAACTTATACTGTAATTCCAAGTTGCAGGTCACAAGCTGAGCAAAATATTGTGACCGAGTTGCTGGAAGGAGTACGCGCCTACCCTAGCAGATTCTGATACCTTTGATAAGATATAAAACGGCTTATTAGAAAAATAAATTACGGGCAAAACTTTTATACATGTGTACTTAGCGATTTAAAAACCAATAATAAAAAATAAACTGCAATAAAAAACTCCAATATACCAACTCTAAAATTAAATATTTAAATTCAAAATTTGATAGCTGCTTATAAGCTGAAAGACAAACGATGGAAACATGCCGATTCTTTTCTCCGCATTAGAATCGGCTTCTCCTTCGACAGACATAACTAAATATGGATATGTAAAATGAGAAAAAAATACCACATAATTAATAAAGTTTTAATTATTCCAAACTTAAAAATTTGATTTATCCAATATTTTAAGACAAGCTATATATATATAATTTATTCTTTTTTAATAGATGACGCCATTAACTTTTAAACACATATTTGATCATTCATTTTATTCATAAATTTTATGTAAATGTATAATATATAAATCGTACTTAAAGTACTTTAAGTGATAAATTAACTTATAACAAAATAAATTATAATTAAATTTTTTAATAAGACAAATGGTTAAACATGTGACAAGGAAAGGTTTTTCTGAAACATGTGCACAACGAAGTTAACGGATGTAATAAATTCAACAATTTTAGAAAAAAAATGTTAAATCTGCATCTTAGACAGCCCCCACATGTCATTCGCTGCCGCGCCGCGAAAACTTTATTTCCCCCTCTCCCTATTTTCTCGGAATTTTTTCTCTTCTCTCGGCCGCTGCACTTTTTTCTTTCTTTCTTCTCACGGCTTGTCTCCCCTTCTCCCCTCCAAATACCCAGCGGCTGCTCTTCTCTCTCGTCCCTCCTCTTCTCCTCTCTCTCCTCCTCCTCTCTCCAAAACCCTAACCCCTCCTCGATCCAAGCAGCTCGACGGGCTCGGCGGCGCGCCTCTCGCCCGGCGGTGAGCCGATTCACTCTCCACCCCCGCTTTACCTCGAGACGATCCCTGGGCGTGTTTTTCTTTGATTTCTTTCCCCTGGGTTTCTCTGCTGGGGGATTCGCGTTTGAGCCGCGAGTAGGTCGTTGGGTGGAGTGGATCGGGAGCCGGGTGGGTGAGCTCGCTCTTTGCTCATCGGTGTCGCGTTCTTTTTGTTTTTCTTTTGGGTGATTTGGCTCTGGTCATCTTAGGATTGATTTGTCAGTGTTGATCAATGCAAACGAATTAGTGTTTTTCCTAAAAGTTCTTTTTATTTTTTTCCATGATGTTGTAGCGCTACACTGGTAGATCCTAAGTGCCGTGTGTTTGGATTGTCTCTGGGTTGTTGGTTCTCTGTAGCTACCAGAACTGTATCTTTCCCTCGATTATTTGCCTTCACAGGAATTGTGAAATGAGTGGTCTTTAATTTACTGTGTTACTTGGGTTCCCTGTATCTGTACTCTAGCAGCATGGGAGTAGCTGGTTCCCTAGTTCCAGCTCGCGATAGTAATTTTCTTATCTGTTAGGTTCAATGAATTGATTCCTATTCCATTCTTTACATTTGTTAGATTCTAGCAAACTTCTACCGATGTTAGTGTTGTGCTGAGATGCCCTTGGATGCTTGAAGTGAATTTCTGGTGATAGCTATCTTGTTGATTTAAACTCCCACTTCAACACACCACGTGCAGTATTGTGGGAACTCTGGATAATCCTTATTTCATCGTTGAAACCAGCAAATGTAGGGCCTTTGGGGGAAAGTAGCAAAATTTGTTTAAACATTAAGCTAGAATTCTTGGAATGAATATTGTTCACTCATATGTGCTGCTTCTTTCTTTTTTCCCTTTGTGGATAATCCACACGTTTATGCTTGAATTGGATTATTTCAGGGTCTTTGTCCCAAAAAGGCATGACCTTGGCCTTCTAATTGGAAAGGTGTGAAGCAATTAAGTATGGCTTCAAGGGCGGTCATCAGAAGAAGGAAGTATCTTTTCGATCATGTTAACGCACCTACCCTCTCATTGTCCCCCTTCTCTACCTTCCAACATGGAAGATCTGGTTCTGAGGATGAATCAAGAATCGGACAGCGATTTCTTGAGCAAAGCTCTGGGGATTCCAAATGGGAGCAAGGGCAGTATGGTGTGAAATTGATAAAGGGAGATCTACTAGCCCTTGGTAATGGGCTTCTGCGGCGCCCAGCCCATGGGATTTCTCTACCTGCTTATGGAATTGGAAGGAAGGAATTTGGTTTGCCTATGGGTGCTAGACATTTGCTGCAGTCAGTCCGCACAGCCTCAACTGCAACAGCTGGGCAACCTAAGTTGGATATTGAAGATGAACAGAGTGAGGATCAGAAACAGAACAAAAGGAAAAAGGAGGCATCCCCAGAAGAATGTGATCAGGCTGTGGAAGGCCTAAGCAGTGCAAAAGCTAAAGCCAAAGCCAAGCAGGTACAAGAATCTGTAAAGGCTGGCCAATCAATTGTACGAAAATTCTGGGCGAGGCTTCTGGGTATTGGTCCTGCTCTCCGAGCTGTTGCTTCGATGAGCAGGTCTCACTTCCTTCTCTTTGCCCTCCAGCCCATAATTTTAAGACAAGAATATTAATTTCCCCTTTCCCTTTCTTTTATTAACATTTGTTTCTTTTTATGTGTTCAGAGCTGATTGGGCTGCAAAGCTGAAGCACTGGAAGGATGAATTTGTGTCAACGCTGCAGCATTACTGGTTAGGGACAAAGCTACTCTGGGCAGATGTGAGGATTTCGTCAAGATTACTGGTGAAACTTGCTGGTGGAAAGAACCTTTCAAGAAGAGAGAGACAACAACTGACCCGTACGACAGCAGATATCTTCAGGCTGGTACCTTTTGCTGTGTTCATCATTGTTCCATTCATGGAGTTCTTACTTCCAGTGTTCCTCAAGTTATTTCCAAATATGCTTCCCTCAACTTTCCAAGACAAGATGAAAGAAGAGGTATGTCAGTGTAACAACTTGAGTTACATAATATGCTAATGTGATCAATATTGTTTAGGCGTTTGATTTTCTCTACTTGGTGTTGTCTTACTGATACTTTACTAATGCATGTGTACTATCATTATGGTAACAAGTCAATAGGAGGTTGTATGCATCTTCCATGTTTGCTAATGAGAGATTTTTGCATCTCGAGTTTAATTTGGTGTCCCCTCGTACCACCTATACTGGAACCACAAAAACTATTGCAGTGCAAATCGATTGGTTTAAGAATGTAGTTCACTCATCTGTGCAGGAAGCGTTGAAAAGGAAACTGAAAGCAAGAATGGAGTATGCCAAGTTTTTGCAAGATACTGCAAAAGAAATGGCAAAGGAAGTTCAAACATCACGTAGTGGAGAAATAAAACAAACAGCCGAAGATCTTGATGAATTTTTGAACAAGGTATAAGTTCTATACATGCGTTGTTTGTCACTAGAAGGTTAGACGATTTTCTGAATTTGTTTGTCGAATAACTCACTTTAAATTGTAATTAGGTTAGGAGAGGTGAACATGTCTCAAATGATGAAATCTTGAACTTCGCGAAACTGTTTAATGATGAGCTGACTTTGGATAACATGAGCAGGTTACCATTCTTAATATACTTGTAAGTTCATCATCACATTACACTAGAGCTGATTGCTGATTGATATTTCTTTTTTCAATTTTTCTGCAGACCACGCTTGGTAAACATGTGCAAATATATGGGTATTCGACCTTTCGGTACTGACCACTACTTGAGGTTCATGCTTCGCAAAAAACTGCAAGAGTAAGTACTTGCGTCGAGAAGATTATATGACATGTATGAAAATATTTAACTTAACAACTGGAGTGCCAATTAGATTTGCATATTTGGTGTCTTAAATCTGTTTGACATAAATATGACTGGAAGTTTGGAATGGTCAATTTTGAAATACAGCGAGTGATGGATACCTGGGGATAGCTTATTGCTTAGTACTTTCTCTCATAAAGCTTAGAAGACAACCATCAAATGGCAATACTGAGTGATTTTTGCAATCTTGTAGTCTCTTATCATAATTGCATAATATAAGAACAGAGGTGGGTGGCCTGCAAATTGTAAAACAAAGGAGTGATTTCAAGCAAAAGTCTACGGCACCTAATTCATATGCAAAGAAAATAAACAGTAATTTTTTTTGCTGGATATGCAACTGAAACTTAGTAAACACCAGAATTTGTATTTGTTTGTATTTTTCAAGATCTATGTACCCTAAGTGGCTGTGGCATACATTTGACTCGAACAGTTTCTCAGGTTTAACAACTATGATTATTTGCTGTACAGATAAGATATTTTAACAGTATCTTATTATTCAATGCACTAGTTGTTTTGCTATTTACTTTGCTGCCGTTTGCATTTTCCATAATAGTAGGGCGAAATATCTGGTTATTGTTTGTAGTGAGGGCCCACCTTCCTGATCCATAGGGGGCGTCTCCCTGAGTTTTTTTTTTTTTTGGTTGGGGGTTGGGGGGGGGGGGGGGGACTGGCTTTCGTGGCCTTCCTCAGCCCCCGGTTTCAGGTGTATTGAAATGCCCTGGGGGAGGTCTTTCCCCTTGGGACCGAGTTTATTTATTTTTGGTTTGTAATTATATTCTTCTATATGTAGCATTAAGAATGACGATAAGATGATTCAAGCTGAGGGTGTTGAGTCTCTCTCTGAAGAGGAACTTCGGCAAGCCTGTCGTGAACGTGGTCACCTAGGTTTGCTGTCAACAGAAGAAATGCGCCAACAGGTTGGTTTTGCATTGTTTCCGCTATATGCATATCCACACAATTTATTCACTCTTTTACTTGCTGGAATTATTTGTTACTCTCGCTGCCTATACGTCACTCTTGGCATTCATTCCTTTCTCACATTATATGCCATTCTTCCTTTTTGGGACGAATTAGTTCACACCTTCTTCCATCCACTGTCCATTTAGTCCAAACAACATATCCGTGATAATGATATCTCATGCACATGTCTAGGCTTAACTTCGGTCATTTTAACACACCTTTGATTCTTGTGTCAAGAATGACTAGTGATGCGGCGTACTCATTTTTGTGTTTCCATAGATTAGAGCCATCCATCAATTTCCATGCCGGGCTTATAGTTTTGTTCTACAAAAGAATATATGTTTGTTCTGTGCAAAATTATTTGTCCTAGTTGTTACTTTCTCATTCTTTAGTTTATTACTTATTAGTTTGAGACATATGATCTCATTAGATTATTTCTTCTTGGGTAATGTTCTGTTAGGTCTGATAGGCAGATGAAGGAAAGTTGTAACTAGCACTTAGCTTCTGCATTTCCACCTTGAATTGAGCACATAAAAAACTTGATGACATAGCTTTTAACCTTACTGTTGTGTGTTACAAAAAACTAACTGCTATCTTGTAACTGAATATTTTTCTAAACTAGTAATTTTGCTTCCTGTCCAGCTCCGAGATTGGTTGGATCTCTCACTTAATCATGCTGTGCCATCCTCTCTTCTCATACTTTCAAGGTAACATACATTGATATCACATATTTCTCGTTTGCTATGATACTGCTGTTTGATTTGTTCGTGCTTGGTTCTAACTCATATCTGGTGATGTTAGAGCTTTTACCGTATCTGGGAAAATGAAGCCTGAGGAGGCTGTTGTAGCAACCTTATCTTCTCTACCAGATGAAGTCGTGGATACAGTTGGGACCGTATTGCCATCTGAAGATTCGGTTTCTGAGAGGAGGAGAAAACTGGAATTCCTTGAGATGCAGGAAGAACTTATCAAGGTGATGTATACATAATATGGTCCTTTCTTTATGTACATAAGATATTTCACTTCTGCTTGTGCAAATTAAACAGTTATTCTTGGGGCATTTATGAAATCAGTAAATCACTTTGATTGTACAAATATCAGCCGATGCAGAACTGCCCTCTGTTAAAAATGCTTCCTGTGTTTAATCTTTATGTACCATATCTTAATTTATATTAAATTGTATTTGACCTAGTTCAGAAACACATCCATTTATAGGACAACTGATGGATCATCTGCACTCTGCATTCTCAGATTCTTATTTGTGTGAATGTTAGGCGTATTAGTATTTAGTATTGCATGTTCTATTGTGCCCTTGCTAGGTTTCATGCTTGAACCTCATAGGATCTTCCATATCCTCTTGGTAATGCATATATCAGAAACAGTACATGGTTTATACTATTCAAACTTTTCCTTGTGAAGAACAAAAAAAAGAATGACTGAAAAAAGAGTAATTGGAGAAAACAACACATATACGATAGTGCATCTAAATTGTGATGCATTAACTGATTCTTGTGTGACGTGTGTTTTCACACGTGCCAAAGTTAGACTGTTAAGTTTCTGTTTATGTGCCCATATTAAGAAGTTTGGAGGAGTCATTACAAATTTTACTCAAATTTAGACTGTTAAGTTTCTGTTTATCAGCTAATCCATTGGATGTAAGAACTATAATATGCTGTATTTACACTTATCTTGAGAAGAACATAAGTCTGTTGATGTAATCTGATGTGTCAACTTTAGTTTAATATTGTGGAAGGAACATGCTTTTTCCTTTTTCTGAAACAAATTACTTTCATTTCAGCAAAATACTGCTAGAAGTAGGACTAAACAGTATCCCAATTATTTTATGTTCTGCGTGATACTTCTAAAATCCCTAGGTTGAACTGTAGCCCAATTGTTCTATCTTCAGGATAATATTGCTAACATTGAATTGTTAATGCTTTTGATATGAAAATATTCAGGAGGAAGAGAAGAAGAAAGAGAAAGAAGAAAAAGCGAAACAAGAGAAAGAAGAAAAGGCCAAACTCAAAGAACCAAAGGCTGCTGAAGAAGATTTGGCTTTGAAGGAAATGACTGGTCCTACTGCTAGGGAAGAAGAAGAACTGAGAGAAGCAAAACAGCACGATAAGGAAAAGCTCTGTAATTTTAGTCGAGCACTGGCTGTACTGGCATCTGCATCGGTATGATCCTAGTTAGTCCATACTTTCTTTTGGTAACTATACACTGACTTTAGTATCCTTATAATTCTATTGAACCACTACTGTTTTTATATGATAGAAAATAATTATGCATTTCTTTTACTGTAATTATGAGCATTCAACAGGCCATATTTCTGACTTCCTTATATTGCAGTCTGTTAGCAAGGAGCGTCAAGAGTTCCTCAGCCTTGTCAACAAAGAGGTATAATATGAACTTGTAAAGTGATATTAGAGTGACAATTGTTCATGCAGTTATCTTCCATTTTTGTTGCAAATACTTGGGAGGGTTCAATAACTCTTGGTCTTTGTTGAATGCAGATTGAACTGTATAACTCTATGCTTGAAAAGGAGGGTACAGAAGGTGAAGAGGAAGCTAAGAAAGCTTACATGGCTGCTAGAGAAGAGTCGGACAAGGCTGCTGAGGTTGATGAAGAAGAAAAGGTCTCATCGGCGCTGATTGAGAAGGTACTGATACTTTTCATCCTGCATGCAAATTCATAGTTTACCACCGTGACTGAAATGCCCCCCCCCCTTCCCCCCTCCAGGTAACATGCATATTAGGTTCATCTCTGTTTTAAAATATAAGTAGTTCGTGTAAATCTCTCTGCTTGAAAATATAAGGAGTTCGTGTAAATCCTAAAAAGAGGATCACTTGAAACTTTGATTTATTGTTTTTTGATAAGTTTTCCTCTATAGATGGAATCTGCATAATTTTATTCCCCCTTCATATGCCAGCTTGAGAACAAAACACTATAGCTAACATCAACTGTGTTATACTTCAGATATACAGATTCAAGAATGATATGCCAGCACTCATTCTGAAATTTCTAGTCTTGGTTTTTTTTATTGCCATGATTGACTTGTTACATGTTATGTACTTTTGTCTTTCTTGATTGACTTATGTATGAACTTCACCTTTGATGCTGGAGATGTTTCTCCAATGAACTACTATTGCTGATCAATACGTCCTATAATATTTATGATTTGCGGTTTAGTCGTTGACAATCGTTCTGTATTTTAGGTTGATGCTATGCTCCAGAAATTAGAAAAGGAGATTGATGACGTGGATGCACAAATTGGAAACCGATGGCAAATTCTTGATAGGTATGTCCCTTGCTGTGTACTGAATTTTTTTCTGTGTCATGCTAGTCAACTAGTGTGTTTTGCTGTTCCACATCTAGTGAATTTTCATTAATATTGTCTTGCTAAAATAATTATTATTGTCACCTTTTTCCCTGTTATGAGAACGAATACTTACTACCATCTGTTATTATAATTTATCCGCCATGCCCTTACAAGTGAATTACAACTCAGATAAACCAATTCAACTGTTTATAGCTGTGTGAAAATCATAGTTGTAGGATAATTTGGCCGATTCATGTGCCTCAGTACAATGAATATATGAGACGTATTTCCCTCATTAAGCAAAAAATGTTTTGAAATTAAGTTCTGTTTGCACAGATGCTTCTCCTGGATAATGTGGGAGCTTGATGTTTACTTGATTTGTAGTAAAGAGTTATTGACCAGGACATCAGGTTGCACTTGGAAGTTACAAACAACTTGTGGATTTTGTTTGCAGGGATCTTGATGGCAAGGTGACTCCTGAGGAGGTAGCGTCAGCAGCAGCTTATCTGAAGGATACAATAGGAAAGGAAGGCGTCCAAGAGCTTGTCAGCAACCTCTCTAAAGACAAAGGTCCTCCCTGATGTTTTTATGTTCTGCTGATGATAGTGCATGCACAATTGTTTGTGCTGTTTCCTAACTGGTCCTCTGTCTTTTTTAATATGCTACAGATGGGAAGATCCGTGTGGAAGACATTGTGAAGCTGGCATCACAAACAGATGAAAACAATGAAGATGAGGAAGAAGGACGGCAGTAGATGGAAATGCGTCTGGAAGCTTTTTGGCCTGTTGAGATTGATACCGTATCATTTCAGTCGAGGCGAAACCTTTCTAGTATCTCAGCTACTTCATGGCTGTGTCGTGTGTAAATCAAAAGCGACGCGGCCATTTTTTGTGCATCTCTTCTCTGAGCAGAGTAGCAAACTTTGATCAGTGGCCCGTGATTTGCCAGGGAAGCTTGCTGTAAAGATGTGGACTTTCATATAGTTAGGCTCAGCGCTCTAGATCGGCAGGTAAATTGCAACCGAAATTTCAACTGGTTGCTGTGGAAGTGGAAATACGGATTGGCTGGATTTGGATGCTACCCTCTAGTCACCATATTTTAGATCTATTTTGAACCCCTGAGTATCTGTTAAATGTATGTTTGGTTCAGTTTATGACTTTGTCTATTGTCTAAAATTACACTGTAAGACGCCCTCCCTGCCGGGACGTGCAAATTGTGGCCGTTGGCCTTGTTTGGGCTATGCATGGTTAGTGTGTAGTTCATTTGCAGGCGCTGGGCGGAGAAGCATGAGATTCACTCTAATTTGGGAGAAATCTCGGTTCACAGGCTGAGAAAATTCCTGCTGAGCTCATTTTGCTTTGTAGGAGCAAGAGATGGCTGAAGCAAATTTGGCAGAGGGATTTCACTATTTGCCATCAGTCTTTCAGAAATTGTCACCCAATTCACGCGCCTTTTAAAATTTGTCATGGAGGATGTGATTTTTTTTTTCTTGTACCAGGTACCACTCCTTGTCTAACGTAAGTCGGAATTGCCGCTAGCCGCTGCCCAGCGCCGTCGGTTAGATCTCCACCTGTTGGACATACTCCCTGTTCCAAAAAAAAAAAGTCAATTTAGTATTAGGATGTGATATGTCCCAAAAAAAAGTCAATCCAGTAGAATGTGACATATTCTAATATAATAAATTCGGATAGAGTATGTCCAGATTTATTATATTAGGGAGCTAATCTAGTAATAGAATGTGATATATCCTATAATAAATCTATGTCCAGATTTGTTGCACTAGGGTGTGTCATGTCAAAAAAAAACCAATAAGTACTAGGACGTGACATATTCTAGTACAACGAATTTGGATATAGAATAGGTTAGATATGCTGCAATCGTTGTCGCTAACCGCAAGGTCATTAGTATTCCAATTTGTATCCTAGTATCTTACGATACTACGATTCTAAAAGTCGAAACAATACCGATCCCACATAGTATCCTAATCTTCATAGTATCTTGATATTACTATTCATTACTACATTATCCTACGAAATCTTATGTGGTATCCCGATTCTACAATCCCTACGATACTACAAAATATTATTTTAAATAACGTGTTTTGAAAATAATGTAAATAAATATGATCAAATTTATATAAAAGTCAGTAAAATATATCAAAACCAATATGGTTTCTCTTGATAAATATCTCTATTTGCATGACATATATCATTACTATATTTATTTTATATAGAATGGCTATATATAATTAATATAAATATTAATTAAACTTAAAAATAAAAATCTCATAGTATCTCGATACTACGATACGATTTTACGATACGATATTAATTTAAACGAAATGATAATATCTAATCCTGACAACCTTGGCTACCCGCCGCAGTCGCACCCGACCATCACTGCGTGTCTGCGTCGTGGGTAATGGGCAGAAAATGTTCTCTCGAGCATGGGCATCCGTGCTCACGTAAGTTTAGGGCTAGCTCGACTGACTCGACTGCGCAGTTTGGCTAGACTGTATGGCTCGGAAAAACGTGGTGATCAGTAGCGCATGATTAATTACATATTACTACGAAATTAAAACTTTTTTTAAAAAAAATAGATCTATTTAAATTTTTAAGAGAATTATGGTGTCTATCGTATTCACGTTCGCCAATAAGCATTGCGCATGCCCTTAGGGCATTACCGATTTATATAGTCCAATGGGATCATAAGGTATTAAGGTGAGGCATACTTGTTTCGGTAAAGTTTCACTGGTGATACCTTTCACAATGTTTGAGATATACGAGTATATGGGAATTAAGTTGGGACCCATAGCTTGAAAACATAAGCATCATAACCTCGCTCCCTCAGTTTGCAAATAATCCAGATGAAATCCACATGGATGCCCTAAGTGGGACCTGCATGTCAACCACTCAACCTCTCCCCTCTTTCTGTTGGAAAGAGTGGCTACTGGCTAGCGAGGGAGGACGACTAAATTTGGCCAGCTAGAGGAGATTTGGCTACTTTCTTGAAGTATGTCTTTTTAGCTTAGCTATATTTTGAGATGGCTAGCATGATGCTAAGGGAGTCTTTAAGCCTCCGAACTAAAAAAATCCAGTCAAATGATGGTAACAAGTAATGCCTCTTAAAGTCTTAATGACCAGGTTAGTCCATCAAAAAATCATTTACATATTACCATGGAAACGACAGCGAGATTTCAGAACTTGTATATCATGGCAGAGCCACAAAAACATTATCGGCTAATGTTGCTGGAATCAACTAAAGTCAAATGAGGTGAAGGCTATTTTTCAACCCTGGACTTCACTCCAGGATGATCCAAATGAAGAATGGCGCTTGGGCTTGGCCGTGCTCAATCTCTGCAGCACAAAGGCTTCAGATCACAGCCAAGATGGATTTGATGTACTTTTGTTAGTGCTAGCATCCGTTTGAAGTTCTCTAGGCAACTCTTCACTTCCTCTGCATATTTACAAAGACCTGGGATGCAGTTATGGAGAATATGTGAACGTTATGGCAAATGTGGTTATCAGATTCTAACAAACTCAATGAACGATTGCACAATGAAGGTTAACAGGGGTGAGAATTCAAGAAAACCTGTTCTGAGTTCTGACTAAATGAGAAACTGTTCAATCTACCCAGATGTGGGTCCTGTTGCCGGGGTTCCATTTGACTGTTCAGATGCCTCTGTTGGCTTCTGGGCACGAGGCCGCTTCCTTTTTCCATTTGCTGAAGTATCTGGCATGGTTCCATTTGGCTGCTGGGGTACCTAGATATACCAGCGATAAACGTGAAATCATCCTACAAGACGAACGGATTAACTTCTCAAGTCCTAACACAAAAATATACAAACCTGGAACATCTGCTGGTACACAACAGGCATCAGAACACCATTTCCAAATGCCTGTGGGTCAACACCACTCTGAAAAATTAAATAAGAAAGAATCAATTTCACAGCACATATCCTGAAAAATGATGAGTACTTGGGGCTTATGCATTAACAAATAAAGATGAGTTGTATGAATCCACATATGTTTGTGCAAGAAAAGCAACCAAATATCCTAGAATTTGGTCCTCTGGTGCTGTAGATACTATCAAGGCACAGTTGAGCAGATATAGTCATTTGTAACTTTGACATACCGGAACCATATACACAATGCTTGGGCGAATCGCTGTTTGACTGCCTACGAATTGCTGAACATTAGCTGGCAGTCCAATGTAACCAGCAGGAACTATGCCCTTTTCTGCTCCTCCCTATAGTTAAAAAAAAAAAATAGAAATCAATATCCTTATTAACAAATGTCACCTATAAAGAGGATAATGCACCAAAATTTACTCATGCCATAGCTAAATGTAGTACCTTCTGGACATCCAATCCCTGTGTTAATGAAGAAGCCTGCATCTTGCAAAAAAAGATCAATCAGATAGGCAGTGGGTTAAGATGATTATTCTCATAGTTATTTACCATAATGCTTCCAACATAATAGGCATCTTTACAATGTTAACTACAGGTTGAACAGATACCTCTGTTGTTGCTTTGGGCCTATCATTTCCATTGTAAGTGCCAACGTTTACCAGATTTTGACCAACCACTGTATTTGGTTTATTTGCTTTAGGAATGCGAGACTTGATCCTTGGTTGTGTATCATCATGCGTGTTGCTGTTTAACATAAACTTCTCCATCTCCCTCACCAATCTCAAAGCAAGACGATATTTATCTGATAGGACTGCTGAATCAACTAGCTGCAGACATCTCATTGACAAATAATCAAATCGATCCACACGATTGTTTGGAACAACATCACTTGAAGGACGCCCCATCACATGCAACTGTCTGAAATCCTTTTTCCACCTATCAAGAACATAGTGTGGAGGAATTTCACGAACCTGTTGAAACTTGAGGACTGAGAGACTATGCCTACACAATATTCCATTAAACTGGAAACCTCCACAGATACAAGTTAAATCATTTTTATCTGTGTTATTTGTCACTGTAAAGATCTTGCTCATAGTCCTTTTACCATCTTCAAGGAAAATCCATTCCTTGACATCGAATGTGGATATGAGGCCATCAACATTAATGAAAGATACATGGCAGTACATTATTGCTTCAATTTCATCTTGGAATTTCTTGAAGATGTTATGGGTGTATACCTTGGACAGTTGCTCTTCCATATAGAATTTTGACACAGGTGGGCGCTGCTTATGGAATGTCTCAAAATCTGCTTGGGCCTCCTTTTCATATTTGCTCTGCAAGGCCATCTCATACTTCCCAAGAAAGTGCTTCAATGTGGTTTTCAAATCTACATATCCATCAAAGAAAGGAATGATATTTTCATTTCTTTGTGTAGCAGACATTCCTGCCCAAAATGTTTCTTTAAGAAAAACAGGAACCCATGAGTATCGGCACTCATAAATTGATCTTAGCCAGTCATTACCCTGAAGCCCATTGTATGTAATCAGAGCATTCCAATTTCCTTCAAACTCATCTATGGTTAAAGAATCATATACAGCTTTTTGGAAAGCCTTGCTGATAGCTGCGTACTCCGACAGACCACCTAATCGCTCTGTCGCCTTCCTCATTATATGAAATAGGCATATTCTATGATGGACTCCAGGAATAACCTCAGCAACCGCACTCTGGATGCCCCTGCAGTGGCCAGTGATGATAGCCTTTGGAAGATTACCAGACATGCATGCTATCCAAGCCTTAAATAGCCATGAATAGGTTTCTGCTGTTTCATCTGAAAGCAGGCCACAACCCAATAAAACAGATTGGCCATGATGATTCACCCCAATAAAAGTTGCAAGAGGCATATCATATTTACCGACCACATACGATGTGTCAAGTGTGACAACATCGTTATAGAACTCATACATGGATCTTGACCGTGCATCTGCCCAGAAGACATTTCTGACACAGCCTTCATCATCCAAGTCAATGACATTAAAGAAGTTTGCATTTTTGGCTTGCATACGAGTAAAGAAAAGCCGAAGGGCTTCTGAATCTCCAGGTTGGAACTTCAAGCGGCCCCTCTCAACAAAACTATGGTGCTTGCTCTCTCCAAACAAAAGCTCCTCAAGTGCACCCAACTTATCAACAGGCATCTTGCTTGGTTCTTCCACTGGCATAGCTCCAGGGCCACCCATACGTAATCGCCTCTTTGCAGGGCCAGATAGTTGCTTATAGGAGTTCAAAAACCTTGCCATTGCTGGGCTAACAGGATGATTATGATCAAGGATTGCCAACTCTACATGCAACAATTTATCTCCCCATAGCTTTACTCTGATCTTGGCTGGACAGTTAGTGGTTGAAGAGGCCCGTTTCCTGAACTTTGGCTCATAACGTGGCCGCCCTCCTTTGCAGCACATGAGCTCCAGATATAAGCAGGTGCCCTCTTGTGAAAATGAGGACCTCCTAACAGACACCCCAAAGCCAACACGGCGAGCATACCTTCGGTAGAATCGGTTGACCTCCGTGTGGTTATTGAACACCATGCCAACTTCTGGAACACCAATATCCTCTCCATCAGACTCTTCTAAACTGGGATCCTGAAATAATACCTCAATCATCAGAACATAGCAAATGCAACATGTTCAAAACCTAAAGTGTCTTCCAGCTTATACAAATTGATGACAACTAAAAAATCAACCTTCTCTACAACATAGAAATGGAATCACTACTCGTTGAACTTGCACATATAGAATGTCCTAAATTTAGGATTATCAGGATGGCACAGCATGATACTTTGTTTGGCAAATTTAGGATCATCAGGATGGCGCGGCATGATACCTCGTTTGGCCCATTAAAAGAGCTGGAGCAGTCATCTATGTTAAGTACTAAATCCTAATAGTCAGAGGTTGCAACACACAAAACCAATCGAGGATGAACTAGTATAATGGGTTGAACTAAACTGCCTCAGGAAACTAAAATGTCACTCCAACTCACCAATATAAAACAGTAAAGCCTAAATACGAACAAATTGGAACTACAAAAAAATCCTAACCTTCGAGTCCTTTACTCACAAACAACCTGCCGCTGTAAATATATAAACCCGAAATCACAATTCCTTACTAGAACATGAACCAGTGCAAACACACAGCCATTCATTCACGTAAGGAACCCTAAACCCCCCATAAAATCGAGACAATCCATTCCAGGTAAAACCTCGAAACGAGAGTCAAATTTCACAGTAAAACCTCAAACCCTGCATACATCAAACGTCTACAATGACAGGGCCACAGGGCCGCTAAACCGATGGGGAGTTATATAACAACAATAATATTTTTTTAAAAAAAAAACTGAGGGGGTCAATCGGATCAAACCAGTGCGTTGAGGTCGCGGCGCCGCGCGCGGCGGGGATTCCTCTGCGGAGGGAACGCCTCCTCCGCCTCCATCATCGCCGCCGTCGGAGAGCAAGCGACGAAACTGCGTGCGAAGGCGCAAAAAAAAAAAATCAATACAGGTCTCCAATCTACGCCACGCCGGAACACGAGACAACGAGGAGGAGGAGGGAGTGAACGGAGGGGCTACGAGAGAAGAGTCTCTCTCGAATCACCTCTGAATTCGATCCGAGCCGCCGAGATGGGCGCCGGTGGTGGTGGAATGAGAGGCCTGGCCGGGCCGCGCCGCGCCGCGCCGCTCGCTCCTGGCCCCCAGACTTGCTCGCCCAGCGGCACGCGCGCGGGGGAGGAGGAGGATGCTACGGCGTGGCGGGGAAGGAGAGGAGCTCGTCCGGCGCCGCCTCCTCGCCGGCGGCGACCGCGCGGAGGTGGAGGCGGGGGGAGGAGGCTGTCCGTGCGCTCGTGCCTCCGCCGGAAACACAGGAGAGAGAATAGAGGAGAGACTGACGAAAAAAAAAAGAAGAGAGTCACAGAGGTAGAGGAAACGAGGAGAGGGAGACGGGCTAGCAATTTTGGGAGCCCCGCAAATTTTACTTTTCTTTTCTCGAGAGAAAAATATTCTTTTAAAAAAATAATGTATAGAAATTGCGCGCGAAGATTTAAATTACATTCGTAGCGCTAAGATCTAAATGATATATATACTGCCATGTGTATGGTATCGGGTAACAATACTAAAGAAACTCCTTTCAAGAATTTTAGGGGAAAAAAGACATGTTCGGCTGTCGAGCTACAAGCCAGAATAGTGTCGCAGGTAGTAGGCAATGGTGTGCGGCTGCGGTTTCCTCGCCTGCTGAAAAAGCCCAAAACCTTCAAAAGCTACTCTGACATGATTCAGAACTTGAGATGTTGACGTGCCCATCACCTACTATGATAGAAGAGCTATAAATACAACCATGATGTGTTTCCATGGTTCTACCCCTTTATCTCGTTTTGCTCCTTCACCATTTTTGAATAGAGGAAATGTGTTTCAGTTGTCAAGTAATTCAGATAAAAGCAAGTCTTAGTACTAGTAATCTAGTATGGTGAATGATGTACATCAAGCTCTAAGAAATATAAACAAATTTAGAAGAACAAGGTATATCTAAAATGAAACAAAGTTGAGGCGACATCGAGACAACCGTTGGAGAATGCGAGGATAAGTGATAAGATTTGTGACTTTGGCAAGGCCCAAGAAGATTGTGAGGAGAGGACATGGGAGATGGAGGTGGTGAGTTGGTTGTCCTATAGGACGAGGCTTGGGAAGTGTTGATGTGCAGCCCATCGTTTCGCTTATTCATGGAATAAGCCAAACGACATATTTGCAAATAAAAACTAATTTATAAATATAACTTTTATATACGTATTGTTAACAATATAAAAGCAAATACTGAAAAATAAACTTCGATGAAAAACCCCAAAATCAATTCAAAATTTAAGGTTGAAATTCAATTTTTGGCTAATAAGTATAACCATATGTGAAAAGATAAGGCACGTGGTCTTTTTTCGTTGTTATTTTTTGAACATCATATGTGGTCATATGTGTTTACTTAAAAGCCGTGGGAATGGTTGAGAGGTAGCCATCTTCTTTTGTGCTTAATCACACTTCAGTTTAGGTTAATATGATCCACTCGATCGTGGGATAAGATCAATCTGGCCATTAATGTGGCTGCTCTTCCTGAGCCATAGGATCGGCGAAACCATATTGGACGGGTCAGATCGTTTTTCGTGCAGATGAATAGAAGAAAACCCTAGCCGCACTCAGCCCAGCCCCGCCTCGCGCTCCTCGCCTTTCTTTCGCGAGAGTCAGAGACGGCGGCGGAAGCGTCGACGCCTCGGTTGCCCACCAGCGTTGCGGCGTCGCCCCCTCCTTCTTCCATCCTTTTCCCTCCCCTCCCCTCCCCTCCCTCTAGCTATGTGATTTCACCGGTCCTCCCCTGCGCGACCAACCGGAGCCATTCGGGCTTCTCGGGTATTTTTGATCCGACGCCTCGCCGGTGAGGGGGATACAGCTCCTTGCCGGTGGCGCCGGTGAGGGGGTAGATGTGCTAGACCAGCGAATCGAGCTTATGGTGGATCACTGTTCAATGGGACAAGCTGGCGGTGGGAGTCGATATGGTGAAGCAGCAGCAAGCGAGCAACTGAATCCGCAGCGCCGCTCGCGTGGTCTCTGTCCACAGGCGTTTCGAGTTCCTGGTTGTGCGTCCCCCATCCATCCCGGGTTCCCGACTCCTGCAGTCGCCAAAGATTGACGCCATCAACCGTCCCCATCACGTCATGATCCTCCGCTTCCCGTTATGCTTCGTGCTGCTGCACACAAAAAACAACAGTGTAAGGAAATGATTTGACTCACTGTTTAGCATCTGCCTTGCATTTATTGATGTTTTTTACTTGATCCATCATCTTACCCTTAGGTTCCATCGAATGACTGATGGATTAGGGTGAGGTGTTGTTCACAGGTAAGAGAGAAGGTGTCTTGTGTGCTACCACTCTGTCATGCCATCTTGCCGAGGGACCCATCGAGCTTTGTCCTCACTGTTAAGCATGGTATGTACTATGCAATATTCAATCGATAATCTCCTTGTGAAATTTGTCAACAATTAGATGAACTAGCTAGATCCCAACAATTTCCTTTTTTTTAACTACAACCCAATGATTCCTTTTTTATTTTAATTGCTTCCATTTAGTATGGGGAAGAATATTCTTTCATGCAGTAAGATAAGGAATAATTCTGTCATAATTTAATATAATGCTCTTATGATTTTGTAGTATGCGGGGTTGGTTCATTCTCTCTCGACTAGGTTGTTCGCTGTTTAGGATTAACTAAGATTAAAAGGGGTATCATATTCCTTAAATTAATGTTTGCTTCTTTTGGCTTATGGCAGGATCAGATGCATGGTTCATGCCCGGTTTTATGGATTCAAGTTTGAAGAACACAAACAATATGCAGGTGCATCATTTCTTATTTATTTCCATATTTTTCGTGTACATCATTGTTTAATTTTAGGAAACACTTTAACTGCTTCATGTTGTTACTACCTCTATTCTGAAAGAGAGGTACTTACAGTTTCAGCGGGGAGATTCATCTTGCAGGACACCATTCATCTTCTTTACCATGGTTTGGTTAACAAAAGCTTAATTATATTCTAATGATCATATGTAATTATGCCTCACTTCTATTAAGGGAATTTTTCTTTACATCAGATTATTTCATATGAATTCAGTTGTCAAAAAATTCCATGTTAATTATTGGTTCTGCTGGTACATTATATATTATACAATATAGTGATGCCACTTTACCTAGCTTGATAGAATGACATAGATGGCCAAAAAAAAAATCATGCTAGGGATCACTACAAGGCTATGAATAGAAAGCTTATATGAAAACATTCTGCCAACAGGATATCCATTGGAATGATATACTTTTTATCAAGATTGCAAATGTTTCTACCAGAAATGACATGATGCAGATATATAGATGATGTACATGCTAATAATTGATGAGTGGTTAGATTAATTCATGGGATTTGTTGTGTTGGTCCAGTTCAACGAAGAAGGTTGCTAAGGTCATGGAGGAAATGAAGCCTATAATTATTTTATCATTGCTTGGTGGTGTTTCAGATGACTCTGCTGCCTCATATTCGACAAATTGGACATTGAAGCAGGTAGTTATGTAATACTGTCCTACAAACTTATATTCTACCAAACAAAAAACTTTTAGAAGATAGCTCTTATTTTTAGAATGTAATGTACAAATGATGAAGACTGCAGGCAACTTATTTGTCTTTGCACCATTGTCATGACATAATACTTCTTTTATACTAACTATTGTGGCACTTTTTAATCCATGGCCATCATGTGTTGAAAGATGCCTTATTTCTCTTTTCTTCTCTCTTCGTATAAAGTAGCCTCTAACATTGGAAGTACAAATAATCCCAGTAACTTATTGTTGTGAGTGTGTATTATTCCCACGTTTTTTTTCATTAATTTTTGCAATAACATTGCGTTAATTTTTGCAAATCAATTTTGGCTATTCTAATTTTTTTCCAGGAGATTCCTTTCTGATGCATATTTGATGTATATAATGTGTTTTAGGTGATAGGAGAAACTCATACAAGAGTGATACCACCTCAGTTACTGCCAAAAGATCAGAAAATCATCTTTCAGAAGCCGAGCCAACATTGCTACTCTTGAAAAACACATCTATTTCTACTTTTTTTTTGTGATATTTGTATCCCAAAACCTATATTTAGACTATATCATGGTGTGTATTTTGTGCCGTTTTGGTGATTTGCGACATTTTTTTTTCTCTATCGGTCATGATTTATGTTACATAGAAGAGACTGTACATGCGAGACCTCTCTATATACGATATTACTTATCTTATTTTGTCATTAATATCATTACTACATATGTAAGTTACTTCTTGGCATACTCCAATAGTTTATCAGCTTTACAAACTGCATAATCTTTATGATCTTCTGCTTAGGTGGTGTATCAGATATTGAAATATGTTTATGCATGTCCTTTGTTCTGCTAATGTATTATAGTGATACTATTTTTCCATGTAAAACAATATGTTTTCTTAATAAGGAGGTGTGTGTGTATAATATTATGTATATGTTGGCACCAGGTGCTATTTTATACACTCATAGTTCATGACATCGTGGCATAATGGTGGCATGCACATCATCTTCAAAAGGCGCAGCCTAGCACGCATTTCTTTCTAGTTTGAGATGATGCTTGCTAATTTCTCCTTATGGTACGAGAAAAAAAAGTGGTTGCTAAAAAAACGAAGAAAATGAGGAAGATAATGGATAAATGGCCGACAATATGGCATTTCGTAGTACTGGGATGTCAATTGTAATGATATGATAGAAGGTGAAAAGTGTGGAAGAAGATACGGACATTAGTGTTATTTCCAAAATTTTCTTCTCTAACACAAACAAAAACAATATATTTCAATAGATGCAGTGATTTCTAGTACTAGCAAACACGCACAGCCGCGTGTCTTAAAAAGGACTTTCACGGTGTGTTTTTGGCTTTCTGCAATAGCGTCCAACAGTGATGCCCATTTTCAAACTTTGCCTAACTAGAATTGTATAGGAAAACATCGATCAATATATTTGGCAGCACTCGATATCATGTGATTCACCAATCTGCCGCAATGAGTAATGTACACATTGACTATGTCTAATGCTATGTACAACTTGGGGTCAAAATATATGACCAGTAACAGCAGCTAACAGTCAGGAAACAACAAAAAAGTTACAATGGATATCCTTTGGATTCATCTACCAAGTAATCCAACCTGTCTTATAATGTGCTGCCGCCTCAGTATCCTCAGGTTAGTTAAGGTAGTAATTACGAGCGCCGGAGGAGTCATGGTATCTGAAATTTACGAATGTGAAGTTAATACACAGCTAAAATGGCATGACAAATGCATATGATGCATGATTCTTCACTGGGAAGAATTTCAAGCCTTCAAATCCGATCATTTCAGACAAAGCACCGATGTTACCAAACTTTGTGAACAAGTCAAAACGGATCTTGTATAGGTTAAATAGGAACTGTTGATTACATATTGAAAATCCAGATATTCTTGACAGTCAACCGATTTTTGCTTAATAGTGAGAGGAAACAGTCAGAGCTCCAATCGAATAAAACTGCAATGCCATATTAGATTTGTGTAAATACTAACAAGGAGACCAAAAAAGACCGCATGGCTCTATGCTACCCTTGGTCTAGATTATATAGAAGACTTTATATTTTAAAGCGGAATATAAGATTTCTTCTATACTTTTTATTCAATCCGTGCATATGATTAGAGAATATATATTTTCACATGATGTTTGGTATCATTAGGGAAAAGGGAAATAAAAACTAGCAACAGCAAATGTGCATATTAACATGTGAAGGGTTAGGTAATAAAATTGCAAATTGTAAGTTCACAAATAAGGTTTATGCCCAAAAATTGTACAGACATTAGAATGCCAAGCCAAAAAAACTCAAGAACCAAGAGCTTCCTAAGAAGGAACATAATGGACTTCATGAACCTTAGTTTGTATGTATAGAAAGATATTTCCCCTGTATCCTTTTCAACGTTGTCTTACAATCTTGCTTTTATTATCAAATAGTTGTCATTTTAGGTTTTCTAGGCAGTATTTTCCTAAATTTCCCTTGTAAAATGCTAGCTAGCACAAATGGCATTGGATCTAATTCAATTCATTAATTCCCAATCATAAGCTAAGAGTAGCATGTTCCAAAGTTAGTTGATACAGATTATGCGTATCCAAAAAAAATCAGCTGGTATGACGTCTTGCTCAGACATGCGGCAAGGTGCTGCTCATCTATGCTCACCCAAGGCTCTAGGATTTAATGACGATCAGAATGGTGGAGTAATCTTGACTACCATTAATTAGAGAGAACACCGTATTGAAGGGCGTAATCAGGTCCCAGATGAAAGAATTAACCACACCTTGGTCTTTGTGATTTGGCCTAAAATGACAGGCAATTCCAAATGGAGGGAGAACCACATGCATTTTTGTAAAGAAATGTACTGTAACAAGCATATATAAAATTGAAAAGTAACAAAGCTTCGCCCAGTAAATGATAAGGATTATTTCTTGAACTGAAAAGAAACAAGTATCTAAGTAAAAAAGAAAAATAATCCCAGAATGCTCACAGGTACATAAAAAAAAAGCTGAAGCATATGGCATGATGCAAGAACAAAACAGACATTACCTAGAATTCTACTGCTGTAATTAGAGCCAAAAAATAGGGTCTACACTCCTCTTCGGGCTGCAGTTCTTAGCATTGAATTATCCTGGAATATAGCCATATATGTCATTTCCTTATATATGTACATCTGTAGGAAGACCTACGCAATTCAAGAACCAAGGAAACAAACCTGCAATGTTGGGAAAGCCCATTGATTTCCATAACCCTGGGAATCTGCCTGGGCCTGCAACATTTATTTAAAATTGAAGGCATTGGTAATTGTACTAGACAAATATGCACAGCGAGAAGAATAGTTAGTAACTTGCTAATGTACAAAAGGAAAATGACCATCAAAAGTTATGAGTTCATCCTTAATGATATATGAACTAAAGAGTGCAAATGAACATTATGGTATAAAGGCTTGAGCAGTTGTATGGTAAAAACCTGCAGAAAATTGCTTGGGAGCATCCTCGGTTGGTTGGGCACTTGATGTTGGTGATTAACATCCATACCAAAATGATGATTAAATGAAAGGTTTGGAGGTATTCCTTCCTGTGCAAGTTCAGAACAAGATATTTACATGCACAAATAATAGCAGTAGATAGCAAAGGCAAAGGTAACAAGTACCATCAAATCAACTCCCAAGTGAGGACTTTCAAGGTGTGAGGCTGAGGGTGCCCCTTGAATCATATTAGACTCATCAGTGACAAAAGATGACCGTAGAAAATCCTGCTCAGCAGAAATAAAAAAAAAATCAATGAAGGCATATTCATATAACAGAAAGTGAAATATGGATCTTAGGCTCTTTAGGCCCCAAGAATGAATATAGACCTGCTCTTTATTTGGCCGTAATACGGTATCAGAATCAGATTCAATTAGTTTCTTTGTTGGACGACCTCGACGCTTTGCATTTGTTGACTGAGAATTCTTTACACCCTCTGAAAACTCAGGACTAAAAATCCCTTCATCATTTTCAGGTGCTTCAGCCTCAAACGAGAGAAGCCCTGCCTGCCTGCCTCTATCTCCATCATCCAGAAGAGTCTTTTCTGCTTGTCTCAGTAACTTCAGAGCTACAAGGTACCTACCCTCGGATATGAACCCTAGATTAAGCACCTGACGAGACTGTGTAAACAAGATATCATGACGCTCGATTATGCCATCAGGTAGCACATCAGGTAGCATTTCATCATTTTTGCAAAGCGCATCAGCATGCAATTTCTTATAGTCTCTTTTCCAGCGATCAAGAACAAACCTTATTGGAATCTCAAACATCTCCTGCAACTTAAACACAGATAATATATGTCTACATAGGATTCCAGTGAATTGAAAGAAACCACATTCACATTCACAATTAACAAGCTCTTGCTTGCAAAAGTAAACCTCATAATTCCTTCCCTCCTTCTCCTTTCCATCTTCCATGTATGAGCATTCTTTCACCACAAAGGTGACAAATTGTCCATCAACTTTAGTTGGCATACCATCACAATACATCGTTGCTTTCAACTCGTCCTGAAATTTCTTGAACATGTTGATTGTGTATTCTTTGGCCAGCTGCTCTTCCATGTAAAACTTTGTTACAGTCAAAGGAGTCCTATGGGAGGATTCTTCATCAGCTTGCAACTCTTTCTTGTATTTGTTCTCCAATATGATCTCATATTTACTGAAAAATTGCTTCAGGGAAGTTTTGGGGTACACAAACCCATCATAGTATGAAACAATAGACTCTCCACGCTGTGAAACTGACATCCCTGCCCAGAATTGGCCTTTGAGATAGGCGGGTGCCCATAGCTGCCGATGCTCATATAGGGAACTAAGGCATTCATTTTCTCCAAGTCCATGCTCCAGAATAATCTTCTTCCAATCAGCTTCAAACTCTGAGGCTTTCAGTGACCCATAGGTTACTTTCTTCAGTGCTTTCTTAATTGTTTTGAATTCTGCATGTGCTTTCAAGTTCTCTGCTACATCTTTCATAATACGATACAGACAAAGGCGGTGTTTAACTTGGGGGAGAACATCTCTCACTGCATCTAAAATAGCATTGTAATGCTCAGTGATTATTGCATCTGGGTAGCAGCCCTTCATGCACACAAAAAATGCCCTAAATAACCACACATAACTGTCAACACCTAGATCTGAAAGTAATCCAGTACCAAACAAAACAGGCTGACCATGATTATTCACCCCAGTAAAGAAGACAAGTGGCAGATCATATTTTTCGGTCAAGTATGAAGTGTCAAAGTAAATAACATCACGACCATAGTAATCATGTGCTGCCTGTGACCTAGCATCACTCCAGAACAAGTTCCTTAGGCGCCCTTGTTTGTCCAAATCTACTAAGTAGAAGAAATTTGGATTCTTGTTCTGCATGCTCCCAAAAAACTTGTGGATGTACTCATCATCTCCTTCCCCAAATTTAAGCCTTCCTATCTCAGTAAAGCTCCCTTGCTCTTTGTCACCTATAGGAACATTCCTACGCCCTTTTGATCTTGAAGCAGTTTCCTCATTCTTGGCATCTGTCAATTTCTTATAACAGTTCATATGTGACACCGAGGATTGGTTCGGTGGATGGTTGTGATCAAGCTTAGCGTCATCAATGTGAAGCCATCTATCTTGCCTTAGCTTCAACGAAATCCTAGCTGGACAATTTATCTTCGTTGATTCTCTAGACAGATAGCATGCGTTTGCCCTCCCTCTTCCAGCTCGACTGCATCCAAGCACCAACCTCCGGCACACCCCTGACTTCAAGTAGGACGACTTCAGAATGATTGCTGAAAAGCCAGAATCCGCGGCATATTGCTTATAGTACTTCAGCGCGTCATCATAAGTTTTGAATCTAAATCCGACCCGGGGCGCATTCTCATCCACCTTGCCACTCCCACCGTCTTCCTGCTCACTATCATTGTCATCGACGAGGATCACCTCTTTGCCTTCGTGCAACGTCAACTCCGCCACGGGGTTACCTCCCAAATCCTAGCAAGCAAACAAAGCATCACAAATCATTCGAATAGAAGCAAATATATTTGGCACTTCCCGAGTAAGCTAAAACATTCCAAACCTGGGATTCCTCAGCACCCTTCAGCAATGCACCATTCTCTGGCAGCTCCGAGCTCTTGCCATCCAAACGAGCGGCCACGTCCACGATTGGCAACTCCGCCGGCAACCCCTCTACCATATTCCTCTTCACTCCACTAGAATTTGCAGTGCGCGGTGGCGAAACTAACACGGAGCATCTACCCGAGCTCCACAGATTTCCGCAGCAAACCGGACCAATTAGAGTATCCCTCCCAGAAGAAGGATTCGGAGATAAACCCCCAAACCTTCTTTCGTGGAAACACGAGCAGCTACAATCCACCAGGCATCATGGAATGATGGAAATCCAGAAGGAATTGTACGGGACACCTGGAGGGAAAGAAATCAATACCGAGTCAGGAGACGGATTCCCCAACCTACTGCACGCCTCTCTGCTCACGAAGTGGACGGGAGTGCTGCGAGAGAAGAGAGAGAGGAGACGAGTACCTCCGAATTCGGCGCGAGCTGGGATGGATTCAGGTGGGAGGAGGCCGCGGCACGGGCGGCGTCGCCCACCCCCAAAAGACCTGCTCGCCCCGGCCGTGCGCGCGTGGAGAGGCCAGGCGGCCGGACTGGGGAGGCGGCGGCGGAGGCTAGGGCGGGGCGCGGCGCGGCCGTGGCGGGGGTCTGGAAGGAAGGGGAGGAGGCCGTAGACGCCGCCGTGCCTGCGGTCTTCTCCGCCGTCGGCGCGCTCGAGGAGACGGCGGCGCCGGCTTTCGCTGCGTAGATTGGAGACAGAGTAGAATCGAGACTCGAGAAGTCGAGGGAGTAGAGTAGGAAGGGAGGAATAATAGATGAAGGGGAAAGAGGGGCATATTTGTAATTCACCACTTTCTCGGCTCTTTTTGAGAATTCTATAGTACTTCTGTTTTTTAAAATATACGATGTCATTCACTTTTTTTTAAAAAAGTTGACCATTTGACTTATTTAAAATTTTTATGTGAATATAAAAGATTAAGTTATGCTTAAAGATTTTTTATGATAAGTCAACTCATAATAAAATAAAAATAATAATTATATAATTTTTTTAAACAAGACGAATGATCAAATATATCTTAAAAAGTCAACAGTGTTATACATTAAAAAACTGAGGAAGTATATATCAGATATAATCGTACTTCATAAACCTATTGTGTACATAATATATTTTATAATTCTACCTATATAAGTTTGGAAACATGAGTTAAGGTTTTTATATCAAACCCAATTTAGCATTTAAAATCTAGCTTCGTGCAAAATTACACGGGAAATCCTCTAGTTTTCCTAAATTCAAACAGATTCAAAGTTTTGGCCCGTCCTATAGTGACCTCCTGTTACTGTTCGACTCTATAAGCATGGTTGGAAATCTCTCTTCCCGATCCATTTAAACCAACGTTAAAGTAAGATAGTTTTTGGTGGTAGATCAACAATAAAAAAAAATCAATGGCATGAAAACTAGTATCAGAATTTCTAACCTCCATTGGACATAATCGAAACCCCATCTTTCAAATTTTGGATGCTCTGATCGGCTCTGAGATTCGTGCACCGTGACCTTCTCCTTCCACTCTTGCGAGCTCGACAACGACGATGCCCCTGACCAATTAGGTATTAGGTTTAGGGGGTGGGTACAAAGGGGTAGGGGAAGGGAAGAGGAAGAGGAGAGGGGGGGGGGGATTCCTCAGGTTTAAAGGGATACCAGAGCGGCGAGAACCCGGTGGTGATTGGCGGTGGTAGAAGGGCGAGACGGTGATAGCACCGCTGGAACCACGATTATGGAGGATGGCGGTGGGCGGTAGTGGTGCCTCTAGTGGCAAGGGAGTTGTCGGAGATGGGGGAGAGGCGTGCGGGGCCTCCTTGACATCGCTCAATCCGGGAAGGATGAAAGGCGTGGAGAGGAAAGGGAAAGGGAGGTCTAATGGACCCCGCCAACGTTGTTGGTGCTGGTGAGGTCAAGCAACGACACGCTAGGCTGGTGGTGGTGGAGGAGGTTGGTGGATCGAGTCTGCGAAATGATGACGGTGGGACTGAGGGAGGAAGAAAAGAGGGTTAGTGTTAAGGGTTGTTGCACATATCCCAAAAGCGATCCAATGGTCTATAGTAAGATTTTTAGATGTTTTTCGCTAGATGCCAAATAGGTCGCCCCTAAAAGTATTCCTATTATAGACTCATTTATGGTTAATGATATTGTCACAATATTAGGTTAAAGAAATACCCAAGAGGCTTGTATGGGCTTTCGGTAATACACGACTTCAGTTGTACGTACCTAAAACAATGTTTAACCATTTTAGCATCATTTGCATTATGAAATGAAGAAAGCTTTTTCTTAATACCTATCTGAGCCACTTTGAGAGATCGATGAAAGACTAAGCACACATAGAGAACATTCCTCAAAGGTAACATGACGAGTTTTCTCTGTGATGGTTAGAGTTGTATGTAGGGTTGAGCTAGAAAATTATTAAAGCCTAGAGCGAACCAACTAATGCATTAATAGATTTCTTTAAATTTTTTGTGGTGATTTAAGAGTACTTAAGCATGATTATGTAGACAATCCTAGAGCCTAAGCCTAAGCTGTCCTATGCCTATACTTGGCTCTGTCCCTATATGCATACTACCTCCGTTTCATATTATCGCCGTGTTTAGTTCCAAAATAATTCTTCAAACTTCCAACTTTTCCATCACAACAAACTTTCCAACACACACAAACTTTCAACTTTTCCGAATCAACAATTGAATATATTTTTATAATATGTTTGTCTTGGGTTGAAAATTTTACATCAAACTTAAAATAGTTTAAATAGTTTACCAAAGTCAAAACGACTTATAATTTTATTATCACAGATAGTATCACAGAGATACGTAAATAAGGATGGTTGGATAACATAGATACCCATTGATTAGTAACTAGTACCAAACATCACAAATCGAACGATGGATCGAACAGCTAGACATAACTGATACTAACTAATACTAGTAGAGCTAATTAGAGAAAAAAGGGCCAGGCGAATCATCCATCCATCCAGAATAAGGCCAGTGTCCAATGTTCCAGCAGCAGAGCTGGGTGGGCTAGCTACTTGTAGCAGCCTGCTTCTTCGTCCCAGTCACCGACGTGGACGCGGCTGAAGTCAATCTTAGCCCATTCTTCCTTGATCAGAGCCTGGAGCTTGGCCCGCTTGGCGAGCAGGTAGGCGGCGCTATTCTTGTCAGCTTCACGGCAGACCTCGGCGTGGGACTTGTTGAGCTCGCCGTCGGAGTACTCCTTCGCCGCGAGGCGCTCGTCGGCCGGCGAGAGATGCTTCACCTCCTCCGGGGTGGGGCACGTCTCCTCCATCTTGAGAGCCATGCTGGCGTCGATGAGCGGCACCTTCTGCCCAGCGAACGCGCTGCCGCCCTCAGCCGCCATGAGCTTGGCGATGCAGTACTGCAGCTTCGACTAATTCGCGGCGCGGCGATTGGGATTTCGAGGTCGTCGACGGCGGGTGGGGATCGTACGTGGTGGGAGGTGGCGGCGGCGTCTTGATTTGTAGGCGAGCAAACCCTAACCAGGTCGGACTCGGGAGCCGGGAGGATTGCGACTCTAATATGAAAAGGAGGGAGTCCGAAACTAAACTCAGCGTTGACTATGCATGGCCAATAAAAAGCCATTGCGACATCTACTACTCATCTCTTTACCCATAATAACGCATTAACGCATTTGGCATTTTTGACCTATCAGTTTTTTACAAGTTTCATTATTCCAAGACATGAAGATTGTTATCGTCATGTAGTGTGGCATACACGATTTGCTTCTACAACACAATGAAATTTCACACAAGCGAGGAAAAGATCAGCATTAAACGAGACCAATTCAAAGGCAGAGTTCTTGGCAACCTCTCGCGCGATCTTACTTCGACGCTTTTTTTTTTTTTTTGGCAATCTCAAGCTGTGCCTTCACGCGACTTGGCGACATAGCCGGCGTAGTCGCCGCCGCCGCCGCCGCCGCCGTACGGTGGTGGGGGAGGAGCCGCAGCAGGGTTGGCGGCGTAGCCCGTGGCCGGGTACGCCACCTGCGGCTGGAAATACGGCTGACCACCCGTCGCCGCGCCCGGCGCCCCGGCGAACCCACCAGGCCGCGGCGGCGGCGTCGTCGGCGTGAGTGTCAATGATTCACCATCCGCCTCGACGTAGACGTAGGCGGCGATCCCGCAGGCGGAGGCGGCGAGCGACGCGACGGACGCCGCCGAGAACAGCCCGCTCCCGAGGACGGCGCAGCCGTACACGTTGCGGCCGCGGCCGCCGCCGCGGCGCCTGCCTCGCCGGCCCAGCGCGGCCGCCGCGAGCCCCCTCCTCACGGCCGCGTTCCGCGACGCGCCGTACAGGAACATCGCCACCGTACGTGCTGCCACTTGGGTTCTGTTTGGTGTACATCGAAATGATCCAGATTGGGGGTTCAGTTTATAAGATATTTCTGGATTTTGTTTGTTCTGCGACGAATCTATGCTTGTTTGACGAATCCTCTGCAGCTTCTTCCGTGAATTGAATGGGGCTTGCGCTACGCTCGATCGGTTATCAAATGTGTGTTCATGCATGCAATGAATTCCTTGTCGAGTTTCAACCTTGTTTGCTATTAATTGCTTCGATATAGCGCAGGACCATTTCAGTGCTGATTTGGTTTGGTGATAAGTTTTGATTTGAAAAAAAAATGGTGCACCACGTGTAATTGGATAGAGCTCCGGCCGCCAGATCCAAGAGAGGAGGGGGAGATGAACAGAATATAGAGAGAATGAAGAATGGGTTTAGGAAATAAGATGATATGAATTTTGATGGCGATAGCATAATCCCAATTTTACAAAAATATAATAGCACGTAGGAGTAACATATATCACAAATAGTAATGATATTTTTTTAATTAGGTAAATTTGCTGTGACATGGATATAATCAACGCTAAATTTAACATGAATATAAGCTAGGACAGCTGGAGCCCACAAAGTGTCTTGATCAGTGTTGACATTGCGTGCAAATAAGCTAGAATAAGTAAGCTGACCAAATATGTGGGTACTTTACGTACGTAATATATATAAAGGAATGTCCAGTTTTTTTACAGAATATGGAGAAGAATTCTTCAACGAAATAAAAGAAGACAGTAAAATATGAGTGTCAAAGCTTTAGGTGAAACATTCTTATACAAACAGCTGTAATCTAGCGAATGCCATCATGCAAATACGTAACGTACGGTTTTAGTAAAAGAGTACATGTGGGTACGTTACGTATTATATATTTTTAAAACCATCCACTGATCAACAAACATCATTCTTCACTGAAAATCCTATTCCATTCGTATACAAAAATAAGGTGTATTTTGTCTCATTAAGAGCATGCCTAAAACAAAGGCCCATAAAAGACAGGTGCGGGCTTTAATTTTAGTGTTCCCAAATCAGCCCTACTGGCTAACTGGGCCCGTCCCTCTCAAAGCTTACTGGGCTTACAAGAAGCTCTGAATGGGCCGGCCTAGTTCAGAAACCGATTAGCCCACTCCAACTTTCCTCCCCTGGTCGGCTAGCGGAAACGGGAGCGGAGTAGTCGAGGTGGACACTCTCGTTCGAAACTCTATATTTTTCATCTCGTTTTCCATAACCACTCGTTCTAAAGTGCTAAACAATGTAATTATTTTTAAAAAGTTTTGTAGATAAGTTAGGCCGAGTTTAGTTCCAAATTTTTTCTCCAAACTTTCAACTTTTTCATCACATCAAAACTTTTCTACACACACAAACTTCCAACTTTTTGTCACATCGTTCCAATTTCAACCAAACTTTCAATTTTGATGTAAACTAAACACACCCTTATTATGAAAAAATCATATCAACCTATCTTTTAATCTTTTAATTTTTTAGTTAATTCTTAATTAATCATATGTCAATATACTATCGCGTTTTACGTGTGAAGGGAAAATGTTTCCAACTAGTACTACGTATTACTCATTCGTCCTAAATTATATGGTGCCTTTATTTTTAAAAATTCAAACTCAATAACTTCTAATTTACTAATCATATCTATGCTAACTATTATGCATTTTATATAACTGAATTCATATATTTGAAGTATTTGATATGTTAATTTCATATTAGTTGAGAATATAATATGAAATAAATTAATATTTAAAATATGTTATTGAAAGTTATGTAAAAAAAATACATACGCCATAATTTAAAACAGAGCGAGTACTAACGATCGAACGCAGCTTGCGGCGAGCTAGTTGGTCGGTGCGACGGTGCCTACGTCCGTGCGTACGCTCTGTTGTTTGACGGCGGATCGGGACACGCCCAATGTACGTACTTCGGACATATAAGAGCCATATCAAATTACCAATGCGGCAATGCGCACTTGTTCGATCGACAGATTATAAATTTAGATTAAGAAAAAGGTGACTCAGAGAGTAGTGGCTATTTGCTTGCACGTGTTACTGGCTTACTGCACCAATGTGCCTGCACATGTCACACACTAAGCTTAGACGCCTTGACTTCACATTTCTGAAGGTAACTAAACAAATTCTTCTCTCTCTCTCTCTCTCTCTCTCTTATAAAAAAAAGGCCAAACTAAGATCACCCAGCTTTAGTTTAGTTTAATTAATTATCGCGTGCCAATAATCCAGAAATGCTTCAACTTTTTGGCCACCCCGTACTGCCCTAGGCAATATATACGCATGGTGTGTGTGTGTGTGTGGACGGAGGAGTACTGAACCACCAAACAGCCTAGATAATAGCTATAGCTATAGCTAGGCCGGCCACTGGCTATTTCATACGGAGTATCCTTAACAGCAAGAAACACACAATAGCTTAGCTAAGCTGCCGAGCTAATTAAGCTAACTACTGTGCCTAATCAAGCTTATTAACTAACTGGTGGCTGAGAGATCAGCGAGCTCTTTTTTTTTTCTAATTGCATAGTGGTGCTAAAAATAATACTTTATATAATCAAGCAAATGATGATGATCGAACAAGTCTATAGCACTTGATCAATCAGGACGATGTACTACTAATCACGTGGTCGGTGCCATATAGAGCGCGTTGCGACACTAAACAATGCCAATAATTAAGCTCCATGCATCTCATTTTCAAGAGCTATATATATATATATGTTTGAACAATCCACTGTGCCGATGTTTGATTATTAGTAGCTAGCCTTTCATGAACCTAACTCTACTATTTCTCTAATCTAGCTACTTGAGAGGGGTGGTGAACTCATGGTGAGTTTGGTGACAGTGGACTCCACTTTTGAGGTCAGTTCGCGGACGTAGTTAATTACTGGTATATGACTATATGTTAAGTTAAATTACTACTCCATAAGATAATAATGTACAAAACTAATTAAGAGTGAAAAAAAACGTGATGTGGTCTCACGCGGGAAATGTGATTATATTCGAGTACACATCTCACATCTTGCTGCATCACTTAATTAGGATGTATTAGGAGAGGAAGATAACCAGTCGTTTATTATTGGAAATATATATCATGCAATTTGTTTTTTTTCTAAAACCTTTATTATAACTATATAAAAGGAACTTTATTCAAAATGTTGACTATCCCATCGATAAAAAAGAATGGTTAAAAAGGAGAACTTGAAATTGACAAACTAGTGATGTGTGTCCTTCAATAAACTAATTGAGACAATGATGGAGAGTTAGCAGCACCATCAAGCTTAGGTGACTAGCATTGTTTTCAGATAATTAACTAATTTTTATAAGTGTCGACGGCTATCAGTAGTGAAGACAGTAACGGCGAAACCTAAGCGTTCGTCCGACCTGCCGGGGATCGAGCTTCCTCCACCGCTTAATTGAGATATCTTATCAGGGTGTGTTTGTGAATGCATTTTTCACCTTAGTCAATTATAGTCATGGTTAATGCCCTTGTAAAACGTGAAAACATGCTTGACTGGAAACATAATTTCCGTTATTCACATAAGCTCGAAAGTGAAATTTTGATTCGATATCCAATATAATCGGATCTGAGTTTAATTTTGACCAAGTCTTTAGGTATATATATAAAGCCAAAGAACTTTGAACACTTCAACTACTTCCGTATTATAGTGCGCGTTAGCAATTGGAATTGTTCGTCCTGTGACTATCACTACGTTGTCTGTTCGATTGGCAAGCGTGCAGGTGATGCCTTTAAATTTGTTATGGCATTAAGAAAAGACCACTGGGGATGCAGGTTGCATATCTTAGCCAAAAAACAGTATATATTAAAAGTGAGAAAATCGTGCGCTTGAATTTTTTAATCAAGTCATCTATCTTGATTCTACCTAACCGAAAATGCTACCCATCGATTAACCATTTGTAATGCTACTGGATATATATCCAACATAATAACTTTATAAGGGAATGGTCTTTTTTTTTTCTCGAGGATGTCCAATCATTTTATGCCATTATCACCTAAAAAGTTATAAAAATAAAAAAAATTGGTAAGGCACTCCGTAAAAGATGCAAGCTCAAATTTAACATATACATGGGAAACAAAAATAACAAATATGTTGCCAATAGTACGTATTATTAGCAATCATACTTATTATTTATTGTTTTAATTTACATAGGTCAAATTTAAACTTTGAAGCAGCACATCACATATTGGCTATCTTATCAATATTTTCTTAAAAATAATCTTCTTAACGACATGAAGAAAAAGGGACGTTCCATCAAAAGCAAAATATACCTTTCCATACCTTTCTAAGACCCATAAAACCGAGGCAGCCGTGGGACTTAAATTACTTATACGTATGTTAATTAACTATACCCATAAGCCTATAATTGTCTATTTATGTTTTTTATGGACTTGATAGCGTTTACAGTGCGTTGCACACCAAGACCAAACCCGGGATGTCATATATTGGATAGAACTTCTACAAAGCAACTCATCTCACAGTGCAAAGCTAATTATAATGGATCCCATAACATACATTTTTTCATCTTCCCTCTCTCTCCTTTTTACATTTCCCCAAAATCCCAACCCATCCCCTCCTCAACCAATTCCTCTCCTCTCACCTCCCAGTGACCTCGTCGGCGCCTCCCTCCCCTGCCCGCCTCGGCAATAGCGGATATGGGCTTGGCGGTGACGGGCTTGGCACTCGACGGCGGCAGTGGACTTGGCCTCTCCTCTTCTCGCGTGCCACCGCCACCTCACCTGCGTCTTCCTCGTGAAGGTCGCCGCTGACTGGAGCTTTGCGAGTCGGGGCTCACCGGATCTGGCTGTGGGCGACGATTGCGGCGAGTTGGGGCATGGTGCGATGGCAATGAGTCGCGACAACAGTGTGGCAAGGGTCGCCAGATCCAGTGGCGGTGTCTCGTCGAGGCACGACGCGCGGGCGCACGGCTGCAGCGAGTCGCGACGACGGCATGGCCAAGCTCGCCAAATCCGGTGGCGGTGGCTCATCGGGGTGCGGCGGCGGCGAGTCGTGACGACGGCGTGAGTGCTTGGCCAAGCTCGCTAGATCCGGTGGCGACGGCTCGTCAGGGCGCGACGCAAGGATGGACGTGGCAGTGGCTTCGTCGCTGGCGTCGTGGTCGCCGCCGCCCTGCCCTCCTCGCTTGCGCCGGCGAGTCCTTCCCCTCTTCGCCATCATATTCCCTCTCTCTCTCTCTCTCTCTCCTGCTTCTAGTCATGCGCAAGCGACCCACTTCCTCACTTTTTCTGACGAAACTGACAAGGTTCACCCCATGAAAACATGGTCCCCACCCATTTCTCTCTTTCACGCAAGCAGCTCATCTACGTGGTTGGTCAGGGCTGAATAACACATCTTTGCCTTGTGAATAGCCTTACAAAATTTCTTGGCTCCGTCATTATTTGTATGTACTATCACTGTCTTTCACAGTCACTTCATCTTCCATTTTCCTTTTCTGAAAGAACTGATCACTGTTCTACCTTCACTCTAACGAAGACAAGACCAGTCTGATCTGACGGAATCTTTTGGTTGAACTAGAAAAGAAAAACGCTAGACTATTTCTTCGACGGCCCATGCATGGCAAGCACGACATACACGAACATACGCGCTGAACAACCGGCCGCTTCCGTTGGGTAGGAAGAAAACTTCCAAGCTGGCCACTTGGCCAGTGGACAACACCGCATGCACTACGCCGACTTGACCAGTTTATCAAGTTATTAGCAACCGTAAGAAAGGAGCATCTTTTATTCCCTTGTCCCACTTACTAAGACACGAACGCATCTTAAGATTTAACTCTTTAAAGAGTTAAATCTTATTTACATATTTCATATTTCATCAATAAATAGTTTATTATAAATTAAATTTTATTTGATGAAAATAATATTATTAATTACCATTTAAATTTACTTTCATATTATTATGATTTTGTTGCTATAAATATTATAGTATATGAGAAATTTAAAGTAAAAAAATTAGTCTTGAAGGCTATATTAAGTTTGACCACGCATTAGTAAGTGGGACGGAGGGAGTACTAGATTGACTGGCATCCCTCGATCAGTCCACCCTCCATCCGTCACAAAATCGCATCCCTCGATCAGTCCACCCTCCATCCGTCACAAAATCGCATCCCTCGATCAGTCCACCCTCCATCCGTCACAAAATCTAACAACATGTATCGTTTAAATCTTGTAGCAAAATATATAGTAACTTCTGCACCTCTATCTTTCATGTAATTTTCTAACACACTTTTTCATCTTGATCAATCATAGCCATCCTAGATCTTTTCCATGTAACTTTTTATAAAATAATAGTGTACTTTGTTAATTGGGAATGAACTGCAATTGTTTTCCAACTCTTAAATACTTCTCTGGAAAGTACAATAAAAGTTGTAGTAGGAGTTAAGAAAAAACCTATTCCCTCCATCCCAAAGAAACTAATCTAGGGTGTGTTTAGTTCACGCCAAAATTGAAAATTTGACTGAAATTGAAATGATGTGATGGAAAAATTGGAAATTTGTGTGTGTAGGAAAGTTTTGATGTGATAGAAAAGTTGGAGGTAGTATAATGAATCTGGACAGGTACTAGATTATGTCCCATCTAAATAGTATAGGTTGGATTTTTTTTTTATGAAGGGAGTATATAACTTACCAACACAACCTATATGGTTGCAATATTTTCCCGAGCACACACAATACTAAAGCTCATGTACACACTGCTATAGGCCCACCGTTCTCACGCATATATACGAAAATGCTCCTATCACATGCTCAAGAGCTGAAGAGCAATGGCAATCATATAGTTCTCGAAAAAGAAAAAGGCAGTCATATCATCCGACCTCATCGAAATTAATCCTATACTCCATAGATAGTAGTGAGAGGAGGGGAAATTAAATGAAAAAACTAAGGGCCTCTTTGAATGACAGGAATAAAAAAATATAGGAATAAGAAAAATATAGGATTCTGACAGAAATATAAGTGTAAAACAGATGATTGCAAAACGCAGGAACGACTGTTTGATTGATCCATAGGAAAAACAAAGGAATTTGAGGAGAGATAAAGATTCAAAGGATTCTTTCCATGAGGTTCTACCTCATGTTAAATTTCCTCCAAAACTTACATGAGAAGAGTTATTCCATATGAATTTCATAGGATTCATTACTTTGATTCAAAGCGCTATATAGGAAAAATTCTTTTAGGAATAAAATCCTCTATAATTCCTATGATTTTCCTTTGAATCAAAGAGGGCCTAAGAAATTATACAACGAGATGAGTTATTAGCGTATGATTAATTGAATATTAAATATTTTGAACTAGAAAATGATTAATACAATTTTTTAAAGCAACGTTTATTTTTTTTTAAAAAAAAACACACCGTTTATTCAAAAATGGGATCAAGATCCCATTGTTCTCCTAAGGACATCCATAGGCATAATGTATAGGAGAAGTGGTCATTATAGTTTCATATGGCCTACCTCACCATTGTAGGAGTAGCCCATATAACAGTCCTTATATATACTGAGCTACCTATATAACATAAGATCTTCATTTAGGGAAAAACATAACAATAATTTCTCTCCTCTCCCCTCTCCTCTCTCACATGGTTGTTGATTGAGTGAGACCAGTGAGACTCAGGTTAATCCCTCCTCCTACTATATATATTGTAGCAACAACCTTATCTAATGTGTGAACCCACTTTATAACAAGGGGTATTATGCATTGAAAGTGCCCTAAGTACGCCCATGTGTACCCGTTCAATAAAAAAGGACGATATGCTACTCTTTTCGGTTTCGACAAAAGGACAATATGGTGATAGTTCAGCTTCTCCCCATCGGGGCGGCGGCGGCTGGAGGGTCCCCTCACGTACGTTATAGCTGTAAGCATGACATCCAGAGGGAAGAGGAGACGAACAGGAGGAGGTGTGGATTGATCTGATGTGCAAAGGAGCAAGAGGCGTCATCGTATTTAGATGTGGTTAATACCGAGTACCCCTCCGTCCCAAAAAAAACCAATCATAACTAGAATTGGGTTTTTTTATAGGACAGACTAGTAATGCATCAAAATGTCTAAAACCCCTCTTAAGAGTGGTATGGCTACCAAGCGAGTAGCATTTTAACAGAACCCAACGCATTATCTTTTCCTCCCTCATTCATCAGAGACTAAGGTTGTGTTCGTTTCCCCTAGTTGAAAACTAATGCCGTGCGCACGGAAAATGGAGCGGTCCATTAACATATGATTAATTAAGTATATTAGCTATTTTTTTAAAAAAAATGGATCAATATGATTTTTTAAGTAACTTTTTTATATAATTTTTTTTCAAAAAACACACCGTTTAGCAGTTTGAAAAGGGTGCGCGCAGATAACGAGGGATATGGGTTGGGAACCCAGACTAAAGAACGCAGCCTAAGGAAAGTCATGAAACACTGACTTTATCCGGCGCTTGCCATTTTGGACCTAAACACTAGTAGCAAAAGTTGGTAATTTGGCATTTATCATTTACTAGTCTAGGGTAGCAAATTTTGCCAAAAAAAATGCTCCGGGACCACGCGCTCTCTCTTTTTAATGCTAAATTGGTAAAACTTTAGGATGCATCTATACACCAACTCCATGCTAAATTTTTTACCACTAAAACTTTTACCATTTACCATTTATTTTTGAAACTAAACCGGCAGGCAAAGGCTGCCAATTATATTTTCAATAAGCAGGAGTAAAAACCTAGACGAGTTACAAGAAAAAGAAAACAAAGGATGCTATTGTTGTCGGCCGAACAAGTTCACAGCACGCACAACAACTCAACACTACAACCCACTCAAAATAGACCATCGACGGAGCCCAAACACGAGTCATCGTTGCCAAGCTTGTGCAAAAGCGACGTAGCAGCTCTGACCTTCACTTGAAAGCATGTCATCGTTGCCAAGCTTGCCAAAGCAAACCAGCTCCGACTTCATGGCAAACTTGTGTCGTCATTGCCAAGCTCATCACAGAAACGACCAAGTAGCTTCTACTTCCCATGGCGAACATCAGCCAAATCCACCGTATCACCACTTCCTGCTTGTTGTTGGCACCAACACACCTAGAGAAAGACTGCAACGTGTTATCGTTGCCGAGCTTCATCACACCCCATCAACAAAGCAGCTCCGACTCCACCTAGCAGAAACAAACAAGGCCGTTGGCCGCCTGCTACAAAGCAAGAAGCAGATCCAATAAGGCAAATGCCTCGCCGAACATTCCCGGCCTATTGAGCGTCAGTGTGAAGGTAGAAGCCCCGGAGCTAACGCCAATTCCACGATCGGGCATGTGCATGAAAGGTTCTCCAAACGTCACTCCCAACAGAGACGTGATGTGAATCGCCATTGCCGCTTGCCCGGAACGGGGCAAGGTTTTCACCCGGAGCACAGTGGTAAAAGAAGAAGAGGGAACACGTCGTAACAATGCCTCAAAGGAAGGGAACGGCGCCGAAGGCGTCGCCATCGTCAAGCCGCCCATAACACACAGCAAGGCTTTCGCCTACGGTTCCCTATCCTCTCCTACACACTGAACCAAATCGCATACGACCGTCGAAGAATGCCGCACTGCCCCGATTCACCGACCCTCCGACGAGGCAACGAGCCGACGACCGAGCACCCCGGAGCTACCTCACCGACAGGCGCAACCAACCACCTCCACCATCAGCACTGGGCGCCGGCGCCGCAGAGCCGCCCCGGCTCCTCGCCCGACGCCGCCACCACCAAGCACGCCGGTGGTATTCGTCAGCCTCCAGCCTCACCACCGACCAGCCGCGTCGTCACCCGCATCTCCTGCGCCACCTGCCGCCGCCACCCGCGCCAGACGCCGCCGTCACGCGCCATCCGCCGCCGTCGCCCGCGCCGTCATCGGCACCGGCCAGATCCGGCGATGACGGGCCGAAACCAGCCGCGGGGGAGCCAAATCCGGCGGTGGCGGCGCCGGATCCGCAGCCACGCCGCCGCGCGGCCCTCCCAGCGCGCCGTGCCGCCTCCTCGCGCCGGAGGCGGGCTGTCGCCGGGGTTGTGGCCCCGCCGCTGCCATCCTAGCGGGCCGCGCAGTTTCCGGCGGCACGCTCTGGCGGCGGCGAGGCGGGGGAGAGGAGGAGAGGGTGGCGGCGGCCGAGTGTTAGGGTTTCGCCTCCGGTCGCCCGCGCGTGGACGACAGGGGCCGTCCGCTCCTCCACTTGCTGTCCATTTACCATTTATCATTTTAAATGGATATAAAGATGCCTTTAGCGCGCGTACGTACGTGTTGTGCGTGTAACAAGGAGTTCTGACGTTAAATTAATCGCACGGGCCTGCATGCCACTGGCGAGATGTCCGTTCATACGGCCAACTTAGTCACCACAGTGCACTCCGTCGTCGCTGCCTGCAGGTTGACCCGCCTCGCGCCCTCGATGGACCGCAACTAATCCCCCCATTCCCCCCTACCCCACGTTTCCCCCGCACGAATTTCAAAGCAACCTCCCCTCGCTTCTCCGCTGCCCCCGCGTCTAAAGTCCAAGCCGCCGGGGTGGCCTTGCCGTCCCCTTATATATACCCGTGCCCTCCGGCCTCCGCTTCCCGTCCCCCTCGCTCTCTCACCCCCACTCCCACTCCCAAGCGCCAAGCACCTCTCCGCCATTGATGGACTTGTCGAGCTCCAAGGAGGCGACGCCTCCTCCCGAGTAAGCCCTAGCAAATCGATCCCCATGTTGTACGATTTGAATTTGATTATTGCGGCGCGCGCGCTGATGAGATCGAGAAATGTTTTCGCTCGCGGGGGGCATGCACGCAGGGCGTGGTGGACGGGGGAGACGGTGGCGGTGGTGACGGGGGCGAACCGCGGGATCGGGCACGCGCTGGCGGCGCGGCTGGCGGAGCAAGGGCTGGCCGTGGTGCTGACGGCGCGGGACGGGGCGCGCGGGGAGGCGGCCGCGGCGGCGCTCCGCGCGAGGGGCCTCCGCTCCGTCCGGTTCCGCCTCCTCGACGTCTCCGATCCGGCCTCCATCGCCGCCTTCGCCTCCTGGCTCCGCGACGAACTCGGCGGCCTCGACATCCTGGTGAGTCCATCCATCCTTCAGATCCATCCGCTACCCGCTTTTCGTTGTCGGTTTCCTCTAGCTACGATGTTTCATCTTTCAAATTTGCGGATCGATGCATAGATAGAATGATCGATAGATTTCAAAATAACCTGAAAATTGTAGGCTGTGGCAGTGTATTATTGGCACCAACCAGTCAATCATGCATGTACCAACCAACCTATCTGTATAATTGATCGGCTATACGTATCATTCTCCTAGCCATTTCACCTGGTAAAAATTCAAAATCAAAATTTACATCCCACCCTGGCTTTTACCCGTTCTTTCCAGAGTGTGGCTGCCTAAGCTACACACTTTTTGTGCGCGCGTTACACTTTAATTAGGATCAAAAGTAACGTGCTTTACTTGCCAAAGTATGTGACAGGCAACGAAAGCCTGGCTAGTTTTGCTTGCCACCACACTCCACACCTATCGAGTTAACTCACACTGCAGCAATAGTGAATGTGAATTCATAGAACGGTAAAGCAAAATTGGCCAGCTTCCTGGTTGCTAGAGTGTGATCCATCTGACACTGTTGTTGTGTAGTCAATGTCGCCGTTAGCTCTTCGGATGGGATGTGTTCCCCTTTTATATGTCGCAGGATATAAAAAAGTTTTATAAAATAGATCGTGACGAGAGCACGAAGCTGGTCCAAGTCATGGTCATTGATGTTGACTTGATATTACGTAGTATATCACGCTTCGGATGGGATGTTGACGCTCTTGATTGTTTTGATAATTGCATCACCATTTTTCAGTTGCATATATGCCGTCGCTGTCCTGATTAAGGTCCAGTTTTCTTCTCTCGTTCGGAGACCGACCAACTTAGGCAGTCAGGTGGCGTCATCATTCACTTGTTATTTGGATTTTCGATTGCATAATACTGGCCACTGTTGACTTTTGTGGGAGCATTCTAAAAATTGCGGTCAATTTCCCTTACTTGCATATGTGCACAGCGCAGATTTTTCTTAGGTGAAGAATAGTTTGCCCTTTTGTATGACGAGCTAATAATGCAGCAATTTTTTCACCAGAAGCTGAAGTATAATGAGCCAAGGCAACATTTTTTTCTATTAAGATTTAGTGGCCTTTCAAGGCACTTAATTAAGTACTAGTAGCAAGCTAAGCTAGCCGTAGCTGAAATTCCAGTACAGTTTTCCGTAGAGTCAGATTAAAATTATTTGAAAGCAAAATTATTGCATGATCTGCTATAGAACTATTTCGTCTATTTTATAAATACAATTTTAGTTCTTATAAAAAAAACTATATTGGTCAATATACACTATTACAATACTGACCAACAAATGATGTAGATATTTCTCTTTTTTTTTCCTCGAGTAGCGTGATATATAGTAGTTTTTGGCCTCCTCTTCTTAAGAAATAGATTAACACATAATTATCTAAATGCAAAGTACATGAATTAGCTGTGTTTAAGCCTCTTGATTAGTTCAGTAGCACACCAGGACGACCAGATCAACCATAAACAATATAAAGAAGTATAAAGAACAAGTCCTCATGCTGTCATTACGCATATATATACAAATACGTACATGCTTCCATGTCTGGCTAGGATTTGATTTAAGCTAATAATATTTAAGCATCGACCAGGCTTGGATCCGCATGATACACGATCCAATTTTAAAACTAGCACACTCGAATTAACAAGAGAAAAGATCCAGTGCTGATCTATCTAGATTGGTTATACATCTTTTCCATGCGGGCCAATGCAAGTATTCTACGTAAAGCTGATAAAAACTATTAGGAAGCCCATGTCTTCCATTCCATGACGATGGAACAGTACTGCAGATGGAGCTGTTCTCTGAAGTCTAAACGATATAATAAGCTAGATTGCAAGCTAAGCTGTGGCAGTTGCTACATTGATTGAATGGTATCCAAGTTTTTTTAAAAAAAGAGAGATTAGAATCCAAGTCATTACACTAATTCACACTAAATTATTGTAGATGCCTAGCTGTTGTAGGTCTTAGTTATATGTTTACGTTGACGTCAAGAAAATATAAAGGAAGATTCGCGTGTTTGAAAATATATATTCAGCTCTATTTCTTATCCAAGATCGACCAGACAAAGCTCGACAAGCGCTCCTAATTAACTCGATCATGCAAAACAAGAACACAATCTGTCCGTAACAACTTGGCTAAATTTTTATTTCTTGAAATACGCAAGAAAAGCTTGCACGTCATTGCTAACAAACAACCATATGTAGGTGAGCAATTCTACGATCATTAAGGAGATACCATGAGTTACCAAAAATTTAGTGTAAAATTTAGTATCTCATGGTACCTCATAATAGTACCTAGATATCAAGATGTACCAAATTTATAATAGAAAAAATGATACCTCATGATACCTTCTAAAGGACCGTAAAATTGCTCTATGTAGGTTGTTGCAGTCATGAACAGAGCAGGTACGTAGTGCTTGATGTTAAAGTACTACGGCAGAGACACGGTCTGTACGTGTATCATAATCACGGTAACCACTTAGATCAATTTCGTCTGCGTGATCCACTCTGCCCAACTACTTTCTGAATTTCTTTTTTACTGAAAGAGAACTACTCTCTGACTTTCTTCGAGGGCTGATCTGGTCGAATTCCATTTACATCTTCTCTGCCATAAACTACATCGTTAGCTTATGCCTTACGGAAAGCACTATTCTAGTGCGGTTTCTAACTCTAGAACTCTAGCCAAAAGCTCCACTGAAAGCAAGTGTTTGCCAATTGCCACTACTGAAATTGGCCGGTGTCGTAACTACTTCAGATGTGCACATTTTTCTTTGTGGTTTTGCTATCTCTGTAGGTTTGCCGGATCTAATGTTGAACTCTTTGCCGTCTGCTTTACATTTGCAGGTGAACAACGCTGCCGTTTCGTTCAACGAGATCGACACCAATTCGGTGGAGCACGCTGAGACGGTGCTCAGGACCAACTTCTACGGGGCCAAGATGCTCATCGAGGCGCTCCTGCCGCTTTTCCGGCGATCGGCTGCCAACAGCAGGATCCTGAACATCAGCTCCCAGCTTGGCCTCCTAAATGTAAGTGATCATCAATTTAATGGTTCATGGCATTCTAATTTCAAGCGAATTACTAGTGCCATTTAGTGACCTTTATGGAGTCAGTAAGTTACACATATTTCATCCCATAGGAGAGAAATTTTGTATAGATGATAGTGGCCTCCCTTGCTAATTGACCTTTTGATTCTCACCGGCAATGGCCGCACACTGTGTTTCCGAGGAAAAAAATGGGGGCTACGTTAATTGTCTGAAAAGGCTGAATAGTGAGTTCGCAAGCAAATCTTGCCCCTACAGCTTCTCTGACGCCTGCAGTACTACAATTATCACTTTGTGAGGCACTCTTGAAACTTCACACCTGCCGGCTGCCGAGTAGTGAGTTCACATTGCTGCCTTGCTGGTGTTGACTTAAAACTTTGTTTATTTCCTGAGTGGGCCTAATCAAACCATCCTCTGAGCTCGTCAGCTGATTGAGATGCCATGGCCCATGGACTTCAAAGTTTGAACGCACTAGACTATTTCAGATGATAAGGTTATTCAAGAGTCTCTGTCGTTGCACATGATATCAGTCGTGCCCTGTCTATTACTCCCTCCACCTTATATATAAGTTCATTTTTGACTTATCCCATTTATCCCAAAATAAATATATTTTTAAGTAATCATTATACTGTAAATAGATAAAGTGAGGAATAGTTGTATTGGGACATTGAGAGTAGATAAAGTGGGGAATATTTGTATTGAGATTAAAGAAAGAAGAGGTGTTTTAGTTTTTTGGTGTTTGTATTGGTAAGTATAGGATGGATGAAAAATGAAGTACCTACTCTCTATCCACCTCTTGAACTGTCTGAGCTCCAAAGTCATCTGAATTCTCAACAAACACCAGTCACATGTTACTCAGTACTATGAATTAGGTAATCATAATAGCTCAAAGATAGATTGTTAGATCATGGCAGTAATGAGAATTAACAAGACTGCCAAACCACGTGCATCTTACAGTAGTGAGTTATAGTGACATTTGCAAGTTTCAGAAATCATTACTTCCTCCGTTTGACTTTCTAGCATTGTATATATTCATATATATACTAATGAATCCAAACGCAGCCTTACATTATGAAATCATTATGAAATCGAGGGAATAGTATTTTACTCCATGTTGTTATACGCGAGAGTAAAACATTGTTGAATTAATAATTACCGTTTTTTTTTGGGGGCATGGTGCAGAAGGTGAGGGACCCGTCGCTGCGGAGCATGCTGCTGGACGAGGCGTCGCTGACGGAGGGGAAGATCGAGCGGATGGCGTCGCGATTCCTGGCCGAGGTGAAGGACGGGACGTGGTCGGCGCCGGGGCGCGGGTGGCCGGCGGTGTGGACGGACTACGCGGTGTCCAAGCTCGCGCTCAACGCCTACTCGCGCGTCCTCGCCGCCCGCCTCGCCCGCGGCGGCGACCGCGTCGCCGTCAACTGCTTCTGCCCCGGGTTCACGCGCACCGACATGACCCGCGGCTGGGGCACCCGCACCGCCGAGGAGGCCGGCCGCGTCGCCGCCGGCCTCGCGCTGCTCCCGCCCGGCGACCTCCCCACCGGCAAGTTCTTCAAGTGGTGCACGCCCCAGCTCTACTCCAAGCTGTGAAACTGTCAGCGACATGCTAGGCTCCTGAGCTCCTCATGGTAATATGAGAGAAAAGTACTGCAAATTTAGAGAGGAAAATTAAGCATGAGTTGCTTAAGCATCAACCCTGTCAGTTGACAGTGAAAATATATAGTACCACTATATGGCAGTATGCGTCTTTGGTGTTTAGTTCCTCAGTAACATAAAACAGTATGCACGACAACGGCTTTAATTAAGCTCAGCCACACACTCGACACGTTGCCACGAGAAAAACGACGGGATAGTTACAATGTGGCATACATTTTGGGGGTCAAGTGGCAGGTATATAATGATAGGATTTCGCGAAGAAAGGTCAGCTGGTTCAATAGAATACGTCAATAATGTTCATATGCATGCCTGCTGCGAAACATACTACGGGGAGTACTGCTCTTCCCGGCACGCGTTTCATTATTGAACATTAATATTCATCTCGCACACTTGGAATCTTTGGAAGCAATATTCAACTGGAGATGATCTGAATTAGCACTTGTCATTAATCCCATCAATTATTTTACAATGTTAGATGTGTGTTGCTTTTGCTCAATATATATACTTCACTGAACTCTCCATGCTGTTGTTACAACCAGAGATTGTTTGGAAGAAAAGGAAAAGGTACAAATTGATTCCCTCGTATATAGGTCGGATTTGATTTATATCCCTCAACTGTAAAACCGGGTATAATAACATATCAGATTCAATTCGCCATGCTTGCTACTAGTAGTGCGCCGCAATGGTGGAGGCGACAAACATAGGCTTGTCAGTGGCGACGAGGATGGTGCCAAGCGCGGTCTCCACTAAGAAGTTACCCCTATACGCTATGTCTGACTCCTAGACGAGGTCGTCGTGGTAGTAGATGGAGTGGGCGGTGGGAGCGCCGAAGTTGACGTGGGACGGCTAAGGTGAGAAAGAAGGTGGCCTGAAAGAGGGTCGGATAGTGAAGTTGTTGAGTGACATGGTCCATCAGCGACCTCCCCCTTCCCACCGTTGGTTCATCGCAGCCTTTTCTCCCCTCTCCCCCACGCTATGGTGGTGGTCTAGGAGGACGCGGAGGGAACAGGGAGATGGCTAGCATAGGGAGAATATGATCCGGCCAGCATTGTCCCTACCTTGCCACCGTCGCCATTGGAGAAGACGAAGGCTAGCACTGAGTCAGAGAATCAAGAAATTCCCGATGGGTTACCTCAGCTAGCGACAGGAAAGAGGCATGTGTCCATCAACCCCAAGAACCTTTCGCTTCTTGTCAGGGCAACAGCCTTCTGCTATCTGCGCCCCCTGCCTCTGATGGCTCTGGCGCCCCGATATTGGGAGAGAAGAGGGGAGGAGCCGCCAATGCCCTCCCCAGCATTAGCTCCGCGCCGTCACTACCTCCTTCCCGGCCTCTCTAGTGTGAGAGGAGAAAGAGGGGAGAGATGAAAAAGAGTGGAGAGATAATGAAGAAGATGAGATGAGGCAGGTGCATCCCATTGTTTCTTTTTATTACTATAATATTATGTAGATGCCATGTAGGATAAAGATTAGGTCAACATGCGTTGCGTAGGACAAAGCCGATGTCCAAACCACATGGAGAGGCAAATTAAACTTATATATTTATAGTTGAGGAAGTTGTTATTCTCGGTTTTGCTTATATTTTAAGGGACTTATATTGGACGTTCTATGGAAGAAAAATATTGGCGACCTACAAAAGGAAAAAGTCCGATTACCCCTTGAAGTATTGTGGTAGTACAAATTACCCCCCTCAATTCAAAACATTCATCATCCTAAACTTTTTATATTAGACGAATTACCCCCTGCCCAACTCCGGAGTGTTTTTTCCTACGTAGCGGACACATAGCAGTCCAGTCAGCATAAAAAAAAGATAGGGCCTACTTATCAATTATGCCTCTTCTCTTGGTCACCACGTGGGTCCTACCTTTATTTATATTTTTTATGCTGACTTGATTGTCACGTGTGTATCACGTAGGGCCAAAACCGCTCCGGAGTCTATTAGGGAGTAATTCCTTTTGTATTAAAAAGTAAAAGGTGAAAACTGTTTGATTTTTCAATTAAGGGGGCAATTTGTACTGCCACAATAATTAAAGGAGGATAAATCGGACTTTTCCCCTGGGAAAAGGATAGCCAAAGCCCAAAGGGATCTATGGCCGAAATTTTCCAGCCCATGGGAGACCCATCTTCTTCTTTTCCTTGAGAGCCCGTAGGGATATGGATATGCATGGAGATGGAAATTACGGCCCATACCAACCGCCGCCGCTCCACCTCCCACGCCAAGCGTGCTGCTGCTGTTGCACCGCCGTCGCCGCCATGGCCGGGGCCCCTTCCTTCTTCTGCGCCGGTGGCTCGTCCTCCTGCTCCACGCGCCCTCTAGCCCCGCATCTCTATGCTCCCCAACCGCGTGCTGCCTTGCACGGCTCGGGCGCCAAAGGCCGCGAGGACGATCGAGGAGCAGGGGGTGGAGAGCGGGCTAAGCTAGAGCCGAGCGGCAGCCGGAGCGGAAGACGAAGGTACGGAGCTATCCGATGACGACGGCGGCGCGGACCAAATGCAGCGCCTACGGCGAAGAGAAGCCGCGCGGGAAGCGAGAGCCGCCGCCGCGGCGTCGGCGGCGGCGGCGGAGCGGAGGAATCCCCTCTTCCCCTCCCCGTCGCCGGCCGGCCTACGCCGCCGCGTGCTCCGCATCGGTCCGCACACGTGGCACCCATCGGACGGCCAAGGCAGCGCGAGCGGGGCCCAGGGGCACGAGCTGCGCGACGGGTGCTCCTCGACCGTCGGATCAGGAGCAAGCAAGCCACGTAGAGCCGATCTAACGGATGAGATGTGGCCAGGTAGAAGAAAACAGCATCTTGCAATGCATGCAGGGCTCTGCGCACCCACGCTTTTTGCTTCCGCAAGAGCAGCGGAATTGCGGAGAGGTGAGAACTTGATTTTGATCTCTCTCCCACACTCTCCTCCTCCTCTGCTTTCCTCTGCTCCAAGAAACGCGTGAGATTCCTTCACTTCTTCCATGGCCGGTGTGTTTGTGTTGGTGGTGGTGCTGTTGCTAGCCGCGCTGTTCTTCTTCTCGTTCTGTATCGTTCGTTTTTGTTGTGATTCTGTGAAGTTATTTGATCGAGTAGTGGGTAAATGAGTGATCGAACAGCGGGTGTTTGTGTTGATGTTGTTGCTGTTGCTTTTGATGTTTGTTGGTGGTTTTCTTCGAGGAGGGTGACGAGCACCGAGAGCCATGGTGATCTCGGTCCCCCTCTTTTCTTTTGTCTTGCTTGCGCTTGTTGTTGCTGTTCCTGCTGATTTCGACGTTGGTGGCAGATTGCTTGGAGGTGACGAGCACCAAGACCTATGGTGATCTATGTTGTCTCCTTTGCTTGGAGATTGCTTTAGTTGTTTGTTTCTGTTTCAGTTGGTCTGTGCTCTGTTCGAGGAGATCCTAACGAGCACTACGACCCCCATGGTGATCTGTATTTGCGCCCCTTCTTGCAACTGGATAGTGTTCATCAGTTCGTGAGTTCATCATCCCGGTTCTATCAATGCCTTTTTCGTGCTGCTTTTCCTGGCGTTATTGATGTACACATGGCAGCTCGATGATGTGATATCTCTGCTCGTCTCGTGTATCTCTGCTTACTTCTTTTGGTATGTTGCTGTTCCAGATTCTTTCTGCATGTGGGTGTTCTTCCCTTTTTTCTACAACTGTGGGTTTTGACGCTCTTTTGATTGCTCTTGTTCTCGTTAATTTTTGTGATGCTGTGCATGCGGAAAATTCTTGACGATGCTGCTGCGCACGGGGGAAACCCATTGATCTCTTACTCAATGGCGCTACCTGTACGTCCGTTTTCTTGCTGTTGGGTGTAACATTTATTGATGTTTCACTTCCCCTGTGTATGGTGTGAAACCCCGTAGCAGATATTATTGAAATTTGAGAGGGGGATCTTAGCCTGTGAATTTAATATTTCTCCCCTTCTAATGATCATGTGCACTGCAGGCTGCTGCATTTGATCTTGACACAAACTTTTAGATGTGTTTTGGGTTCTCAAATGTTGAGAAGCTTGCCATTTTGATGATCCATTCTTTTCAAGACGTAGTGATCGACCTGGATCAGTATTGAACAATGTTTGGTTAAACATATGTACACTGTTGTTCACAGTACTCTTTGGTCTTTGCTAGGAAAGCAAGTTCTGCCATGGGTGCATCGACCAGTACCAAACGTCCATTAACATCGAAGGTTACTAATGAAGGAGAGAATGACAGAGTTAAGTATGCCTCATCAGCTATGCAAGGATTGCGTATGAGCATGCAAGATGCTGTGAGTAATCAAACACTCCTTTTATCAGTATTACTGCGCTCATAGCCCTACAGAAAAAAAAAAGGTGTCATTGCAAGTGATTGTGGTCAAACACTAGCTTGATTTGTACCTTTCTTATTATCTAGCTTGCAGTTGAACTAGATCTAGATGCGTTAAAGCGCACATCGTTCTTTGGTGTGTACGATGGCCATGGAGGTTTGATCTTCATTCTCATCTTTTCTAACAAATGTCAAACAATTCATCTGTTAGCATAACATACCTTCATGCATTGGTTAAAATATCATAGAATTCACAATACTCTAAAATGTAAAGATAGTGTGCATTTGTGTACACAATAGCAATATGTCGACTGATATCTATAAGGTCTGTTTCCTATTAAAGATTTTAGGACCACAGGATTTTATTTTATTTATGCTTCACTCTCTATCTTATAAGATGACCAAACTGAGTTTTTTTTACCTTTTCTATTCAGGAGCTGAAGTAGCAATGTACTGTGCAAAACGATTTCATGTTATGCTTCGCGAGGAAGAAAGCTTTCTCAACAATCTGCCCTATGCAATTACATCTGTGTGCTCCAGGTTTTTTTTATAGATATTTGTTCCATGTACTCTGCATATTGCGCTACATAAGTTCACTCCCTTTTCCTTTGTGGAAAAAAGAGTGGGACATCGTTGTACCCATTGTCTTCATAGTTGCAATGTCTTGAAAAATCTAGTTTCGTTTGTTGGACAAGCAAACAATGAATTATGTAATCAGTGTTCCTTCTTAACTGCAGACTTGATGATGAATTGGAAGCACCAAATGTATGGAGGGCGTCACTTTATCCCCATCGTAGTAGTGAGTCGAGTAGCGAGTCTAGTGACTGTTTCCAGTTCCTCAGTACTGGCAGTTGTGCTAACGTGTGGCGTTCCTCAGAGGTGATATATCAACTTATGATTGTTCTTTACACATCCTACTGCACAGAAGTTAATCAAAGATTTATTTCTAGTCATATAGTGTGCGTATGAAGTCTGTATTTATCTGTTTCAAGATACCCAGTCATTATGTCAAGTGCCTGTTTTACAGAGTCAGAATCCAAAAGCTTGTTAAGTTATTGCTGCACTGTGGTTGTTATCCACTTATACTACTACCCGAATTATGTTTTTTTTTATATGTCACTATACTGGGCTCATCATGTCTTTTGTGCATTCCTTCTTTTATGAATGTCATTTTTTTCGCTAGAGTCATTTCACAGCTTTTTATAGTCTTTTTATTTCAAGGATCTGTTGAATTCTTTGTATTACACTTCAGTTGGTATTTTTGTCCCCCCAGGCAGTTTCTTACAAGCTGCCGTCATATGAAGGAAGCACAGCATGTGTGGTAATCATTAGAGGAAATCAGATCACTGTTGGAAATGTTGGCGATTCCCGTTGCGTGCTTTCAAAGAATGGTCAGGTGTAGTAACTTTTTCCTTGTCAAATGCCTCATTGCTTCATTCTGTCATACCTAATGGCTAATGCATTAAATCTGTGCCTAATTATTCTGTTTTCTGTATTTTTCATTGCATTAAAAGGCAATTGATTTATCCACTGATCACAAACCAAACGTTCCACTTGAACGTCAGAGAATTCTAAGAGTAGGAGGACAAGTATGGAGGGAAAAAATTCCTGCAAAAGACTCAGGAGGGGAAATCAGGGAACAGTGGGGTCCATATTGTATTGAAGGAAAGCTATCCACGTCCAGAGCACTTGGTATAATTTAATCTTATTTCCTTTTGGTAGTTCTTACTAAAATCTATTGTATTGTAGCTGGGATTTTCCTCACTACCATTTCAGGTGATTTTGCATATAAGAACATAGTTTATCGTCCTCAATATCAAATGGTGACACATTTTCCTGACATTCGTGTTGTAAGTGTAAACCTTTCTTTTAGAGGACTATAAATTTGTTTTGCTGGGTCTGATCTGATGGGATTTTTTGTTAGGCGAAAATAACTGGTGATACTGAATTTCTTGTCATAGCAAGTGACGGCATCTGGTAGGTCTTCATGCAGAGTATATCCAGTCAGTGACAGTTGACTTACTAGCTTGCTTCTTTCTTCTAGGACAGTATTATTTTTTTCACAAGAGTTTGTACATTTTGGTTTAATTTAAATTGGATGTAGCCTGGACTGGTATCTAATCTATTTCACCACCATGTGTAGTTACGTATGTTTTTTCGTGGCCAAGAATATTGCGTTCTTTTTCTGAGTTAAATGCTATCCCTGGAGAGGTTGAATCTACTGAAAAGAGGAAGACCTGCCGATCCCTACACTAGCTGTGTTTCATAATATTCAGATAGTTATTTTACTTGATGGCTCAGTGTCTGATAGGCTTAGTATGTTGGAAATGGCTACCGGTCCCCTTATTTATACTGCCAGAGCATTCTTCAAGAACCATCTCACTTCATGGAACATTTACGCTGGTAGGAATTCTGCTAAGTTGCAGGATATATCTTGTATCAGTGCTAGTACTATTGATAAAGGATTGCAATGTGCCACATATTTTCACGATCTGATGCACATTTCTCATTGGCAAATTTATTCTCTCCTGTTATTTTTTTACAGTTCCATTCAAATTCTCATAGTAGACTTAAACACATTTTTCCCTTTCAGGGATCACATGTCAAGTCAGGATGTGGTTGATTTAGTACATGAGAAATTAAACTCGGTGAGTCCTCATTTTCTCTACATGTTATGACAGCTATGCATTTTTTTTTTCTAATGAATCAAGTTCTAGTAGTTACCTACATATATGTGTTCTTAAATCAAGAAATGTTTACTCTGATTTTAAACACATATGTGCACGCGATCTGCTTGGATGACAGGCAATTGAAATCTAAAGTCTACATATGAAGATCATAGGATGTTTGCAGTGCATTCTTTTTCTTTTTTTTTTCTTTTGTTCTTTTAGCGAAGGCAGGAGCTCTGTCAAAATTTGATAAATCAGGGAAAGAAAAGAGGATGCTTTACAGAGGATAGCCAATTAGCCACAAACAAGAACATAGCTCCAAATACAACAACACTGGTAAGAAACAGTGCTATTCAAGTTTGGTTTTAAGTCTTCCGGCGAAAAGGTTTGGTTTAAGTCTTGGACGACTAAGTAGCTATGTTCGCCCACATTTTTGCTTTCTCCTTGGAAAATTCTTTTATTGATCCTTTCATTCCATTTCGTCTATGAAGTTTATGTTAAAGCTGCAATTATTTTACTTTCCTTTCTCCTTTTGATTTGATGGAGCTGAAGGCAATCTAACATTCAATTACCAATTACCGAGCTATATATGATCAACAGCTACAGGAGTAACGAAGTTCATTCATTTGTTGGTAGAACTGTTATTCCCGTTGCATCTGACATATGCCTGTAAATTGTAATCGCACAGGGGGAGGAAACTCTACACACCACTTGCGAGAAGCTCGTCGAGAATTGCCTGGAATCGAGGAACAACGCGACGGCCATACTGGTCCAGTTCAAGCCAGGCGCCGACCAGCCGATCCCTGCCCTGCCCAACATCCAGGAGGGCTCCGAGGAAGTCGCCGGCGGCGCCGACCAGCCGATCCCTGTCCTGCCCAACATCCAGCAGGTCTCCGACGAAGTCGCCGGCGGCACCGGCCAGCCGATCCCTGTTCTGCCCGACATCAAGGAGGGCTCCGACGAAGTCGCCGGCGGCGCCGCCGTGGCTGAGCAACATCAGCACAACCCAGAGGGCGGTGGCGAGCAGCAACTCGACCTCGATGACGCGCTTGACGGAGAAGCACTGGCGCTGCTGTTTGGCCAGCCTTAGCTAGTTCGTGCAAAGAATCTTTAGCTAGTTGCACAGAGTTTTGATCGAGAATAGAACAGGATTAGTTCCTAGACCTTAGTTAGTAGTCCTCGTGTTGCCTCCTGATCACGTTATTTATTATTATTATTATTATTATTGCCTGGGAGCACACTTGGATTCGCTTCACGCACGTCTGTTATTGTTCTGCTCTGTATTCATTCCTGAAGATTTTGATCGAATTAACGATACTTGATTCGTAAATGCATGATCACTGCCTTTCATGACTTCTCTAGCCATCTGCATGCATGTCTTGAAGATTAGCTGTGATGACTGTAATCTTTTTCAGGTTCTCTGTCTAAGTGTTTCTGGAAGTGTTTTGATGCTTTGTGGTTAGGAGGTGAAAGTGGAATGTCCTCGGGCCCTGATGTTTCTTCAGATATTGGAAACCCCGGTAGTTTTAGTGTCTAGTGCGTCCTGATAGAATCTGTTACTCCATCCGTTTCATAATGTAAGGCTTTCTAGCATTGGTCATATATATATACTCCCTCCGTTTCGAAATGTTTGACGCCGTTGACTTTTTAGCACATGTTTGACCGTTTGTCTTATTCAAAAAATTTAAGTAATTATTAATTTTTTTTCTATCATTTGATTCATTGTTAAATATATTTTTATGTAGGCATATAATTTTACATATTTCACAAAAAAAAATTGAATAAGACGAACGGTCAAACATGTGCTAAAAAGTCAACGGTGTCCAACATTTCGAAACGGAGGGAGTATATGTTAATGAATCTAGACACATACATATATCTAGATTCATTAACATCTAAATGAATGTGGACAATGCTATAAAGTTTTACATTGTGAAACGGAGAAAGTACTTTTTATTTTTTCGTTGTTTGATTCTGAACTGCTGTGAATGTCTTTGGCTTTCTTGTAAAAGCCGGATCAATATGATCAATCTTGTTTTTTTTTTTCTAAAAAAAAAATAGCTAGCTACCTCTAGCTACGTGATATATGTGCTGTTAGTCGTTAACTTCTTCCTAAGCAATTGCCATCAAGATAATGCTTCAACTCTAATAGCCCATAGAAGCACTAATAACCCATAGTCCCTTAATCACAATTTTGTTGCATAGACAGTTTGTCATTGAACCAACTTCCCAACAGTAATAAATCATAGTGCGTGACTGACAACTTGTTTAAACTGGTTAAAGCATACTTAAACATCAATACTGTGCTCGTGCTTTTTCATTTTTTTAGTACATGACTATTTCATTAAACTGCTAATGACATATGATTTACCCCTCTTCTTATATTTCATTAAACTCCATATAAAAGCTTTTGCTTTTATGGGCCGGAAAATTCTGGCCCATTCACATTGGGTAGATTTGTACAGCCCACGTGAGAGCCCATTTTCTTCGCCCATTCCAACCGCCGCCGCCATGGCCGCGGCTCGGCTTCCTTCTCCTGCGCCGGTGGCTCATCCTCCTGCTCTCCGCGCGCGCCCTCTAGCTCCGCATCTATACGCCGCCCTGCCGCGCGCTCCCTATCCGGCATGGCAGTGGCCCGGTGCTCGGGCGGCAAGCCCAGCGAGGAGGGAGGCTGTGGTCAGGGGGGCAGCCGTAGCAGAGGACGAAGGAGTGGAGCTAGCCGACGACGACGACGGCGAGCGCGGGGTGGGGGGCGGCGACGGCGGTTCAGAGTCCTTTCGAACCCCGGCTAGGCATCCTCCCGGTAATGCCAGGGGCGGCTGCTTGTAATAGGTCTTTGCCTTGGGTTTCAGTGCTATTGCGCTTTTGCCCTCGTCAAGTAGCCATCCTATTAGTTGCAGCTGGTGACCGCCTTCTTGTTGCCCACCTTTTTAACTCTTGTAGTAAGCCATCACAAGCCCTTCAATCAATGAAAGAAGTTATCCCGCGCGCCGTGGACCTCAGCGTAGCACCTCGTAGCTCCTCCGACCGGGGAGGAGCAGCATCAGCATCAGCGGAAGTCCATGTGGTCCTCTCGACCGGGACGGCGGCGCGAGGACCAATGCGGCGGCTACGGCGAAGAGAAACCGCTCGGCGACGGCGTCGGCGGCGGCGGCGGGAGCGGAGGAATCCTCACCGGCCTCTGCATCGGACCGCACACGTGGACACCATCTGACGGCCAAGGCGTTGCGAAGGGGCCCGGGGGAGCACGAGCAGCACCGTCGGATCAGGCGCTGCTGCCACGTATATCCGATCCAACGGAGGTGATGCGTCCACGCAGCCTTCCTGTGCGAAGTTGGTGCTGCCTTTGCATTTGCGCTTTTGCTTCGCGAATCGCAACAACTCGCTGCAAAGAGCAGCGGAATTGCGGAGAGGTGAGGACTTGATCTCTCTCACATTCTCTCGTCGTCCTCCTCCTCATCTGCTTTCCTCTGCTCCAAGACAACGCGTAAGATTCCTCCACCTTCTCCCATGGCCATGTGATTGTGTAACTGTGTTGGTGGCGCTGTTGGTAGCTGCTCTTCTCGTTCTTGTTGTTCCGTTGCTACTCCTGATCGAGATTCAAGCAGTGTGACGATTTTTTGGGGGTTCTACTTTGCTCTCCAATGTTATCTCGTGTTCTTGCATCGGATTGTGTTGTTATTTTGCTGCTTTTGAAGTTGTTGGTGTGGTCTTCTTCGAGGAGGGAGGGTGACGAGCACCGAGAGCCATGGTGATCTCTGTCCCCGTCTTCTCTTCGTTCTCGCCTGCTCTTTTTTCCATCTGTTTTTCTTGCTTTTGCTGCTGCTGCTGCTGCTTTTGAAATTGGTTGCAGTTTTCTTGAAGTGGTAGAGGAGGGGTGACGAGCACCGAAACCTATGGTGATCGACGTTGCCCTCTTCATTTCGATGTTACTCGTCCATTTCTACATTGTTTTCTTGGTGCTCTTCAGAAGTTGCTTTCGCTATTGGCGTGGGATCCCATGGTATCATGGTAATCTGTTGGATTGGAGGAGGGGCTAACGAGCACCCGCAACCCCATGGTGATCTCCGTTTTGTCTCCCTCTCGGTACGGAATGGTGTTGTTCTTCTTGAGTTCATCTTCCGTTGATATTCCTGGGCCTTTATTGATGTGTGCATGGCAACTCTACGTGTTCTTCATCTTCTCATCTCTCACTTTATTCTGCTTACCTCTTATGGTATGTTGTTGTTCCAGATTCTTTCTGCATGTGGTGATTTGGGTGTTTTCACCTTCTTTCACAAATGTGGGTTTTGACGTTTTGTTGATTCCTCTTGTTCTTGCTGACGTTGTGCGTGCGGAAAACTCGGTGATCGTTATCTGATCAGCGCTTATTGCTGTTGAGTGCTAACAAACGGTGCAAGAGTAAATGAGTAATTATCGGTGTTTTTTATTTCTTCATGAAAGTACTTCTGATTCTTTTGATATCAACAGATATTTCCATTTATAGATGTAACTTGTAAGTTGTAGGTCCCCCTAAGTAGTTTTTGTTTTTTGCCGACCAACCGATCTAGTTGTTTCAAGGTTCGATGGTGCCTTATTATTGATTTTTTAATTTCCCCATTATGGTATCAAGCGTTATTTCTGTAAAGTAGCTTAATACCAGCAGCAGGTGTTATTGAAATTTCAGAGGGAAATCTTAGCCTGTGAATAGTTCTCCCCTTTGTAATGATCATGTGCCCTGCTGGCTACTGTGTTTAGTTTCGAGACGCTTTTTGGATGTTCTTTTGGGTTCTGAAATGTGGAAGAGCTCTCTGCTTTTTGGACCAAATTTGTCATTTTGGACGCTCTCTTCTTTTTAAGACGTAGTGACTTGGATCAGTATTGAACAATATTTGGTTAAACAAATTTGTACAACGTTGTGTTCAGTTTAGTCTTTTTCAGGAAAGCAAGTCTTGCGATGGGTGCATCTGCCAGCAGTTCAGTAACGTCGAAGCTTACTAACGATGGAGAGAATCAGAGAGTTAAGTATGCCTCATCAACTATGCAAGGATACTGTCCGACAATGCAAGATGCTGTGAGTAATCTTGCACTGCCTTTATCAATTTTGTTGGGATCATAATCCTACAGATAAAGTGTTAACTTGCCGGTAATTGTGGCCAAACACTGAGCTTGATTTATTCCTTTCTTATTGATCTAGCTTGCAGTTGAACTAGATCTAGATGCATTAAGGAACACATCATTCTTTGGTGTTTATGATGGCGATGGAGGTTTGATCTTCACTCTCATCTTTTTCCAACAAATGTCCAACTATTCATCTGTTAGCATAACAGACCTTCGTGCGTTAGTTAAAATATTGTACAATTCATAATCCCCTAAAAGGAAAGAGAGTGTCCATTTTTGTTCATAATGGCAATATGTCAACTGCCATATATAGGCTCTGTTTCCTATCAAAGATTCTAGTAACACAGGATTGCAGTTGACTCATCATCCACTCTCTATTTTAGAAAATATCCATACTGAGTTTTCTTTTAATCTTTTCTCTTCAGGAGCTGAAGTAGCAATGTACTGTGCAAAACGATTTCATGCTATGCTTTGCGAGGATGAAAACTATCTCAACAATCTGCCCAATGCAATTACATCTGTGTGCTCCAGGTTATTTTGTCGATAATTGTTTCATGTACTCTGCATATAGTGCTACATAAGTCCACTCCTATTTTTCGATGGTGGAAAAAAGGGGACATTGTTGCACCCATTTTATTCATAGAATCATAGTTGCAATACGTCTTGGAAAAACGAATTATGTAATCAGTGTTCCTTCTTAATCGCAGACTTGATGATGATTTGCAACGATCAAATGAATGGAAGGAGTCACTTTATCCCCGTGGTAATGGTGAATGTTTCCAGTTCCTTAAGACTGGCGTTTGTGCTAACCTCTGGCATTCCGAAGAGGTGATATATCAACTTATGATTGTTCTTTACACATCCAACTGCACAGAAGTTAACCAAAGTTTTATTTCTAGTCGTATTCGTATAGAGTGCATATTATTATCTTGAAGAAAATCAGGAGTATGTATGATATGAAGTCCATATTTTTCTTTCCCAAGATATGATCTGGAGTTCCAAGTGGCACATCATTACATTTCACACCTGATGCAGTTATTATGTCACGTTCTTGTTTTATAGAATTGGAGCCATAAGCTCATTAAGTTCTTGCACTTTGATTGTCATCGTCCTACCCAAAATTGTAGTGTTTTCTGATACTAGCATATTGCCCGTGTGTTGCAATACACACAACGGGATTTTAATTAAAGAAAAATATTATTAACCCATTATGCCAACATGTGGATCCTCTAGCCCCCCCCCCCCCTCCCCACACTGTCCTTTTTCCTTTTTATGAAAAGTAGGGAGTTGGTGGCGGTGGTGGTGGCTGACATGTGGACCATCTGGTTCCACTTGTCCTTTTACTTTTCCAAATAGTAGGGAGTTAGTGATGACAGTGGTGATAGATTCACCACTCACCACCACCACTACTCTGTTTTATAGGAGTATAGAGTATAGATGCCACTTTAAAAGACTCGTAATGTCTTTTTTACATTTGTTTCTTTATTTTTTGTACGCTGTTTTTCTCCAGTGCCATTTCACACATTTATATACCCTTTTTCTTTCATGGAACTATTGAATTGTTTGTTTTACACTTCAGTTGGGATTTATGCTCCCTCAGCAGGCTTACAGGGCGCCGTTATACGAAGGAAGCACAGCATGTGTGGTAATCATTAGAGGAAATCAGATCACTGTTGGAAATGTTGGTGATTCTCGTTGCGTAGTTTCACATAATGGCCAGGTATAGTGACTTTTTTCTTGTCAAATGTCTCATTGCTTGGATAGCTAATGCATTAATTTGATGCCTATTTTTTTCTATTTATGTTGCATCCAAAGGCAATTGATTTGTCCATTGATCACAAACCAACCGTTGGAAGTGAACGTGAGAGAATTCTAAGAGCAGGAGGACGAGTATTGGTAAAAAGAATTCCTGTCATGGGCTCAGATGGAAGACTCATGCGAGGATGGGGTGTGTCTCGTGTTCAAGGACTATTACATGTGTCCAGAGCGATTGGTATACTATTAATCTTATTTCTTTCTTGTTGTTTACTTGTTTGTATATCATATATTTCATCAATTGTAATTGGCGTTCTTCTTACTTACATTTCAGGTTATTTTGAATTAAAGAAGAACCAAAATATTCCTCCTTCACAGCAGATGGTGACATGTGATCCTGAGTTTACCATTGTAAGTATATCTAAGTTCTTTTAGAGGACTAAAAATTTTGCTGGGTCTGATCTGATAGCTTTCCTTTTCTGTTAGGTGGACATAACTGCTGATACTGAATTTCTTGTCATAGCAACTGACGGCATCTGGTAGGCCATCAACTATACAAATAATAGATGTGATTTCTTTTCGTTATGCTTGCTCCCGATTTAAAAAAAAAATCATACAGAGTATGCCCACTCCAGATTTTTTAGATATATGCATAGCAGTATAGCATATGTATGTAGGCTTATTTAGTGTTGACACAGGAGGTTCATATACCCATGTATGCACATTGGTTCAGCTAAAGTTAACTTGCTTGCTTCTTCTAAGACTTGGTTTAATTTAAATTAGATGTGTAGTTCTCTATGTTTTCTCATGGTGAATGATTTGAATTATTTGTGCCAATCCCTGTGGGTCTGCACTAGGTATTTTTTCATAGAATTCAGATGATTATTTAACTTGTTGGCTTGGTATCTGATATGCTTACTAAGCTGGAAATGGCCAGCGTGCCCCTTGTATATCTGACTTCTACTGTAAGGACATGCTTCGAGAACCATGGCACTCCCTGAAACATTTACACTGGTAGGAATTATGCTAAATTACAGTATATAACTTGTCACTGCTAATATTGATAAAGGATTGCAATCTGCCATATATTTTCTGTCTGATATGCAGTCCCCATCTTTGACAATTTCATTCATATTCTCATAGTAAAGTTAAACTCATTTTTTTCCCTTTCAGGGGTCACATGTCAAGTCAGGACGTGGTTGATTTCATACGCAAGGAATTGCACTCGGTGAGTCCATCTTCCTCATTTTTCTCTGATTGTCATGACAGTAATGCATAGAAGAGTATCCTTTCGAATGAATAAAGTTCAAGAACCTACCTTCATAGTTCATACATGCGCTCTTGAATCAAGTAGTAATTTTTTACTCCATTTCTAAACACATATGTGGGTCTGCTTGGCTGGCTGGTTGGTATTTAGGCAATTGAAATCTAAAGTCTACATGCCTGTAACCGTTCATCCATTTGTTGCTTGCAACCAACACAGGGGGAGGAAAATCTGCGCGCCATTTGTGAGAAGCTTCTTGATCATTGCTTGACCTCGAGGGACAACGTGACGGTCATACTGGTTCGGTTCAAGCCCGGCGCCGCGGTTATCCCTATCCTGTCCGACATCGATGAGGAGCCTGTCCTCTCCGACGTTGAGGAGGAGCCCCATGAACCTCAACACAATCCCGGGGATGGCGGCGGCGGCGGCGGCGGCCAGCAAGACATCGGTGGCGAATCAGAGGAGCTCCCATTGGCCCATTTTCCTCAGGAATAGTTCGTGCTAGGATCTTAGCTAGCTGCAGAGAGTTTTGATGTTACAGTGCTATCTCCCTCTTTGTCCAAACAAAGTTGATGGGGATGCAACTAGGAGTAGTTCATTACCATAGGAGTAGTTCCAACTCGTCAGCACGTACTACACTTACGTTTTGCCTGAGATTTACCTGAATTCGCTTCACGCACTTTTATTACTATTGTTCTGCTCTGGAACCCTGAAGATTTTGATCGAAAGTTAACAGTGTTTAATTCGTAAATGCTCACTGCCTTTTGTAACTTCTCTAGCAATGTGCATGAATTTGAAGAATTTTAGTGCTAGACTGCTAGTGAACTAAATATTTGCGTGACGGTGTTTATCAGATCAGTGTATGACTGTATGTAATATCCTATGACCGCTGAATTAAGCTAGACAGTAATTTCACCATGACACAGATCGAGTCGGAGATGCAAAGAAAGGAAAGAAACACAGATGGGAGAAGCCCAGTTACGGTTTTACGCGCGTACGGCGCAAGCTTTCAAACACGCGCTTTACTTCTAATCAACATCATTAATTCGATCCTGATTCGGACATTTGGGATGGATTCCTTCACACGTGCGCAGCCTGATCAGAATCGGACACACCCACGAGGATAAGAGGCGAGGACGCGACACGGCGACACCATCCTTCCTCGCGCCACCACCACGAGCGTCCTACTATCTTTCATCCCGACACCGCCTCTTGCCTCCTCTTGCTCTCCCTCACTTCCGGCGACCATGGGGGATTTGATCTTGGATCCCTACATGGAGGACGCGATCTTGGATCATCCCTGCCTCGCCGAACTTCTTGCTGATTAAACAGCGCTCCCAATGTTCGACTCTTTCTCCGGCGGCGGCACTCCGCCGATTGATACCGACACCTTCCTCCGCGCCATCGGCGCGCTGCCTCCGCTTGCACCGCCACCGGAAGCTCCGCTCGCACCGGCGCCACCGGACTCCCCCCGTACCCCTCACACCTACGGCAGCCTCCTCCCCGTCTACGGTGATCATCCACTGCTCACCGGCGCCGTCGTCCAGGAGCCCTTGCCGCTGCCAGAAGGCGGCGATCACCCTGTGCCTCCCAAGAAGAAGATCAAGGTCGCACCGCTGCTGCCAGAGCGCGCCGATCAGCCGGTGGTCACCAGCAACTCAGCGACGACGACACGGCCGCAGCTGTGCGTGCCCTACGACGACGAAATCGAGGCCACCCTACGTGCCATGGAGACGAACCCCGCCGAGCGGCCCTCCCCGTACTTCTTGGAGACGACACAGGGTGGGCGGATGACCGCACTGGTGCGCGCCTCGATGATCGCCTTCATGGACGAGTTCAGCCGGTTCCACGAGCTCGCCGACGGCACGCTCCAGCGCGCCGCCTACTTCCTGGACCGCTACCTGTCGGTGACGCCCGAGTCGGACGACGCGCTGCAGCTCCGCCTCGTCGGAGCCACGGCCGTGTTCCTCGCCGCCAAGTACGAGGACCAGTACACCCTGAGGAAGATCGACGCCAGCATGGTCGCCGCCCGGTGCGGCTACACCAGCGAGACGAGGCACAAGATGGTGTCGGTCATGGAGACCGAGATGCTCGCCGCGCTCGACTATAACCTAAGCGGCCCGACGGCGTACACGTTCGTGGAGCACTTCACCAGGTACTACGGCGACGGAAAAAAAGAGAAGCTGTTGAAGGAGGCGGCGCATCGGTTCGCCGACGGGTCGCTGCTGACGTATGGATTCCACCGCTACCTGCCGTCCGTGGTGGCGGCGTCGGCGATCTTCCTGGCGAGGCTGGACGTGCTGGGGCATGAGCCATGGAGCCAGGATCTCGCGGAGCTGACAGGGTACAAGGCCATCGACTTGATGGGCTGCGTGTGCGACATGTACAGTCAAATCGCATGTCCTCGCTTTGCTCTCTTCCAAGAGTACTTCTTCCAGGATCCATAGCCAATGTATAGGAAGAACAAGAGAGTCTGTAAAAGCTTATGTGAAAAAAAAAGTCTGTAAAAGCACAACCATGCAATGATGCAATGCATGATGGCTTCAATTTGTAGAGTTCGTATGTACATCGATCTATAAGTCCAAACTTGTGAGTTTTGGTTGAAATATATATGATTCATCAATTCAAAAAATACTAACTTTTCGTACTTGGTTTCTGTACATCTTGATCGATCTGTACCGTCTCTCTTCTTCCTACTGGCCTACTGCATGTACACGCATTCGCGAACTCGCAACTTCTCGTGCCACCTGCCACGTGATATGCTGGTAGTATCTGTTGCGCTAGGACGCACGTACACAACGGCTGAACCACATAGCCAAGCTTCCTTTTTTTTTTAACGAATCAGCATTCAGGTGCGCCAATTTCATTGAATATACTGGAGGAAAAAACTGTATAGGAACAAGAGATTTACAAAAGGAAAAGGAAGGGGAAATTATTTTCTAAAAAAACTAAGGATTGATATGTGCAAGGCATTTTGTTACTGCTAGAGCCCAAGTTTTAGTCTCCTCCTTTATTTTCGTAGTGATGGATATTGTTGAGAGCTCTATGTGTTCAAACACTCTATTGTTTCTCTTCTTTTATATATCTCATGTCGTTAGTAGTAGCAGCCTGCAAACACCTTTCCTGCACACCAGGTATGGACTGTAGCGGGAATCTAGCTGGTCGGCTTCATGTGTTCTTGCACATCCAGTTTGCGAGCATGCATGTTCCATATCCTTCTCGTATATCTACGGTCCACGAGGAGGTGGAAGGTTGCCTCCAAAGTGTGTCTGCAGTAGGCATTAGGTGTTTTTTTGGACATCCTCGAATCACTTATTTGTCTAACGTCTAGTCCCTATTATGGATCACAAGCCAGGCGAACAACTTATATTTGTTTGATGCCCACGCATAGTTTGTGCTAGTGGATCCAAGGAACTTTTTTTTTAGGTGGAACCAGGTACTCTTCATGATTTGTGAGCTGCACGCTTTGAACTGTTGCCCACAGGATCACTAGTTGCTCCAGAAGCTCAGTTGTCATGGCTACCGTATTGAGAGGTTTAGGTCTCGTGACCAGGTATTATCTGCGATGACATTTCTCAAGGTTCTATTCTTCGTTTTGGAGATTGCGTATACGTACACTTGTGGCATGACTTCCTTTGGGTGGCGACCATGCATCCAGGCCGAGTCCCGAAAACGTGATGCTACTCCGTCCCCAACGGTTATCATCGTAATCACAAAGAGTATTTTATCGGTTTCATCACATGGGGTATCCAACCCAACCCATGCCTTGTTTGAGGATTCCTATTTATGACATAGCCATCTGACATGTAGTGCTAGTGCGAAGCTTTCTAGATTTAGCGCGTCCAGGCCTCCATATATAGGCAATTGGTGAGCATGATCCTTTTCAGTTTACTTTGCATTTCCCGCCCATTATGTTTTCCTGACCCGCTCATAGGAAGCTCTTTTGTTGTTTGTCAAGCACTTTTATAGATTCTTTGGTAAATTTAAATGTTATTAGGACATAGACTGACTGCGGGGAAAACACTGACTTGACCAAGGTGGTGCGCTAGCTAGCCCCATGTTTCTTTCCCGCCAAGCGGCCATCGTTCCTGCTGATTTATCGAAGAGTGGTTGCAGGTCTGCCTTGCATGTGCAATCTCCGAACGGTGAAAGGTAGTCCCAGGTATTTTATTGGTAGTAATGTCCGCGTCATTGGTATGTTCTTTGGTACATCGTCGAGATCTATGTTCTCACACCTAATGAGTGCCGTCTGTGATTTTTGGATGTTTGTACAAAGTCGAGCTTTCAGAGCCAAATTTTTTACACGGATTGAACAAAGTTTCGGGGCCAGGCTTTCTGATATTGCTTACTCCCAATAATACATATAATCCACGGTGTTATTAGAGAGACAAAACAAACTATGTATTTTCTCTAACTCTATTTTATATTAGATTTACACCAATATTTAGTTTGATAATGATCGAATTCACATTCAGAACAATTTTCTCTATATGCTCTAATCAAATCCAGTAAAAATCTGCAGGGGTGCACGCACGTTCATCAAATTGCTCTGATCAGACGAAAGCTTAGCCTGCATTCGTTTGCAGGGCTTCCCAACTTCCCCATCTCGTTTGGCACAATTCAGGACTAATTAATCAATTAATCGTTCTTAAGTAATTTTGTTATTAGTGTCTCTACCGTGTTCCTTAGAGAAATAGATGTATTTTAAGAATTTAAGAACAGTAGACTTTTTTTTGTGTGTTCCGGTGTATATGGAATGGAGTTATTATCCTACCCAAAATAGTATTGATCGGTGAATTAATTTACAGCGCTAGAAATTAATTCCATTGCAGGACAGAGATCCAGTCGGAGTGAAGAAAAGGAAAGACACACATATGTGAGAAACCCAGTTGCCGTTTTTACGCGCTTCTTTGATGGATTTTTCTTGCGTTCGTGTTTGAGTTTTGATGACTCCAGAACGATTTGAAAACATTAACCTGATACCCAATTTTCTTGTACCCAAATTCACACGGACGCCAAAAGGAAAAAGAAGAAAGAAACGCTTTCGTAAGTCGACATACTAATTCAGGACTATAAACAATCAACTAATCATCATTAAGAAATTACAGCTATCCGTTAATCCCATCAGGAATTTGGGACAGAGTCGGAGACCGAAATAGGAAAGGAACACAACCTAATTCCAGGTTTTTTACAGCCTAGTACGGGTTCACACCGATTCGCTTGGTTCAAATCAAATCGATCAGATCAATACGATCCCGATTCGGAATTGCGCGCGAAGCCTGGCCTGAATCGGATCGAACACCCACGGTGGCAGCCAGGATAAAAGGCGAGGAGCGCAGCGCGACACCATCACCATCGCCTCGCCAGTCGCCACCAGCGTGTGCAAGTTTCTTCTTCCACCACTAGCCTCTGCTCTCCCACTGATCCGGCGAGCGAGCGAGAGCGACCATGGATTCGATCATGGAGCCCTACGTCGCCGACCTTCTCGCTGACGACATAACGGCCTCAATGGTCGAGCTCTTGTCCGGCGACGGCGGCGCGGCGCAGATGGATGTCGGGGTTCTTGACGCGTACCTCCGCGCCATCGGCGCGCTCCCGGCGCATCCAGCGGCGCCCGGCGCCGACCTGGCCGCCGCCGCCGAGGTGGAGTCCATGGCATCGAATGATGACACCAACGGCAACTGGGACACGAAGGTGGATGCCAAGGTGCCCTCTGCTTTTCTTCCGCCGCCGCCGGGCTTTCCTCCGCTTCCCGTTCCAGCGCTGGCCGACGAGCCCGTGTACGCCGCTCCCGTCGACGAAGGCGACGCTATCAGGGCGTTCATGCAGCAGCTGGAGTGGAGCGAGCAGTACAACGGCGACGACGACGCTCCGGCCCCCGACGACTCCATGGCGTCGCGCCCGCAGCTGTGCGCGCCCTACGACGACGACATCGACGCCAACCTCCGTGCCATGGAGAAGGACGCCGCCGAGCGCCCGTCGCCGGACTACCTCGACACGGTGCACAACGGTCAGATCAGCGCGGCGTCACGCGCCTCCCTCGTCGCCTGGATGGGGAGGCTCACCCACCGCTACGAGCTCGCCGCCGGCACGCTCCACCGCGCCGTGTCCTACTTCGACCGGTTCCTGTCCGCGAGAGCCCTGCCGAGCTACACCGAGCACCAGCTCAGCCTCGTCGGCGCCACGGCCGTGTACACGGCGGCCAAGTACGAGGACCAGGGGACGGTCTTCAAGCTGGACGCCAGGGAGATCGCCAGCTACGGCGAGTTCGCGTCGGCGCAGGAGGTGCTCGCGATGGAGAGGGAGATGATGGCGGCACTGGGCTATCGGCTGGGCGGCCCGAACGCGGAGACGTTCGTGGAGCACTTCACCCGGTACAGCAAGGGGAAGGAGGAGCTGCGCGTGCAGCGGCTGGCGCGCCGCATCGCCGACCGGTCGCTGGAGACCTACGGCTGCCTGGGCTACCTGCCGTCCGTGGTGGCAGCGGCGGTGATCTCCATCGCGAGGTGGACGCTGAACCCGCCGGGCGCGCTGCCGTGGAGCTCGGAGCTGCACGAGCTGACGGGGTATAGCTCTCAGGATATCTCCAGCTGCGTCCTCACCGTGCTCAACACGCAGTGATCAGCCGGTGATGGATGGATAATAGTTACAAGAATCTGGCAAGAAATGTATTTTTGTAATTTGTGAACACATTGGCAAAAAATGTTACATTGTGTTGTTCACAGTCATTGTCTCAGAAAGATTGCTTCTAGATTTATCAATCTGGATTCATATAGATGTACAACAAATGTAACCGTGCAATGTTTCAATTTAATTAATTCATATTAATCTATATTGTCAATTTTTTTATAACTATTTAGCTAACATGCAAACAACGAGGGGATATTTTCTCGAGGGATGAAAATCCATATCCCTTCTTCGAGGATCCATAGCCAATGTATAGAAAGAACAAGAGTCTGTAAAAGCACGAGCATGCAATGCATGAATATGATGGCTTAAATTTGCGTTGTTGCCTGTACATTGATCTGTAAACCCAAAACTGCGTGTGTTATTTGGTTGAAATATAGGAGAATGTGATTCATCAATTCAAATTTACTAGCTTTTGGTAGTCTGATCTCTATATATTGTATACACTTTCGTGTCTTTCTCCTACTGGGCATGCATTGGCGAACCCGCAATGTCTAATGCGCACGTTTAGAATTTCGGTTCGAAATTCAAACCCTCCCCTGACACAAAACTATGTCCGACTTGTGTGTGTGTGTGTGTGTGTGTGTGTGTGTGTGAATTTAGCAAATTTTATTTAAATTCGATCAACATTGGAAATTTGAGCAATATTTATCAAATTTGAATAAATTTTGCTAACTTCACAATAGTTTGTTTTGTTTGAAATTTATGGGAGGGGGATTGCAAGGTACGGCGGGTTCACGTCGGCGCAGGACGTGTCCCTCAGTCCCTCACGGAGAACGCCCGTGGTCGCGGCGCTCGACTACCGGCTGATCTGCCAGCGCGCCCAACCGCGGACGCATTCGAGACTTCACCCGGTGCAGCCGAGGAGAGGAAGAACGGCCGACGGCGCCACGGCGGGTGCAGCTCAGCTGGCGCGCGACGTCGCCGACCTGTCGCTGATCGACTACGGCTGCCTGGCTACCAGCTGCCGTCCGCGGCGGCGGCGGCGGCGGCGGTCTTCATCGGGAGGTGTTCGCTGAACGGAGCTGCATGCTGGAGCTGACGGGGTACAGCTGCATATCTCCTCGCCATGTAGAACGCGGTGGTCGATCGGTTGATCGAGGACGAGATTGGTAGGACTGTAGGAGCAGATATCCCTTGTAATAAACAATGTTATGTTAATTCGTTCATCATGGTTGCCATGCAATGCAACTTGAGTTTTTTTTTCTTTTTGCCCCCTCAGCAAGATCCTACAATCTTTATTAACACGGCCCAGATGTTGTGTACATCCATATTTGAGGTATGAATTTTAAACTTAGACTCTAAGGAATATTTCTTCTATGTTATCTAAATAGTTATAAAAGATATTATTCCACAAATATATAAGTCAAAACTCAACTTCTACCAGGAAAAAACCAATTAAACTATAGCCTAGTTAACGGATAACCACCATTAATTTTGTTTTTTTTCAACTTGTATAAATTGAATTTGATCTTGCACGTATATTTGTGAAATGATCTATATTAATCTATTTTGTTTATATTTTCGTATTCGAATGACATGTAAATAACTAGAAGGTGTCCTCTAGTGAGTGAGTTTAGAATTGTTTCCCCATATTTGTAACTTGTGGTTTTTTGCCCTTCTGAATGTGTACAACAAATGTTACACATCCTTTGTAACTATGCATTGTTTCAATTTACCGTAGTTCGTTTTCGTTGGTAAGTGGCAACATATATACACCATTATTTAGTCGTTGCATTTCATTGAGGGGATAGAATTCAAACATTTGTCATGGCAGGAGCGAGATAATGTTGTACTAATCCGGTAATCCCTGTAAAGTTTTTTCTCTGTTTTTCTCTAGGAGGTTTCTCTGAGCTCCACATTTCCTGTAACATCTTAACTGGGAAAATTAGCGCATCATGTGCAACGAAACTTTATTGTTAGTGTAGGATAAGAGTGAATTAGTATAGTTCATTAATCACAATTTGGTTGCATAATAATTGGCATTGAACCAGCACTCCAGCAGTAATAAACCATACTGCGTGACTCATAACTTGTTTTAAGTACATGAATAATATATAAATCACGTGTTCTTTCCCCCCTTTTTCAACTCCGTGCTTGCGCTTTTAAACTGTTAAATAATGTTTTTAAAAAGAATTTTTATAGAAATTTTGCTTTAAAATCTATATTAATTTAATTAAAAATTAACTAATATTTGATTAATTATGTGCTAATTCGTCGATCTGTTTTATACGTCTGTTGTAGATAAAGCTAGATTCAGTCCTACTCATTATAAACGGGCCAAATTTAGGCCCACATAGGAGTTTAAACGGTCTGAATTTAGGCCCAATACTTCCGCGGACTAAAACGAGGGCCTGTTTTGTGATTATTGGTGGGCCTAATTCTGGCGCGATAAGCGCAGCCCGAGTCCACCAGAGCTGGAAATTCCCCATTCCCATCCCACCGCCGCTCCTCCACCTCCCCACACGTCGTCCACGTCCGGCCGCCGCCTGCCGCGCCGCGCCGCCGGCGCCGCCATGGCCGGGGCTCCCTCCGTCTACGCCAATGTCTCCTCCTCCTCCTCCTGCTCCTGCTCCTGCTCCACGCGCCGTCGCACACCGCGTGCTGCCTTGCAACCGCCGCCGCCGCCGCTCCACCTCCCGCATCGGCCACCGTCGCCCTCGCCGACATGGCCGACCCGGATTCCTTCTTCCGCCGCTGCCGCGTGCTCCGATGCTCTCGTGGCGTGGCGCACAGCTCGGGCGGCGAGCCCGCGAGCGCGAGGAGGCGCTGGCCTGGACCCCGGAGGGGAGGGGTGAGGCTGTGGTTGTGCGGCGGCCGGAGCAGAAGACGAAGGGGGTGGAGCTAAGCGGCCGACGACGGCGAGCCCGGCGGCGCGTGGGCCTCAATGCAGCTCCTCGGGGCTCCTCCGCCTGTACTCCCGAGCGGCTCGGCGGCGCCGACCAATACCCCGGCTACGGCGGCGGCGGAGGAGGAGGAGGAGGAATCCCTCCTCGAAGGCCACAAGGCAGCGCGCGAGTGGGCCCAGGTGCACGGGCAGCACGAGGGGCGCACCTGGGCCGTCGGATCAGGCGCAGCAGCCACGTTGGGCCAATCCAACGGACGAGATGCGCCCGCTCGGGCCGAAGACGGAAGCTTTGGGTTGGTTTTACTACTTTTTGTGCCCCACCTCCTCTTGCATGCAAGGCTTTGGCTCCTCTCACCCACTTTTGCTTCGCAACCACAACAATTTTCACAAGTCACAAGCGCAGCGGAATCGCGGAGAGGTGAGGGCTTGATTTGATCTCTCTCCCACTCTCTCCTCCTCCTCCTCCTCTGCTTTCCTCTGCTCCAAGACAACCGTGAGATTTCTTCTCTTCTTCAATGTCCATGTGTTTGTGTTGGTGATGCTGTTGCTAGTAGCCGCTGCTCTTCTAGTTCTTGCTGTTTCGTTTCGTTCGCCGTGGTCCTGTGGAGTACTTGATCGAGACCATTGGGTGTTGTGTTTGTCTTCGATCTTGAGACGATTCTGTGAGAGTTTTACTCTTGGTCTGGAATGCTGCGGCCTGTGTTCTTGCGTTGGTGTGTGTTGATGTTGTTGCGGTTGGTTTTGAAGTTGGTCTGTGTTCTTGCATTGGTATGTGTTGATGTTGTTGCGGTTGGTGGTGGTTTTCTTTGAGGAGGGAGGGTGACGAGCACCGAGGGCCATGGTGATCTCTTTCCCCTCTTTTTTCTTCGTTTTCTTGCTTGCTCTTGTTGTTGCTGTTCCTGCTGCTTTCGAAGATGGTGGCAGTTTTCTTGGAGGAGAAGGAGGTGACGAGCACCAACCTATGGTGATCTTCGTTGTCTCCTTTTATTTTCGATCTTACTTATCATTCTTCTCCACCTTGTTCCTGTTGTTGCGTCTACTGCTGCTTCCGTGTCGCTGCTGTTGCGGTTCGCATGGTCTCTGTTGGAGGAGGTGGTAATCTGTAATTCTGTATCTGTCCGTCTTCTTGCAACTGGATAGTGTTCATCAGTTCATGAGTTCATCCTTCATCGTAGCACCCGTTTCTACCTACGCATTTTCTTGATGTTTCTTTTCCTGGCGTTATCGATGTAAACATGGCCGCTCGATGATCTATATCTGCTCGTCTCTATCGTTTACTTAATTTGGTATGTTTTTCCAGATTCTTTCTGCGTGTAGGTGTGCTTTCCTCTCTTTTTTTTCCCACACTGGGTTTTGACGTTCTGTTGATTCCTCTTATTCTTGTTGATTCTTGATGATGCTGTGCACGCGGAAACTCGGTGATCTTGATTTATAACCTGTCCGTTCTTGCTGTTGAGTGCCAGCGAGCAGTGTTACTCTGTTTTTCATGAAAGTACTTTTCATTCAGTAGATGTTTACATCCATAGATGTACGAGTCTCTTAGTTCTTACTTACTATCAAGCAATCAAGTTCAAGCCATCTTTATTTGCAGCTCACATTAAATGGTCTAACACTTGATGATGTTTCACTTCCCCAGTATGGTGTGAAGTGCGATTCTGTTAAGTAGTTTGTTACCCGGCACCAGGTGTTACTGAAATTTGAGTGGGAAATCTTAGCCTGTGATTATTTGTCCCCTTTCATATCGTGTGCACTGCAGGCTGCTGCATTTGTTCTTGGCACAAACTTTGGAGTTTTTATTTTTGTTCTGAAATGCTGAAGCCATTTTTCATGGTCTTCTTAAGTCTTAGTGACCCTGATCAGTATTGAACAATGTTTGGTTCAACAGATAGTACAATAGTGTGTTCACATTAGTCCTTACAGGAAAGAGGCTTCTGCCATGGGTGCATCTCCCAGCCGTCCACTAGAACAATCACCATCATCTAGTGAAGGAGAGAATCACAGAGTTAAGTATGCCTCATATACTACGCAAGGATTTCGCCCGCACATGGAAGATGCAGTGAGTAATCTTGCACTCTTTTAACCCTATTTTATGGCCATAAGGTGTTTACCTGTAAGTAAATGTGATCAAACAACAAGCTTGATTTGTACCTTTCGTATTATCTAGCTTGCAGTTGAACTAGATCTAGATGCGACCACGTCATTCTTTGGTGTTTATGATGGCCATGGAGGTTTGATCTTCATTCTCATCTTTTCTAACAAATGTCAAACAATTCATCTGTTAGACCACTTCACGCGTTGGTTAAAATATCATAGAAGTCACAATCCTCTATAAAGAAAGGACGGCGTTTCCTATTAGGAACATAATAACAGTTGATTCATCCTTCAATCCTTCGTTCTCTATCTGTACAGTCATGCTGAGTTTTTTACCTTTTTCTATTCAGGAGCTGAAGTAGCAATGTACTGTGCAAAACGATTTCATACTATGCTTCTTGAGGATGTAGACTATATCAACAATCTGCCCAATGCAATTACGTCTGTATGCTTCAGGTTATTTTCTACATAATTATTTCATGTACTCTACATATTTTGTGCACTCATGTTTCTCAATAGTGGAAAACGGAAGGACAAGTGTTCATAATTGCAATCATTTTCTTGAAAATATAGTACCATTTGCTGGATTAGCAAACATGAAAATATGTAATCACCTGCCTTCTTAATTGCAGACTTGATGATGATTTGCAACGATCAAATGAATGGAGGGAGTCACTTAATCCCTGTGCTAATCGCAATTGTCTCACTAACATTTGTGCTAATCTCCACCATTTCACAGAGGTGATATATAAACTTCGTGGTTGTTCTTTACACATCCAACTGCATTAAAGTTAATCATGATCTTATTTCTAGTTATCTAGTGCACATATTCTTATCTGCAAGAAGTATCTTGAAGGAATGTGTGATATGGATTCCATATTTTTCTCTCAAGATATGATGTGGAGTTCCGAGTGATATATTTCTCATACAAACTCATCATATCAAGCACTTGTTTAATGTTTATGGAGTCAGAATCCAAAAGCTTGTTAAGTTCTTGTTGTACTTTAGTTGTTATCCTACTGCCCAAACTATGGTATTGTTTGATATGTCACTTTGTTGGACTCATCATGTCTTTCTTACATTTGTTCCCTTCTTTTATGGAGTATGGACATCATTTTTTTCTCTGGTGGCATTGCACACCTTTTTAGATTTTTTTATTTCGTGGAACTATTGAATTGTTAGTTTTACACTTCAGCTGGATTGTTGCCCCCTCAGGATTACGTTCCGCCGTCATATGAAGGTAGCACAGCATGTGTGGTAATCATTAGAGGAAATCAGATCATCGTTGGGAATGTTGGTGATTCTCGTTGCGTGCTTTCAAAGAATGGTCAGGTGCGTGACTTGTTTCTTGTGAAATGTCTTATTGCCTGGATCTTCTCTCTTGCCAAATGCAATAAATTGGTGCCTAATTATTATCTTTTTGTTTTTCTGTTGTGTCCATAGGCAATTAGTTTATCCTTTGATCACAAACCACACCATGAAGCTGAACGCGAAAGAATTCAAAGAGCAGGAGGACATGTATTTTTGCGAAGAATTCTAGGAATGTTAGCCACGTCCAGAGCGATTGGTATAATTTTATCTTATTTTCTTTTGGCTGTTTGTACAAAATCTGTAGCATTGTAATTGACATTTTCGTTACTACCATTGCAGGTGATTTTGCATATAAGCAGAACAGAAATATGCCTCCTTCACAGCAAATGGTGACATGTGTTCCTGACATTCGCGTCGTAAGTGTAACTATGCCATTTTAGATGACTATATATTTGTTTTCTTGGTCTGATCAGATGTCCTTATTTTTGTTAGGAAAACATAACTGATGATACTGAATTTCTTGTCATAGCAAGTGATGGTGTCTGGTAGGTCCTCTGCTATAAAATTAGTAAAGGTTATTTGTTGTTTTATGCTAGCTCCTGATTAAATAAATCTCTTGCAGAATATATCCACTCCAATGACAATTAACTTGCTTCTAAGACAGTATTGTTTTTTCCACAAGGGTTTGTACATTTGCTTTAATTAAAATTGGATGTGACCTGGACTGGTATATTATCTAGTTCACCACCATGTGTAGTTATGAATGTTTTTACGTGGTGAAGATTTTTGAATTCTTATTTTGAGTTAAATGTTATGTCCTTGGAGAGGCTGAATCTACTGAAAAGAGAGACATCTGTCATTCCCTGCACTAGCTGGGGTTTTATAGTATTCAGACAATTATTTAATTTGATGGTTTGGTATCTGACAGGCTTAATAAGTTGGAAATGACTCCAACGACCACTGATCACCTTATATATCTGACTTATACTGCAAGATCATTCTTCAAGAACCATCTCACTAAATGAAACATTTACACCTGTAGGAATTGTGCTAAGATGTATCAGTGTTAATATTGATAAATGACAGCAATCTACCATATATTATCACAATATGATACACTTTTCCCATTGGCAATGCTATGTCTCTTCCTTTTGTTTCTTCTACAGTTTTATTCATATTCACATAGTAAACTTAAATACATTTTTTTTCTCTTTCAGGGATGGCATGAGAAATAACAATGTTGTTCAGTTTGTGCGTCAGGAATTACGTCCGGTGAGTCCTTCCTATTTTTCTCTACATGTCATGAAGTAATGCATTAAAAAAGCACATGGCTTTTGCTTTGAAATTATGTTAGCGGGCTGGTTCTGTGATGAGAACACGAAGTGTAGTAGTTATATGCTTATTTAGTTGGTTGTAAGAACCTTGTTATCTTGGACTCCACCAAAAGCCGGGTTGATATGATCCATTTGTCTAAAAAACGCATCCTCTCTAGAAGTTCCTTTCATGCATGCACTCTTAAATTAAATCAATGAAAGTTTACTCCAGTTCTGAACACATGTGCATGGATCTGCTTCGTTTTGTTATCAAGAGATTGAAATCTAAAGTCTACATATGAAGATCGTAGGATGTTTTTCGCTGTTCATTCATTTGTTGCTAGAATTGTTATTATGCCCTTTTGGCCTGTGCCTTGACGTATGCATGTTAACCAACGCAGGGGGAGGAAAATCTACGCGAGACTTGTGAGAAGCTTGTTGGTCATTGCTTGCACTCAAATGACAACGCGACTGCCATACTGGTTAAGTTCAAGCCCATTGAGGAGGACCCCGATGAAGTTGCCAGTGCCAGGGATGAACATCAACACAACCCCGAGGGCGGTGATGAAAAACTTGACATCAACAATGACAATGACTAATCACTGGCCCTCCAATTTAGTGCACCTTAGTTCTTGCAAGGATCTTAGCTAGCTGCAGGGAGTTTTGGGGTTAGATCAGGAAAAGAAGGTCCAGAGAGTCCTATTTTTGTCCAAGGCGACGTTGATGGGATGCCACTAAGTACGTAGTATGATGCCATCAGTCCATTAGCATAGGAGACAGTCCGTTACATTTGTGCCTGAGAGTCACTTGGATTCGTTTAACGCACCTTTATCATTGTACTCTGGATTACTCATTTCACAAATGCTCACCACCTTTTATAACTTCTCTAACTATGTGCATGACTGCATGCTATGCTAGCTATGTGATATATATGCTATGATGTATCTCCCATGCATAATTACCGGTTTAAAAGCCAACATGATCAGATTGGTTTGGACCGTTGGTTTGACACTGTCAAGGCATTGAACTGCAGCCGGTCAACCTGCTGCAGCAACTCGGCTTCTTCCTCAAAGCAGAGGAATGTAGGATTCATATTTCATCAATAGAACCTTGTACTGATGATGCTCAGATCACATTGGAAATTTGTACTGATGATGATCTCATCTGTTCCTCTCTTGTTCAGTTGCTATGAGCCTCTTGAATAAACTAATGCGATGTATTTAGAATTTGTTGCTTGATTTGCTGCCAACTTGTGCTGACAGTTGCTTCTAAGCCGTAATGCGTGTTCTATATTGCATGATAACATGATATGAATCGTGTTATATAACAGCTTGTGTTTTTTTTTCGATTATATGGCTCGATAAGTATATAATCATTACAAAAAAAGTTTCAGATTTAACTCCAAGCCCCGGGACACATCCAATTTGGGAATTCAACTGCTTTTGGCTCAGAAATAAGTGATCCCAGCTCATCCATACCAAATTCCTTAGATTAATTACGCACAACCGTGCACGAAACATTAGCAAAATATCAGTATTCTGTCCAACCGCAAATATATATCAGATTGTTGTACATTGAAGAGATAAAAGGAAGAAGTAAAGAAATATATGTCAGATTGTTGTACATTGAAGAGATAAAAGGAAGAAGTAAAGAGAACACTAGGATCATCGTCCCAGCAATAAAAACCAAACTAGATAATCGATCCAGGTCACTATTACAGTCTTGTGTTAGTTTTACACCTCTAATCTTAAATAATGATTCTGTCAACAACCTTTGCACCCCTGCTTTTTGCCATGTAAAGTCCCATGTGGTGCATTAGATCCTGCATCATTAGAAGGTTAAGCAGGTTAATCATAAAGTATGGATTTATGGAATACTCATTGATGTTTATTTTTATTGAAGGTAAAGTTGATATCATTATGTCCATGGAGTAACTATATAAGTAAAAAGGGAAATAAATGAATTCTGTCCGGGTTAATTTCACTTGTTAGATATCTATGTTTGGTGTTTTGTGCATCTGTGGTTTATTAAACCCTTGTGAGGATGACAACAAGATGATATCTTTAGTTCTTTACCCTGTTGAATATACCCGGCAATCACATTAAGGTCAAGTCTGCAAAGGAATGGATGAAGTGTTCTCATGATTGGTGAGACACGGTTTTGTAAGGAACTCTATATAGCATGGATGTGCAAACTGGAAAGTGTCCTATGCCTGATAGTCCAGAGAATAAAAACTAATGGATATCCTGTGGCAAAGAGTGCCCAACATGCTACAGATGTAAGAGAAAAGGTTCCATTCGTTATGTAAACCATACAGCCTCGTTAATTGGTTTTCAGTGATCCAATACCTGAGGATGAGCCAAGGTTCCTTGCATACTCCTGGCTACTTCAACTGGGAGGTTATACGTAGCACAACCCTCTGAATAAATGACAACATCTTCCAGCGGAGGCACTCGGCCAATGTTCCTGGCAGCCAAAGCTGAACTTGCAAAATCCAAAACACAAAAGTCTGTGCATATTCCTAAAACCAATACCTGCATCAAGCCAAATCACGGTTCATATACAACCACACTATTTTTCTTCTGAAGTACTCGAAGAGTAGCAGAACCAAATCACTCACGGTTTTGATCTGAAACTTCGCAACCCAATCTGAAAAAACATTTGAGCCATCTTTCTCAAATGCACCAAGATAACCATCAATACAATCCTTCCTCCTGATCGTTACATTTGGATCCTTTTCCAGCCACTCCAGAGCTGCAAATGGTAGAGATTAAATTTTGTCAGGCACCAAAAGAGGACCATAACGTGTTGCCATTCTCATGTCAGCGTTGGCAAAACCATCAATTGATCACTTCAGCCCATAACGAAAGATGCTAAACATATCCGGTTAGGAGCTTTAAGTTGAGGCAACAAATTGAAGCGTGAACAACCTGGGACAAAATTTTCCTCGCCAGAACCAATTATACAGTGTGGCGGGAAAGGCGGCTCGGGCTTATCAGGGTAGTGGGTGTCAAGAAACGCAAAGACTGGCCAGTTCCTCTCGCAGAACACCTTGGCGAGCCTAGCGGCCTCATCCACCATCTTCTCTATCTGTTTGTTTGGCGTGACGGGGGCCTGAAAATGAACAAGAACAAGTAAATACTCACTAACACAAAACAACAATCATTAACACTAATTTAACAAGCCAACCAGTCACTAATAATAACATAAGCAAACAAATACTGGAGTAGTACTAGGCTACTAGCATGGTGAATGAGCCCAAAAAACAAAAACAAAAAAAAACAAAACGAGTAAACTAAAGCAGATTGAGCATATGTCTTGGGAGATTCCAGCAGCGTGTTGATAAACGTAAGATGACGATTCACATGACGAGCAAGACCAAAACTTATATGGCCATATGGGTATATATCCTCGTATCCAACATGAGCAGCTTTGCAGCACGCAGGAACACTACGCTTGGTGGTTGCAAGAAGAGAGTAGGACAATAAAGATCAAAACAAACAAGGAGTTCAAAACAAGGCAGAAGCCAGGAGGAGGATATTCCTCCGAGTAATCCAGAGTGGTCTATTCACTCGTGTCCCAATCCCCAGCACACAAGCAATTTTGGCCACGACGCCAAGCAGCGGCGCAGCCCAACCAACCAAGCGTGCCACCATCAATCCGCGTCGCGCGCGCGGTAAGGCACGGGCGAAGGAGAAGAGAGGGAGAGGGAGAGGCGTGGGGAGGGGGGGAGGTAGCTCACGAGGTTCCCGGCGCCGACGGTGCAGAACCCGTTGGAGACGTCGACGAGGACGAGCCCCACCACCTGCCCCCGCTCGCCGCCGCCGGTAGCCAGGACGAGGTCGGCGTCCGGCTGCAGGGGCACCGCCGCCCGGAGCACTCCCATCGCGTCGGCGGCGCTGCTGGCGTCGGAACCCATTGCGAGGCGCGTGCGTGGCTTTCGGGTTGACCTCGAGCTCTCGAGCTATGGCCGCCGGTGTCTCGCCCCGTCGCGGACTCGCGGTTGCGACCGATCAATACATAAATAATCCTAGGCCTTGGTGAGTCGTCACGATCCAACATTTTTTTATTTTTTATTTTTTTTGGTCTTTCCTCCCACTTCCCCTGGGTGGATGACATGTGGGCCCGGGAGAACCAGCCGCAGAGGATGGAAGAACACGACGGCAAAAGGCTTCCTCGTCACGATCCAATCTGAACAGCGAACGTCAAATTTTGAACAGGGAACGGCAAATTCATCCAATCCGAACTGGGAATCGATGCAAGGTGGTCAAGTGGATGGCTGCGTTCAGATGAACCTAACATTGTATTGACCAAGCTGAAACTCTGAACAAAATATAAACAGGAAATCAAACACATGTGCACGCATTCGTAATAGAGGAAGTGGCACACGCATGTACTTCTGCAGAATCCTTACACAACAGTTTACTACTACTACCATTTACACAATGGCTTAATGATGGGTATTTCAGCCAAGACACAGAACATAAAGGAAGCTAAAGTTGCTTCCGCTACTTGGGTTCTTCCTAAAGTGTGAATGATTATCACACCAACCACATACAGCAGAACATCTAGGATACTAGTTACTACTACTACTACTACAAATAAACTGCTCCTGAGCAAGTAGAGTTTGCAAAGAGGATAATGATGATAATAGCACTGTTCTGAGGTCTTTTCAAGTGGGGCAGATTAGCATTCTTCAGTTCATTCCAGGCTCCAGGAGTGGTAGCTCATCTCTCAGCTGAAACTCAACGGGATTGTTCTCAAGAAATGGGTAGTAGTCAAGCTCGTCTTCCGTGAAAGGATCTTCAGCCAGCTTCATTTTATCACCTGGAGGGGCAAACATCCATACAGATTATAAGGAAGAAATCGAGACGATGTTGTTGATGGAAGCACTGGAAAGCAGAGATGAGAGAACGGCATGAATGTGTGCAAGGAAGAAGAAAGAGACCTGAACTTGAGCGACGCCTATTGTTCTCTGGAAGAATCTCAGGTTCCAGCTCCATCTCTTTTACTTCTTCAAAAAACGCTGCTACCACCTATATACATTGAAAAACAATTAGCATTGCATCTGCGTTGCTTGAGATAATCACATAACATATTGGAGATCAAGAAGAAAAGATACAAGAAAGCAAGAAATGTTATCGACATAGAGCAAGACATAATTTATCCCTAGAATAACATGTTGCTTCAGACTTCAGAGCATGAATGAATGACCGAGCAGTTCATCAAACAGAACCATGTACAGACAGAAGAACATACCACAATTAATAACCATCAAACATTTTAACTGTTACTGACCCATGACGGTATCATGGATGTTCTCTGTTGTTAGCTACTAAAATACATGTAAGGTTTTCTCATCCATGAGTTAACTTTTAGCGAAACCAATGTCATACCGAATCATAGAAGTCCCCTTTCTGGCTTCTTCTGATGCCAGTGAATACTATTATTAAGCATAAATATAAATAGAGGAACCACAATGAAATAAGTCGGCCAGCTTGGAAATAAATAAAGACAAGCACTACTGGTAGCAAAAGGGAATCCATCAATATCCAGACAACAGTTTCATTCAGGGAATAGTATAATTCAGAATAGACTTTTTTTTCTCTTAATATAAGAGAATATTACAGGGAAATAGCCCAATTAAGCTTGTCAAATGACAGATAAAATAACAAGAATAAGCTTGTCAAATGATACCACCACTATTGTTTTGCGACAGAAAACATAAAATACTGGCCTAGTCATTAATTTACTATGTACCCATTAGTTATCTTCTTGTGTCAAATGATACCACCAGGCATCAGCTACTGTTCACGCAAAAGGTATGTAGAGATCAAATGATACTTGAGGCTCTTCTAGATTCAATAAATTATCTGCCAAGCTAGTTAGCCAAGTTAGGTAGTGTATTTGTACATAGAAAAAATCAAAAGCTTTCTTCTTCGACCTTGAAATTCAAATCCACAGAAATATTTCAAAAGTAAAAGCAATCTGGAAAAGTCTGAACACTGTGCTCTTTGAAATACATACCTCAGATGGAAAAAGCACATGATCAAATACCGCGTCTGGCCAGTCGTGCAATGCTGACATTATTTTCTCCACCTTCTTCTTGACACCTGTGTAGAATGAACAATAACAAAACAAGTTATCTCACTATCTGAGCCTACTGAAAGCAAAAGGGTTCTATGGCATATTGAACTGCAGGAAGTGAACTCTTACGTTTGTCTTGACTGTCCTTTTCCAACTTCTGAGAATCATTCCCAGTGAAGTGGGTGCCCTCCACCCCATCCTTAGCCCATTCATGGCATTTTGCGGTCTCATCAGAAAAGATTACAGTCTTCTTCACTGGGTTCTTGGTGGCCTCATGGCTGCGAAGAGCAGTCTTCTTCAAGGTAGTGCCATCAGAAATGTTGCGCCCTCGGGGCTTGGCGGTGTTGGACACGTCCTGCAGGGGCTTCCGCGTAGACACCGGGGGCTTGCCAATGTTGGATACATCCCTCAGGGCCTTCTTCTCTTGAAGCCCTTGCTTTGCTGCTAATGGCTTCAGTGGCTTGGCCTTCAATCCATCAGCCCTCTTGCCAGCAGGCCCTGCACACATGGACCAAACATGTCAGTCATTTACCACAGGAAATCCTCCTTGTGATGAATTAGTCAGATCAAAAGCAGCCTTACCCCTATGGATATGCAGGTTCTCATCAAGAAAAACAGCTGTTGCAGTTGGGGCAGCCATCACAAATCAGCAAGCTTTTCTTCCTCAACCTTGCCTGAAAAATTCTAGGTACTGAGCAAAGGGGGAAAAGACAAAATTGCTAGAGAAAAACAATAAGCAGTATATATTACACATTTTGTTCTACAAATTTTGCACATGGTCAGAAAAATATTAGTTCAACTTGTAGCATAACAACATATGGTTGCTGAAGGAAACCAGGATTTCACATACATTCTGCATGAGTCCCCATTTCTCCAACAAATTTTCAGCAAAATATCAGAAATATTTTGCTTTGCGTTCTAAACTACTCCCTCCTTTTCATAATGTAAGTCATTGCACCATTTCCCACATTCATATTAATGCCAATGAATCTAGACTATATCTATCTAGATTCATTAGTATCAATATGAATGTGGGAAATACTAGAATGACTTACATTGTGAAACGGAGGAAGTAACAGATTAGACGGCGCACCTAGAGTCTTCAAGGGACACAGCCGTTTCTCCAACAGATTTGCAGCGACAGCTCAGAAATATTTTGCTCCGGGTTCCAAACTAACAGATTAGACGACGCACCTAAAATCTTCCAAGGGACCCGAGCCATACGTATTTCATGAAATTAGCAGGAGCAAACAAATCCCCAATAACATGCCAGTTTGCACGAATTGGACCGGAATGTTGCGGATAACCTAGGGTTTGGATTCGGTCACCAACAACCAAGAAACGAGCAAGATAGGGCAAAATTTTCCTCGATGACGGGAAAAAAAAATTCAAGACAACGCGTGACCAATCCAAGAGAAAGCCCCAGTGCTTACCTACCAGGTAGAAGAGAAACCCCGCTCCGGATCGATCTCCGCCTAAACTCCGGCACAGCGGCGTCGAGGACGAGGAGGAGAAGAGCGCGCGGCGGCGGCGGGAGAAGGGCGCGATCGCGGTTCGATTCGGCGGCGGCGCTTCTCGCCTTGGTCGGCGTGGGGGTTTTGCGTTTCTTGGCGTGGAGAGGAAAGGGGAAATTTTTTTGCTTTGCGCGTGGGAGAGAGAAGGATCGGGAAGAGGAAGACGACGTAAAAGGCGAGGCGGGCGGTGCAACGGTCGGATTCTGGATGGGCCGCCGACTTACCGTTGTGACACACGGCCCATCTACACGGGCTCCTCCGGCCCATATAAATGGGCTTCACCGGCCCAAGATGGCTCACCGAAACCCTAACCAGGCAGCCGCCGCGACTGGCTATATATATACTCATACTTGCTCAGGAGTAGAGACAAGCATCGCCGGCCGCCGCTCCTTTCAAATCATATCCATTCTATCTCTATCGTGTGCTTTTTATCATCGTGGTTTGTAGTCGTGTGCGTTTTATTTTCGTAGTTTGTGTAATTGGTTTGATTCGTTGAATTTTCGGGGTGGTTTTGAGTTGTTCGTTTCTTTCGATCTGGATTTTTTTTTGGGGGTGCGGATTTGCAAGATCAGCTTCTTGTTTGGATCTCGAGCACACGCACACGGTCCAGGCAATCGGCATATGGTCTGCCATCTTGCGAGATTGAAATCGAGCCAGCTTAAACTCACCTGGATCTGACCCTCGGTGATTTTCTGGGCCCTTTCGGCTGGCACATGCCCCTCGTCTTCAAAATATTCGAGATTTGTCTTTTTGTTCTTGGTTATTGATCTCGAAGCAAAGCAAACGCACTCTGTCCCAAGACTTGTCAGTGTTTTGTGGCAATTTCTTCGTTTGCGAGAAGGATGTTCCGAGAATCTCGTACGCCGGTGAGGTTTCCCGTGATCTGGCGGAGGTTTTCTGGATACATTCAACGCGGAAAGCTGCTTTTAATTTTGTTCCAATTTGCTGTCTTTGTAGGTCTGCACCAAATTCGATCTGAATGTCCTTGTGAAGCGTGAAATCAAATTTGGAATAGCATAGTACGGAGTAGTGCAGAACCGAAATCCGCATGAAAGTACTCTGTATCTGTTATCTGATAAACTGAGAATTTCGAATAAACCGGACATAAGCATTATTATTATATGAAAAACGGAGCATTGAAAATTTCGTTATGAAAAACGGAGCATTGAAAATTTCGATGATATGCTCGTCTGGTAGACGAGAAGCTTATTTTTCGAAGATATATCTTCCAAATCCCAATTATGTTTGCGCCTAATTCAGACGCTCCCACTCCTTGAGGGCTTGCCGGCTCGTTTACCTTCATTTTTTGATTTACCGAATTTTATTAAGGTAACAAACTTTTGCCAACTGCCATTGTCAGTTTGTCACTATCAACATTTGGTATTTCAGGAAGTTTACTTGTACCATACAAAAATTTAGAAAGATTGCAAACTAAACACATCTAACATTGACAAAAAATTATTAACGAGTCTAGCCAGATATTGCACTGTCAAAATTTAAGAAGATTAATTTATCAACAAACTGAACTAGGGCTTAAGTCATGGATAAATTCACTCGCACTCACGGGCTAACATTACGCTCAACTGGCTTGTGGGCCTAAATTATGGCTGCTGGAATTGCTCGAACTGATGGGCCAAAATGAAGAACATTTGTGGGCCTGAATGTTATCATATCATCCAAGATTTAAATTTAGAAAGATTTTGAAGTTTTTTCATCAGTTAATGTTTCAGTCTTTGCTTTTAGATTATTAATAATACGTATATAAAAATTTTATTCACAGATTACTTCTCGTTTACAAAGAGCTCCGAATAGCTAGAGACGATCCCTCAAAAAGAAAAAAAAAAATTATAGCCAGAGACGAACATACAAGCTGGACGCATTTCTTCACCACGAAGTTGATTTGATCGATCCACAGCATTTTCAGCGGAATATCGCATGAAAATGGCGTTTTTTTGGCAACACAATCTTGAAATGCTCGAAGCCACCATGTCCTCCACCAATCGCTCGGCACCACCCAATGGCGGGCAGCCACCACGCATGCACCCACCTCCTCACCTTTGCAATGCCCATAAGAGGAGGCCAGCCTTCACGCCTTCCTCCGCCATCCCACCACCACCACCACCGCGGCCTCCGACGCCTCCCTCCCACACGCTCCCCTGTGGCCGTACGTGCAGCCGGCTGCACCACCAGCTAGCGGCGGCGGGCGCCGGCCGGCGGCGAGGGGATGGCGTGCGACCAGCAGGCGGAGCTCCGGCGGGTGTTCGAGCTGTTCGACCGTGACGGCGACGGCCGGATCACCCGGGAGGAGCTGACGGAGTCGCTGGAGAGGCTCGGGATGCCCGTGCACGGGGAGGAGCTCGCCGCCACCATCGCCCGCATCGACGCCAACGGCGACGGGTGCGTCGACATGGACGAGTTCACCCAGCTGTACGAGACCGTCATGCGCGTCGACGGCGGCGGCGGCGGCGGCGCCTGCGACGTGGATGAGGCGAGCATGCGCGAGGCGTTCGACGTGTTCGACCGGAACGGCGACGGGTTCATCACCGTGGACGAGCTGGGCGCCGTGCTGGCGTCGCTGGGGATCAAGCAGGGCCGGACGGCGGAGGACTGCGGCCGCATGATCGGCCAGGTCGACAGGGACGGCGACGGCCGCGTCGACTTCCTCGAGTTCAAGCAGATGATGCGCGGCGGCGCGTTCGCCACGCTCCGGTGATCGGCGGCGTCATCCACGCGAGCGTCGTTGTATCGTCTATATACCCAACGTACGGTCGATTGTTTGTTTTAACATAGCTTGTGCATGACAGTTTGTATGAGTGTACTACGATCCACACACGCGATCGAATTTCGCAGAAAATGTATTGTGATCATAAGCTGATAAGTTTCGGAGGTGGTAAAAGCATAAAGCAGCCGCTATAATTAAGAAATTTAATTTGATTTCCTGATGTGCATTTTCAATTACGTACTGTTTGATCCACGGCAGGTCTGCAAGCTTATTGCGCATAGTTTTCACGTATGACCCAAAATGGAAAAATGATGTTCCTGGCAGAAAACTGATAATCTATTACATGAACAAAAAATCGAGATGGAAAAAATTAATGAGACCATCTCTAAAAAAAACTACCCCAAATTTTTTGAGTGAAAAATTTCGAATTTAACATAGTATAATTAAAGTGCAATTACATTTGTAATTGTACTAAAACTATAACTATGATGATATAACTTATATATAACTATGATTTGGTTAGCTAACACCCGCAATCTCGCGGTGTGGAGGTTAGGAATTTGACTCCTTGCATATGACCTGAATCTCAAGGTGATCTGATGGCCACAGTATCACATGAAAAAAAAAATCACGCATTACATTTTTCATCACTGTTTTAAAATTCGACTTAATTATTTTCAAATTTAAGCAAAATTATTTTCAAATTTAAGTATGTTTCTCAAAATCCAAATTAATTATTTCCAAACTCCATGTGCAATCCAATGTTTTGGGCCTGACAAGGCCGCGCAGGGAAGCCTACTCAACCGGCCCATTAACAATTCACACCCTCGACGACGGTTTGCCCTCTCTCCCGAGCCCGGGACTCCGGCCGCCACGTGCGTCCACCTCCCCGGCGGCGCCAAAACCCTAGGCAAGGAGGAGAGCAGCGAAGGGAGGGGAGAGTCCACCATGGAGAAGCTTGACGAGAGCAAGTTCGAGCAGCGGCTGCAGCTCTGGGCGCTCCGCATCCCCCGCGAGCTCGCCTCCGCCGTCACCCGCCTGCTCCGCTCCGGGTAACTCCTCTCTCGCTGGTCGACGAATCCACGATCCAATCCATCCAAGAAACGGAGAGCATAGCCCTAGGATTGTTTGATGCTATTAGTAGGAGCGAGGGGTAGTGCTGAGAGCTGAGCTGAGCTTGTCTTCCCCCCTGTTTCTAGGTACCTACTGGACAAGCCGCGGGTGAAGCCAGTCGTGGAGGATCCCGAGAGCGACAAGAACCGGCTCGTCGTGTTGTCGGAGAAGATCCAGAACCCCGGTATGCTTTTCCCTCTGCTCTAAAATTTGCACCAAATCGCTCGACTTTGCAAAGTAGAGCTTGTCAATTGGACCTCCTGTATGTATGTTTTTCAGGCTGTGTTTGTTCTTGGTAGCCTGTTCTTATCTGGAATTGTGAATTAGAACTAAGCAAATATTGTGAGTTGCTGTAAATATTTGAATGCCGTCACCAATACTTGATTGAGTCTAGTTAGATCCATTTGGTTGCTCATGTCTTGAGTACCATAGTTTACCATGCTTGCTTAGCGCCTTTTGATCGAAAGAAAACTTCTCTGTTTTAGTGTTTCTAATCTGTTTCGCCTCTGTTGAAAGAATGCTTACGTCTGGTTTTTGGAATACAGACCTGTCTGATATTGAGGAGAAGGTTTACGATTCACTGAAGCAAATTTGCAACATTGATGTTGTACCTTACAGTTTGACCCTTGGTTATTCTTACTGGAATGCAGGTCGGTTTACCATCTAATTCTCTAAGATCTTATTTCTGTTCTTTTGTTGCAGTGTGTTACTTAGGCACATTCAATCATGTTTTCTTTATGTTATTTCTTGTGCAAAGTAGTAGATGGCAAATTGGTCTTCCAAATCAAGGACTTCTTTTGAAAAGTTCCAGTTTTCTAGTTGTGAATGCTACTAATATTCGCTTCTTCATTTGTGTAGGAATGTAGGATTCCATATTGTTAAAGCTATTTTGATGTGTAGTGCTGAATTTCATTTGTTGGGTTTTCATCCCTTTTATTTCCTGTAGATCATATTCTGAAGCAGATCTTGCCTGCTGGAGTGGAGGTACCCTCTTCTTTTGAAACAATTGTTAAGTATACTAACTTCGACAGTGCTTCCTTTCTGTTGTCCCTTTCCATTTTTTGGTGGAACCTTGTTACTAATAGTAATTTTTATGGTACATGCAGGCCATGTTGCACATCTGAACATACCTGATGACTTGCTTCCATACAAAGATGTCATAGCAAAGGTCATCTATGATGTAAGGATATCTTCTCGAGTAACTTGCTCAATTCCTGATTCATCCTTTCTAAGTACACTTAATATGATCAAAGCACATGTTCATGAACATGAAGCATATCTACAATTTGTTTCTGAATGTAAAACAGTAAGGGGCTTTAGCAACTCTGATTATAGAGAGCAACCACAAATTTACATTTAGCATGTGGCTTCATGCACAAAAGAAAGATTCTGCCCATGATTTTACTCTTGTAATGTTCCTAAATGTCTGTCTTGATTGTCTTGTTTTCATCCTGTGAGCAGAGAACCATTCAATTGTCACATGGAAATAGCTAAAATAGAATTGCAACCCATGATGTGTAAGCAGGAGGCACTGTAAAAAAACAATAGACACATCTAGCTATTCACTGTTTGTTCTCTAAAGCAGCAGGATTATTCATAACTGGCAAGAATACTATGTTTGTTCCCATTATTCAGATAAAAAAATTTTACATGGTTATATGCAGAAAAATTATCCAAGGATTCAGACTCTGGTAAATAAAGTTGGGACCATTACAAACGAGTTTCGAGTTCCGCAGTTTGAAATCTTAGCAGGGAAAAACGATATGGTAACTGAAGTAAAACAATATGGCGCTACATTTAAACTTGATTATGGATTAGTCTACTGGAATTCGAGGCTTGAGCATGAACACATCAGATTGGTTTCCCTTTTCAAGAAAGGAGATGTTATATGTGACATGTTTGCTGGTATTGGCCCATTTTCGATCCCAGCTGCACAGAAAGGATGTATTGTATATGCAAATGATTTAAATCCAGACAGTGTTCGTTATCTAAGAACAAATGCACAGATTAACAAGGTGGACGATTATATATTTACATATAACATGGATGCCAGAGTGTTCATGCAAAATTTATTGGAAGTGCCTTGTTCAGAAAATAAGTCAGACTCTCAAGTTGCTGCTAATTGTTCTAGTGAAGACATTGACCCTGCTAATGAAAGTTCGACTTCAAATGGAAATCATAGTGGTATTTTTCTTTCTCTCCTCCTACATATTGCTTTGTTGCAGATTCGTTCTTCATACACATGATGAAGCTATCCACTTCCTGAACTCATGTAGATGTTCAAGAGAGCTGCCATAAGGATATAAATGACTCATCCATGATAAGCACTGCGACAAAAAGGCGTCAAGAAAGCTCAAATGGAGGTAATTACGTCATTTATTATGTCTTTAGGAATCTTGCAACTCATATGTCTGTCAATCTACTAAGTTAATAACAACTGTGATAAGCATGAAGATTTTACCTATTATGTTACTTGTAGTAGAGTTACACTTTTACCTCTCCTATAGGTGATGGGTACTGCCAAGAAGATGCTAGTCATACAAAGAAGAGGAACAACAAAAGAGTAAAAGGCTCAGGACCACCACCTGTCAAGCCATGGGAACACTTTGACCATGTCGTAATGAATTTACCTGCTTCTGCTCTGCAGTTTCTTGGTAATGTTTTTGTACTTTTATCCTCTCCAACAAGCTTTCCTGTTACATTCTAATGATCACATTATGTGCTGGGCAATTTGTTGGGTTACATGACATGCTCACAAGCCATGTTAGTAGTAGACCATTGATAACATTTCTATACTCAAGACAGCAGTGTTGTCCTTTTTGTTCTTTTGCTAAAAACACTAGAACTGAATCTTCTTCACAGATACATTTTGATTGCTCAATGAAGTCCAAAACTTAACCACAGATCCTTCATCTGTTTGCAATAAATTTCTGCAATACTAAAATGATTTAGATTAACCAATGATAGGCAATTGTAGGCACTAGGCAAGTGACAGCAGGGCATAAGCATATGGGATCTGTCATGCACAAATAATTATCTTTGAATTTTAAATTTGTAACAAAAATGACCATCCTATGAAAAGCCACACAAATAGAGGTGAAATTTTCTTAGAAAGCAGACATTCATAAACCATGCAGTGGCGGAATACTGTTGAAGCGGGAAGGTTTCTTTTCTTGTGAATTGTGAAGACCATTCCAGATTCAATGGAATAAGTAACTGTAGATAAGTATCATACTTGGATGCATGTATTACAAGTTGCCAAGTTTGTTCCTAGGATTTCTACAGTCTGCATGGAATGCTAATTTTGTGGCATTTATACGACATTTTGTGGCCTAAGTACGTGCAGTATCAATCTCTAGTTCATCCATGAGACCATGACTATATGTTCTTCTCAGACCCTCTGTTGGTTTTGAATTTGTTGTATGATGTGAATGCTATTTCACCAATTTAGGCCCACATTCTTCCACTGATCTGAAACCTCTTTCTCCAAATTTTCAAACGACCAATTTGAATTGCAAAATTTTGCATGCCTGTATTTGTTTGTCAACATGACATTCACTTTCGCCTTCAAGGTCATTGTTCTGTGTCAAAATACATCATTCATTTCAATCCACTGGCAATTCAAGATTTGTCTGCTGATGGGGGAGTACTCTTTTCTACATAAAGTACCTTTCGTTTGTGTTTTAATTTTTATAAACTCTGCATAACTTGCCACGTGAGCCTGGCTCATTCATAGCCATAACATGTGTCTGTAAGTTCCAAACATGTAGTTGCACTCTTGTATTTGTTTGATGCATTTGATTCTCATGTTACTAAGTATTGAACTGTTACAGTTTCTCTTTGAGTCTTTGTTCTAGTTCATAATTGTAGATCTGCTGTGCAGATTGTTTCAGTGGTCTTGTCCAAAAGAAATACTGGACCGGACCATTACCTTGGATCCACTGTTATTGTTTCATCCGTTCAAGTGAATCTGAAGAATTGATATTATCCGTAAGTCCATACCTCTTTGGTTGTTTCTCAACATGAGATAAATCGCTTTTATATGCTCTTATATATTTTGCGAGGCATTTCCAGTTTGTTTTAATGGCCCATTTCCCCTTTCAGGAAGCACAAAATAAATTGAATGCGAAGATAGCAGAGCCCATATTCCATAGGGTTCGTGATGTTGCACCTAACAAGGTATCCTCTGTCTCATATAATAAGACTAAGATTCATGTTAATTGTCTGCAAGATTACATGCACAAATTTCTTTATTTTGTTGATCTTAGGATACAGAAATCTTTTTCATTTGTTTGAGAGCACAATGTATGGCCCACCGCCCATAATATTTTCCTAGCAGAAACTGTCTCTTGGTGAATGGTCTTTAAGAACTTTGTGGTTAGCCACCAATAATAGTTTTTCTAGTTTTCCTGCATAATCTGGGAAAGTAACTAAGCAATGGATATTTTTTTATGTTTGTTGCTAGTTCTTGTGACATCTAATATATTGTGTTTTATATTTCTTGCAGGCTATGTTCTGTTTAAGTTTTCAGCTACCTAGCGAATGTCTCAAGGATGAAACTGAAGATCACATACAATCAGTTGACTGTTAGCCTCTTCTATACAGTACTCTTGAAGTTGTATTAGTTTTGCCTGCAGTTTTGGAGGTTCTATAAAAGAAATGGCGATCATCCGATGTCTCCTGCCAAGATGGAACCCAGTTGCATCTCATGGTGAAGGGGAATCAATGCGATATTTTTGTAGACTTTAAGGTGCTTTGCATGGTTGAAATCAATTCGGAGCCCTATCCGATTCAGAAATCTGCTGCCGTAGGTTTGCATATCTGGTTGCAGGGCTTTTCATGTCTGCGCTGCTTCTGGATTCCAATGCCTTATCAGTTTTTTCTAGAGTGTGGGTGGAGTTCATGTAAAACGGGAAAGGATAGTAGTACGGAAAATTATACTGTCCATTTATCGTTGTTCTCTGTATTTTTAGTTCCAGATTAATCCTATTGTTTACATCAATCTCATGGCCGTTTGCCAGTGTATTTATGTTCAGCCCATTTTCCCTTGTGCTTGCTAATTACCTCTGTTCCAAAATAAGTTAATCTAGCATGGAATCTGATAACTTATTTGAGGCGGTATACAGGCTGGTGTTTGCCTTTCAGTCTTCTTTCTGTACTGGTAATCTCTTTCTGTACTGGTAATCTCGGAAGATTAAACATAAGAGCAGAGCCTGGAGCTCATTTTCAGAAAAACTTATATCAGATTGATCACTGATGGCATGGGACGGAAGCAGAGTGGCTCAAATATGTCACAGTTGAGCAGGACTAACGTTAAATTACACAGCACACAAAAGCTAGCTTTTGTATACAAGCAGAAAACACAAGGACATGGCAAAACCCAAGAACACAGGAGGAGGATCTTCTCCTCTGGAACGAACTCCTCTTCAAGATTCAACCAAGATCAGGGACGATGAGGTAATCCTCCTCGTCGTCGGGGAGCTCGACGCGGGCCTTCTTGCTCTGGCGGAAGCCGGTGGCCGCGGTGAAGGCGGCGGCGGCGGTCCTGGTCGGCGGCCTGTAGTACGCCACGTCGTTGGCCGCCTGCGAAGCGAAGAGCTCGGGGACCTCCGCCGTCGTCCGGCCGGCGGCGGCGCCGCCCTTGGGCGCCTGGTTGTGGAACAGGTCGATGTCGGCGAACCACTCCAGCTCCTGGAACCCGAGCGGCGGCGACGACTCCTTCTGCAGCTGCAGTATAATCACAAGGCGTGGTTGCGCCATGAGAATTGAGAAAGAGGGAACCCAAAGCATGGCATGGTGGTTTGATGGTTTCAGTTTGTGTAGGTGCTTGCCTTGTCGCCGGTCTCGTAGTCGGAGAACTGGAGGAGCTCGTCGACGGCCCAGCCCTGCGGCAGGAACTGCGGCGAGGGCGTGTCGACGGCGACGGTCGGGGCCGGCTGCTGATGATGGTGATGATGCTCGGAGGAGCCCATGGGCGGGGCGTGGTGGTCGGAGTCATGGGCGTCGTTGCCGCCGTCGCAGGGCGAGGCGGAGGCGAAGCCGACGCGGATGCCGGTGGCGAGGTAGCGCTGGTGGTTGCCGGAGAGCGTGCCGGGGACGTGGATGGGCTCGTCGCAGTCGCGGCAGAAGAGCGCGCGGTCCTCCACGCAGAAGATGAACGCCGCCTTCTCCTGGCACACGTCGCAGCGCGGGAGCCTCGCCGAGAGCGCCTCCAGCGGCAGCCGCTGGTGCTTCCCGGCCAGCTTGTTCGCCGCGTGCACCTCCACGTCGCACGCCGCGCACAGCGCCGCCTCGTCCGCGCAGCACACCACCGCCGCCGCCGCGCTCTCGCACGCGTCGCACTGGATCTTCATCTCCTCCTCCTCCTCCCCAACCAAGAACACAACTCAAGAACAAGATAAGACAGCCGCAAAGGTGTGGCTGCGCAGCTGCGTGCTGCGCGTCGGCAATGGAAAACGAGCGGCAGAAGAAGGGGATCCAGAAGCGCGGCTCGGCTAGTGGCGCATATAAACCCGTGGCGCGAGGGAGCACGCAACCGCGCGGGGCGCGAGCAATCAACCAACCAACCAAGCGAGCGAGCAGCGCGCGAAACTTGTGGTGGAGAAGAACTTGTGGACGCGAGCGCGCGGCGGTGGACTACTACTAGTCTGCGCAAGTCGCAACTCGCAACGGCTTATTTTGCCGCGATCGCGCAGCTGCGAAGATTTTGATCTCGATCTGTGCTGACTCGACTGGCCGATACAAGAAGAATGGAGTAGATTAGTAAGATTCACGATAAAAAATAATGGAAGCTTATGGCTGGCTATAGCTCGTGCAGGGCGCACAGGGTTCGCAGCCTAAGCATGGCCACCCATTCGCGTGCATGCAAAATTAATCAAATCAGATCAAATCAGATTGGCAATGTACTCGGTGTTGGTGTGCATACTTTGCATGTTGCATCGGTTTCTTTAATCTAGGAGTAAAATGTGCTCTAGCGATTAAATTAGTTGTGAATTTGTGATCGACGTTTTTGCATTGTTTTTTTAATATAGGGGGAGTATCATACTGTAGGGATTAGATTAGTACGTGATCGATATTTCTATTTCGGGTGGCTATGACTTACTGAGGAACTAGTAGTGGAAAATTCCTTCAACTTGAACCGAGTGCATGATGCAACTGTAGTTGGTGGTGGACTGGTCTGTGGTAAGTACGTTTAGGAGGATTGCAGTTGGGGCGATAAACCAGGCTGGGGTGGATTTAGGTTGGTGCTGGGTCATTATTGCGAGGATTATCGGTCAGATTGGCGGTGTCCCTGTCGTGATAAATGATAAAGTTTCGGGCTTTTTTAAGCCTCCGCTGAAAAATTTATGAGGTTGTTTCTTTTTCGTCTTGTTATTTTTGTGTAAGCGTATAGTATATCAGTTTGTCTGCTATTCTGCATTCTTGCCGATATGGGATACTGTTAGTGATCTGTTCCTCAAACCACAGTTGCTATTGTTAGGTGGTGGACACGATCCTTCTCCTAATCTCCAACGCTGTAGTATTGCTGTATGCAACTGTAATGTACACTACTAACAAACTCCCAGTGGATCATTCTTAGCTAGCTATCACGCATCTGTTCTCTAACGCAGCAACTTGTTAAGATATAAAGCACGCTCGTGACCACGAAAAAAAGCCCCCTCTTTTCCTGCCAAAAAGCCCCTCTAATCACATCATCAAGACATCAACCCTGCCGGCCGACAAGTTGCTTTCAGTAAGTTTCAGCGTTTGTGGCTGTGGATGATCGAGCTCCTTCGGGGAGGGAGAGATCGAGATCGAATATTAATCCATTGGAATTCGTTATACCTTAAATTAACAACGTCAATACTACTCCGTCAAAAATAACGAATTTCTAACTATAAACCTTAATACACATATGTCCAGTTTCATGGATAGGATTGATCTTTTTTTTGGACGGAGAGTATATGTTGGTGAATTGGTTATGATCCTTCCGTCCAAAAATATAAAAATTTAAAATTAAATGAGACATTTTCTATTTCTATCAACTTGGATAGATAGACTGTTCAGTACTTTGAAAAAAACTTTCATTCAATTTTAGGTTATTATATTTTTGAAACGGAGGAGGTAGATAGCAGGCCTCCGGCTACGCCACACCGCCGTTTGGCCTTATTCTTTTTGCAAATTTCTGCATGTGATGTGAGGCAGGCAGCTCAACTTGGCAGACGACCGTGGTGAAAAATCCGATCAGTGTTTAGAGTTGTACTACTGTACAGTTGGCTTTGGATTATTGCATTGCAAAGCCTCGTCTTTTCAAGAATAAATCAGCCCATCACGGCATCATGCACCCCAGCTAGCACCAATAGGATTAGTTTCGGAAAAAGAACCCAGCACAGCACCAATCGTTAAGAGATCATATCATTAAATAAAAAGAGGAAAAAAAAGATCGAGAGCCAACGCCAGCCACACGTACACTGCCTGGTAGTACAGTGCATGCACCAATTAGCTGACACTGCTCGCTGCTGTGGCAGCAACAGGGAGTAGCGCTAGTGGCAATGGCAAGGCGCGAAACGGGCCGGGGAGACGACACGGTCACGATCGAGCTCCGCATTCAATTTGCCGACGACGAGACGCGACCGCTGAGCCGCCGTGAGCCACTAGCTAGCTCGATCCCCTCTCGTGCCTCGCCGCCTCCTCGTCGCCGCCGCCGCCGGGTTTGCCTCTTGGGCGCTGGGCCTGATCGGGCAGGCAGGTGCATCGTGCGTGCACGCCTCCTGTCGCGTCGCGACCATATGGCTCGCGCGCGCGATGCCGCGATCCGCCTGAACCGGCAGGGCAGGCAGGCGGCTCGCTGCTCGCTCGTGGGCTCGTGGCGGAGGGCGCTCGGCGAGTCCGCTTTCGCTGCATTTGCAGCGCATTCATGGGCAGAGGTCGACACGGGTTTAGGTTGTGAAGAAGACAATGTCGACATGGCTTGTGGCTTGGGTTTTTCGGCTGCATGGATAACGGGGGCCATGGAAAAAGTGCAGCCCGAATTGGATGGCTTAATTTTTTTACGTGGAATGCGGAGTCCCTTTTCTTCTTCAGTCAGGTCGGGGCCTTGCACATCGATCGTTCACTTTTCTCTGTTCCTAGACGGGGTTGCAAGTCAATGTTTCGCTCGGTTGATAAAATTGTGGATGACATATTTAGGCGCAGTTCAGGTGAACCATCAGGTGTAGGCGTGTAGCCTAGCGGGAGTAATCGTCCAAGAAAACGTACGTGGAGAGATGGGCGAGAGTACCCCATTCACTTTCCAAGATCGTTTCTCTAGTGTACGTACGTGTCATCTTGAAACACGGTTCAAAAGCAAGAGCACACATAAGCTATCTATCTGGAGTACATGCAAGCTATATATGTTTCATTAAGCGATCGAAAGACATTAGAGATCGATATTCATATTTGGTTTGAGTGTTATCTTGCCATTGTCCAAGTACGTGGTAAACCATTCCAAGTACCAGTTATAACCAAGTGTTACATGTTATGCAAAATCAGGCAAAAAAAAAAGGTTAGGTGGGATTTAGGTTCTCATCGGTTGCTCATATTCTCTAACTAGCTAGGTGAAACCTCGCGCGTTGCTACGGGAGTTGAGTATGATAATAAGTAAAAATAATGTGTGAAATAGCTAGAAAACATAAGATTATGTAAGGTAATGTGGTTTATGATAATTTAAATTTGAGTGATATAACTTTATGAAATAAGAAAAGTACTGAGATAGTTTGGACCGTAGATTAATCATCTAAAGGATACAAATAATTGAGATAATATGAATTAATGAGAGAAGAAAATAAGAGAGATAATTTGGACCATAGGTTAATCATTTAAGCACTACAAAATTGATGTGATATTTCTTAATAAGAGAAGAGAGAAATAACATTAACTAAGTAGTTGGTGCAGATGAACTATACGGGTATATAGCAAACTATAAAAAATAATGAAGATATATATTGAAATATTATGTGAATTATGCGCGATGATGATTTAACATACTTGCATTTTAAATGCTCTAAAACTTAATAAATTATAAATTTATAGATAATATAGCATGTTTTGCATGGTGTTTAAATTTAATGATTGTTAGTAGATTATGATGCGGTATCTTGTTAGTGGAGGATGATGTGACATCTTTGCATGTTAAGTTTTAGAAATTAGTGGGTTTATAGTAAGAGAGGATAACTCAAAACGGCTTATTAAAGAAAAAAATTAACTTACAGGTAAAATTTTTATATATGTGTGTTGTTAGTGATTTAAAAATTAATGTAAAAAAACTACGTTAGAAATATCTTAAAATCCACTTCAAAAATAAATTTTAAAATTCAAACTTTAGATTTTTTTTTCTTTGGCTTACTAGGGTAACCAATGGGGCTCAAGGAGGCTTAATAATCCTAAGGATAAATTTAAGATCTGATTGTTCGAACGCTAACTTTGCCACAAGTTAATTTGTCAAAACTGTGGCAACAAATTATTGGTCACAAGTGAAGCAAAATTTAGCTACAAAATTATCATATAATATGTGAGCCAACAATTAACTGTCGTTGTTAGGCAAGTTCAACCAAACACTAGCCTAACAAAGTGTAGCGCACATAACATGTGGCGTGGCAAACTGTGACAGTGAACCGAATCTCACTTGAATGGGGTGATTCTTAATAGAATTTCTCAGAAATTACAAAGATTCAAATGAAAATCATGTATAAAATTTTACGCCATCCAAATAAGTAGACGGTAAAGTTTGAAGCTCGGCATTAACGCAGAGTTCGATAAAAACTTTTTCAAAGCGAGATGCATTAACGCAGAGTTCGATAAAAACTTTTTCAAAGCGAGATAGACGATTAAGAATTAACTATTATAAATTTAATAAATAGATTATTTGATTTTTATAAAAAAAATATATATGTACCATTGCAAACGTGTTTGAGGAAACGAGAGGGTCCGAATACTTCAGGCCGTCGCACTGGCGGTTGCGATTGGGCTGCGCTTCGATCTTTGCGGCCCAATCACACAGAAAGCACAAAGATGATTGGGCTGTTGGACCGATAGCGTGATTGCCATTTCAGCCCGCACTTCCCAAGGGCTCCAAGCCCATAACGCCTGAGGCGAGCCTGTTAGTCACAGACTCACAAAACGAGTGGGGCCCACATGTCAGTGGCCGTGAGGGAGCACAACCCGCATCCGGTAAAAACCCACCCGTCCCCAACCTCTCCGTCCAATCCCCCACCGCCCCGCCGCATCCGCCGCAGCCGACGCCGGCGCCGCCCGTGGTCTTCCTCCCGCCCGCCGCGCGCCGGGAGATCGATCGTCGCAGCTCGCCGGATATGGCGTCCCATCCGCCCGCCCTCGATATCCTAGGTACTCTTTGCCCCCTTCCCACCCTTCGTTTTGCACCCCCCGCGATCTCTTCCGCGAGGTTGGCTACTTAACTAGTCTACCACCCGTTTGACGAATTGCTCGACCCGGATCAACCGCAGTGCGTGAGCCTGACGGCTTCAGCGTGTGGTCGGGCCCGCCCTACCCGACGGGTTCCGCGCCGCCGGTGAGGCTCCCGAAGACGGCGTGCAGCGCCACCTACTTCTCGAGCGACGGGTCCCGCCTCCTCGCCACGGTGGCCTCGGCCTCGGCCGCGGTCTACGACTGCCGGACGCTCTCCGTCGTCAGGTCGTTCGAGCTCCCGGGCCTCCTCGCCGCCGCACTGTCGCCCGCGGGGACGTTCCTGCAGACCTTCCAGAAGTCGTCCTCGCCGCAGGAGAAGAATGTCACCGTTTGGCATGTCGACACCGCCACCGCGCTCTACCAGCACTACCAGAAGAATATATCTAAGGCCACGTGGTTCGTTTTACTGCAACTTTGCTTCTTAGAATTATGATTCTTGAACTCCCATGCTTAATATTACAATCTGATTTGAGAGCTTTTAGTATGTGCATGTTTTCTGGTTGTGTCATAAAATTTTTCCGCATATTATGCTTGTAGAACTTTGTAAGAAGGAGCGTATATTTTCTTTAGTTGCTTACATTCCAGTGCATTTGTTGTTGCAATCATTTTGTCTATAGTAATAGCAGTTTGAAATTATAATTGTAAATGAACCTTGTCAATGCTCATATGCTACTGCAAGTTTGTCTCTTTTTATGCTTCTAATACAAAACTTCTGAAGAAAATAATTCTAGTAAGAAATTTATCCTATGCACACGATGCTTTGACTGGATACTGGTTAAATTTGTTGATCCTGAATTTGTGAGTGCAGTATTACTTGTATTATAATTCTAAATGGATTAGGTGAAAAATATGACCTACAGCAGCCTGAGAGAACTTGTATTCATGAATTTGACCAAATCTCGATTGCCAAATGGGTTGCTGTGTTTAAATTTGATGGAACATGTCATGTTGATTCACAGGCCAATGGTTCAATTTTCTGCGGATGAGTCAGTTGCTTGCCGTATGATGACTAATGAGATACAATTCTTTGAACCAAAAGATTTCACAAAAGGTTTTGTGTACAAGCTAAGAATGCCTGGTATAGCTACTATGCAGCTAGCAAGTGCACCGGGATCTCATGTTGCTGGATTTGTTCCTGAGGCAAAGGTCTGATTTATCACAACCACTTTGATCATGCTTTCACAAGACACAAGTCTCACAAGCTGATTGTTTTTTTATTTCCTTTTTTCTCTTTAAGTAGGGTGTTCCAGCTAGTGTTCAGATCTTTTCTTGTGACAAGGATGCACAGGACCAAGCTGTTGCGCGTAGGAGTTTTTTTCGCTGTTCTACTGTTCAATTTCACTGGAATAAGGGGTCCACTGGGCTTCTAGTTGTTGCTCAAGCTGATGTGGATAAAACTAACCAGAGTTACTATGGTGAAACCAAGTTGAACTATTTAACAACTGATAGGGCCTTTGAAGGAATTGTTCCTCTCAGTAAGTACTAAATTCATAGATATTGATGACTGTTTCTCTAATATCTGATCATTAAGCCCATTGTTAACTGGCAGAAAAGGATGGTCCGGTGCATGATGTGCAGTGGTCTTACTCAGGTTCAGAATTTGCTGTGGTCTATGGATGTATCCTTGCAGTCTCAGTTTTTACATGCAATGCGGTAATTCAAGTTTAATATCTCAAATACTTTGTGCGCCCTTTGTCTCCTTGGAGTGTTCCTTGACAGAATCTCAGTTATGCCGGCCAGAGCAACAATATTCAACAAAAAATGCAACCCTCTTCTGGAGCTCGGTGAAGGCCCCTACAATACAATAAGATGGAACCCAAAAGGGCGATGTATCCTTAGCAATAATTTGATCCAGTAGCCTTTGCTGTGTGGTCTGCTTCGAAGGGAACACACTCTTTATAAAAGTTGGTCTGTTACTGTTCAAGTATAGCCATATAAAATTTACAGGTCAGTCATGATTTGCCTGGTGATATCCTTGACCTCATTTTATCGACCAGTTATCGTTTTAGCGGGGTTTGGTAATTTGCCTGGTGACATGGTATGTTACTACACGACTACCATATTTATATGAGCCTTTTACCTTTATATGGGAAATACCACCATTTTCTTGATATACTCTTTTAGGAGACAATCTTAAACAAACTAGAAAAGCTAAAAAAATGATTTAATGTTGCTAGGCGATTTGCAAAATAGCCACAGTGTAGCTGACAGAGTATTTTCTGCCTAGGCATTCTGGGATTATTCAGAAAAGAAATTGGTAGGAAAAACAAAGGCTGAATGTTCTGTTACGAGTGAATGGTCCCCTGATGGTCGCCATTTTATGACTGCTACAACAGCTCCGAGACTCCAAATAGACAACGGGTACATTTTTTGCAGCCTTTGGAGTATTAATGAAAATGGGTAGCATCATTGTGATCTTTATCTTTCCTATTACAGGATTAAAATATTTGACCACAATGGATCTCTGCAGTTCAAGAAGATGTTTGAAAAGCTGTATCAGGTATCACCGGGCACCTGTTCACCTCAGTGTGACCAGTTTGTTGTAGACGTGCATGCTATGTTGGTTCTGCATGCTAACTCCTAAGTCCTAAACAATTTGTAACGAGTTGATAAAATATTTCCATAATCACACACACTCCATCCTTGATTTTTCTTTTTTTTGAATTACACAGGCTGACTGGAAGCCAGAAGCGCCTGAAAAATTTAGTGACATTGCCGACCTCACGATATCGTTGGGTAGCATAAAAATTGAAGAAACGAAAAAACAAGGTTCTTTACACTTTCTTATATTCCATGTTAGTAAGTTCTGGTCAATTGATTTACATACTTCATTTTCTGTATAGTTTCAGCACAGGGTTCTAAATCAGCACAACCATCAAGCAAGGCCCCTGCAAATATAGCAGCGAAACCTACAGCATATCGACCACCTCATTCAAAGAATTCTGCAGATGTTCAGGATAAGGTATATATTAGAGATCAATTAGTAAGCCGTGTTAGGGTTGCAACAAAAAGAAGTGTGCATAAATCTTGTTTACTATTTGTTGCATCGTTGTGCTGAGTAAATCCTTGGTTATGCTGGCTCAATTGCTGATTTATAGTTTATACACATCCAAGGCTGCAAAATCCCTATCCAAGCAAACTGCTGTGGTTTTGTGCAGAAACAAGTAGTATTGTTTGTTGGTCGCACTCGGCCAAATATATTTGGCTCTTTTTTTTCCCCGATGTTTTATTGGCTCTATTTCAAGTTGTTAAAGAACTCAAATTTTTGATATTGTCTATTGGCTTAACACATTTGTTTGGTGAATTGCAGCTTTTTGGTGGGCTTGCTTCTACGGGGTTAGTTTCTTGATCGACAAATTAGTTTTCTTGTCTTGTTTTATGTAATTATTTTTACCTCTATGCATGATCACTAACATTGCAACTGGGACAGAGGAGAGATGAGCAAAAATGCACTGAGAAATAAGAAGCGCAGAGAGAAACAGAAGGAGAAGAAGGCTGCTGAAGGATCCGGAGCCTCTGCTGATGACAATTAAATCCACTTCTACTCAGTGAAATGGTGTCTCAATCCAGAAAAATGGCATTTTGCCATTTGAAATGTAATCACGCGAATATGCTGTCAAAGTAACACTGCCTGGGAAACTGTCCTTGATTCCGCGCGATTAATGCACCCTGCTTCTTAGATCTGTTGTTTCTTGATACAAGAACGGCTCGAAATTTTGATAGTTTTTGAAGTTTGAACTGATGGTTTGTATGACAAAACCAAAAGATACTATCAAAGCTACTCCTTTCATTTCGTTAGTAACTGATGATTAATAGTAGCTTCACCGACGATGTGAAAATTGGAGAGCAGAGAAATACGCATGGTATCATGTGAAAATTGCATAAAGGAATCTTCTTCACGTAGTATAAAAGTGAACTTATTTTGGATATACATGTCTATGTTTAGATTCATATATAAAAGTGAGCTTATTTTAGAATGGGGGGATATCTCATTTTGATGCCTAGTAGTCCGACACGCGACAAGAATTCATATGTTGTCTTCAGCGAAGAAGCGCATCGGTACTTACTACTCGTTTTCCATTGAAGATTATACATTTGGAGCCACGTTGTCAAGGGTGACCCATTACATTCCAACGCTAAGGAAACCAAACCAAAATGCAGTGAAACCAAGCTACACCGGTTCAACTTCAACATAATCTACAATTTGCCGCATATGACATGAGACGCCGGCTAGCTTATATATGCGATCTCATCAACTACAAAATTGCCAGGAAGTTACTCACTTGGTTAGTGCTTAACAAAACGTAGAAAATACGCATTAACGAACAAAGAAGAACAAATCACTGCCCCGGGCAAGGAACGCTATCCAGATTCCAGGTCATTGCACCAGCCATGAAAACAGTACTGCTCATCGCCACATCCATGTGCTTCAGAAGGCCAAAAAGGAACAAGGGAGCACCTGAACTAAGACTCCTGCGCATGCGGGCGCCAATTTCCTCGGCAGAGTTCCTCCATAAGATGAACAAACTTTTGAGGCTGTTGCCACCAAGTTGGTTTGGAGGTGGCTGCTCTTTCATACTGGTCTTCTTGTGAGCCTTCACTTTGCATAAAGCTCTCTGAGAAATTGCGCCATTTTTGCATGGCACGTTTCAACCGCGCAGTACGCTTGCCAGTAACAAGATATCTGGTGTAGTCCCTGGCGAGGCGATACAGCTCCTCACCTCTGATTATATGGATGTACTGCAATATTACACAAATACAAATTAGTTTCTTAATATATATTTAGTGCCTGTTGTTTATTTTGAAGCTACATTACACCGACTTTTTCTGTGACTACACCGAGACTTTTATGGAATACCCAGATAATATTGCTCTTAACAGTGAAATGGTGCTCTCAGTCTCCAGTTTCTATGCAGTTTCAATGCATGTAGCAAGTCTTTTAGTGCATTGACCATGGAGCTATCTACAGGTAAGTTGTTTCGACATTACAGTATGTCGTTAATAGTTAAGCTAATCATAATAAGATACTTGGAAAGCAGGACTATGCTACAAATTGGGGTAAAAGTGAAAGTGTCAGAAGAAATAACATTCGGAAAGAGAGTACAAACAAGAATGTAACGTTAGTTACCACAAGAATGAATGCAACGGTTGCTAAGATAACTTGGACTAGTTCATCCAATGATTCCTTGAATGATTCATCTTCTGGGCCACCAGAATCACCACTGCCTCCACGACGATTTCGGTTTCCTCCACCTCCACCAGATCCTTGTTCTCTCAGCTTAGCTATCTGTTCTTTCAGCAAGTCTTGAATAGGCCGTGGCTTTTTGGCATCATCCATGGCCTTCTTCAAAGATTCCATAAAGGGCTGCAACAAGGCAATATACATGCATTGTTAAGCAGATAATTCTGCAAAGCAAGTGCAATGCTAACAGAAATTAAATCTATGTAAAAATTGTAAATGCATGTTTCTAGCAAAAAAAAAAGTGTAGTGCAATAAACTGGAAATGCATAACCATCTCTCCGTATAAACTTATGTATTTTGTTTCAGTATGCTAGAGTACTGTTTCAATATGAATACCAAACTAGAACGTCTCAAATAAATAAGATGGGCCAACAGATGCTTGGATCCAGTAATGAAGTACTCCCTCCGTCCCATCCCCTCCTAGGTTGAGTTTTTTTGGAACGGAGGGAGTAAGTAATTGTCACATTCAGAAAAAGATTATGCTCACGTAAATATGAGCCACAACTACATTGACTTCACTTAAGGTCTTACAAGATGACAAGAGATTGAGAGTTTAACCAATACAGGTATCAAGAGATATAAAATAGAAGGAAACAACAGTTTGATAGGCCGAAGTTTGTTTTGGGAGAAGATGGAGCACATATGAAAAAAAAAGGAAAAGAAAAGGGGTTGAGCAAATGATACTACAAAATTTGCAATTATCAAATCAGACCATATGTTCCATGCTCCATCATACATTCATGCACAAAAAGGATATGCCAGAGACTTACATCATTTTCTGCCTCTGGGTTCACCTTTCCACTCGAGGCACATAGAGGAGGAAGCTTTTTCTGGCTAGCAGCAACAAGAACAAGTCGCGGGTACACCTGCTTTTGAAGCTTGGGAAATCGAACAGAATGTGTCGTTAGGGAATATTGAGGATGAGATAGTAATCTGCCTGTCCTCCCAAGACCAGCAACGGGCCTATCCACAATAAGCCCACTGTTCGGCTTGCAAGTGAAGTAGCTCATGCTTTTCTATTTCTTGAATAGTTAGATGCACCAGATCCTAGCCTGCAAATTTTTCAGGCAGCATAAGAACTTCTCATGAATTACAGAGAAGTGCTAATCTATCGGAAGATACAGAAACTAACATAGTTCAATCGTGTCGAGTGGAAACATAGTGAATTTTATAATAGAAAAAAGGGAATGCTGGGCTCCCCAACTCCCTCTATAAAGCATTAAGCGATGAATATCTACTTATATATACCAAATATTGCAATGTAGACTTTCTAAAAAAACAGATGAATTTGAACCCTTCTGTCTAATCATACACATCCCCTTCCATATAATGAGGTAAGGAGATTGTCCAGTGTGACATTTGCAAGCAAGTCATAAATACTAACTAACCTGTGTACCCAACCATCCAATATGGAAATCACATAAAATAAGTGATGTCTTATGGAAAATAAGACCGTTATAGGAGTAAATAGAACTCTACAATAGAAATGTTGTCATGAGAAAAACTCTGGTTACTGGACATGAGGACACAAAACTACAATACTAATCACATAATCCCATCAACTCATTGGTGCCAAAACTATGCCACAAATCACAAGCAGAATGCCAGACCACATGCATTCAACATGTTGGAATGGACGGCACAATGCACCTGTCTTTCTTGCTATTTCACAGAGGGACACCGGACACGGAAAATCCCACCTTTTTTTCCCAAGCAAGTCCAACTCAAGAACCAAACTTAAGCTGAGGGGATAAACCACAGCGCAAGGCAAGCATCTACCTCCACCAAGAAAGCACCGCCAAATAACGAATTGAATTGGTGCAGGTTACCTCGAACACCAACGGTGATGGATACGTGTTCCGTAAGGTGGTTCATGGCGGTGGACGGCAGGCGGCGAGGCGGGGGTGCGGGGTTGGTGGGTGGACGGGCGAGGCGGGGTTTCCAAGAAGGCGGATGACGAGGAGAAGACGAATCGGAATACCAAACTAGCTTCTCCTCTCGCTATCCCCACAATTCCAAAACGAGCGAACGCATCCTACCCACAAAGAGGCACAAACCAGGAACCTTCCCGGCGGTGGCGGCGACGACGACCACCGGCCGGAGTTAGGGATCGGGCTGGGCAGGGTAGGGAGGGCGAGGAGGGGAGTTTCCGTTATGCAAAGGGATTCCGTGCCAGCATGCCGGACCGCCGCCGGAGGCGGCAACGCGGGGCGTCTAGGCGGGCGCGGCGGAGCTGGGGCCGGTAAGGATCGTGGCGCGCGGAGAAGAAACACGAAGCGGAGATTGACCGGCGAGGAGGAGGAGGAAGAATACGAGGAGGGTAACAGGGCTTACCGGAGAGGACGACGGCGTCGGCGGCGGCGGGCGGGCGGGCGGTGGTCGTCGGGGTTCGATGTGCGCGTCGAACCGGGGAGGGGGTGAGGAGGAAGGAGGAAGGAAGGGATAAGAATCGAGATGCATTTCCTTGTATTTTTAGATGGGTCGCACCCGTTAGGAAACCGGTGAGCCTTCACTTTGGGCCCCACATGGGCAAAGGACCATGGGCTTTAATAACGGGCCGTCTTTTATGGGCCACCTATTCCAATTGCCAAACATGGCCTAAATTCAAACAGATGAGAAATGAAAAGGAAAAAGTACACCAGAGGTCCCTCAACCTGTCATCGAGTTACAAAATTGTCCCCCAACCGTAAAACTAGATACCGGGTGTCCCTCAACTAACAAAACCGTTCGCTTTACGTCATTCGGTGGTTTTGACCCCGATTTTGTCCGACGTAGTGCTGAGTCAGCGTGGGGCCCACGTGGGCCCCACATGTCAGTGTGGCCACGTCAGCCTCCTCTCTTTTTTCCTCTCTTCTCTCCCTTCCTCATCTCTCTCTCTCTCTTCTTCGCGAGGTTAGCACTCAGCAGTGCGAGGCGGCGACGCTGGCCCGGGGGGGGGGAGGAGGGGGGAGGAGCAGTGTACGGGCGGCGGGGGGAGGAGCGGCGCGCGGGAATGAGCTAGGCGGCGGCGGCGTCACCGAGTAGCTTGATCTCGACCAAGCGTCAACGCGCAAGGGAGAGCGGCGGCAGCAACCAAGTCTGCATCCGCCTTCCTCCCGACGGCGGGGAGCGGCTGAACTACGGGATGGTCGACAGCGACGACAACGACGAACTCCCTCCACCCTTCCCCTTCCCCTTCTGCCATCTCCCTCCTTCGCCTCTCCCCACCTCCACCGGGCTACCGCCGTGCTTCCCCACCGCTGGCCGTAGCGGCGTCGTCCTCCTCCTCTCCCGCCTCGCCTCGTCGACGCCCGCGACGCCCGCGACGCCCGCGCCTCCCTGTCAACGCCCGGCAGCCCGGTGCAGGGAGGTCCTGGCGGTCCACCGATGGCCTCTCCTGGCCATGCTCCCTCCACAAGAACGTCTCCGTCGCCGTCGACCTCACCCCCATCGTAAGTCCCTCCACAGCCTTGACGTCAACCGCCAGGACCTCCCCCGCGCTGGGCTACCTCCGTGCTTCCCCATCTTTGGTCGCCTCCTCCTCTCCGCCGGGCTGTCACCGCCGCCGCCGGCGGCCTCCTCCCCAGTCACTGGCCGCCTTGCCCAGAGAAGAGGAGAAGAGAAGAGTGAGAGAGGAAGGGAGAGGAATGATGTGGAATCCTGACATGTAGGCCCCACGTGGGTCCCACGCCGACTTAGCTGCCACGTAGGACAAAAACCGGGGTCAAAACACCGAATGACCTATTGTGACCGGTTTTGATTAGTTAAGGGACGTTTGATATCTGGTTTTACGGTTGGAGTTGAGGTACCTTGGTGTACCTTTTCCAAATGAAAATGAGATAGAGCTATGGATGTACCAGGGTTCCAAAAACGAATACCACCCCCGAGTGGTCGTTATCGATGAAAGCTGGTAAGATTTGGATGCATTTTGCCGGAAATTTGAATTTCAGTTTAAACTCTTTCGAACCTGGCAGTTTACAAAGTGGTTTCTGGATTTGCCATAGCATTTTCAAACCCGATGGAGACCCTGTGCGAACTGACAGTAGTGGGGCTGGAACCGGACATAGCAATGGCAACACGCGTCTCATGAAACCAGAAGAGTAAGAGCAATCCAAGGCTTGCAATTTTTTTTTTCTCTGCACATGGTGCTCTCGTCTCTAGGGGAATTTCGTCGCCGTGATCAACTTGCATGAATTTTCGCTGAAAAAAATACAAAAATCCCCCTCCTATTTTCGCCCTGCACGAAACGGGTTGCCCTCTCCCGCGCGCGCGCGGCTCTTCCGCCGCGCCGCGCGCTGCAACGGAGCTCACCTCATGTGCGCGTCCGATCCTCGCATCGCGTACGCACGCACGGCACACATGAAGTCGGCAAAGTTCAACGTCGATGGCTACGTCGCGCGCAGCAAACACCTGCGACGACGTTTCTACTTCTAGATGCCCATATCCACTAGTTCGTCCTGCCTACGAAATATATCCAGTAGGAGTGAACCAACGGCACGCACATGAGCGATTTAGTCCACACAAGTGGACGCGGTTCGGTTCGGCCACCATCCAACCGGAACGTGCAGATGCCGGCGTACGTACGTGGACGTCAACGCATTTGAACCGGTCCTCGTTTGAACAATCTCGCGCCCAAAGTCAGACCATGCATTTGCCGGTCGTTATCGATTGTCCTCAACTCCTCATCCATGCATCGCCTGTCAGCTCTATAAAGCCACACGAGCCACCGGAAGCTTGACATCACAATTAAAGTCACAGCATAGTAACCAACCGAACCAATCATCAGCCATGGCGCGAAGGCTCTCGCTGCTGGCCGTCGTGCTGGCGATGGTGGCGGCCGTGTCGGCGAGCACGGCGGCGGCGCAGAGCTGCGGGTGCGCGTCGGACCAGTGCTGCAGCAAGTGGGGGTTCTGCGGCACCGGCAGCGACTACTGCGGCACGGGGTGCCAGGCGGGCCCCTGCGACGTGCCGGCCACCAACGACGTGTCCGTGGCGAGCATCGTCACGCCGGAGTTCTTCGCGGCGCTCGTCGCCCAGGCCGACGACGGCTGCGCCGCCAAGGGCTTCTACACCCGCGACGCCTTCCTCACCGCCGCCGGTGGCTACCCTTCCTTCGGTCGCACCGGCTCCGTCGACGACTCCAAGCGCGAGATCGCCGCCTTCTTCGCCCACGCCAACCACGAGACCATAAGTAAGCAGAAACACAAAAAAACAACATACAGTATAATACTACCAGTAGAGACCACGGTATACCTAACATGACGATAACGTTGTTGCAGAGTTCTGCTACATCGAGGAGATCGACGGACCGAGCAAGAACTACTGCGACGAGACGAGCACGCAGTGGCCGTGCATGGCGGGGAAGGGGTACTACGGGCGCGGGCCGCTGCAGATCTCGTGGAACTTCAACTACGGGCCGGCGGGGCAGAGCATCGGGTTCGACGGGCTGGGCGACCCGGACGCGGTGGCGAGGAGCCCCGTGCTGGCGTTCCAGACGGCGCTCTGGTACTGGACCAACAACGTGCACGACGCCTTCGTCTCCGGCCAGGGGTTCGGCGCCACCATCCGCGCCATCAACGGCGCGCTCGAGTGCGACGGCAAGAACCCCACCGCCGTCAGCAACCGCGTCGCCTACTACCAGCAGTTCTGCCAGCAGTTCGGCGTCGACCCCGGCAGCAACCTCACCTGCTAATTACAGGGATTGACATATGCTATGTATGTGATTTTGTACGAATAATAATTGTCATAAGTAGTCAAATAAAATCGTATTGCATTACGTCAACGGTGTTTGCGGCATAGGAGTATATATATTTCCGTGGACAGATTTTCTTTGTCGTCTCAGTCAAATTTTGTGGCTCCTGAATATTTTCACGTGACTTGTTTGTTTGTTTGTTGTGTTTTTGGATATTTCTCCGCCATGCAAGATCTTTTCGTTGGGGAAGCTGTCTTAATCTGTTTGAACCGAGTCACCGAGAGTGTGCAGCAAGTATACGATGGAAAGTAAGTATGACTAGTAAGAAGTTTAAGTCGTGTACAATAAATACTTGAGATACTTTTGTGTCATATATATGTTTAACTATTTACGATGGCCATCACCCATATTTGCAATTTTGAGAGTATTCTAGTATGTTAATAAGCTCAATATATAGTATGTTAACTATGCACGAACTGCATCGCAAGAATAAAAGTGGAGTAATTTTTAAGATTAACTTTGAAAAAGCTTATGATAAGGTTAAATGGCCTTTTGTTCAACAGACTTTGAGGATGAAAGGTTTACTCCTAAATGGTATCAGTGGATAGCTTCTTTTATACATGGGGTCATGTGGGTATTAAAGTTAATGATCAAATTGGTAATAACTTTCAAACTTTAAAAGGTCTTAGGCAAGGGGATCCTTTATCTCCAATTCTCTTTAATTTAGTAGCTGATATGCTTGCATTGCTAATTAAGAGAGCTAAAGATGCTGGTTTTATAAATGGGATGATTCCTTATTTAGTGGATGATGGTTTATCTATTTTGCAATATACGGATGATACTATCATTTTTCTGGAGCATGATTTACAGCAAGCAAAGAATCTGAAACTGATTTTATCTGTGTTTGAAAAGCTATCTGGCTTGAAAATAAATTTTCACAAAAGTGAATTATTTTGTTTTGGTCAAGCAAAGAATTATTATGATCAATACTCTAATATCTTTGGTTGTAAGCTAGGTGCTTTTCCTGTAAAATATCTTGGTATTCCTATACATTTTAGAAAGCTTAGTAACAAAGACTGGAAAGTTATTGAAGAAAGAATTGAGAAAAAACTTAGTAGTTGGAAAGGTAAGCATATGTCTGTTAGGGGTAGATTAGTGTTAATTAATTATGTACTTTCAAGTTTAGCTATGTTTATGATTTCTTTTTTTAGGTTCCCAAAGGGGTTCTTCAAAAAATAGATTATTATAGATTACGCTTCTTTTGACAAGGGGATGATCATAAGAAAAAGTACAGACTTACTAGATGGGATATTATTTGCCAGCCCAAAGATCAAGGCGGCTTGGGGGTTCATAACCTGGAAATTCAAAACAAATGCTTGTTGAGTAAATGGTTATTTAAGTTAATAAATGAAGAAGGGGTTTGGCAAGACTTGTTGAAGAGAAAATATCTTTATAATAAGTCTATAACCCAAGTTGTTAGGAAAGAAGGTGATTCCCATTTTTGGTCCGGTCTAATGAAAGTTAAGGATACTTTCTTGAATATGAGTTTTTGGATTCATGAATAATAGGGAACAAATAAGATTTTGGGAAGATAAATGGTTAGTTAACTTGCCTTTTAAAGATAAGTATCCTTCCTTGTATACCATTGTCCAAAGGAAATGTTCTTCAATTGCTAGTGTTATGAGTTCTGTTCCTCTTAATGTGTCTTTTAGGAGAGCATTAGTGGGGCAGAATCTTATTTCTTGGCATGATTTGTGTGCTTCTATTGTTCATATCCAGTTGAATCACTCATCTAATTGTTTTAAATAGAACTTTAATCAGAATGGTATGTTCACGGTAAGGTCAATGTATCTTGCTTTAATTAATAATAGCTATATTGAGAGAAACAAGATAATTTGGAAGCTCAAGATGCCGCTTAAAATTAAGATCTTTATGTGGTATTTGCTTAAAGGTGTCGTGTTAACTAAAGACAATCTAGCAAGACGGAATTGGAATGGTAGTTTGAGATGTTGTTTCTGCATGAAAAATGAATCTATCCAACATCTTTTTATAGATTGTCATTATGCAAAGTTTTTATGGAGAGCAGTCCAATTCTCTTTTCTTTATACCTTCCTAGTAGTATAACCCACATTTTTTATGGTTGGCTTTTGGGGTAGACAAGAAAAGGAGTAAGCTTGTACTTGTAGGAGCTTCTGCAATATGTTGGGCTCTGTGGTTGAGCAGGAATGATTTGGTTTTTGATAAATCACCATCCATTTCTTATAGGCAGGTAATTTTCAGGGCAACATATTGGCTCTGATACTGGGCGCAACTACAAAAGTTTGAAGAAGACGGAGAGTTTATAAAATTTACATGTTGCAAGCTTGAGACGACAATTATGCAACTTTTTGTCAATTATAGTTGGAGATTCACAAATAGACTTCAATAATGTGTTCTCCTTATTTTAGTTTCGTTACTTATTTTGTTCATGGGGTGTTCTCAATGATTTGTTGAACTACACTCTTGTTTGAGTGCTAATATGCAATAATTGGCTGTAGTTCTCTTGAGCAAAGACCGGGATTTTATATTCCACTATCTAAAGAAAAAATTGTATATCATTCCTACAATTATAAGGCTATAATCTACAATTTCTCTATATGTATTTTGTTAGTTGTGGGGTGTTTGGTTGCATCCACGAAGCCTGACTCACATTAGGCCATATAAATTAGTCATGCACTAGCCCGCGAGCTAGGACGAGACGATGCAAAAGTGTCCTCCCAGCTACGCTGAGCAGAAAGGTAGGAATCGAGTATTAGAGTGCGCAGCCCGGTCCACATATTATGGGCCACCCAGGTCACATTGGGTCTACTCCACCACAGGTCTATCGGAGTCACAACTTTAGGTCTTAGGCTTACACAACACAAAGTCTTTCGGGTTGTGTAGGCCCATGACCTAAAGTTGTGACTCCGGTTAGACCTGTGGTGGAGCAGGCCTAATATAACATCGGTGGCCCACAATAGATGGGCTAGGCAACACACTCTAACATCGAGCTTTACAACTCATCTTGCCCCGCTTGATGCAGCGCGCTACATCCGCGTGTGCATCAGGTGCATGAGACGCTCGATGAGGTCACCGCCCCGCCCTTTCCCCTTCCTCGTCCCTAGACAGAGAGCGAAGCCAGAGGTGATGGCTTGGCGATGAGCTCGACGGAAGGAACGATGATGGGCACGGCAGAGAGCACCTTTCTATCCATGGCCGTCTCGCACCTTCTTCCGCCGCCATCCCCAACATGACGGTGATTTAGTTATACAGTGAAAACCATACCATGCTAGTTTTACCTTTTCTACAATAGGAATGGACAATTTTTCAATGATATATATTCGATGTTATAGTATTGTAAAAGCTGATGTGCTTCCTTACCATTGTATTAGGATATATCATATCCACCCAAAATCCCTTATATTTTGGGACAGAGGGAGTAATTCACTGTCATGTTCAATCGAGCTAGAACTAGAGTTATTATCAGAGGAAAGAATTTGTAAAAAAAAAATTGGCCCAATAACTCGAGCCCAGAAAATTCAGCGCATTCAAATGGGCCATGGAAGAGGGAATGTCGAAACGGCCCAACTCGAATTCAGAATAGGGCGCCGGTCGCTGTTCGAAATGAACACTGAGCCAAGGCTATTTTATTTGAACTTGCGTTCACCGGCCGGTTAACTTTGCTTTCCTACTGTTAATTTGTGCTATTATGGCAGCTTATCTACATGCATGTCTAATGTCAACTTTGAAAGTGCAACAAGCATTTCGTGAGCAGGAATCTCCTGCTCCTCAACATACGGCCCCAACCAAACAACAACCCCAAGTTATCTGCTAGTTGTCGGTTGTCGCGTTAACTTCGGCTAGCTTTTGCCGGTGAATTCCTGCCAAGAAATAGGTGCCAAATTTAAAGGTCGACCCTATATAGCAATAGCATAAAGTTACTACTATTAAAACGTGTTAATAAGTTTTTCTTTTTTCTAAAAAAAATACGTACTTCCTCTGTTTCACAATGTAAGTCATTCTAGTATTTTTCACATTTATATTGATACTAATGAATCTAGATAGATATATATATGTCTAGATTCATTGGCATCAATATGAATGATATGAATGTGTGAAATGCTAAAATGACTTACATTATGAAATGGAGAAAGTACTATATATGTCGAGTGAAACGAAATATAATGCATGTTAAAAACAGAACAAAGATGGATCTGGCATCACAATTACTCCAATAGGCAAGGTAACCTTAAGCTTCTCACATTGTTCCAGCAGAAAAAAGCAGCTGGATCACTACAAAAAGGAAGAGAAGCAATTGAAACCGAAGAAAAAAAAAGAAAAAAAAGGAAAAACGACAGAACCCGATCAGGACGACAGGACAGCTTCTTCCAAATGCACGAAACCATGGGGAAAAAACCTCTTCGTGCAAAGGGAGCTCTCTTATCTTCGCCTCTTGCACGTACATACATACGCATGCACGCACGTCTCATCTCCAGCTTAATTAGCTAGTGACCGGGGCCTTTCTGGCTCGGCCCGGCCGGGAGCTGCGCCGTCCACGCCATGACCGTCGTCGTCGACCTCGCCGGCGACCTCTCACGCAGCGTGGCGTACGCAGCCGCGTCCTGGCTCTGGACTAACGCCGGCGCCGCCCGGCGGCCACCGTCGTCAGCTGCTGGCCGCAGCTGCCTCGCGGCGTCGACGGTGGCGGCGCACTGCAGCGCCGCCACGGCGAACAGCAAGCAGAGGAAGACGAAGACGGACGCCGACGTCGTCGTCGTCCGTGCTGCCGCCGACTCCATAGCTCTGCATGCACCAAAGCAATGCAACTAATTAACTGTTCCGGCTACTATAGCGCCGAACGCTACTTTGGCCTTGCAGTTACACACAAGGTCACACTGTCACTATCACAGATATATGAACTACTCCGGTATTGATTTTGTTTGATTGCGGAGTGGAGTAGACCATTAATTTAGATCTGTTATAAAAACTCGAGTGTTTTGTCGGCATACAACGGTTCTGTGATCCGTGAGTTCGCCCGTATTAATTGTAGCGCGAAAACAAAACCGGGGGAGGATGCCAACTCCCCTCATCTTTTCACGAGAGCAAAGTCTGAGGCACATGCATGGCGATCGAGTACATGAAACCAAGGCTACAGATTTCGTGCCTATTAAAATGCACACTGTCGTTTCAACCAAACTAAACGAGCTAGAGTAGTAGCTACAGCGAGTGTGTCTGGGTTGTCTGCGTGTCCAGTTGCAGGGCTCGCTGTAGATTCGGAGCACATATAGTAGCTGCAGTACGGTTGGACACTGTAGAGGTCGTCGGCGGCGACGGCGCCGGGATCGAAGGAAATCACGCGACCGCGCGGTCGTCGTCGTCGTTGCACCTAGCTGCATACGCTTGCACTGTTTGCACAGTACGTACGTACACTCGCAGCGCAGTAGTTGCATCCGCGCGGCGCCACGGAGTTGGCCGAGCGCGAACACGGGCAAGCTAGGCGGCGTAGTGTACGAGCGGTTCGTCGTCGTCGCGGCTCGGAGGACGGGGGATTTTGTTAGTTTACGGCGCCCGACGACGGGACTAGCTAGGGGCCTAGGGAGGTGTGGCTTTTCTCCGGCCGGAGCAGAGCACGAGGAGGACGCAGATTACGCATTTCGTGCCGCGATACAATACCGGAATTAACTAACCCGTACACGCGCATGGCGCATATGGGCCATTTTCACGTGGGGGCCCGGTTTGCCGTTGACCACCTTGCGCCCGTGCACATGGCCCCGCATAGGTGGTGGTCTATTTGTTTGATTGTTTTTTAGGTTCTCAAAACGCCGCATGAGCTAGCACCGTATTATTTTATACGCCTGTACTCTGCTCGTCGTTACTGTTAACGGGTTTCGTTTTGGAACACGAACAGTCAAACTAAAAGAAAGACAAACAAATGAGTCTTCAAGAATTGAAAAATAAATTAAAAACGGAGTTTGGACCATGGATGGATGACAATGTCGAGGATGGCCAAATTAATAGATCTGCCATCTACTATCTCCGATTTTATTTTAATTGACGCTTTGGACAATAACACGCTCTACAAAATATACCTTTTACCTTATTTTTCTATTATAATATACACAATAAATAAATGCACGTTTATTTTTATTATAGTGTTTTGAAAGACAAATCTATATATGTTTTTCTAGTTTCTTTAAGCTAAATATATTCAAAGTTAATGATGGTCAAAGTTATAAAAGTTCAATCTCAATCTTGTTTAAAACGTCAATTAATATAGAACCAGAGGAGTAGGCGATATACAGGTGGTCATAAAAATTAGCGCGGTCCATTTTCTTGAAAAATGCAGGGCCTCTTAAATACGGTTGATCAGCTGTTTAGAAATATAATGGTCGTATAATACCGTCTTTGCATTTAAAATATGTAACATATAGAAGTAGGAAATTACTATGCATATGGCCCAACCGTATAACTCACGTTTGATTAAATTTGATCAACGGTTTCCTTTAGTTAATCTATGGCTGCATGTTAGAGTCGTACGTCTAGCAGAAGTAATAGCGAAGCTTCAGATGCTTATGACAAACTAGGACTGATTAAGTTACGGCTAAGTCGTAGAAATACGAACAAGAAACAAAAATAGTTTATGATAAAAAAATATCTTACGGTGTTATTATTAGAGCAGGTACAATAACAAACTTTTAGCCAGCTATAAACATATTTTAATGAGATAAACGATGAGGGAGAAGAGCAGCAGACTATAGATTTGTAACCAGCTGTAGCACAGACTTTAATACACAATATGTGTATGACAGATGGTACCATATGTTAATAGTATAGTAAGCAACTATTGTATGAATTGACTATTAAATTGGCTATAGATAAATTGGAGCTAGTAATGGACTATATTATTAAACTTGCTCTTAGCGACTTAAAAAAAATGATAAAAAGAAAACTGCTCAACACTAATCTTTAAAAGTTAAAATTTGGCTAGGACGGGCCTGCCGACGAGAGTTGAAAACGAAAGCGTAAGAGTAAGACCAGGATTATATATCCAAGTGGAAACGTTCGGCAAGTTAACGGTGAGCTCCGTTTCCGCGTCCGGCTGGCGGTGCGAGTGCAGCCGAGAAGAGAAGGTACGGTCACAGGGCCACTCACGCACATGGCTGATCATCTCCACTCACATCCCTCTTTGTGATGGTACGCCGCATGCCAACTTGCCAAGCTGCTCAACCAGTCCAACTTTGACCTGCAGCCATCCGCACCGATCTGCCTCAGATTTGCAACACGTGCAGTATACACTACTACAGAACAGGTCTTTCCATGCGTGGCGAAAAGGATTTTCGCATGCGGTTGGCCCGACTGCATGTGCAAAATCGTCTGTAAAGATCACGATTTTTGCATGCGGCCAGGGCAATCGCATGCGGGCGCTTAAACCGACCGCATGCAAAGAGAAAAAATCGCGAAAAAAATAAAATTAAAAAAAAAGGAAACCCTAGCCGGCCGGCCGCTCCCGCCGCCGCCCGCCCCCGCCTCCAGATCCGGGTGGCCCGAGGCCCGCCGTCGCCGACCATGTCGCCGCCCGCATCATCGTCGGCCGCTCCCGCTGCCGCCCGCCCCGGTTCCGCCGCCGGCCACCCCCGCCGCCTCCAGATCCGGGCAGCCCAGCCGCCTCCAAATCCGCCACCGCCCGCCAGCCCCGCCGCCTCCAGATTCGGGCGGGAGGAGGTCCGTCGCCGCCGACCACGTCGCTGACCGCTCCCGCCGCCAGATCCGGGCGGGAGGATGCCCACCGCCTGCGTCGTCGCCGTCGTGGACGCCGCCCACTCGCCGGATCGCCGCCGTCACCCGCATCGCCACATCGTGGACGCCGTGAACGCCGTCCGCATCGCCACATCGCAGCCGTCGTGGACGCCGCCCACTCACCCGCACCCCTGCCGCCGAGCTAGGTCGCCGACGCCGCCCACTCGCCGGATCCGCCGCCCCCGCTGCGCGCCGGCCGTCGCCGTAGCCGCAGCCGCTCCCTAGGGCGGCGCCGCTGGATCCGCCGCCCGCCGACGCATTGCTGCCCGGTGGCACTCTCGGAGAGGGAGAGGAAGAGGATAAAAGAAAGAGAGGAGAGGAGAGAAAGAGAGAGAGAGGGGGAGGGTAAAAAATAGAGGAGGGAGAGAGAGGAGATGAGTTAAAAAAATTTGAAGTGGTGGGAGGGAAAAGAGAGTGGAGGGAGATGAAATTGGGGTGGTATTTTTGTATGCGGACCACTTAAGGAGCCGCATGCGAAAATAGATTTTTGCATGCGGCTCCTTAAGTGGACCGCATGCGAAAATAGTTATTAAAAATTAATTTAAAAATATGAGAACTTCGAATCAAATTTTAGGATATTAAATGAACTCAAATGAAAAAGTTGTCAAAAACAAAGTTGTAGAACTCGTTGAGATCTACCAATTTTCTTTTGGTCATTTCTCCATCCAAGTTTGATTTAACTATATAAAATTTGAACTTTATAATATAAGAAATTCAAATAATTTTTTCACATAGTAAATGATTTCAAATATAAAATTTGAATTTTCAAAATATGACAACTTCAAACAACATTTTCAAATACAAAATGATTTCAACTGAAAAAGTCATCAATAACAAAGTGGTATAACTCATCAAGATCTATAACTTCTATTTTGGTCATTTCTTTATCCGACAAAGTGATTTTTGCATGCGGCTCCTTAAGTGGACCGCATGCGAAAATAGTTATTAAAAAATTAATTTAAAAATATGAGAACTTCGAATCAAATTTTAGGATATTAAATGAACTCAAATGAAAAAGTTGTCAAAAACAAAGTTGTAGAACTCGTTGAGATCTACCAATTTTCTTTTGGTCATTTCTCTATCCGAGTTTGATTTAACTATATAAAATTTGAACTTTATAATATAAGAAATTCAAATAATTTTTTCACATAGTAAATGATTTCAAATATAAAAGTTGTCAACAACAAAGTTGTATCAAGATCTACAACTTTTGTATTGGTCATTTTTCTATATGACTTTGTTTGTATAGTTTAAATTTGAATTTTCAAAATATGACAACTTCAAACAACATTTTCAAATACAAAATGATTTTAACTGAAAAATTCATCAATAACAAAGTGGTATAACTCATCAAGATCTATAACTTCTATTTTGGTCATTTCTTTATCCGACAAAGTGATTTGTAACATTATTCACAAAATGTACATCTCTTATATAGTTTTATAGAAAGTACATAAGAGATGTACATTTTGTACATTTTGTGAACAATCTTACAAATCACTTTCTCGGATGAAGAAATGACCAAAATAGAAGTTATATGAGTTATACAACTTTGTTATCGATGATTTTTTCAGATGAAATCATTTACTCTTCAAAATATTATTTGAAGTTTTGAAATCCAAATTTTTAATTGATAAAATAAAGTCACAAGAAAAAATAGCCAAAATAATACCAAATAAGAACACAATAACATGATAGAGCATTATTTTAGAAACATTTAGAAAAAAACATCCAATTTGGAGTTCATATGAGTGAGATACACTATTTTCAAATTTTTCAAATTTTATTTTCGCATACGGCTTCTTAAGTGGCCCGTATAGAAAAATCGATTTTTCCATACGAGCCACTTAAGCAGCCGTATGGGAAAATAACACTCGATTCTTGCAGACGCCACTAGTTATGGTCCGCATGGAAAAATGATGGGGCCTCATACAGAAAAATCATTTTTGTAGTAGTGATAAGTTCATTTTAGGTCCCGCCACTGAGTCTGAAATTCATCTCTGGACCAAAATAAAAACATATATAACACATCTTTTAACTTTAAAACCAATATAAACTTGATCCCAAAATAGCTTGGATGACGGTTTTCGACTGACGTGGTGTTTATGTGGCACACTTGTACTTACAATCATAAGAAATGGTGAGACCCACGTATCAATAGGGGTGTAAGTGGCTAAGCCGCGAAACCCACTTATAGGTTAAAATAAGCCGCGAACCCGCTTATTTTGACCTATAAGTGGGTTCGCGGCTGACCCACTTACCCCCTACATATCAATGAGTATCCGGTTAAAATAAAATAAAAAATTTACAATGGAACTTACCGTCAAATTAAAGGATCTGAAGTGAACTTATTCCTAATGCGTGGCCACGCGTGTTGGGCCAGTCGGATTATTCCCACCCCCACATTAACACATAACATAGACCCCTTACACAGTTACACTTTGTCATTTTGCAGTTGCATTGACAAAATCAAGCGGATAATGAGCTAACAAGCATTGCGAGAACGATATGCGGGCATATTATAGGGTGACCAAAGCCTGTCCGTCCGTATTCTAACTTGTGAAGTTGTGATTCTGTGACTATATACAGTTTACAGCATGCAGTTATAAAGCGTGTGTTCTTGGCCGTGAACCTTCTGATCATGTTAGACGCTGAACTGCTGCTGCTGCTGCTGCTGCTGCTATCAGCATTCTGGCAAACCTGTCAGCATGATTGCAGACGCTCATGTTATGCGAAAAATGTTCTGTTAACCACTTACCAAGAACGAACAGATTGGTCCAAGTGTAATATCTAATTTGTGAGGGTTCTGTATATAGATCTTCAGGATGTTACAATTCTTCTATTTGTTGGTGCATACCACTGTATCATATTTGTTCACCCCACGGCTCCAGTGTTCACCTCACGGCTCCAGTGTCACAGACCGATCGTGCTTATCTGACGTATCATATTTGTTCACCCCACGGCTCCAGTGTCACAGACCGATCGTGCTTCTCTGACGTAAAGTCAGAGAGACGTGGGTTACTGATGTGTGAGCCCAACCTTTATGGGTCCCACATGTCAGTGATAAAGTTCCTCTGACTTTACGTGAGAGGAGACTCCTCCGTCACGAACAGCTTGTACATCTGAATCATGGTTTCAGAGGTAGAAATGTAAAGCTACAAATTGCATTCAACGTCCTAATTTGGTATTTAAGAATTTTCATGGATTTTAATGTTTAATTCTACGATTCAATCTGGAATGCAAGAATTAGCTAGTCAGAGGGAATATGCCTCCTATGAGTTAAACGTATCCTCAAGTGTCCACAGTGGCTAAATATATCAGGAAATCAGGCTATGTGAAAATTCCCATCCCTTCTTTACCGGATGTATCATGTACCACCCCGATTCACCGAATGAACAAATGGGTTTCAAGAGGAGAGGATATCTTCAAATTTAAATTTGGATGATCTGAGACATACCACAACTCTTTAACACAATTTTGGTTGTACATGATCAGCATCAACTAGAATCCTAACTTCACGTAGCTATTACATCAGTTCCATGTTCATTGGTGGTAGTGCAAATGGATATACTCAGGAAATAAGCATCTTTCCCACATGAACCTCTGAATTGAAACACCAAACGATCCGGTTCATGCTAAAACCCTCGACCATGTGTCTAGCGCCGATGCCGACGGTCGTCACGCCTGCAGTGACAGAAAATCAAAGTCAGATGCACTTCACCAGAACTCTGAGCAGTGCTAAGTAAGAAGAGTTTTTGTTCTATAAATAACAAAAAAAAAAAGACATACGAAAATTACACATTTGCTGGGTACCTTGACTAGAAAATTTAATTAATTCATATAATACATAATGCACAGAATGGAAGTTAGTATTGAACTCTACACAAATATATATATCCCAATATTTTCCTGAAGAACATATAACACTTTGATCTCTGAAGAACATATTTCTATATTTTTCCTGAGAAATTTTGAATTATCATAATGAACCTGGTGCCTTCAGTTGACTTACTTTGTTTTAGCGCGGTAGTAAAATATAACAGAAATTAATTTTGCACAATTCCAACTTTATCTGATAAGCAAATTAAGTAAATGTAAGCATACCCGTATCGATCATAGTCTCTGGAACGGTCCCTAGGGGAGCGTGACCTTCGGTAGCCCCTTGAATCATAACTATGGGATCTCCCTGATTCTCTGTCCTTGTCCGACCTACTTTCTCTGTCATGGTATCGATCATGGCTTCTCCTGCGGTCATAATCCCTGTCCCTATCACGGCTGCTGCCTCGATCTCCTCTATGGCGATCCTTGCTAGATGCTCTGTCACGTTCCAGGCTCCTGTCCCTGGACCTAGTTATATTAGAGAAAATTGGAACGTTTTTAGTGCCACACATATGAAAGAATTTTGTTTTGCTATTAATCTTAGTTTTCTTAGGAATTCTAAAATATAGAGTACCTTCTCTCATGCTCAGCTCGGTCTATCTTGCGCCTTTTGTTTTTCTCTTCCTGTACACATTTTAAGCATTAGAAAAAAACCACATCTTCATCTCCAATAAAAAGCACATTCAGGTACAAACAAAAAAGGTTAATTATACATATCCATGTTAGCCAAAACCTCGTAAACAACAACCAATTCTCCAGGCAAATCTTGTTTGTAGTGCAAGTTAACTTCTCTGCTAATTTCTTATCTACTTAGTAGCTTAGTCAGTTGATCAGTTATCATGCCCTCTCTATTCTCTCTCTTTGTGACTTGACGTTTGAACCTTTGGATCCTCTGAACTATATTTTAGACTTATTTTATTATTAATATCTGTTTTCCAGTAGGACAATCCTACTGTTCCCATAAAAAGGCCCTTGTCTAACATGCAACCCCACCAGACTTAGCTCCATTCAAAATAGCACAATTTCGAAAAACCTCACCTGCAGTTCGGATAACTTCTCACGTATCAGCATATAACCCATATGAAGTTTCCCTCCAAAATGATCTGCCAAACGCCGGTCACTGTTTGGAAGAAAATTGTAAGCTAAGATATTAATTGTAAACAACACGCATGCTATTATGTAAAAGATTGTGATAATTTATTAGAATTCTTAACAAGATATCTATAATCCACAAGGATAAACATGTATAAAATAAACACGCACATTCTTTAGCTGCAAAAGTAATCCTCGAAAAAGTGGACCCAAAAGCCTGCTGGTGAAAAGGAGTTACAGGTGTTCGTCAAAAGCTGAAGCACTTGAAACCCCAAAATTCTCGTACATTCATGACCCCCATGCAGAAATTGATGGTGAAGTTAAAAAGGATAAATTTACCTGTCATATACGCTCAAGAATGCTCCACATATGTCACACAGGCGCAACTTTTGATCAGTCTAAACAGAGATTGAAAAATTAAAATCATCAATATAAAAGCATCACAACAAAATGCATCCACAGTTCAACACAGTGATAATTTCTTGGAGTGAAAACAAAACAACTAAATATATCAATTTTTTATGTGCACTGCAATGAGCGATTCACCACACTTACAATCTGAACGTGAGTTGACATCTTTGCAGAGTCCGGAACAGGCTGTGGCCGAGCACCAAGCTGTTTAAACATGACAACAGAACACATAAGAGAGATATGGAACACTATTCCTTTGATAACGACCATAGAGGATTTATTCCTAAATTTCTAATCAGTTGCACCAACAAAATTAAAAGCCAAGGTCGATCACCTTCTTTAGAGCTTCTGCTTCATCCAAAAGTTTCTGAGCTTCATCGATCATTCCATTCTCACCTGTTCAATATGGAAGCTAGAAATTAATGAATTTTTGTATATTAACGATGAACAGAAGACAATGAGCCATGTGCTTTGGTAGTTCAAGGAAGGAATATATAGGGAGCATGATTGAAAAAAATCAAACCTAGTTCTTCTGCCTTTTTGAGTTTTTCATCAATCATTTCTTGTGTGCGTGCATCTGGAGCAGCAGCAACAGGTGGTGGTGGAATTGATTGATTAGCAGTTTGGAGTGAAGTCATTAGTGAGACACGGTCCTTATTAAAAGCTTCAAGTAGATGCTTTGCCTGAAAGGGTATGAAAAGTTATACAAACACTAATATGCCTGTAATCTTCCGGTGGCAAACCATTGTATATAAAGCAATATGATGGCAATAAATTTAGTCATATAAAAATATGAAGTCCTCGCACTACACAAACTCCATTGTGGTACACAAATTTCATGATCATTGATCACAGGGACAATACCTGCTCTTCCGCCCTCTGTTCCTTGAGCTTGTCAACCTCTTCAGTAGCCCGAATTTTGCCCTCAGTGTTTCCCTCAAGATCTAGAGGAAGAGACAGTTGATATAATCAAACTCAAGAGAACAAAAGGAGTTGTTTTATGTAGTGTACTCGGAAATTATTCACAACGGCAGGCAAAGTTAGAAAGATTGAGTAACAAAGAGTCAAAGATTTAAGAAACAAAATAGCGAGGGGGAAAAGCAAAAAATATTTGAGAAAGAATTGGTTAATTTTTCCTAAATCAATACTATCCCATTAGGCACAATAAAGAATAATTTGATAAATTATGAAAAAAATATAAAGCATTCATTTTGATTACTGAGGTCAAATTTCCATATTTTTATCATGATTTCAGCAATTGTATGAATGTAAAACATTCTTAGGATCATTTTTAGTTTAGTTCCTTCGACTTCGCTTATTTAAAAAACTCCATTGATTAAACACAATTAGGCAGAAGCCAATTTGGTCCATGCAAAAAGCCAAACACATATTTTTCCGAATATCTTCTTTGTCTAGAGACATTTCCTTGTTGAATGAGATAAAGAGTTAAAGCGAATATGTCATGAACATGATGCATCATTCTCTCTAATTGAATAATTTTCAGGAGAAAATATTAATAAAGATATGGTCAATTCAAGCGGATAGGATGTGGCCATGATGGAATTTCAAACAAAACAAAGGTAAACATCAGATTTACCAAAAGCATCAATCTCCTTCATCTTCTCCTTGATTTGTTTGGAGAACTCAATCACTTCTTTACTCTGCATTTGTACATACATATTGCCACTTAGTTTATCTCCACAGTCGTGGGACCCAAGGAGAACTAACTATTATAAAGGAATATACCTGTGTGACTTCAGTGACGGAAATTGCTATAGCTGCCTTGGCATCGTCCTCCTCTAGACGTTTAAGGGCTCTCTGAATCTTCCTTTCACACTCCGATATTAGTCTTTCTATAGTTTCTTCCAATTCACGGTCATAATTGTCCATACCTTTGGCTTTCGCTTCTTCATATCTATTACTAAGTTCAGGAAACAAATAGAACAGTGCTCTTGCACTCAATAGCAAACATACAGTACAGACTAGCATGTGTCACAGGTTTACCAATAAGAACAGCCGAACAGGCCAAACACTTTCTATGGGTTCTGGTTTTGAGAATAACCATACTAAATCTAAACTTTTACCAATAATTCCTCAAGAATCTTCTATTTTTCTCAAGTTGACCTCGAATCATTTAATTTTGGCAAGAAAAGAAAAGGGTAACATGTGACTGAAGCCAAAAAGGAAAAATATTCACAGCTGGCATGATCTAACGCTTAAAAGAATGCCGGTTCTTGTCACCAGGCACTGGCAGGCACTAAAATAGAATTACATCACTAATATTATTCATAACGTAAATCTTTCAGAATGTAAACCTTATACACCAAATTGTTGTAGCATACTCAAGCATCACAACAGTTAATGTTAGCAATAAGTAAACACAATCAACTCCATTAATATAGATGCCACATGGCCCACATCTAAAAAAATTTAGAAGTACCAAAAGTTACTAAATATGCGTTGAAGGCCATCCTAGCCGAACAAATCGCAGACCAAACATCCCACACCATCGATAAAATGTCTAATTCGTCGCTCTCGCCTTAGAACCACCTCGGCTGAGCACTCCGCTTCTCCGATTCAAACTAAACCGTCAAGCAGGTTGCATGGCACAAATCTATTTCTATTCACACACAAAATCTAACTGAAACATACTAAACCCTAGTTACCCTACATGAATAATTTGAAGGGGATCTCCAAGGATACTCCTTGCGCAGCTGCAGCGAGTGCAGCTTCGGGCATGGCCCCATGTCCATCTTCTGCAAAAAAACAAAACAACGCAGGCGCACATCAGCCACTCGATAACCGAATCCGATGGATGGAGTGGGGATATAGGAGGGGGCTCCGCCGCGAGGGCATCGAGAGTAGCACGGGGAACGCACGGTGAGCTGGAACAGGTCGTGGGGGCAGAGGCCGGCGAGGAAGAGGCGGCAGACGTCGCGGTCGTAGTACTTGCGGCTGACCTCCCGCACGTCGCCGTTGCGGTTGGCGCCCATGAGCTGGTCGAGCTGCTTCCGGATCGCGTCCATGGCGCACCGTCGCCCCCACGCCCCGCGCGCGCGCCGGCGCTGCCCCTCCCCTTCGCTAGGGTTTTGCTTGGCTCGAGGCGGGGTTGGTTGGTTGGTCGGTTGGTTTGGTGGGCGGCGGTGCCGGAGGAAGAAGAAGAAGACGGCTAAGCACACCCCCACACACCGTGCCGTATCCATTTTCGCTCCACGGGCCGTCGGATCGACGATGCACGGTCCAGATGGGCTGGATGGGCTACAGAAGGACGGCCACGCGGCCCATGAGTCCATTGATGACCTGTTCTTTCCTTCCTCCTCTTCTCGTGGGCCTTCTTCTCTCTCCCCCTCCCCGTGGCGCTGACGCGACGCGCTCTCCTCCGGCGAGGTCTCTGACTCTCCAGCGCTGCGCGGCGCCGTATCGCCGGCCGCGAACTCGAGGCTGGGCTGGGCGGGCGTATCGTTCCTGCTCCCGGAGGTAACCACCCTCCCCTCCTCCGCATCCTCTCGACGGCGCGTAGCCTTCTGTCCGCCTCTCGTTTCCGGCGTCGCTTCGCTTACCAGTTGCTAGGATCCTCGAGGTGTGCGGCGGTGTTCCCGTTTCGTCCGATGCGCCGATTGAGTCTTCGATTGCTATTATCATAGGAGATGGATTGTTTCGTCCAGTTTTCAACTTCCGTTTTTTGGCTCCTTGCATCGTTGGTGTTGTGTTGTTATTTGGTACTCGCTACTCCGTATCCCAGTGTCTCCACATTTTCGTTGGCGTTGTGCAAAGCAATCATGTCAAATGTGTGGGATGTGAAGTGCTAGATTGCCAAATATCTCATTCAGTTCTAGATTTTCCAATGACCAATTCATATATTGGTATATTGGAGTAATTGGGTTTGATTGTGCTATAGCCTATTGCCTATAGTAGTTGGAATTGGTTTTGTTGTGCATGGACTGTATTGCTGGCAGTGGCATTATTGATCTCTAGATAGTTGATTCATATGAAACGCTTCTGACTAGGCGATGTGCAGCCCAATTGTGAGCCACGTCTAGAAGCCATTTATGTGTTGTTTGAACAGTGACGCATCTTTGGAGAACCTTACCTGCATAAGTTTTAGGCTTCATTGCTTTGAAGATTTTATGTATGTTCTTTATAAGAATGCATGAGCATATACTAGACTAAGTACATAAATGGTTTGCTTCATTGGACCTTTTCAGAAGACTGTTATGATGATTTGAACTACTGCTTGGTATTACAATGGAGAACCTTGAATGCACAGTTGGGAAAGATGGCTTAAATTTTCAGTGCAACCTGTGTGATTCAGATGTAGTGCATTCCATGGCAGAAATCCTGCTTCGTGGATTGGCAACTGCCTCAGTTGACAGCACTACTGGTGATATCTTCAAGAGCCCATCTTCTGTAGCTATTGGAATGAAGAGCGAGCTAGCAGAATATTTGATTCAGAGGTCCATGACGCTTGTTCGTGAGGCTGTCGACGGAGGCGAGGATCACTCAGAACAATTAATAAAAGCATCCACCATGCCGACAGAGTTCCTCTCAGACTTGATCGATGGTTTTGTAGCATCAAAACGGAACTTGTTGAGCCATGTGTCTGGGTTTTTGTCTAGCGAAACCCGCTTGAACAAAATTAAAGACTTCATACAGAAGCTGGAGATGGAGAACTTCTGGGCACCAGATGTTAGAGAGGCTACTGCAGGGACTATTCTTAAGAGTATAGACATGAAATGCATTATCCATTGCCCTGAGAGATTTGACACACAAGATAAGCTGGCTGAACACAGGAATCTGTGTAGATTTAGGATAGTAAACTGCAAAAATGATGGATGTTTAGCTTCCTTTTCTGCTAATCACATTGAGAAGCATGACTCTGTCTGCCCATTCAAAGTCCTACCATGTGAGCAGTTGTGCGAGCAGCATGTTATGCGGTGTGAGATGGACAGGCATTGTGCATCAGTTTGCCCTATGAAGCTTATTAACTGCCCTTTTTACCAGGTTGGCTGTGAATCAGCCTTTCCGCAGTGTGTTCTTGATAAGCATTGTTCAGAGCGCCTTCAAATCCATCTGATGTATATTCTTGAACTAACTACAAGACATGATGCTTTTGTTAATGATATGAATCAACGATTACACCTCCTTGAGAAGGTTAGTATTATTTGTACTGTACCCTTTGAAGCCATATTTGAACTATGCTTATAGCTTACCCTCCTTTCCTATTTAGCTTGATATCTGCTCAGTGTAAGATTAGAGAATAAAGGACTAACAATTATTCAAGTATTCAACTCAACAGCTAGAAGCAGTATGTAATTGTAGAACTAATGAAATAATACCCATGGTTTATCGGAAGGCAACCCAGGACAATCGAAGTATGGAATACCTTTTTTCACTCGTTTTGTTGGAGGACTGCATTGAATTTCATTGACTTGAGACAGAGAATGAGTACAGTTGGGCTAGAGCACACGCAATTTTTTTCGTCTGAAAAACAAGCAACTGGTTGTCTGTACTCAGATTAATTTCCTGAGCTTATGGCTCTGACAATTCTAGATATCGCAAGCAGTGGGTATATTTTTGTTTACACCAAGTTGTAATTTTTGAATCCCACTGGGGCTTGTTACCCATAATTATTAAGGGAAATATGCATGTATTTCTGATGAATCAGTTCCCAAATAGGATATCTGGATTAATTACTATTTTCAATCTTATTACAGGCCCAGTCACTGAATGAACTCTCTGGGGCTTTAGATAACAGAACCCTCACTCTAACAGCAAAGGAGCAAGAAGCAAAGATCAAGAAACTCGAACAGGATCTCAAAGTGCAAGAGACAAAGCTGAAGAAACTTGAAAGCGAGTTTAAGTCAGGGAAAGTGTGAATACATCCTTCGGCCATCCCGGCTAAAAAGAAGTGTGAATGCGTGATGTTGTGATTATAGTGTTACTGTAAAAAACCAGGACGTCATACTTTAGTAGCTGTAAATAATAATTAGCACCTCCTTACAGTTTACCATACTTCTGTGTGTTGTTCATGTACGATAAGAAAATAAGGTTTAGAAAAGTCAGCTTCTCTTGAATTCTTTTGTTAGTTTGAAGTAACAGTGTTTGATCTTTTCTGTATCATGCAGTAAGTACATATATATTGTGGAGATGAAGTTCATTTGGATCATCTGCCATCTTCTTCAATGTGCTGGAAGTATCTGTCGGTGGGAACTACACATGGGTTTACAACTACAGTTTTTCATGTTAAAGATATTGCCTCAATTTCATGACTGGCTTGGTTGTTTGACTCTTCTTTTAGGACATAGTCACAGGCAGCTTCCAAAATCTTGCAAACCTCTCTCCTGTACTGCAACATATCATGTCAAGAAGAAACCATTAAATCCTGTTTTTGGAGGGGAAACAAAATCTTTAAAGTGTCTCTGTTACCATATGGTTGCATAATTAGAGGGCTTTGTGGTACAGAGTGCCCTAGAATCAATTGTTATCACCCATTTGTCTTGCATCTAATTTTTCAGTGGTGGTGACTGCTTTTCCACGGCATTAAGATCAAGGAGTTCTTAAGTCTGGGAACTTTGGTGACTGGTGAAATCATTTTACGAAGTGATACAGGAGGTTAGAATTCTGAACTAATGTTCATCCCTTTTTTTATGCCATAGAGTTGTGAAATTTGAAGTAGAATAATGTGTTCCTAGTCTCATATTCATTTTAGGCCACCTTAAGATAGTATTAGCATACCTCATCAGTTGCTCCAGACTTTATTTTGGATTGCAAAATGCACCATTTCTTCATGTTTACTCCTATAATGTGCATAAGCATAATGTAATATTTAACAGAAACATCTTTTGCTAGCAAAAGTTTAGCTTAATACAATGTATAGCCAACTTACCAATCTTTATATCAACTTGACATGTTGAACTGGAGGTTGTTCTTAGATGCCACCTGCAGTGGATCTATGACCAAGGTATCAATGGCAATTCCTCTCTCAGGAAAAATAATTACATCTTACTGGGAAGACTGAATATTTTGTGGTTTTATACAGAGAAAGAAATGGTTAAAGATGGGCCACTTGGTCTCCTCTTCATTAGCATTAGTATCTATTGTGCAAAATGAGTACTTTACTATATTAACTTCTTAGACAATAGAAAAGATTGCTGAAAAGACATAGAAACGGAGAAGCAAGTAACAAGTTCTCACAAAATTACTACTTTCCTGACCAAACAATCTTTCTAATATTTCAAATTTTCTATTTCTATTTGTTCGTGTTGTCAATAACGGTGGCAAATACCTCAAAGTAAGAACCAAATGGAACATCATGTGCCTGATGCTTTGTCTCATAGATCTGAAATGAGATAGTAAGTCATAATTTCATTAAAGAAGAAAAATCAAGAAAACTTGATTCACAGTGGACCTATCTGTTACTAATTTAATCTTACCAGATTTGTTTTGTTCTTTGAGAAAGAAGCACGTTGCCATTCTGTCACTGCAGTATCTGGGGGACATAAAGGACTGTGGCATAGAGACCTGAACATCACTTCGCGGATCTTGCCGCCATACTCATCTGAGGGGTACCACTTGCTAAGCTAGAGAATGAAAAATCAAAACACTATAAATTAAAAAAATGTTGGTTATGCTACCAGTCACTAGATTAACACATCCAAGGATTGACATAGCAAATAGAACATGCGATTGGTGCTACTGACAAAATAGGAACCTTTAAATCTGTATCTTTTCTTCCATGTCGATACTGCTGGAAAAACATTGAATTGTCACCTAATATGATACTGAAGAACTTCTCAGATGTGCCAGGGAAGGTTTTCTGATGGACAATGTCATGTTGAAAATTAGGGGGGAAAGGGATAACAAATTGTGCATTGAATATGTAGGAAAACAACTTGGGATGCTCACACTGGTTGCATCTACAAGAACATGTTCATTGATGAAAGGTTGGAATGCTTTTGCTTGTTCAATGCTTCTTTCTGCTGTCTTTAGGTCATCTGTTTTGCTACAGATGACATCGCTGCTTCTTCTTTGTTGAAGTGAATGCATTCTGACCTGTTTGTAGGAAAGAATTACAGATGCTCAGATAATTTCTGCAAAATCAACAGAAAATATTCAAGCTAGAATAATTTCTGGATACCTGTTTTTCAGCTTCTAAGGTTGCCCTGTAACTCTGCAGAGCATTCTCCAGGGCCCGAAATGTGCGGTTTCTATTCCAGAATGATGTGAATTTGTACCTGATTCTTCCTGAGAAATCAAGCCAGGTATTTTCAACAGAAAATCTCTACATAGATTTCTAACATGAATAGTTAATCTAAATTGTATATTCCCTCCGTCCCAGAATATAAGAAGTTTTAGAGTTGGACACGGTTATTAAGAAAGTAGGTAGAAGTGAATAGTGGAGGGTTGTGATTGGATGAGTAGTGGAGGTAGGTGGGAAAAGTGAATGGTGGAGGGTTGTGATTGGTTGGGAAGAGAATGTTGATGGAGAAGTTGTTATATTTTGGGATAAATCCTGAGGGCTAAAAGTTGTTATATTTTGGGACGGAGGGAGTACCTATTAGGTTTATGATTTTCTTTGCTGGCGCAACTTTTACTGGTAAAAGCCACTTCTTTTAGAGTAACTCAACTTGAAAATGATACAGTTCAAGCTCTCTGGAGTTCAAACTTGCACAAATGTGGTAATTCGATTCTATGATATTAAACTACTTTTCCAATTTAGGCATTTTCTTGAATCCAACGTTTTAAAAATTATGAGATTGAGCCAATAAATTACCATTTTGACTGCATGAAGGGGGTGTTCCATGACCACCTGAACCGGTACGAAGAAAAATAGTAATTGCTGGGTTGATAAGGGAATGCTGACTTCTTTTTATCTGCGGGATAAAGTGATGTGGATGTCTACTATCTCAACTGATAGAAAGCAAATACTAAGTCCACGGAAAGAGCTTCGTAGGTTGCATACCTCATCTATATCTTGTAATGGAATAATCACCTAAAAAATTACAGGTCTTAGAAAGCGAACTGGAAGTTCTCAAAATAAAAGTAATAAGCTCAAGAAAATCATCTAAGGGATAATAAGTGTGTAAATTTACTTAACAATATTTCCATGCTGTTATTGATTTACCATGGAGATAACTAGAAAGGAGCATAAATAACAATGTTCAGCTTCAAGTAAAATAATTAAGCAATGCATGTTTCTTCAGATCCATGTACTTTACATTCAACTGTTTGGAGAATACATTGGAGTGGAAGCACAGATGCCATAAGGAGATGTACATACGCCCATGGTGCAGGAAAGACCTCTCCAGAGCACAAGAATAACTTTGGTGAACAATCTGGAAGTACAAGAGACAGATGGAATGTTTCAGCATAAGAAGCATGAATCATCATGAGGAAGAGTCAATTCTGATGAGTATGAAATACTGTATAAGCAATTGTAATATCAGGAATTAATACTTCATCATGAGGAAGTTCAAATATAGCTTGTAGAAGGCCACTATCTTGAGTTATTGGCAGGTATTGCTTGCTTAGCATCATCGTTCTCTCGGACTCGATTCCAACACATTGGTCAAACAGACTGGAGAAAGAGGGGAAAAAGGAAAATAAGAAGATTGCTTATCATCAGGTATGCTGCTTCCCCCTCCCCCCCTCCCCCCCTCTTCCTGATTAAGATTACCTCTCAGAAGTCGGAAATACTTTAGCTGAGCTAAAACGCAGGCAGATCTGCAACCATATTTCGTTAATTGTAAATACATCCTTAAAAGTTCATTGAATATTTGAAGTACAGAAATAGTGGTAAGTTAGACAATATCACTTATTCATCAATTTTACACTTTACCTGACCAGATTTACTGTCCAGGTCGAACCAAGTAGCTCCTGTTTCGTCTTCACCGAGAACGGCTACAGTTACAGATCCAATAACTTTGCACTTGCACACTGTGTCCCAGTCGTACATTGTTATGGTTACCTATATACAGAAGAGTATATCAGGCAGGCACCCAATGTTCGGCATCAAATGTTAAAAGGAGCTCATCTTTTGAACGGTTTCATTGTAAGTATCAGTCACAGCTGTTGGGTAAGAAATATTATGGGGGAATTGTATCTACTCCAGATTTTTACTACTCCATCCGTCCCAAAATATAAGACGTTTTAGAGTTGGCCACGGTTATTAAGAAAGTAGGTAGAAGTGAATGGTGGAGGATTGTGATTGGATGAGTAGTGGAGGTAGGTGGGAAAAGTGAATGATGGAGGGTTGTGATTGGTTGAGAAGAGAATGTTTGGAGAAGTTGTTAAATTGTTATATTTTGGGATAAATTCTAAGGGCTAAAAGTTGTTATATTTTGGGATGGAGGGAGTACTTAATTTCCATCCTTTTATTTTAGATAATGGAAACTTTTATTGAACTCGGCCTTTCCATTCTTTTGTAGTACAATGTTTTTCTAGGCTAAACCTTACTTTTGAATCATTGACAGGAGCAGTGCAAAACTGCAAATGTCACATTAGAGAAGCTAGCTGATGCTGCACTTGCAAGGTAATGCAAAGCATATGCACCCGCAAGTATAATTTATTGTTCTGCTTGCTACTCATAATTTCTGCTACTCAGCTGGTCGCCAATTATGCTGTGTTATTTGGACCACCATTTTTCTGACGGGAAGAAATCTGCCACATGATTATGACAAAGCAAAGTGACTTTGAGAATTTTACCATGCGACTTTCTGCTACAATTCTGAAAGCTCAGCTGCAAGCCAGGCAGCCAGCAATATATACCGCTTGGCCGAAGGATCCAAATATCTAATCAGCAAGGATGAAAAGTAGTACTAGTACAATAGTGCAAAAGTATAGCTTTGTATCAGGGACCAAGGCTGGCATACACCCTGTGCCGTTTTTCACATAGCATTTGTCTAATCTGAACCCATCACACTCATACGTTTTTGCTTTTCTCGCACGCTTAAGATGAGAAAAACAGACTGGATTAAAGCTGGATTAACTATTTTATCTTTTTGGGGGCAACCTGAGACACTATGATTAGAGTTTCTTGGTGTATAATGGAATTGTAATGATGGACACTGCATCACCTTTTCACTTGTGACACAGAAACTTGGAATGCAATTGAGAAACATATCAGAAATTCGAATTCACAACATGGCAAACTGTTGGTACCTCAACTGGGAGCTCTCTAACCAGGAAGTTGAACTCCTCCCCCCACAACGGGTTTCTTGAGCTAGGCACCATGGAACTGCAAACGCATTAGGCCATGCTTGCTTTTTAGAATGATTTTTTAGCTCAGACATGATTATATTAGAACAAAATACTGTGTGAAGATGAGGCATAGCGCAGAGAAGTTGTAATGGCAGGTGACCTGAAGCGTCTCTGCTCGCCGCAGGAGATGACGGCGTAAGGATCAGAGCTCCCGTTCAAGTTGGCGCCGATGAGGTACTTGGCAGAGAGCAGCTCCAGCTGATTGCAAAAACAGAAAAAGGCACACGGAAACAATTCAGACATGGAGTCAATTAACCTTGCAGATAATATAAGCAAGTACCTTGATCACATAGCTGGTTCTGCCCCGAGAGTGAGGGCTACCATCTGGAAGAGCAACCTGCAATGCAAACAAATTGTTCTGATAATTAAGAAGGAAGTGCAAATGTGCAATGCAAACAAATATAATGTGGCTCACCTTGCTGGTGCCTCCAAGTTCAGCGGCCGCTGGCTTCCCCTTCGCCCGCCGGCGCCGGCAGCCGCAGCCACCACAACCACCGTCTCGGCGGCAGCTCGCGGCTGCCGTAGTGGTAGGAGAGGGCGGCGGCGACGAGGAGGAGGCCGGGGACTTGGTGCTGGACTGGACCGCCTGGTCGAGGAAGAGGAGGAGCAGTGCCGCGACGAGCAGTGCGGCCGCGGAGACGGCGACCTCCGCCTCCCACAGCGACGGCAGGAGAAAACCCCGCATCCACGAGCTGAGCCCCGCAGCCTCCATGGCAAACTCCTCGAGGCAAAAACCAAAGCTCGGTTCGTGCGGGGCGCTGCACGCATTTAAAGCGAGCCAAAGCCCAACCGTAGCGTGGTGCAACCGCGCGGTTGGTGATCACGCTACCACTGACTAGCTAGTGAGATTGCCAAAGGCGAGAGAGCGAGCGGAAGGACACGCTCGGCCCGGGGAGCCGAAAGGCACAAGGCTACAATGATTAGAGGGCAAAATTTTTGATATAGAGAATATGGCTGTGTTTAGTTCCCGCCAAAATTAGAAGTTTGGTTGAAATTGGAACGATGTGATAGAAAAGTTAAAAGTTTATGTGTAGAAAAGTTTCGATGTGATAAAAAAGTTGAAAGTTTGAAGAAAAAATTTGGAACTAAACTCGGCCTATGTAATAGTACGTGCTGGCATATGCATGCTCGGACGCACCCTTCCATAGTTGATAACTGATTGTTGTTACACGGACACTATTTGTCCTGTTCACTTTCAGCTTTGTAGGTGCCAGTATTTTGATTTTTAATGTTGTGTTATGTTGAGGGGTTAGGAACCCACACTGCTTAAGTATTAGCTTAAAAAACTGAAAATGGATTGATACAATTTTTAAAATAATTTTTATATACTTTTTAATTAAAAAAATATACTATTTAGTGGTTTGGGAAACATTTTTTTCTGAAATAAAAAGTAGAAGTTGGAAAAGGGGTAAAAGAACACATGCTAGCTACACCTCGCGATTCGGGGCGCAGTGTTGTGTGGAACTGTGGACTGGGTGGTGTTGTCGTATTTTGCTACAGTGCTGGCCTTTTGCCGCTCAGTACGTTACTCTGTTAAGTGCGTAGGTTGTTCTGGAATGGGCACTCTGCATGCTTTTCCCATGTAATAGTTGCATTGTTGCAAGCCTGCAACTACGATACTTCTACACCATTATTCTCTGTTCCTCAGCAAAGCAAATATTCGGTGTCAATGTTTGCATTCATGGACTAAACTTTAATCCCTGTCACATCAAATATTTAGACACTAATTTAGAGTATTAAACATAAACTACTTACAAAACTAGTTACATAAATGAGAGCTAATTCGCAAGACAATTTTTTAAAGCCTAATTAATCCATAATTAGTACATATTTACTCTAGCATCACATAGCCTAACCATGGATTAATTAGGCTTAATAGATTCGTCTCGCGAATTAGTCCAGGGTTATGGAATGAGTTTTGTCATTAGTCTATATTTAATACCTCTATAGTGTCAAACATCCGATGTGACAGGGACTAAAAATTTTAGCCCCATCCAAACAGACCTACATGTACTGTAGTGATTGGACAGGAATGGCCAATGCCCAATATTATGGACAAGACATTAACACAGTCGCAAATAGCACTGATCTAGAATGTTTGAATCATGGAACTTTCACGCAAACAATTGAACAATTGGGACGGCTAGATCGACGAAGCAGAAAGAATGAAGAGCTTGTAAGTTCATGATCGAGAGCGGCAAATTGAAGTGCAACTCAAAGCCACTTCATCATGCGGAACTAATTATAAGCGCGCCGGCCGTAGCATCCAAAGTTTGATACTTTGCCAGTTGCATTTCTTGGTGCTTTATCATTCTATTAAACCACGCAAATAGCTGCGATCATAGCAGCATCACAGCATGCATAGCAATTTTTTTTTCAGCTAAAGCTAGCAAATTAAGAAACGCAATTAATATTGCAATGATTGGAACGACTAGACTTGTAGTTGTGGCCTTGTGGGACACTCGCTATTCGTTAATCAATACGTACTTGTCACCTTCGAGTTTCGACTTAATTTATGTAGCGGTGAGGCTCGATCAGGAGGAGGAGAGATAACCGGGATCTGCTCGAGCTGTAAAGCGTGAGCAAAGATGGTGGCAGGTGAAGAAGAACGGAAACGAAAAGAAAAGGCACGTACGTTTTCGGAGAGTCCAATTGTTTTGGGGGGTATATGGTGCTTTCATCAATCATTACTAATCTCTCCGTTTTATATTATAAAATATTTTAACTTTTCTAAAATCACCTCTTTTTCATTCATTTAAATCTATAAAAATACATAGTAATATTTTTAACCCAAAACAAATACACTATTAAAATATACTCAATATTATATTTAATAAAACTAATTAAATATTAAATATATTACTAAATTTTCTTAAACTTCTGTACCTTCCCTTTTTTTTCTCCAGAGAAAACCTTGGATGTTGTATGGTTGTAAAAACTTTGTTTCTCCTCCTGCTTAATTAAACTAAAAAAAAAAGTCATTTCCTCCATGCCGGCCCTGCGCGATCGCAGCTACTGTGCTGTGTCCGTTCCGACGCCACCGTCGCGCGTCGCGAGCACCTCGCCGACACCGACGAGCGACAGCATATCTGCCGGCAGTCGAAACGGCCCCGACTTCACGGGCGCACCGCGCGCGGTGGACGGATCGCGTCGCACTTGCATTACAATGTCATCCGGCGAACGCACGCACCCACGCCGTCGCAATCCTTCGCGGTGGACGCCGCCACGCCGGACGAGCAGGCGAGGCGAGCCGCACCACGTACCGATCCACACGCGCGAACCAGTGTTGTACAGACGCGTGCGGGCCGTGATGGTCCAGGCGCAGCCGCGCGGCAGCCGAATTAGCGTCGGCGCGGCCCGCAGCCCCGCAGGTGAAGCCGATATGGGCCATCCTGCCGACCTTGCCCTCCGGGTCCAACTCCAAACCCCCTGCGTATGTGTGCAATTCTGGTGGCCGCACGTCTCGCGGTCGCGGGCACGCGAATACGCGATACTGTGGAATTGTGGAAGCGATATGGTGCTCACTAGGCAGGGGTAGAAATGGTCACGAAAAAGCGCCGTTCCGTATAATGAGTAACGTTTTTTACCGTTACTGTTTATGGCTGTATTTAATTTTTGTTTTTTCTATTTTCTTTATGCACTGTATTAATATCGACATTGAGTAGTTTAAGTGATACATATGATCAATTGCTAGCCGATCGAACGTCGTTTCCGAGGAGATGCTATCGATTCCGACTGTTTTCACCCTTTTCTGGAAACGGTCGAGGAAAGGTTGAAAAACAGCTCAACCATTCTCGTAACCTTTTTTTTTTCTGAAAACCAAAAAGGAAAATGGTATAAAAAATGTTGAGGACTCTGAAGCAGAATTGTACAAACAGAAACATGTTAGAATCGATCGGATCATCGGAAACCGATATAAATGTGCTTTCTCAAGTACCCTACAAATTTTCAAATTGTAAACTATACTACCTCCGTTTCAAAATAATTATCTTTCTAGAATTCAAAATTTATTCTAAGATACTTGTACTTATCCCATACATCACCTCCTATTAAATTTTGTCCCTATTCTACTCTTAGTCAACTCCCAACCATACATCATTTAATGAGGAACATTGTAATATTTATTTTTAAACCTTAATCTATACTAAACTATCTACATTTAACGAGTAGAATGATAAATATTTGAGGATTGAGGAAGTATCTTTTTAGCCTTGCTCTTAAGTTAGGGATTTATTGAGGAGCTAACAGGCCTTATTAGATCAAATAGAGAAAAACCGTACATATTGAGGGTATCTAGAGATATCGTAAGTACCATATTATAAAAACGGTAATTTTCGCAAGAATACGGTAAGATAAAGATAAAGAAACAGTCAATATAACAGTGAAATCATTTCTATTTTTGTTTCCATATTTTTTTAATTTCATCGGTTACCATTTTCACATGACTCGATTGGTAGAAATAAAAAAATGAGCTTTGGTTGGTTGGTAATTTTCGTGACCGTTTTCACACCTCATTGCTTTGCGGGTTTTGCCTTCCTGCCCCTCGATCGGTTTCACGCGATTTTGCCGACGAGATTACGAGGCACTACTGAAGTAGTGCAGTTTACCTGATGTGTGATGACCAGCAGGCAAGCAGGCAGGCTCAGCCGCAGAAAATACGTGCGACCGCGGGCGGCAATGCACGAGTCAATGCGCTCAGCTGGTGAACCGAAGGCACCACCGGCCGGTTCAGTGACAAGGCTCCGACATCGAGTCCTTTACAAATCACAATGGATAGAAGTCTACTTCTCAACCCATACCCATGCCATATTGCCATACAGGGGTTGTCACGAAATGTTTATCTGTAACAATCTATAAACTTTATTGGAATGTATTGCCAGCAAGGTGGTCGTGCCGGAGTGGTTATCGGGCATGACTAGAAATCATGTGGGCTTTGCCCGCGCAGGTTCGAATCCTGCCGACCACGTTTTTTTTTGTCATTTCTGCCTTCTGTTTTCACAATTTCCATTCTTTTCGTTTCTGCCATCTGCTTTCAAATTTCCCTTTTTCTTTTTCGTTTCTGCCTTCTATATATTTTCACATGTTTGAAAAAGATAAGTCCCAGTTTTCCCCCTCTAGTTTAAAAAAGATATGTTCCATTTGGTCCAAAGTACGCAAGTATAGCACCTCTGTAAACGTAACGGGCATACTACTGCACACGCCACCATCCGTCCATACCCGAAATGCCGAGGTGAGCACATCTCTCTCTCTCTCTCTCTCTCTCTCTCTCTCTCTCTCTCTCTCTCTCTCTCTCTCTCTCTCTCTGTCTGACCCTATATATCCCCAGTGATGATGAACAAAATCTCCATAAATGAACTCTCGTAATATCCCACTGTATCAACCGGATTTCGCGAGGCTCGCATGCACACGCCGCATTAGCCAAGGAGTGAATTCGCGATTGAAAACCAATCTGGCATTAATGTGTCCGATGTTTTGTTGCCAACTGCTAAATGAAGTGCCAGCAGAGTTGCCCCCCTTCCAAATCATTCCTTCGCGAGTAGTAGAAACTGGTGTTCTCATTTGTTCGAAACACACACCACCAGGCAGAGGCAGATTTTTTCTCATTTCCTCTTCGCTTTTTTTCATTTCCCAACTCGAGTTCGCTTCGATGATGCAGCAGCTTCATGGCTCCGACTCCGTGCAAGCGCAGCGCCGCCGCCCAAGGTGTTCGTCATATGCATATGTGTTCGCACACAAAAAAAATTCCTTTCTCTTTTTTTCCCCTCAAGAACACGGAGAAAAATATCTCGTTTTCCCCTTTTGAGAATTATGATCCTTAGATCTGTCGTTGTGGACGTGTTTGATGGTGATCTCTTCGTGCGTGTGTGCTTGTTTTGATGCAGGAATGGTGACGCCGCCGCCAAGAAGCAGCCGTGGTACAGGCGGGCGTTGGGTGGGCTGATCCCGTCGGCGCGACATGCCGCCATAGCTGCGCCGCCGCCGGCGGCGGCTGCCGTGGCGGGGGGTGTGGAGAGGAGGCCAAGGTGGTGGTGGGGGTCGTCTCTGAAGACGACGTCCGCCGCGTTCGCGAGGGAGGTGTGCATATGCGCTCCGCTGTGCTCCTACGACGGGATCATGGGCATCCAAGTCGACGCCGTGGCGCCGACAATGATGGCGAGGAGCAGCGCCGGCATCTCTCCCTCGCCACCGCGGCGGGCGTCTCCGGCCAGGTCCCCTACTGCTGGCGCCGCCGGTGGTGGCGGTCGCCGCTCTCCCGCATCGCCGCGGACGGCGTCGTCCCCGAGGTCGAGCAGGGCCAGGGCGCACCCTGCGCCGGTGTCCGTGGCGGCGCCGGCGCCGGCTGCGGCGGCCGTGGAGGGGCCGAGGAAGAGGGTCTCCTTCAGCGGCGGCGAGTCGCTGTGGAACGACGAGCTGGTGCGGCGGTTCGTGCGGGCGCAGGAGGGGATGCCGCGCCGCGGCGAGATAGACATGGCCAACCGCCACCGCCGGAGGAGGTGGCGGGCACCGGGGAAGAGCCGGCTCCGCCGGATGTCACTGGCCCATGTCGCCGACGACGACGAAGATGGAGAGACCAACGCTCTGGCCTAGCTAGCTAGTGGCGTGGCTGCTATGTGGTGAGGTTGGCTAGCTATATATATAGCTCAGGTTGCTCTTGCTCACAAGTCCCCTTTAGTTATACTTTTATGCTCCTGAGGAACATGCTCTATGTTGTTAGGGTTGTGATGTCGGTTCGATGCTACTTGTTGCGGAAGAAAACCGCGAGGAATAATAATAGACTATCCGTTACTATGGTTGGGATGTCGGTTCGTTGTCGTTTACCGGAAAAGGAAATTGCGAGTAATAACGGAATATCTATTAGTAGGATTGGTATATCGGTTTCACTTTAATTATTGTGGAATAATGTTTGCGTTTAACGCACCGGTGATTATTATGGTTGGGATATCGGTTTTATGCGATTTTTATTGCAGAAGTGGTAGAATGAAATTTTGAATAATGAATGTACTATCCAATGTTGGGGGTTGGGATGTTGGTTTGATACCAATTACTGCGGAATGGAGTTGTGAGTAATGATACACGCTATGGTTTTTTAGGTTGGGATGTTGGTACCTCGCTGATATTACAAAATTGAAATTGTGAGTAAAAGGCTATAATATCGGTTAGTAGAGTTTGGGATGTCGGTTTAGTGACAAGCATTGTTGAACAAAGTTGTGAATATCACATTAAGGTTTACTGTTGTTGGGATTTTGAAGGGAACTGTTGTTGGGATTTTGGTCATGGCCTATTATTGCGCAACGAAAATATGACTAATTGACAATTGGTTATTTAGAGTTGGGACATAGGATGAATTAATGTCAATTACTCCTACTTTAGAAGAAGTAGCCAGTACTATACTATCCATTTTGCATTGTTAGATAGCAGTGGGATGTTTGGTATTTTTGTTGCTCCTAAGTTTCTATTTCCTAGCGCAAGAATTTTGACAAAGAGTATATGTGCCGGTACAATAAGTAGACTTGTGGATGAAACAGTATGTTGACAGAAGAAAAAAGGGCTGGACTAACTATAGATTTTACAGTATCAAATGATAAATACTGTATGATTTAGCATACTTCATAAGCTAATTAGATTTTTATAAGATAAACATCATGAATGAATGTAGAAGATTAAAATCAATATATATGCATCTTAGAAATATGAAATTAGATCGTGAAACCTCACTTTCTTTCAGCCATTGTAACATCGTGGACCACCCTGTCGGGAGTAGAAGTTGGATAGAGCAGTAATAGTACAATACAGCTTCCCTTATTTTGTAATGTCAAAATTATGATTATATTTTTCGTGTGACCAAATATTTACGTGCACACTGTAGCCAGTTTGAAAAGTTTTCACTACAGATTATTCCATTATAATATCTAGCTTTAACATGGTTTTTCCTTCCCCTTGCTGTACCGGGTGAAGTGCTCCACGAACGTCTCCACGTTCGGGCCGCCCAGCCGGTAGCCGAGCGCCGCCATCATCTCTCTCCATCGCGAGCACCTCCTGCGCCAACGCGAACTCGCCGTAGCTGGCGATCTCCCTGGCGTCCAGCTTGAAGACCGTCCCCTGGTCCTCGTACTTGGCCGCCGTGTACACGGCCGTGGTGGCGACGAGGCTGAGCTGGTGCGCGGTGTAGCTCGGCAGGGCTCTCACGGACAGGAACCGGTCGAAGTAGGACACGGCGCGGTGGAGCGTGCCGGCGGCGAGTTCGTAGCGGTGGGTGAGCCTCCCCATCCAGGCGACGAGGGAGGCGCGCGCCGCCGCGCTGATCTGACCGCCTTGCACCGTGTCGAGGTAGTCCGGCGACGGGCGCTGGGCGGCGTCCTTCTCCATGTCACGGAGGTTGGAGTCGATGTCGTCGTCGTAGGGCGCGCACAGCTGCGGGCGCGACGCCGTGGAGTTGTCGGGGGCCGGAGCGTCGTTGTCGCCGTTGTACTGCTCGCTCCACTCCAGCTGCTGCATGAACGCCCTGATGGCGTCGCCTTCGTCGACGGGAGCGGTGTACACGGGCTCGGCTTTCGCTGGAACGGGGAGGGGAGGGAACCCCGGCGGCGGAGGAAGACGGCGAGCGGGCGCGGCGTACACGGGCTCGTCGGCCAGCCCTGGAACGGGAAGCGGAGGGAAGCCCGGCGGCGGAGGAAGATGGCGAGCGGGCGCAGCGTACACGGGCTCGTCGGCCAGCCCTGGAACGGGAAGCGGAGGGAAGCCCGGCGGCGGCGGAAGAAGGGCACAGGGCACCTTGACATCCACCTTCGTGTCCCAGTCGTAGAGTACGCCGTTGGTGTCATCATTCGATGCCATGGACTCCACCTCGGCGGCGGCGGCCAGGTCGGCGCCGGGCGCCGCTGGATGCGCCGGGAGCGCGCCGATGGCGCGGAGGTACGCGTCAAGAACCCCGACATCCATCTGCGCCGCGCCGCCGTCGCCGGGCAAGAGCTCGACCATCGAGGCCGTTATGTCGTCAGCGAGAAGGTCGACGACGTAGGGCTCCATGATCGAATCCATGGCCGCTCTCGCTCGCTCGCCGGAGCAGTGTGGGAGACTGGGAGAGCGGAGGCTAGTGGTGGAAAAAGAAACTTGCACACGCTGGTGGCGACTGGCGGCGAGGCGATGGTGATGGTGTCGCGCTGCGCTCCTCGCCTTTTATCCTGGCTGCTACCATGGGTTTTCGATCCGATTCAGGCCAGGCTTCGCGCGCAATTCCGAATCGGGATCGTATTGATCTGATCGATTTGATTTGAACCAAGCGAATCGGTGTGAACTCGTACTAGGCTGTAAAAAAAAAAACCTGGAATTAGGTTGTGTTCCTTTCCTATTTTGGTCTCCGACTCTGTCCCGAATTCCTGATGGGATTAACGGATAGCTGTAATTTCTTAATGATGATTAGTTGATTGTTTATAGTCCTGAATTAGTATATGGACTTACGAAAGCGTTTCTTTCTTTCTTTTTTCTTTGGGTTAATTTGGCGTCCGTGTGAATTTGGTTACAAGAAAATTGGGTATCAGGTTAATGTTTCCAAATCGTTCTGGAGTCATCAAAACTCAAACACGAGCGCAAGAAAAATCCATCAAGACGCGCGTAAAAACGGCAACTAGGTTTCTCACCTATGTGTTTCTTACCTTTTCTTCACTCCGACTGGATCTCTGTCCTGAAGGAAATGGAATGAATTTCTAGCGCTGTAAATTAATTCACCGATCAATACTATTTTGGGTAGGATATTACTAACTCCATTCCATATACACCGGAACACACCAAAAAAAAAAGTCAACTGTGCTTAAATTCTTAAAATACATATATTTCTCTAAGGAACACGGTAGAGACATTATATATGATGAACAAAATTACTTAAGAATGATTAATTGATCAGTTAGTCCTGAATGGTGCCAAACTGCCAACAACATGATTAAGTTTTCGTCTGATTAGAGCAATTTGAACGTGCGTGCACTCCTGCAGATTTTTACTGGATTTGATCAGAGCATATAGAGAATGTGAATTCGATCATTATCAAGCTAAATATTGGTGTAAATCTCATCCAAAAATCAAGTTAGAGAAAATACATGGGCAGTTTGTTTTGTCTATCTAATAACGCCGTGGATTATATGTATTATTGGGAGTAAGCAATATCAGAAAGCTTGGCTCCGAAACTTTGTTCAATCTGTATAAAACACTTGGCTCCAAAAGCTCGACTTTGTACAAATATCCAAAAATCGCAGATGACACTCATCAGGTGTGAGAATATAGATCTCGATGATGTATTGGAGAACATACTGGTGACGCGTCACTGCCAGTGAAATACCTGGGATTACCTTTCACCGTTGGTAGATTGCTCAAGGCCGACCTCCAACCACTCTTCGATAAATTGGCAGGAACGATGGCTGTTTGGCGGGAAAGAAACATGGGGCTAGCTAGACGCACCACTCAAGTCAAGTCAGTGCTTTCCTTGCAGCCAATCTATGTTCTAATAACGCTTAAATTTACCAAGGTATCCCTATAAAGTGCTTGACAAACAACGAAAGAGCTTCCTATGGGTGGGTTAGGAAAACATAACAAGCGGGAAATGCAAAGTATAATGTGCTCGCCAACTGCCTACGGCAGCCTGGGCATGCTAAATCTAGAAAGCTTTGCACTAGCACTACATGTCAGATGGCTATGGTATGAATGGAAATCCCTGGACAAAGCATGGGTCGGCTTGGATACCCTGTGCGACGAAACCGATAAAATACTCTTGTCAACTACAATGATAACCATTGGGGACGGAGCAACATCACATTTTTGGGACTTAGCCTGAATCTCTCAATCACCGGAGCCATGTCAACTAAGCTTCTAGAGCAACTAGTGACCTTGTGGACAACAGTTCAAAGCGTGCAACTCACCCCAGGTGTTGTAGATGAAATCATTTGGAGGCTCACAAATCATGAAGAATACTCGGTTCCACCTAAAAAGAGTAGTTCCTTGGATCCACTAGCACAAACTATGACACAATCATTTGGAAACCGTGGGCACGAAACAAATGTAAGTTGTTCGCTCGGCTTGTGATCCGTAATAGGGACTGGATATTAGACAAACTAGTGATTCAAGGATGTCCAAACAACACTAACTGCCTGCTCTGCAGACACGAATTGGAGACTGCTTTCCACCTCCTCGTGGACTGCAGATACATGAGAAGAATCTGGAACATGCTCGCAAACTAGATGTTGCAAGGGCACATAAAGTCAGCTAGCTGGATTCCCGCTATAGTCCATACCTGGTGTACAATCATCCGGAAAGCGTAGGCACCAAACAA